>NC_135325.1:37798019-38452923 GCF_048772815.1 Callospermophilus lateralis | reverse complement strand
GCTCCCCTTCCAGAATGGAGTTTGGCTAATTGGTACAACCCTGCCCGGAAGCGTGAGAATAAACAGGTTGACTTTTAAAAATTTCCTCAAGCACTAGGCAAGCTCTAGACACCTAGATCGGGGGTGGAGGCAGTTTTCAGGACATGGCCGAGATTTGGCGCTGAGCTGTGTCATCGCGAGGTTTGGCAGCCAGCTCCGCAGTGGGTCGGAAACCTCGTGGTAGGCGAGATCCCTGCAGGACCGGAGCTTCCTCCCTTTCCCCGAAAAACTCCCAGTCATTTTCATGAAGCCCCGCCTCTCTCCTTTTTAGGAGCGTGCGGCAGGTCTCGCGAGATCTCATGTTTCCTAAAGGCGAGGCGCGGGCGGCATCCTGCGGTGAATTTCGAAGGTCTCGCCGAGGCCAAACGTAATATCGCGATAATTCTCACAGCGCATGCGGGAGCCGGCGGCGGCAGATTGGCTCCGCCCCGTGGTGCTTCGTGCGGTTGTGCGTCATTTGCTTTTAGCTTCGCGTAGGGTGAGAGCGGAGCCGTAGCGACTTCGGCTTTAGTGGGAGGAGGGGTCTGGGAAGGGCTGGGCTCAGGCTTTTCCCTGTCCGGTAGAGGTTCTCGCGGGATTGCGCGGGCGGCAGCAGTTCGGCTACTGACTGCAGCAGCCGCGGAGGCGGCGGCAACGTCTTCTGCTCGTGCAGTTCTTAGCCGGTGAGTTCTCGCGGGAGCGGGGTTAGGTCCTCGTGGGATCCGTTGGTGGTGGCAGAGGTAGCTCCGGAGTGGGGGGGCAGTGACTAGGGTCGGTCCGCCTGCTGTTAAGATGGCGGCGGAGGCTGATGTCTGTCCGGCTAGGACCCGGGACTGAGGTGTTGGTTATCCGCGCTTGTGACGCCTTTCAGGTACCCAACGTTAAGGAAGTGACGAATGGCAAAACGCCGAGGTGCCGGTAAACCGTACCTGACACGAAGATCATCCGTTTCTTGTCGGCTAAGGCGACACCATTTCCCGGGCCTCAGCCGCGTGTGGGCCTGCCTTTGCCCCACCAATCAATCGGTCAACGCCTCCGTTACCGCCGCAGTGGGCGGATTGGGAAGTGTGGGAGGGGAGTCTGGAGTTGGGTAGTGGGATTGGGGTTAGATTGGGCTGTGGAAGAGATGTGGGGCAAGCCAACAACGACTTGTACCCTCCACCCTACCATTTTTGCGAGCCCGCCTCCGGTTTCAGCCCTTGGTACGACCTAGATGAATCCCCTAGTTTTTCATGAGTTGAAGTGGGCTCTATCTACCTCCCCAACTCCCGTGCTAAGGTTTAGGGTCAAGCTGTATAGTGTCTGACGTACTCCTCCCTCTTTACAAATTCTGCCGTCCTGTCAAATCTCGCTCGTTTATGTGGATAGTTGGGGCGCGTATTTAAGGAGGGAAGTCAATTTAGAGCCTAGCCTGAGTCCTCCAACCTATCCCGTTCCCTACATTTACTCCCATCTTTGTGGATGGAGTCATAGTAACCTTCCATTTCCTCGGATCCTCACACTTGTATGACCTGATCAAAGCATAGGGTACTGATTTCTTCAACTGCATGCTGCTAGACTGCTCCTGGGCGTAACAATGCATTCATGTTCAGTGTGGTCAGTGGTTAGATGATTGCAGTCTTCCATTGCTGCTGCTTTCACAGCTGTTAGCATTCCCTTCTTCGTACCCCTCCCCATAAAAAGGCCCTCCACTAAACCAACTTTCTGTTCTCTGCCCCTCTCCCAATCCTCCTGCAAGCCTGCCACCCATCTTTTTTCCCCCTGCCTTACACCGCATTTCTGTAGCATTTTTGTCTGTGGATATCTATTTTTGCTGCTAATCACTTCTTTCTTACCTGCATCACGCTTATTAAATCCTTCCTGTTCCCTGCCCGCTCCCCATGCTCTTTTTCCAGGAACTGAATCCCCTAATAAGGGGTCAGGCTCTGCTACATTATCCTCCTTCCATGTATTAGAAAATAGCATTGATATATCTTGCCCTTTAAACATTGCCCTGTTCTGCTCTATTTTCTCTCTTCTCCATGTCACTGTAACTGAGGCAATTAATTCCCTATCATTTGTTTCCTTTATAGATTACATGTTCAGCATTGCTTTCTTTTAGCTCCAATGTTGCATAGATTGAGGAGACACCAACATTTCCTATTCGTGGGAGGCAGCCTGGTATGGTGGAAATATTGTGTGCTTTGGGTTCACGTTGAACTTTGCGACCTTGGGCAAATTACTTTTCAGATTCTTAGTGTTTATAAGGGTTGTTGCTAAAAATAATGAGCCAATTTGTAAAGTACCTTGCTCATGGTAGGCACACAATGAATTGTGATGACTTTTTCTTGGTGTAAAAATACATTGGTATGGGCTGGGTATGTAGCCCAGTGGTAGAATGCTTGCTTAGCCTGGGCAAGCCCCTGAGTTCAATCCCTAGTATTGCCAAAAAAAAAAAAAAAAATAAGTATTTTGGTAGATGCACCTGAGTCACGCTAGTTTTATTACCTGGGAAAGAATAAAGTTCATAAGCCATTCTATCTCCAGGGGTTCCTAATGTTTGAACACTGTAATCCCTGCTCTTTTCTTCCACTAGTCTAGGAATTTCAGTGCAAAATCACTCTCCTAGAATGACCGCCAGTCATTAATAATGTTCTTGTTAAGTGGTACATCAGCCGTTTTACCTTTTGGAAGGGGTCTCTTATCCCTTAGCTACTCCTTTCTCCTACTCCTTCAAAAGCAATCTGTCCTGTAAGTCACTCTACATAAAGTAGTGAAATTTGGTGCCATGCCTTTTACAATGGTAAAGGAAACTTCTGCTAGCTACTTTTCGGGTGCCTGTGCTGTTTTCTCCTGCACGTTTATTTGTTCCTAAAGATCCGTGTGGGGATCTGCTCTTTGGCATCTTCTTACCTGAGCAGGGTACTTCTTAGAGATGTCAGAAAGGTCAATTGGCATACCAATTCCAAATGGAATCACTGCTTGTTCTTTAATATAGTACTTCCTGTTGTGCTTTTGTCATTTTGTGTTTTCTAGCATACTTAATAAGTATGTGATTTGGAGTTTTCCTTACTGTTAATATTTTGATTAGGCCAATATTAAAGTGAGTGATTATTTTCAATTATTTTTGGTTGGATTATGGGTGAAGTAGGAATATGATGGCAAAAGGTAAACAGTGATTGAAAATTTACAGTGGGTGATCATCTGATAATTAGCTGTGTGTACTCTATTTTTGAGTTTCAAGGTTGGCTTAAATTTCAAGTACTTTGGAGGCAAATACATTTCTCTCATTTGAGTTCAGGTGGTCACTTTGTTTTGAGATTTTTGTCTTAGTGCCTTTTACAGTGGGTTAAACAGTGATCACAAATTAACTAATCTTAAATTTGACTCTTTGGCATTCAGCATGAGAATAAATCTGGGAATGATCATCTAGGCATGATCTAAAAGGTTTAATTTATTCTAGGTAGATCTCTGAGAAGAGAGGAAGGAGTGGCAATACCAAATAAAAACTTTGTCTAAGGTTCAATGGCAAAGTTCAACCTGAGTTTCCAGGATGTTTATCGTTTGTCTCCCAGTATGGCCAAAAAGCATGTATGAAGGTGAAAATTAATTTTTATGTGTATAATTTTTTCACAGATATATTTAAAATTTCCTTAGTATCAGTTTATAGAGAGGATATAATTTTGTCTATAAGATCAACACTGTCCTGTAATTTCATTTTGGTTGAATACTGAGTTGAGTTTTCAGAGGTGTTTTCTAAGTGTCAGTTTGTAAGTATTGTTATAGCTATTGGTTTCTGAATGCTTCAGTTACAGCTCAAGGCAGTTCCTTCAGAAGTAATAATTGATTATGTTTGAACATTTATATAATGGTTAACTCCCCTACTCCCTAATAAATGCATTGTGTATCTCTCCCCCACCCCACCTTTTTTTGTAGGTCCTTCAATAGCCTGACCTGAGGGGTTAGTGCTCCAGAGGAACCAGTGGACCAACTTGGTCAGGAAGGTTCAGAAGGCTGTTGGAGCCGTGTTGGGATTTCCCACCAGGATGAGTATGATTGGCTGTGATTTTAGGTTCGTTTTTTTGTAGATCTTTGTGGGTAGTATGAGATGGTGGGGATATTTCCATTCTGTGATTGAGATACTTTGGTTTCTTCCATTGTCTGGATCTGATGTGACATTGGTTGCTTATTGTGTTTTAAGTGGGAGTTCTGTATATGACTTTTTAAATCATTCTAAGCATCATTCAAAAAATGAAATTGGAAGATTTTCTGTCATCAGTTTTAAACAGTTGTGAAAAATTTCAAACAAAAAATTGAGTCAACTTTTTCCCCATCTCCTGGATTACTTTGAAATAACTCTTTGCTATCATATCATTTTATTTGTAAAATATTTGTATTTTTAAAAGAATTGGGCTGTTTCAACATAACTTCAAAATTATTGCAGCTGAAAAAAATGTGATTTGTTTTCTTTTTAAATAAGAAATATACAAACTAGTGTTCAGATTTCCCTGATTTTCTCAGCTTTGGTTTTGTTTGTTTGACTCCAGATCCAGAGAAAGATCATTTATTAAAAATAGTTGGTAGAGCTCTTATATATGATTTAGTCTGTAGGTTCTGTCATTTTTTTTAGTTCTAAATTATTTGTTGAAGAAATTGTCCTAGTGTTTCCCCTACATTTGGGAATTTTAGCACAGTAGTGGTGTCTAACCTATTCTTGTTAAATTAAAGACCCTGGAGGATCCATTATAATGAAACAATGGTAGTAATCTCCTGTATCCCTGTTGGAGTTGATACTGCTGGCCTAATCACTATCCTAAAATAACTAGTCATGGATTCCTTTTTTGTGGTAAAGTCTGATTTGATATCTGAATTCAGTTTCATGTCTTGGCTTTGTTTACTGTTCCACATGAAAAGTAGGCCTCTTGGTAGTAGCAGCTAATGTTTCCTAGATATGACCTGATTATTCCTTTGGGGTTTTTCATGCATGGTTTCAGTGTCCTTAGGTGATTTAGTTATTTTTATATGACATTATAAAGTTGCTTTTTATTCTTTTGATGATGTTATCTCTGGTGCTCTGACCCATAATTTCTAAGCTATTAAGACAGTGATGAGTTCCTCTGGCTGTCATACTGTTCTTGAATTTGCAATACAAAAACAATATTTGAGAGCTTCCATTTAATATTTTGATTTCCAACTATTAAATACAAGTATACTTTTATTCTTGTTATTTTTCATTTTATTTCATCTGGAAATGATGGTCCTTTCAGCATAAAGTCCTTTAAACTGTTCATTTCTTATGCAGCATTAGCCATTCCTTGATCTACTCCTTCCATGGTCAAAACCAGAGAATGGAAGTTGAACACACAGGCTTTAGCCAGTGTTTGACTGAGGCACAAAATGTGGGAAGAGCAAGGCTTCTTGTTTCTATCTTTAAAACAAGAGTATTTTCTAGTTGAAGGAACAGAAAGGGGAGAGGTTGTCACAATTGAAAATCTTTAATTTTTTTAGATGAAATGATTGAATCACCTATCTATGGATTATGCACTAAGATCTTTTCTTGGGGAATTATAGCAAGATTATGCTTTCAGTAAAAACAGTTTGGAGCATATTGGGTATAGTGATTAGATATTTTTGAATTTTCTGTAGTAGCCTAAGTTTGTGAGACTAGGATAATTGTAGAGTAGTGGTATAGAACTTTGTGTGTAGTAGCATTCCACTATTTGAATGTTTTCCACAGGTTTTTTTTGTTGTTTTGTTTTAAAGTGAATTAGTGACAAGCCACTTTATTTATTTGTTTTCGGTAGTGCTAGAGATTGAACCCATGGCCTTAAACTGAGCTATATCCCCAGCCCCTTTCACAGTTTTTTAACAACTGCCATTCACAATGGAAATGCAGTTTTTTTTTTGTTTTTTTTCTTTTGCTGTGTGTTTTCAACCAAGAGTTCAAAGTATGATTGAAATGCAAAATTGGGTAGCTTTGAAAATATTTGCTCTTGCATTCCATGTTACCTGTCCTGGAGTAAGATAAGTTGTTGAATTCTGTTGTGTAGCTGTAACCATATTAGGCTGTTTTACAGTGATCTCAGCATATATAAGGTAATCACAAGCACTTGGACTCTTTGTGTTTTTCTGTATTGTTCTCTGACTCTTTTTTCAATGACTGGTTACCAGATGTTTATATATGTTAATGTTCTGGATAATTCAGCTCTTAAGATTCTTTGGAAGCCCTCTTATTTGATGTGTCATAGGGATTGAGTTGCTAAAACTTGATGTACTTGTTGACTAGCTTGGTTTTCTGGTTATAGAAATGCTTTCAGATAGTGAAGGAGTGGCTCTCAATATGAGGAAAACAACTGTAGCTTTTGTTTGGGCAGTTAACCTGAAAATTTTCAACTTTGAGTTCCCTAAAGTTGTTAGTCATTTTGCTTTTTTTTTTTTTTGGTGGGGAGGGTATCAAGGATTGAACCCAGGGGTGCACAGCCACAGATACACATCCCCATTCTCAGCCCCTTTTTTATTTTGAGACAGTCACTAAGTAGGGCCTTCCACATTACTGAGTCTGGCTTTGAACTTAACGATTTTCCTGCCTCAGCCTCCCAGGTGGCTGAGATTAAATCATTTGGCTTTTAAAATTAACAGTGGTGACATTGATCCCAGAATGTGATTTCATAGAAAGTGGGAATTTATCTTTATGGAGATTGGTATTGCAGATCTGATTCAGTTTGGATTTCTGATTGAATTAGATAAATGTTAAAACCAACCCCTGGATTCTGGTTGTATAATCTTAAGAGTTGAAAGAAGTTTTTCCTTTTCAAAAGTCATTAAGTGGTGACTAAACATAGGGAGGATTTAAATTATTCTAGAATGATTTAATTTAGATTTTAAAGATTGGTAAGTTTGAATATACTGCCACTGGCATAAAATAATGGTTGGCACAATTTAACTATTTTTTTTTTCTGGACTCTACTTTCTCAGAATTAAACACTTTACTCTTCAGTGCTGTTTAGTTTTGCCTTCAGCTGGAAGTAATTTTGAAATCCTTTATTACAATGGTTCTCAAAATGTCTCTAAATCATTGTTCCTATTTCCTGCATATTGGTAACTGGATCCAGAGGCTTGATAAATTCAGGTTCATTTCCTTTGGCAAGCATAATGGTGGGGATGTGTTCATTAACAACATTCATTATGTTTTGATGATTAGATTTTTAAAAATCCATTAATTCATTGTGGGCTGCCAAATAGTGATGTTTCAATGCTATCATTTTGTTTTCATCTTTTAGCTAGAATAATTTTGTTTCCCTTCTTTTATTTGGTTACTCGGTGATACAGTTTATATAGGAAGGACAGGATAAATGCTCACTTAAAAACATTGCTTTCAATATAAGGAATTGGTTCCCTGTCATCACAAAGGTTACATATAAATGTATCTCTATAAAACCTTGCACTAATGGATATCAACACTTGATGAGTTTTAATACATTTTTGAAGCTGATGTATTAAAGTTCAAATTGTCCCCCTTTTGGCTAATGTGGGACTCTCTTAAAATTGGCAACTGATTCTTCTTGACATGATGTATAGTAGTCTTTGATAGCTTCCTGTGTCAGGATGTTCCAGGCTTAGTCTTGTACATTTCTGTCGTAGAACTGGAATCAGCCAATGAAATTAAGATAAAGGGTGAAATCATGGGTAGAAGCTTTGAGCTTTTTACTCAGTCCATCTTTTCTCTTTCTACTTAATTTCCCCAGGATTCCTCTTCATTATATCTTAACCTATTTTTGTGAATATAAAATCTTTATTAGAATTTAGGTAGAAAAGTCTGAGAAGCTTTGAAAAGAGTAGAAGGTCCACGCAGCCCATTTAGAAGGAGCAAGCAGCCTAGACAGTTCTAGATTTGGCAAGAACTGGTCACTTATTAGTTCTATCAGTTTGGGTAAGTTAATTTAATTCTGCCAATTGTTTCATCTGGAGAAATACCTTATTCTTATGGTTATTGGAATAAATGATGAAATGTAAGGTTTTAATACCCAGTAAGCAATAATAAGTGAATGGTAATTTATTAAATATACTAGTTTGATCTACTCCTCCAACAGGTCAGGTGGGCAGTCAGGGTGATGAAATGATGGCCAGTTAACTAAGCATGTCTCAGGACCTTAAGGTCTGTCGAATCAGCAGTGGTGTGGAGGAATGGGGTTTGTTCTTCATTCAGTTTGAGTCTGAGTCTCTGGCCAGTGATAGCTGAATGTTCCACCAGAGTAGCTTTTCACTTTACAAAATGTTGGGAGTCCCATTTATACTCTCTGAAGTGTCTTACCCAGTTCTGTGGGTTGCCTTGATCTCTTTCCATCTATACTGTTCAAGGTTCTTATGTTCAAGATTCTGCTGTAACCTTAGAAACTCATAATGAGTCTTCCCAATAGTCATCAGGTCACCACTATTAACATACTTGAGTAGCACCACATATAGCAGGTTAGAAAAGAGGTAAATATTATCCCTTTTAACATTTTACATAGTATCTAAAGTACTGTGTGAGGCATATAGCAAGTGCTCAATAAATGAAAACCATGGTTACTTTAAAATTTATATCTTTTCCCTTCTCACATCTTACCTCTCTTCATTAAGTTGAATAAGCATTTATCGAGTGTCTATAAGTACAAAGACTTGAGGATATTAAATGAATGAAGCTTGATATTGGCCCTTGAGAAACTCATAGTCCAGTCAAGGACTGTAAGTAAGATCATGTTTAAAGTTTCTTAATCTTTTTCTTTGTGTCATTATTTCTTTCATTGCACTGTCCATGCATTGATATAGCCTATCTATTGTTTCTCACAGCTCTCTTAATTCTATGTGCCTCCCCAGCCTTTGAGACTGTTGATATGTGAGAAAGCCTGCAGTTGTCTTCTATGAATACAGGTAATATTGAGAAAAACCTCTGGGCCAAGTTTAGATTTCAAAGTGGCATGTGCAGTCGATACTACAAGAGCTGTTTATGGTCTTTAGATGAATATACCTACACCTGGTCCTCAACTCTGTTGTTTTAACTGCTGCTGTTCTTCCTCTCTTCCCTCTTTATCTCCTCTCCCCTAAAAATGTTTTCTGCTTATAGAGGCTCCTATACCCAGTTAGTGATCAACCAAGCCTGTGAAGAGACAGCTGTACTTCATATTATAAATTAGGTTTTGAGTGGGCTTAGAATGTATTGCAAAATTTCCATTCTTAACTACAAAATTATATTCAAAAACCCTAATATATAGGATATTGTGAACATTTAAGTACAATGTTGTATTTTAAAATGTTGAAATGATACAGTACAAAGATAAGCTTATTATAATTTATGTGAAATAAATACATAATAGCTATGTTACTTGGGGCAGATTACTTCATCACCGAGCCAGTTTCCTCATTCTTTAAATGTGGGTGATGATATTCATTCAACAAATATTTATTGAGGACATACTCGTTGCTGCCATATACCTGGAACACAGAGATAAGCAACTACACAGTGGACAAATAGGGTGGTCTTTTAGGGGAGACTTGTAAATCACACTCAAAAAGATCAGTATAATAATATGAGGAATGAATAGAATGTGCTATAGCAGGATTGTGCTATAGCAGAATGTGCTATTACAGGATTGTATCAGAGAATGTAATATAGGATTTTGATACTGTTAAACAAGATATATGAAAAATATGTCATGGTCAAAATGCTATGTACATGAAATTAAGTATATTCCAAATGAATCAATAGCATAAATGATTATTTTGTAACAAGGTATATACTTTAAATGCATTTTTATCTTTGAGCTAGATTTATCATTAAGGATGTTAATGTAGTCCTGTTATAAAGTACTCTGAAAGTAATGTTCTTGTTTAAAAGGACATTTTCCATTCCTTTTGTTATCATTTTCTAATGTATCACTAAATCAATTTTAGAAGATGTATACATATTTTGGTATGTCCTCCTTAATGATCAGGGTAACATTTAAAGGATAAGAAATAGAAAATTAGGGACAGACTTTTTTCACAATAGGAAACTAAAGATGTTCAATAACATGAAAAGATACTCAAACCAAGCATCAGAAATGCAAAGTAAAATTGGGTTTAAAAAAATCATTATATTGGCAAAATAATTTGATAGTATCGAGTCATGGCAAAGAATATTGGGAAGAGTTTGGTTTTATAGTGCTGCCCATGACTACTACAGTAGTGAGTACAGCTAATTTCAAGGTAGTTTAAGTAAGTTGCAAGATGGTACATAATCAAAAAAAAAAAAATAGAGAAGGGGGTTGGGGATTGTGGCTCAGTGGTTGAGTACTTGCTTAGTGTGCAGGAAGCCCTGGGTTTAATCCCCAGCACCCGTGGCTGGGGTAACTAGAGCAAACTGACACTTTTTTGAAGGGGAGGAGACAAGGAGGACTGTGCTTTTTTTGTAATGTTTGCATTCTGTTTCTGAGAACTTTAAATTATACTGAAAAGTACAAAGGGGAATATAAGAAAAACCCCTATTCATACCTCCTCTTCCAGAAGATTTTTTTGTCCCGGTACTGGGGATTGAACCCAGGAGTGATCCGCCACTTGAGTTACATCCCTAGCCCTTTTTATTTTTTTTTTTTATTTCAGGACAACATCCAAGCCTGGCTCAAAATTGTGATCTCCTGCTTTAGTCCACCTAGTAGCTGGGATTAGAGGTATATACCAACAAGCCCAGCCAGAATTGGTCATTATTAACATTGATTTTTGCCTCAAAGTCTTTTTGAGGAGGTAACATAGGTACTAAGGGAGAATACTATTTAATATCTAGTATTTTCTCTCCCCCCTGCATTCTACCATCAGTTGACACAAGTTTTATACTGTGTGAGAAGGGTATAAATTATTCATATAAGTAAAAATTTAAAAACTAGTATCCTCAAAAATCTATTATTACTTAAGTAACATTGCATTTTTGTAGTACTTAGAGTTTGCGAAATCATTTAGTAAGAAGGCTTTGGGAATGGGACTTTTTGTATATTCATTTTATAGTAACTTATTTGAAAAGACTTCTGACTTTTTCATCTTTCATGATCATAGAAGTAAACATAATATTGATGAGAAAATACTGATAAATACAATAAATTTCCTGAAATTAGTATCTGCATATTACCCGTTAGTTTTAGAAACTGTTAATAATTTGCTGTATTAGGTTTTTATGTATAGTTGCCCCTTTGTATGGGGTGGTGGTGGTTCCAGTACACACCCTCCTGGAATTCCAAAATTCACAGATGTTTAAGTTCCTTGTATGAAATGGTGTGACATTTGTATGTCAACTATACATATCCTCACATCTCTAAATTACTTAGAATATCTGATAATATGTAAATAGTTATACCATATTTACAAGAAAAATAATTGCACATGTTCCGTGGAGATGAGATATTTTTCTTCAAATATTTTCTGTGTTTGGTTGCTGAACCCAAGTCTAAAGAGCACCAATTATACATAGGTTTTAATTTTTCTGAATCATATGAAGTAAGGATGACATTTCATCCTTTAATTCTTTCACATATAAACATTTATAAAACCATAATATAATATCATTATTACCTAGAGAACTTATTTTTCTTAATATTATGTCATGTCCAGTCCACATTCAAATTTTCTCGGTAGTCCCCAAAATGTCGTTTTAGTATTTTCCTCCAAACCACTGTAGAAATGGTGTTTTTATATATTTTCATTTTTTGAATTATTTTGTGGTACTGGAGATATTGAACTCCGGGGACATGTCATGCTGGTCAAGTGCTCTACAACTGAGCTATAGCCTCACCCCCAAAATAGCATTTTAAAATTTGTTGTTTCCAGTTAAGATAATGATCTGTTCCTTATCAATGCCACTATGTATACTTCTATAGCATTTTAGTGGTTGCATTATATTCTGAATTATGAATGATTCTTAATTTATTTAACTAGCTCCCTATGATCAAATCTTTAGGTTCTAGTTTTTCATCTTAAACAGTGCTTCCCCATACATAGTGGGTAATTAATAAGTCTTGGATGAATAAGCAAAGCTTAGCAACATTAATATATGGAGTTCGTGTTTATTTCCTTAAGAAAATTTCCAGAACTGGAATATAAAACTTAAGGTTTTTAACAATTATTGCCACATTGCCTTTTAGAAAGGCTGTTCTACATTTTTCACTGTGTTCAGTATATAATGCTTTACAGTATAATAGTACCTCAAGAAAAAACCTTTGTAAATTAGTATTGTGGAAGATCATAAACCTGGCTATATCCAGTGTCATTGCTATATAGATGGCTCTCTGTACACCTATATCTGATTCCATATTTTGCAGGTGCTAGCTTGACTCCTCTAGATTGGAACGTCTTGTAGTGTTTTCACATAATCTGGAGTCTAGGTCCCTACTTGTCAGATTCCCTTATATATCTCGATGAGGTTATTCTCATTAAGATACAGTCAGACCTTAAGCAGTGGCGCATGCCTGTAGTCCCAGTGGCTTGGGAGACTGAGGAAAGAGGATCACAATTTCAAGGCCTGCCTCAGCAACCTGCAAGGCCTTAAGCAACTTGGTGAGACCCAGTCTCAAAATAAAAAGGGGTGAGGGCTGGAGTTTTGGCTCAGTGGTATGATACTTGCCTCACGTGTGGAAGGCGCTAGGTTCGATCCTCAGCATCACATAAAAATAAAATGGGGGGTATTGTGTCTATCGACAACTAAAAAGGTATTAAAAAAAATAAAAAGGGATGAGGACGTGGTTCAATGGTAAAGCACCCTTGGGTTAAATTCCCAGTTACCCCCCCCCCAAAAAAAAAGAGCACGCTGAGTGGTAGAGTGATTCCCTAGCATGGGAGAGGACCCAGGTTCAAACCCATCACCATGGGGGGAAAAAACCAGTCTGGAGAATGAAGACATTATTTGAAAACAATTTTTCACATCAAGAACTTTTTTTTTCTTTTTTCCATTTTGTTTGTGTTTTTGCTTTTAAAAAGTAAAAGACTGCCTTCATGGATGAATTCAGATCTCTACATACTGAATAGCAATGTTTCAGTCAATGATAGTGGTACCATAAGAGTATATTGCCTTCTGACATTGCAACCATTGTAGTAAATACACTATAGAATGTTTTGCACATCAATGAAATCCCCCTGATGGCATATTTCTCATACCATAGCCCCAGTGTTAAGTGACACATGAATGTACAGAAATCGTGTCTATTTCTAAATGTGACACCAGGTGTTATCCATAAAAGTACAGAATAAGTGGTCCCTTTTCTGTAAGAAAATTTAATTAAATATAGGGAAAATTTAATTTAAAAAAAAGTTGCCTGAGAAAGGCAAAAACAAAGAATGATCATTTTTTTTTCCTTTTTTACTGTGGTTTTTAGCTTTCTAACATGAGGTCAATTGGGAACTCTATCTTGGGACAGTTTGATTTGTTTCTGTGTTTTCATGCATAAATTTGGATGCCATAAACCGGTAGATGGGATTGAATTTCTTGCTTGTAAAACTTTGAAATTTAAGTGATGTTTTCTGGGTTGGGAATATAGCTCAGTGGTAGAGGGTTTGCCTAGCACGCACCCTGGGTTCAATTCCTCAGTACGACAAAAAAAACAAAACAAAACAAAACAAAAAAAAAAAACAAACAAGCAGAAAAAGAAGGAACTTTTCTAAGCTCATCTTTTTCTCTTTCCTTTTCAGCTGTTTGTAAATATGACGTTTCCTATTTTTAAAAGTCAAACAATAAATAGTTCACTTAACAATTAGTCCTCCCTCCAAATGGCAGTCCACTTTTATTTATATCAAGCTTCAGAAGTTTATCTGTTAACAATTTGTATATATGATTTTATATCTGCTAGCATTTATATACCGTGCATATCCATGTATGAACTATATGCATTTTTATATGCTAGAACACATGGCTTGACTCCTCCTTTAATGGATGCATTGCACTCCAAATGATTAATCCCTGTAATTTAATCATTCCCTTTTGTTGAGTCATACAATGATAGAGTTGTTCATAGATCAGAATGTGACATCAATTTAAATTTTTACAGGTACTTGCAAAATGACCCTTAAAAAGGATTGTATTGAATTGACATTCCCACTGACAATGTCTCTGAGTGCCCTATTCTTCACCTTTACCTGTCAAAGCAGGATATTTTTTTATCTTTTTAATTTTATCCAGTCTGGTAAGTGGGAAATAGCACCTCCTTGCCTTGCTTTCATTAGCATATTTTTTTAACTTCTAGTGAGGGTGAGCAAATGTTTATACCTGCAGTTTGCAAATTCATGCCCCTTCACTTGGTTTTCAGTTGGATTATTTGTCTGGGTTTGGGGAATCATTTGTGTTAGAAACAACCTTTCTTTATCCTTTTGCAAATATTTTTTGTGTTTATGATTTGAAATTTTTGTGTAATCAGATCTTATTTTTTAATGATTTCTCTATTGCATGGCTTTTCTTGGAAGGTTCTTTCCCTGCCAAGATTATAAGAATATTTTCCTGTATTGTCTTCTGATACTTTTCAAATTTGACTTTCTCTGTTTAAGTACTGTTGAAATCTAGTTATGTACTGTTATTTTGGTCCAAATGGTCACCTATTAACTCCTATTTTTTTTTGAGAGAGAGTGAGAGAATTTTTAATATTTATTTATTTTTTTAGTTTTCGGTGGACACAACATCTTTGTTTGTATGTGGTGCTGAGGATCGAACCCGGGCCGCACACATGCCAGGCAAGCGTGCTGCCGCTTGAGCCACATCCCCAGCCCCAAACTCCTATTTTTTATTCTGGGAAGGACTGGTCAAATATACTACACTTAAAAATGAATTATGGAAAAATGTAATTCTTTTAAGGTTTGGAATTTGTGCTAGGTAGAAAACTTGCTTATTTTTTAGCTCCTTAGTTTTTGAGAATAAGTCAGATTGTTTGTTTAATACTCAACATTTGTTTGGATTGAAAGCTAAGATTATATAGATACCATTTTAAGGAATCTTAATTATTGTTTCTACTTGATTGTTGCTGAGAATTATAGTATCTTTGCATACTGCAAGCTCCTTTTATGTAATATAAATATTTTAAAGTGACAGATTGGTCACATTGCATAGTTTATTTAAAAGATGTGAAACATGGGCTGGGGTTGTGGCTCAGTGGTACAGTGCTCACCTAGCATGTGTAAGGCCCTGGGTTTGATCCTCAGCAACATATAAAGATAATAAATAAAGGTACTGTGTACACCTACAACTAAAAAAAGAATATTTTAAAGAATGTGAAATACCTAGGTGCTAGGCTGGGCATGGTGCTCTTCAATTAGTAACATAAAACCGTTTTGTCTATACTGTATATTGGGGTGTACACTTATTTATTTATTTTTGGTACTGGGAATTGAACTCATAGACACTTCCCCTGAGTTATATCCCCAGTTTATTGTTTGTTTGTTTGTTTGTTTTATAATTTTGAGACAGGGTCTTGCTAAGTTGGTGAGGCTGGCCTTAATGATTCTCCCATCTCAGCCTCCCTTGTTACTGGGATGAATAGGCATATGCCACAATGCCTGGCAGTGTGTTTAATTTTAAAGTCTTCGTTCTGCAACTTTCTCATCAATGAACTAATTTGATTCTCATAACAATCCTGTGAAGTTGGAATTATTTTGATAAAAATGAAGAGTTTGCTGCCTCATTAATAATTACTAAAACTAATTTGCTCTTTTAAATGATGCAAAAGAATTTTTTCCTTCCATATTCATTTGTACCAGCCCAAAATAGTTGATCTTTTTCATATTTTTTATTGTCACATGGCCTACACATTTTTTTATTTAAAAATATGGAACACTTCACGAATTTGTATGTCATCCTTGCTCAGGGTCCACGCTAATCTCTGTGTTGTTCGAAGTTTAGTATACGTGCTACTGATCGGAGCACAAAGCCTACACATTATTTAGTAGGCAATATTTACCTTTGCAGAAATGTAATTTGAGAATGAGACTGCAGCCTCCCAATCTCATTGTTTTCAGTTGAACTTTTTAGTTAATATCGGCGCTTAACAGTCTGGAGATTCACATATGCCATGTCTTTATATGTGATAAATTTGTAGGAAGGTTGAAAAAAAGTTCTTTTTTGCTTTTGATTAGATCTGTATGTATTTATATCTATAGAATATCTGGCAAAGAGGGCTGGGGTTGTGGCTCAGTGGTGGAGCGCTTGCCTTGCATGTGTGACGCTCTGGGTTCGATCCTCAGCACCACATAAAAATAAATAAATAAAGGTATTGTGTCCAACTACAACTAAAAAATAATAAAGAATATCTAGTAAAGTTGCTACCTTTAGATTAATGTGGAGCTGAATGGAACAGAATAAGGAACATATGGCTTATTCTTTGCCGGGCACAATCCTATGACATAAACTGTGTTATTTTACAGAAGTGAGTGAGTTAGGAACAGTAATTTGTCTAAGAATATACAGCTAGAACATGGAATTTAAGCCAAGGTCTGTTTGCTTCCCAGGCATTTCCATCATGCTGTTGTCCTCTGCTTCATTTTTTTTCTAGTAGTGTTCCTCACTTTCTGCCTTTAATTTATTAAAAAAAAAATCCATGTGGATGGAGGCAAATCACTGAAATTACTGAGAAAAAAAAATCACTGAAAGTTCTCCTTCCATATAGATAAAACTTGTTAGAATCCATTAAGGCATGTAAAGTCTAGATTTAGAAATCTAATTTCATCCACCTGTTGTTTGTTGTTATATAAGAGCTGTGCTTCTTATCCACCTTTTTTCAATACAGGGCTAGAGGACTTAATCTAGGCATACAGATTCTCCCATTATATATAGGACGCTTGATCTTTAGAGATGCTACTTGTTTCTCTGTAAACTTAAGAACATAAGAGAATTGGAGCTAAATATTGCAAAAGGTTTAGAATTCTGTTTCTTTGGTACCCTGTGTTTTCTTTATTGTATTTAATAGTAGCTTATCGTGTAGCTTTTGGGAACATACCTTATACCTGTTCTTCACAAATCAAAGGGATATAACAAGTGAAAACATTGTAATGGCTAAGCATACATACAGTGTCTTAGCTGTCTTTCAGGTGTTTCAAGTCATGGATCCTTAGTCAATGAAACTATTGACCATCTTCACGGAAAAATATACATGCAAAATTTTCCATATAATTTCAGGGTTTTGGTAGCAGTCCTACAATAAAGGATGATGAATTCTAAAGATTTCCCTACACTTATTTTTTTTCTGTGTCATTAAAATATGTCCAGATTGATTTGTTGTGTGTTCTTATATTTCTTAGTAGATATTTTTCTATACTTCAGCCCAAGGTGAAAGCTGGGCTTATTGTTTTGCTAAAGGTATGCTCTGCTTTATGCAAATATAACCTATAAAAATTCAGTCTTTGGTGCCTGAGTTGGAATCCTGGGTCTCATGTGTGCTAGGCAAGTGCTCTCCCACTGAGCTACACTCCCAACACCCCAAACATTTCCCCAGCTTTTTAATTGGTGGATTAGAGTTGTACATAATGATGGGATTTGTTGTTACATATTAGTACATGCACACAATAGGCAATATAATTTGGCCATTATTACTCCCCAGCACTTCCCCTTTCTTCCCACCTCCTAGCCCTTTTTCTACTGATTTCCCTGAGATCTACACCCACCTTTATTTTCCTCTATAGTTCCTGCATATGCACAAAAACATCCTTCCATTGACCTTCTGAGTTTTATTTTGCCTAACATAATGGTCTTTATTTCCATCAATTTTCCTGTAAATGCCATAATTTCATTTTCCTTTGTGGCTGAAAAATATCCATTGTGTATATATACCACATTTTCTTTTTAAATTTTAGTTATAGGTGGACACAATATCTTTATTTTTATGCAGTGCTGAGGATCAAACCCAGAGCTTTATGCATGCTAGGTGAGGGCTCTACCTCTTAGCCACAACCCTAGCCTCAGTACCTTAATTTTATTTACTTTATATACCATGTTTTTAAAATCCATTTATGGACATCTAGGTTGGTTCCATAGTTTGGCTATTGTAAATTGCAGCACCCCAAAATATTAAAAGGCAAGAGGATCATGGTTTGTGTTGGGATAGGGTTTATCTTATTACTGTATCAGCCTTTGGCCACTAGAAGAAAGATGCAATTTCTTTATATTTTGTATACTAATTTTGTTCCTTTGTAGTACTGTTGTCTGTAGCCAACCTTTTTCCCTTATTTTCTATATTTCTATATACCTGGTTATCTCATAGTACCTATCTCAATGTCCTGCATATAATATTTTCGTAACTATTGAGTGGAAAATGAGAATTAAATAAATCTTGTAAGTTGATTTCTAGAGAGTTTAATGTGACTTGGATTTTTTTAAGCTTTGTTTTCCATTTACTAGCTATTCATTTTTTTTAATTGACAGTACCTCTGCTGGTGACAGGAAATATAAAGGCAGATATGACATGAGTTCCCCTTGAGTAAAATTCAGACTAGTGGGGAGACTGTCAGGTAAAAAGTTGTTGATTGAGGTTGTATTTGCAGGATACCATGGATGCACTATATTGAGGGGGTCAGTTATACTCTGGGGGAGAGAAAAATCTCAAAAGGCCCCAGAGAAGAGAGGTGTCTTAAGTTGAACTTAAGGGATATCCAGGGTACAGCCATTTTAGCAGAGAGCAGTGAGTCAGGGTATCAACTCTTGAGTGTTTGGAAAACTAAAAGGCTTGACATGGCTAAAGCATGCAGGGAGTCCTACTGGAATATAATGTAATATGTTGCTGATAGAAAATAGGCAGGGAACTAAGTCCCATAAGTCTCAAATGCTTGTTTAGGTAAAGCATTTGTATTTGGTTTAGGTAAATTTTGAGTTTTAGAAGGATTGCTCTAGCAGCAGTGTGGAGGATGGGAATGGAAAGATCTGACAGGATAAAGTTAATTTAAAATTTCTTTCATATGCAAGATTGCCCAACATATCCCAGAATAGAAAACAGTATAATGAATGCCCATGTAGCTGTCACCTGAGTTCAACAGTCATTTGGAAACAATTATTTTGAAACAAATTCCTAATGCATTCACTCTCAAAGCTGGCCTGTGTAGACAAATAAACTGTACAGCTTGAAAAAAAAATCCCTTCCTCAGATCTGAGTTCGATATTTGTTTCACCAGGCATTTTTATTTTTCAAAATAAGTTTCAGGTGAAGTGATCTTTTTTAAGTAACTTGACTGCTGACAGATGAAGATGTTTTCCTGAAGTCACTGAATGCTGACTATGGCATTTTGGGTCCAATTCACCTGTTAGAATGGGGCTAGCTTTTCTGTGGGATTTTGACATTTGAGTAGAGTATTGGTTTAAAGCTAATTTCTTAATTTTCTGTTAGAAATGGGAAAGGCGGAGAAAGCATTTGTATCTTTGAAACAGATGTGATAAGATAAAAAATACCAGTCATTGTTATAATTGCTCTTTTACACCAAGTCTGGCCACAAATAACGAAGAAGAGTATTGGAAACAGATTCTTAAAGGGGACTGTTTTGGAACATCAATTTAATGTTTTGTAAACAGGAATTTTTCCTTTCCTCCATCATACACATAATTTAAAACTTGGGCATTGCTGTTTTTATTTTTTGTGGACTTCTTGGCATGCTCATTTCCTCTCCTGACAAACTGATAATCTACAACGTTGGTGAGCCCTATTCTGTTGCCTAGTTGTTTTGATAGCAGTTTCTTTAAAGTAATTGGGAGTAAATGGCCAGAAGGATAATTCCTGCATTTGTAGCAGTTTCCCAGGACTACAGAGTAGAGGATATGGCTGGGGTGTGTTCTCAGTTAATATTCTCACCTCCAAAGTCAATGTTGAAAATTTCTGATTCCACTTTGTCGGTTTCCCTTCCCATATTTTCTTTGCATGATAATACTGCAGTGCAAAGATCCCTGAGCAAGCATGCACACTTAATCTGAGGTGTTCAGATTCTAAATGAGAGACTGTCATAGTATTTCTGCAGATAATTTCCAGATTTGTCTCGGGTGAGTCAAGGTTATTCTAATGTTGCTTTTTTTTTTTTTGAGAGAATTTTTAATTTTCTTTCTTTCTCTCTCTTTTTTTTTTAATGTGGTGCTGCGGATTGAACCCAGGCCGCACACATGCCAGGCGAGGGCGCTACTGCTTGAGCCACATCCCCAGCCCCTCTAATGTTGCTTTGTCATTACTTCTTGCTGTCAGTTCCCAATAAAAACTAGGTCAGCAATCCTCAGGGCACCCATGAGAGTCATGTTTTATATATCTGAGGATAGGGAGACTGGTGTCTATAGGAGATGGGGGTGTAGGGTTGGCTGTGTAAATGGATATCATGTGCATTGTAGAGTTGTGGGACAAATTTGTGTTTTTTAAACACAGTTCTTCCATTTTGCTGTGTGGCCACTTTTGGCCTCAGTGAACTAGGTACAGTCTTCATTTCCACGTTAAAATGATTAGAGACAATGCATGGTAGGTATAGAATAAAGTTACCTGTTGATATGATCATAAATGGTTCTCAAAATATTTGCTTACTGGATATTAATGTAGGTGTAGGTGATTAGAATGTCTTTGTCTCTTTCTGATATAATGGATGATCAGGACAGCTCCCACCTGAGTTTACATTTGGAGACTGCAAGAGGCAAAGGGAATCATTGCAAGACCAAAAAAAAAAAAAAAAAAAAAAAATCAAGTATTTTGCTATGTGGGACATGGGAGTTTAAGGTCCTATAGGTGGTTTTTTTTTTTTTTTTTTTTGAAAAGTCTCCTAATGCTTTTCCACAATATCAGTGCTAGTTTGAGGCTGATTTTAATTTATCCTCACTCCCATGCATCTGTGTGATACCAATAATTTATCACATCTTCAAAAATCAATTGCTTCTTGTGTACCAAGCTCTGATGGCAGCTAATCCAAGCCTTTGTTCAGATGATACTGTTTTCAATTTGGTGTATGTCCTTAGGCTGAGGGGCCACTGTCCTCTTCCTTAAGAAAAATTTTACAAAAGAAAGAATTCTGATTATAAGTGACTTAGAGAAAATTTGGAAGGATCTGGAAAGCATGAAGTGTAAATAAAAACTGTTTTGTTCTGCCATCTAGAGGCAGCTACTGATAATGTATATTTCTGCCCTTAGGTTTTTTCACCTTCTATATCCTTTGGCAGACATTTTCTCATTAATAATCTGGAAACTGATACGTACAGAGTGCTGTGTAAACGCATACAAAGTGTTACCCAGTCAAGATTTAAGAGATTAGGGAGAGATTATGCTAATTCTGGATAGTGTTTGGGTTATTCAAAACCCGTTTTAAGGAGAAATAATGAAAGGCTAAATGCTTCTCTTTCTAGAAGTTTCTTAGGGATTCTTTTCAATAATCTCCCTTACAATATATTTTGGGTCTATTTAAAAAGATGTACTAGTGTCCCCCCACCCAAATTCCTTTCTTTCAATGAGTTTATAGTATTCTGCTTCTATTTATAGCCATCCTTTTCAAAAAAACTTTTCTACACATGCTATCTATACTTCTTCACCTGACTTCAGTCCAGCTTCTCTTTCTACCATATCCCTCTATCACTTTTCAGGTTATGTCTAATTCTAGTGCACATTTCTCTTCGAATTTTTCTCATTTTGACATTTAATGCAGTTAATCACTTTTACCATCTATTGTCTTTCAGGATACCATGATTAACTAGTCTTGCTCTTTGCCAGCTTCTCTATTGCTGGTTCTCCTTCCTTTGCCTTGCCCATTAAGTGTTAAAACAAATAATTCACTTGTGGGCTTTCTACCTTTCTTCTCTGTGAGCAGTCATTTCTACACCCATGGCTTCAAGTACTGTCCTGTATGCTGAGAGTCACAGGCTTCATTTTCAGTGCATACTTTTTTTCTGAACTCCATTCTGCAAACATTTGCATACCTATCATGCGGAAAATAAGGTGTTAAGTGCTGAAGTTAACATTGTAAGAAATCAAACCAGTAATCACAGTTGATACATATTATGAAAGAGATGGCGGGGTGTTGTAAAAGAAAAAATAACAATGGGACCAGCATTAGGTAGATTGCCTTGAGAAACCTGAATGTTAGTTTTAATGTAAACTCCTTAAATTGAACTAGTTGGGAGGGAGGAAAAAATATTCCAATGGAAACAGTACTTGTAGTGGAGTATAGGCCAGAAAGGACTTAGAACATTCTGCAAATTAAATAGACTAATGTGGTTGTACAGAGGGAAGGGATTGGAGAGAGTTCCAGGAGCCAAATCATACTCAGACCCCCATGGGTCATGGTTAGAATTTGTATACAATTGGGGAAACCATTGAAAGATTTTGATCATGGAAGTAACATGATCTGATTTATGTTTTAAGTAGATTACTTTTGCTGCTGTCTGGAGAATGGATTGAGAATGGAATTGGTGAGATTAGTTATTCCTCTTTCAGTTGAGAAAATAAGCACACAGGTGAATTTGACTATGGTCATGTAGTGAGTAAGTGATATGGCAGGGATTCTTACCCAGGTGTACTGATTCTGAGCCTGGATCCTGATCTGATGATGCTTTTCAGACTTTAATATGTGAATCATCTAAGGATTTGTTAAAGTGCAGATTCTGAATCCTCAGGTGTGAGTGGGTCTTGATGATAAATAGGGCTACCGACTTTGGGCCACACTTTGAGGAGTAAAGCTAGTCTGCCATTACACTCATGTGCTACTGACTCAGACTTCGGAACTATGGGTATCCTCTGCCCTTAAGCTGGTTCAGTACTAGATTTTATCAGTTAGAGGTGATAACTACAGAATAAGGTCACCCTTTAAAAGAGTGACTTCCCTTGGTATATTTTAGTTGTACGCATTTGTTCCTGATGTAAATGGCAAAATAAAATTCAGACCTTAAAGGTAAGGGAAAGTTGAGGAATGAGGAATTTAAAAAATAAATGCTCAATTAAATAGAAGTATTTAAGTAATGCTAATAGTTATGGATGGTGAGTCATAGTTCATTTTCTTAAAGCTGGTTAATTTTCTTTTTTAAATATATTTTTTTTAGTTGTAGATGGACCTTTATTTATTTTTATGTGGTGCTGAGGATCAAACCCAGTGCCTCACAGGTGTGAGGCAAGGGCTCTATCTATTACTGAGCTACAGCACCAGCCCCATTAAGTTTCTTTCTAACCTAAATTTAGGAAGAAATATTTATTACCCATACAGATTGCTAAGTGCTTAGAGTTCTGATTCTGACCCCAAAAAAGGCAGCAGTCCATTCTTGGGGATTTGTTTCAAACTACTTTTTGATAGAGGATTTTTATGTAATGGAGTTTTCACCTGTTTAACTTCCAGAAGGTAGAACTCATTCTCCTATTAGTCCCCTTCCTCATTGAGATTGATAACTTAGCTTTTCACTTTGTATCCCAGTCTCTTCCCTCATGAAATAATTTTTTGCACAATAGGATCTAATAGTGTGTAAGGATCTGTCACAGATTTATATTTTCATCTGAAAATATTTACTTTGTGCCAGCATTTATTAACCAGGCAAGGTACTTTTCTCTTATCCTCAATTTGCTCTCTGTAAATTGGGACAAAACTTGGCTTGAGGGTTGAGGACTGCATGATAGAATATCATATGCACCTGCTGGGCAACAAGTCAGTGTATTCTTTGGAATACTTGAATTGGTAGACTTGAAAGTATGTTTTATCTTCTAATAAGCTTTCTTTACGTAAGATTTCTTGGAACTATTAATAATGTCAGTCAGCCATGTGACTGTCCTACAGGAAAGGAAATTCTGTTCATAACATTTCCCAAATTATAGAGCAAGATGCTCTAACACACTTTAAAAAAACTAGCTCAGTATTGTCTGGATTATAGTGGGCATTCAAAAATATTCTCCTCTCCCACTGTGAAACCAGCATAGAAATTTAAACTGTAAGTATTTCTTACAATAGAATTAGAGAAACCAGTTTAGCTTTGTACTTGTTAGGGAGACATTTGTGTTTGCTCATTCATTTGTTTTGGCTTGATTTTTTTTTTTTAATTGGGTGTATCAGATGCTCACACTTGGTTCTTAGAGTATAGAGCCACTGATGTAGATAACCTGAGACAATTTACAAATCTTTATGCAACCAACAGCAGTTTGTAGGCATCCATAGTCTGGTGTTGGCAGCAGAAACACCAACTAAGCTGCTTTGTGAGAAGTGCTTGGCTGTAGTTCCTGACTGCCTAACTTCCTTGGTTCCACCCCATATTCTTTTTTTATTATTATTATTAGTTGTTCAAAACATTACATAGCTCTTGACATATCATATTTCATACATTTGATTCAAGTGGGTTATGAACTCCCATTTTTACCCCGTATACAGATTGCAGAATCACATCGGTTACACATCCACGTTTTTACATACTGCCATACTAGGTCTGTTGTATTCTTCTGCCTTTCCTATCCTCTACCATCCCCCCTCCCCTCCCCTCCCATCTTCTCTCTCTACCCCATCTACTGTAATTCATTTCTCTCCCTTGTTTTTTTTCCCTTTCCCCTCACTTCCTCTTATATGTAATTTTGTATAACGATGAGGGTTTCCTTCCATTTCCATGCAATTTCCCTTCTCTCTCCCTTTCCCTCCCACCTCTCATCCCTGTTTAATGTTAATCTTCTTCTCATGCTCTTCCTCCCTGCTCTGTTCTTAGTTGCTCTCCTTATATCAAAGAAGACATTTGGCATTTGTTTTTTAGGGATTGGCTAGCTTCACTTAGCATAATCTGCTCTAGTGCCATCCACTTCCCCGCAAATGCCATGATTTTGTCATTTTTTAGTGCTGAGTAATACTCCATTGTGTATAAGTGCCACATTTTTTTTATCCATTCATCTATTGAAGGGCATCTAGGTTGGTTCCACAGACTAGCTATTGTGAATTGTGCTGCTATGAACATCGATGTAGCAGTATCCCTATAGTGCGCTCTTTTAAGGTCTTTAGGGAATAATCCGAGAAGGGGAATAGCTGGGTCAAATGGTGGTTCCATTCCCAGCTTTCCGAGGAATCTCCATATTGCTTTCCAAATTGGCCACACCAATTTGCAGTCCCACCAGCAATGTACAAGTGTACCCTTTTCCCCACCTCCTCGCCAGTGCTTGTTGTTTGACTTCAAAATGGCTGCCAATCTTACTGGAGTGAGATGGTATCTTAGGGTGGTTTTGATTTGCATTTCTCTGACTGCTAGAGATGGTGAGCATTTTTTCATGTACTTGTTGATTGTTTGTATGTCCTCTGAGAAGTGTCTGTTCAGGATTCAATAGTAACAAAAACAGCATGGTGCTGGTACCAAAACAGGCGGGTGGACCAATGGTACAGAATAGAGGACACAGAGACCAATCCACAAAATTACAACTATCTTATTTTTGACAAAGGGGCTAAAAGCATGCAGTGGAGGAAGGATAGCATCTTCAACAAATGGTGCTGGGAAAACTGGAAATCCATATGCAACAAAATGAATCTGAATCCCTTTCTCTCGCCATGCACAAAAGTTAACTCAAAACGGATCAAGGAGCTTGATATCAAAACAGAGACTCTGCGTATGATAGAAGAAAAAGTTGGCTCTGATCTACATAATGTGAGGTTGGGCTCCAAATTCCTTAATAGGACACCCATAGCACAAGAGTTAAAAACAAGAATCAACAAATGGGACTCACTCAAACTAAAAAGTTTTTTCTCAGCAAGAGAAACAATAAGAGAGGTAAATAGGGAGCCTACATCCTGGGAACAAATTTTTACTCCTCACACTTCAGATAGAGCCCTAATATCCAGAGTATAAAAAGAACTAAAAAAAAATTAAACAAGAAAACAAATAATCCACCCCATATTCTAATGTGGATCTCTGGCCTCCCCTCAATTCTGTGAGTATCAGATATCCTAGTAAATTACTTTTCTGCCTTAGTTAGCCAGTCTTGCTGTTTGTACATTATTCTTAGTCAAAACAACTCTACCTAGAGCAAGAAGCTTATTTGTGTGAAGATTTACCAGTGACCTTATCTGTGTTTTGTAAGCCATTAAAATGGTTGTGATTTTCTTAACTCAATGCATATGTTATTTAGTGCTTTTGTTTGATTAATTGATTTTTTAATAGATTTTACTTTTATAATTTTTACTTGGTGCATTATAATTACATATAGCAGTGGGATTCATTGTGACATTCATACCTGCCCAAAATTTGACAAAATTCACTCCCAAGTACCTCACCATCTACTTTCTTCCTCTCCCTGATCCCTTCCTATATTCTACTAGTCTCTCTTCTATTTGGTGAGATCCCTTTTTATTCCTTTTTTTGGTCTTCTGCGTGAGAGAAAATATTTGACACTTGACTTTCTGAGTCAGGCTTATTTCATTTAGCATGGTATTCTCCAGTCCCATCTATTTGCCAGCAAATGCCATAATTTCCTTATTCTTTATGGCTGACTAAAATTTTTATTGCATTTATATACCACATTTTCTTTGTCTGTTCATCTGTTGACTGACACTCAGGCTGGTTCCATAACTTGGCTATTGCAAATTGTGCTGCTGTAAACATTGGTGTGCAAATATTGCTATAGTGTGTGGATTTTAATTCCTTTGGATAAATAGCTAGGAATGGGAGACCAGGATCACATGGTGGTTCCATTCTTTGTCTTTTTTGGGGGGGTTAGGGTACGTGGGATTGAACCTAGAAACACTTATCCACTGAACCACATCCCCAGCCCTTTTTTTGTATTTTAGAGATAGACAGGGTCTTATTGAGTTGCTCAGTGCTCGCTTTTGTTGAAACTGGCTTCGAACTTGTGGTCCTCCTGCCTCAGCCTCTGGAGTGGCTGGGATTATAGGCATGTGCCACCTCACCTGGCCATTCTTTGTCTTTTGAGGACTTTCTGTAGTGGTTGTACCAATTTTTCAGTCCCACCAACAATGTGTGTTCCTTTTCTGCTCAACCTCACCAGCATTTGTTATTTGTACTTGTTGATTGCCATTCCAACTGGGGTCAGATAAAATCTCCATGTGGCTTTAATTTGTATTAGCAAAATTGAGCAGAAGGTACAGAAATTTACCTATACCTCCTGCCCCCACATGTGGATACCTCCTCCAATATCAGCATTTCTTCCCTGGGGTGATGTGTTTGTTATGAATGGTGAACCTATATTGACATATGAAGACCACAGTTTAAATTAGTGTTCACCCTTGTACTTTTTGGGTTTGGATACATTTATAACAACATGTATCCACTATTATGGTATCATACATAATAATTGGACTGCCCTAAAAACCCTCAGTTTTCCACCTCAGTCATATCTCTCTCTCTCTCTCTCTCTCTCTCTCTCTCTCTCTCTCTCTCTCTCTCTCTCTTTCTACTAACCCCTGGGAACCCCTGAAGTTTTAGCTGTTTCCATAACTTCTTTTCTAGAATGTCATGTAGTTGGAAGCATATAGTATGTATGTATAGTTTGTTTTTTCAGATTGATGTATTTCACTTAGTAATATGAATTTAAATCTCCTTTATGTCTGTTTTTTTACTTGATAGCTCATTTCTTTTTAGTGCAGAATAATATTACATTGTCTGGCTGTACCACAGTTTGTTTATCTATCAAAAGACAAGTTGGTTGCTTCTAAGTTTTGACAATTATTAAATAAAGCTACTAGAAACAGTTGCACACAGGTGTTTGTGTGGACATAAGTTCATTTTGTTTGGGTAAATACCAAGGAGTGTGATTACTGAGTCATATGGTAAGACTATGTTTACTTTTGTAAAAAAAAAAACTATCTTCCAAAATAGCTGTCCCACCAGCAATGAATGAGAGCTGTTGTTCCACATCCTTGCCAGCATTTGATGTTATTAGTGTCGTTGTTCTGGATTTGCCATTCTAATAGGTGTATAGTGATTTCTCATTGTTGTTTTAATTTTCATTCTCCTGATGATTATGATGTGGAACATCATTTCATATGCTTATTTGTCATCTGTATGTCTTTGAGATGTTTGTTGAGATCTTTGACCCACTTTTTCATTGGCTTATTATCTTATTGTTTTCAGAGTTCTTTGTGTATTTTGGATAACCGTCCTGCCTGTCTTTGAAAATATTTTCTCCTCTCAGGGCTTGTCATTTTATTCTCTTGAAAGTGTGTTTTTCAGCAAAGAAAATATTAATTTTAATGAATTTGTGTTTAAAATTCTTGCTTTCATGGGTGATAGTACCTCGGTTATATCTAAAAAGTCATCACCAAACCCTATGTCATCTAGATTTTCTTCTTTGTTAACCTTGTAATCTAGGAGAAATCTAATTTTACATTTACATTCAGATTCGTGATGCAGTTTGAGTTAATCTTTGTGAATAATTTGAGTGTAAAGGTCTAGGTTTATTTTTGCACATGGATGTGGACTTGTTCCAGTACTATTTGTTGGGAATACTTATCTTTCATCATTATGTTGCCTTTGTTTCTTTGTCAAAGAATAATTGACTATATTTATGTGTCTAGTTTTGAGCTTTATGTTCCATTTATCTGTTTATTCTCACTAACATCACACATTCTTGATTCCTGTGGCTTTATTTTATATATATACATTTAGTTGTAGGTGGACACAGCACCTTTATTTTTTATTTTTATGTAGTGCTGAGGATCAAACCCAGTGCCTCATGCGTGCTAGGCAAGCATTCTACCACTGAGCCACAACCCCAGCCCCTCTCTGTATAAATTTAGAATCAGTTTGTCAATATTAACAAAATAACTTCTTGAGATTTTTAGTCAGAGTCTCATTGAACGTATAGATCAAGTTGGGAAGAATTTGTCAGTATTGAGTCGTTTTATCCATGGACATGGAATCTGCTTTATTTAGTTATTTTTTTGGTTTCTTTCATTACTGTTTTATGGTGATCTTGTGTGAAGTTTGGTAGATTTTTGCCTAAGTATTTTGGACATTAGTATAAATGATATTGTTTTTTATTTCAAATTCCACTTGTTTGATGCTAGTATAGTACATAAGAAAGCAGTTGACTTGTATATTAGCTTTATATCCTACAACCTTGCTATAATCAATTACTTGTTCCAGGAGCATTGCTATTTTCTTTGTTTTGTATCTTTAGATTTTCGACAGAGATGATTATGTCATCTGTGACAGTTTTCTGTCTTCCTTCCCTATCTAGGTACCTTTTATTTTTTTCTGTCATCTTAATGCATTAAGTAGGACTTGCAATATAGTGTCAAAAGCAGTGATAAGGTGGGTTGCCCTTGCCTTGTTCCTGATCTTGGGGGCAAAACTAGTTTCTCACCATTAAGGTATGGTATTATTTGTACTTTTTTTAAAAGTTACTCTATATTGGTTTGAGGTATTTTACCTTTTTTCCTAGTTTACTGAGATTGTTTTTTCACCACTGAATTTTTAGTTTTTTGTATATTCTGTATATTTTTTGTATATTCTATGTATGGTTTGCAAATCTTTTCTTCCAGTAAGTTTTATCATTTTACATTTAATTCTATGATCCATTTTGGTTAATTTGTATGTAAACTATGAAACGTAGGTGAAAGTTAATATTTTTACCCATGGATAATTTCTTGTTTTGGTACCCTTTTTTTTTTATAAAATATTCTTTTTGAATGACTTTTTCACCTACGTGAAAAAAACAGTTGGGTATATTTGTATGGGTCTCTTTCTGGGTTCTCTAATCTGCCATATTGATATATGCTATCTATTCCTCAGCCAATAATACACAATCTTGATTTATATATGTGTGTGTGTGTACGTGTATGTATGCATATACAAATGCATGCATATGTGTGTAATTATAAATTGAGTAGAGTGACATAGCAGTGGAATAGAATAGTATTTGCTGGGGTTAAGAGAAATGTTGGTCAAAGTATACAAAGAATACATTTCAGGAGGAATGAATTCAAGAGATCTGTTGGACAACATAGCAATTATATAGTTAATATCCCTGTATTATATATATGAAAACTGCCAAGAGTAGATTTTAAGTGTTCTCACCACAAAAAAACGTATGTGAGGCAGTATGCAGGCATTAATTAGCTTGATTTAGACAATTTGTAGTATTTACCTATTTCTAAACATCATATAATACATATAATTTTTATTTGTTAACACTGAGCTACATCCATAGCTCTTTTATTTTTTTTTAATTTCAAGACAGGGTCTCATTAAGTTGCCCTTGCTGGCCTCAAATTTGAGATCCTCCTGCCTCAGTGACTTGATTTTGCTGGTATTACAGTTCTGCATCACTATGCCAGCTTTTCAATTTAAAAAGTAATTGTGAGATAATAAATTTCTCTTTTTTAAGCCCCCCCCAAATGTGTAGTGATTCATCACTCTCTTTCTTTTACAAAATTGATTCAGCTGTTGTTATTCCTTTGTAATTCCACATACTCTGTAGTATAATCTAGGTTTATTGACCAAAAAATTTTCTGGGTTTTGTATGATAAAGATATTAAACACACAGAAACACACATAAATTTTAGGAGATGACATTTCTGCTATGTTCTGTCTTAGATAGCTTCATATATTGAGATCATCTTTATTTTTTTTTTAAATCAGCCTTTGTAGTTTTCAGTGCACACATTTTTCCTGTGCATGTTTTGTAGATTTACAACTAGGTGTTTCACAGTTTTTGAGTGATTGTGTATCTTTAACTTAGGAGCTCACATATCCATTTTTTACATTTTATCTTGTATCCTATGACTACTGAGATCATTCCTTAGCTGAGGAGGTTGTTTTTGTAGATGTTTGGGGGATTTTCTATGTAAATAATCCAAATAGGAGCAGATATTTGTTTCTTTCTGGTCTGTATGCCTGTTATTTCCTTTTCATGCTGTATTATAATGGCTAGAACTTCAAACCTCTGTTGAATAGAGATGGTTTGAAAAGATATCATTGCCATGTTCCTGATCTTAAAGGGAAAGCATCAGTTATTTGGATGGTGTAGGGTTGAGGCTGATTGCTATTTCATGCAGCAGAGGCAGTTTAATTGCCTCCTTGCAAATGACAGTAGTCCCAATAATGTGACAGCCACAGTGGGTGTAGGAAGTTTTCTAAGCAAAGGAGGAAAAAAAAAAGCAAGCTTGTTGGAAGCAGGCATTTTGTTCATTCTGTATTAGATGCTGAGGTAAGCTTTTTGTTTGTTTGTTTTTGTACCAGGGATTGAACTCAGGGGTGCATAACTATGAGCCACATCCCCAGCCCTTTTTATCTTTTATTTTGAGACAGATTAGGGCCTAAGTTGATTGGGGCCTTGTTAAATTTCTGAGGCTGATTTTGAACTTGTGATCCTCCTACCATAGCTTCTGGAGTTGCGGGGATTACAGGTGTGTCCAACTGCACCCAGTATAAATTCATACGTGATCCTGAATTACATACCTTAAATACCAACTATAGAGGGACAACATCTTTTTTTTTCTCAATAGAAACATTTTATATTGATAAATGTTTGAAGTAATGGATGTTAAGTACCCTGATTTGATCACTACACATAGTGTGCATGTGTCAAAATATTACACTGTGCTCCATAAATATCTACAGTTATCTTGTATCAATTAAAAACAAAATGTTTTAGCTAGGCTTGTGATGCACATCTGTAATTCTGATGATTTGGAGGTTGAGGTTGAGGCAGAAGGATCGCAAATTAGAGGCCAGACTGAGCAATTTAGCAAGGCCCTGTGTCAAAATTTTCTTAAAGAAAGCACTGGGGATGCAGCTTGATGTTAAGAGTACCCATAGCTTCAATCCCTAGTACTGAAATAGATAAATGGAATTAAACAAAATTGAAATGTTTTAGAATTAGAATATAGTCTGGATTTTTCACGAACTCTTCCTAAATGCCTGTTGATTGAATGAACACAGGTTATGTGGGCAAATGCAAGCTATTTCCACAGTACTGAATGTATTGGACTAAATTTAGACCAAAGGCTGCCAGAAATTTGTACTTAAACTGCCACCTTTATATTATGGCAACCTTCTTTGTAGGAGGACATTGACCTTTGGTGATTGCTATAGTGAGTACATTGTTACTTGCAGATTTTTTTTTTTAAATAAAGAACCTGCAAACCTGCAATCTCTCTCTACCTCTGTGCATTTGTCCTACTTTCTAATGGTAGAAAACTTCTCTACCATCAGAAATCACTCAGAAGAGATTATACTGTGGGTCCCATCAGGCTATTTCTCTGCTTTTTTACTAAAGTGATTGTTTTCTGTGCTCAGGACATTTCTGGTAGGAGTCTTACACCTCATTTCCTAATTTAAAAAATAATCATTTTACCTTTGTAAAAACAATAAAAGAAGCATATGGCAAGGGCTGGGGTTGTAATTCAGTGGTAGAAAGCTTGCCTAGCATGTGTGAGGGACACTGGGTTAGATTCTCAGCACTGCATATAAATAAAATAAAGCATTGCTAAAATATACATACACAATCCTTGTTTTGCAATGAATTAACATTTTGATGCATATCCTTTCTAAATTGTTTTCTTCAGATGAAGTTTATATTATGCATTCTATATTTATATCGTACATTCTACCTTTTTATTTTGTAGCAAGGATCTCTGTTTGAATTTTATTTAAAACAGTTATGTAACAATTCCATTTTTAACCATTTCTCTTTTGGATATTTGGTCCTTTACAATATTCTACTATTATATATGATCATACAATATGGATTCTTATGGTTAAATATTTGTGTGCATCCTTACTACTTTCTTTGAATAAATTTATAGAGGAAGAATTGCTAAGTTTTACAGTGAATTGCAGGACTGTTGTGAATTCTTCCATCCTGAGTTGTTGTAAACATTGTACACTTTTATTTTCAACTAATGGTTTGAGAGCCTTGTAAAAGAAAGACAATTTTGTTTTGGCTTAATATGGCTTCAGGCTTATGTAGCAGGGATATGGGTTAGTTTCATCTGAGGAAGTTCTTTACCCTTCTCATGTTCATAGATGTGTCTATATGAGTTGGCATAGCATTGTAACTCTAGTGTTTTTACTTTTAAGCATTTTATATGCTCTTCATTCTATATGTATATGGGTAAGCCTGTAGAGATCAAGACTGCAACTTTTAAATTCTAAATTCTTTTGGAATTGTTTTTTTCAGGTCATAAAGCAGAAAATCGAAAACATGAAAGTAGACAGGACTAAACTGAAAAAGACACCTACTGAGGCTGTAAGTATCCAGATGTTTGCTTTGCCAGTTTTCTTCATTTTAGAAAAAAAAAAACAACTTTGTGATCAGTTCACCCATGTTGATCTTCTAAAAATGTCTTTGCTCATACAAACTATAATAAAATAGCAACTTTTGGGGTGCTGGGGGGAATAAAGAGCCCATTGTAGAGCAGTCTCCTAGCATATATCACACCCTGGGTTTGAGTCCCATCACAACAACAATAAAGAAAAAGAAAAAAACCAGTAATTTGTTTTTGAAACAGATTTCATTTGGAACTTTTGTTGGTTTAAAAAAAAAATGGCCAAGTGACCATGGAATGTGACCAGTGGCATAGTACTTTGTAACTGTGTGTATCTTACATAGGCTTTCAAGCTGTTATTCCTATGCACTGAAAGGCAGTGTAGTACAATGGAAAAAAACAGATATAGATTCAATTTCTGACTATAGCTGTTGGACCATTCTTGGTTTTGTTTTTTACAAAATGATAGTGACAATACATACTAATTTTCTTCTGAGGTCAGTGGTATTTTTCCCATTTTTTTATTGGTGGTTCTTAGTTATACATGATTGTAGAATCCATTTTGATAAAATTATACAAGCAAGGAATATATCTTATTCTAATTAGGACTTGAGGCCCGTGTTTTATTTTTATTTTTCAAATATTTTTCTAGTTGTTCATGGACATTTATTCATTTATATTTGGTGCTGAGAATTGAGCCCAGTGCCTCACACATAGTAGACAAGCATTCTACCACTGAGCCATGACCCCAGCCCGAGGCCACTTTCTTTTTATTTTTATTACTGATTTTTTTTTTATAAAATACCTTTTTAGTTGTCAATGGTCCTTTATTTTATTTTGTAGTTGTTGATGGACCTTTATTGTATTCATTTATTTATACATGGTATGAGAATTGAACCCAGTGCCGCACATGCTAGGCAAGTACTCTGCCACTGAGCCACAACCCCAGCCCCAATATTGATTTATTTTTGAGAGGTGTGACTGGTGATTGAACCCAGGGATGCTTTACCACTGAGCGAAAGCCCCAGCCCTTTTTGCTTTTTATTTTGACACATGGTTTTGCCAGATTGCTTAGGATCTCACTAAGTTGCTTCTATTGACCTTGTGCTGTGGGCTTTTCCTGTCTCAGCCTCCCAAGTTCCTGGAATTACAGGTGTGTGCCACTTCACCTGTATTATTACTGATTCTTTTTGTTTGTTTGTTTTGGGTACCAAGGATTGATCTCAGTGGTGCATAACCACTGAGCCACATCCCCAGATCTTCTTATTTTTTATTTTGAAACAGGGTCTCGTGAAGTTGTCTAGGGCCTCCCTAAGTTGTTTTAAATGTGTAATCCTCCTGCCTCAGCCTCCCTGGTGCTGGGATTTCAGGCATGCACCACTATTCCCAGCTTATTACTGATTTCTTCATCATACAATTCAGTTCAACCTGTGTATTGGGTATTCATGTCAGTTGATTCTAGGTCAAGAGTAGAAATTCCAGCTTTAGTTCAGTGTTCCATCAGTTATCTACAACCACATTGTGAGGTTAAAGAAGGGTTTTTGAAAATTCTCACATAGACCCTATTTCCCATTACAATTATCACAAGCTTTGGAATCAGATCTGGGTTTTAATCTTACCAGTCTTCTTCTGTTGCCTCATCCATAGCTACAAAATAGGATTGGTAATTCCTCCCTCTTTGATTTGAGACAGTTTCTTAGCCTAGTATCTGGCATGCAATAAATGAGATCATTTTCTAAAATACAGGCCACTTGGGTGTTTTTTAAGAAGTCTAACCTCTGTCAAGTATCACTGAAAACATTTTGCTATATTTCTTACAGTCTTAAAACAATCTGCTTTTACACTCACAGTCATTCTGCCCTTTTCACTTGGCAGTTGTGTTAAGGAGGATTATAAATACTCTCTTCTCATCCTTGACAGTATTATGAATTGTCTTTTAAAATTTTTGTAAATTTATTAGGTGGGGGAAAAAGGATTTAATTTTTTCTAACTTGGATTGCTTCAATACCTATTTTTAAATTTACCATCTTGTTCCTTTCATTTCATATTTGAAATTGGAATACCTGTGCTTATTACTCAATGCTTTATATATATGGGGGGAGGGGGATTCATTTTCACATCTGTTGCTGATATTTTTCATTAACTTTTGATTGGGTTTTCATGTGTTTTGGCATTTAGAAGTTTTGACAGCTGTGTACTAAAATATCTTTGGAACCTGAAGAGCAAGAAGAAAATTCTCAGGCAATGAAAATTAAAAAATAAAGACAGTGGCATCAGCTTTAGAATTCACTAATAAGAGACTTAGTGTGTATGAAGAATTATATGGTAGTATAGGGATTATATATTATGGGGAGCAATGTTATTAGTCATTGTTTGGCTGTGTATCATGGGGACTATTGCACCACAGTAAATTCTACATAAATCAAAAGTCAGATATTTTTTAAAGAAAAAAGTTAAAGGAGAAGAAGAAAATATTGGTGAATGTTTACCTGGTCTTAGGGTGGGGATTGTCTTTTCAAAAATTAAAGGAAATGGGAAAAAACATAATGGAAATGAAAAATACCATATCTTTGGATAAAAGACAAATGACCCATAACCATTGTAACAAGTACAAGGCAATATCTTATATCTGTTTGATATTTATATGTCCTCCCTGGATAAGTATCTATTCAAGTCCTTTGTGGTTTCTTTTTTTTTTTTAGTTATTGCTTTGACTTCTTATATTTGTTTGTTTGTTTTTTGGTACTGGGCATTGAACCTTCTGGGGTTCTTAACCACTAAACTACAATCCAATCCTTTTTTCATTTTTGGCTTTTGAGCCAGGCTCTTGCTAGTTGCTAAGGACCTTGAAATTTTCATCCTCCTGCCTCAGTCCCTAAGTTTCTGGAATAGGCATGCACCACTGCTCCTGGCAGCCTTTTCCCATTTAAAAAATTGGGTTATTTGAGGGTTTTTTTTTTTTTTTTTTTTTTTGTTATTGAGTATGGGATTCTTTTTTTTTTTTTTAATTAACCCCTGGTATTATGAAAAGTGAAATAAGTCCATCACAAAGAGAGAGTCTCAAATAGTAAGAAGTATGGATTTAGGCAACAGGGAAAGTGGGGAATTAGGGAGGAGTTGTTCAATGGATTTAAATTTACAGTTACGCAAGATGAGTAAATTCCAGATCTTTGCTGCAGAATTTAGTGCCTATGATTAACAGCAAGGTATTTTGTACTTAGAATTTTGTCAAGAGGCTAATAAATGTGATGGTAAGTGTTCTTATCGCACTCAGAGAAACTTGGCTATTACCTGGATTGTTGTCATGGTGACATAAGTGGATACATACATCTAAACTCACCAAATGTATATGTTAATTATATGCTGTTTTTATATGCCACTTATATCTCAGTAGAGCTCATGTGGCTGGAGGAGGGCACATGACAAGCTGGAGAAAATACTTATAACCCCATGTTTAGTAACTGAGTCAGTAGGAGAAATGAATATCCCAATGACAACGGGCATGAGACATTTCAAACAACAACAACAAAACAAAGCCAGTAAAAGTAGAATTTTCAAGTCACTGTACTTTTAAGGCTTTAGTTGCCAATTTTTTTCAAGTTGCATATAAGAGGGTCCAATTTCTCTTACTGTGGCCAATACTTGGTATTATTTTTTAGAAAAGTTTTTAATTGATCACTTTGTATATTGGCAACAATGAAGATAATTTTACTCTAGGTTTGATATTTATTGGCATAAGTCAATATAAACTCTGGTATGCAGCTGTTGAAGTAGCAAGTGTTATTCTCATTACCATAAATAAGAAAATCACACTTCCTTTGATTTGGGGGAGGTGGTACCAGGGATTGTACTCAGTGGTGCTTGTCCAGTGAGCCACACCCCCAGCCCTTTTAAAAAATATTTTATTTAGAGACATGGTTTCACTGTGTTGATTTAGGATCTCGTTGAGTTGCTGAGGCTGGCTTTGAACTCAAAATCCTCCTGCCTCGGCCTCCCAAGCTATGGGGATTACATGCATGCACCATGTTACCCGGCTTGTTTGCATTTGTATAGCATGGATAAGATGGTAAATATGCTGTTGTGCTAACTGGATGTTGTGAGCAGAAAAAAACAGGTACTTTAGATGCTCAGACCTGTGCTAGAATCAGAGATGAACCCTGTGAAAACTTAAGGGCCTGCCACATTGTAAGATTCTTGGGGTATGGGGAATGTTGCAGTGTCTCTTCAAAAATGAGTGGCAAGTTGCTGTACATACCACAAAGTAAGAAATAGCATTTGGGGTGGTTCTTTGGATTTGGAGCCAACATTTTGGGCCTGGTGTTCTGGTCTACTTTCTTGATAATTTAGTGGACAATGCTGAAATGTTAGTGAAATCTGGAACTAAAAAAATTTCTGCCCAGAGGTCCAGGCTATGATGCTTGCAAGGTACCCTGCCAGTTGTATATTAAGACCAAGTAGACCCATATGCCTGACTTAAGTGTTAGCCAAAGATGCTATATAGTGCCTTTGGCAAGGCTCATTGCCAGAATCACAGCTAAGACCCCTTAAGTTTTGGCCATACTATTCTCTGCCAATATCTGTTTTACACTTAAAAGCAGTTTCTGGCTTTTTTACAGGGCCTTATTAAAAACAATGCTTGATTATAGGACACACCAATAATAATGCATCATGAAAAAGGTATAATATAACTTACATAATCATAAAAATGGATTTGCATAGCTACATTCCATTAGAATGAAAGCAGTATATTTGATACTGGGCCAAAGTAAATCCAGAAGGCACAAAGAAACTCAAGAGCAGATGGTTCACATTTCTCATGGTATATGTCTCTGCTTCTTTGCCTCTTCCCCAGCTTGTAGGAAAAGGTGCAGGCCTGGCTTTTGGGCGAATTTTGTCATACATTTTATATACATTTAATCATCACAAAAAAATTGAGATAAATCTTAATGTTTACTTTAGGGGGAGGAAAGGTTGGGGGCTTGACTTAAAGAAAACTATCATTTTTAAAGTCCCTTTTATATTCCACATTCTGTTTTAGATGCCAAAATTACATTTACTTTAGTTTAAATTTCACCAGTACATTGCTACATGTGTAAGTGGTATTATTTCACTTTGTAAAAAAGGATGCTTAGATTCAAAGAGGGAGTTTACCAACTACCTAATTCCAAAGCCCATGATTTTTGCAATAGTAAGCTGCCTTTCACCATTTAAGCTCTTTATTATATGAGATAAGTACTTTATTTATATGGCAGATACTTGAACTTTGTCTCTAAGGTAGCTAGTAAATCTGTTTTCCTGATAAGAACACTGGCTGAGAGGTTGGACTTGCTCATGATCAAACAGCACAGTAAACATATAATGAACAACTGAACCCAGATTTGTTTGGTTTCAAATGTGGGCATGTTCCGAGGACATCATATTGCCTTTAAAGAACAAATGTAATCACTTCTCTCAGCTGCCATTCATTAGTGGAATGCTTCTCTTTGCCAGCCCCTATCTCATTTCTCCTTTCCATTTTTGGGAACTTTACTGTAAACTCTCAATCCCCTCCTTCTTATCTGGCAATCCCATTCATCAATACAAGAGAACAGGAGTGTAAGTAAATGGGAATCCCAAGTAAGAATAGAGTCTTAGTTTTTACAAAATTCTGAAGCTCTTTGCCTTTACAAAATTCTTAAACTCTGCTTTCCAACTGTTGGGGGATTTAATGTTGCATAAAAATATAGTCCATGACATTCTTCTCCATTAACTCAGGCTTTTCATTGTTTCAGTTTCAACATATCACCAGGCACACTGTTTCAGACTATGGTCCAGATTCATTAATTTTGTTTATTGTAGATGTTTAGCTTGTCTCCTTTTGTCTGTTGTCTGTACCCTTCAAGCTAGTTTGTCTACATCTATAGGTTTATCCATTTTTTTAAGTGCATAGATAGATGGGTTATTGGGGAAAACAGTATTTCTTCATAAAGGAAAGTAGTGTTTCTTCACAAGGTTTCCATTTTAACCAAGTGATCATCTGTCAGATCTCCAGTTTTATATAAGCAGAAGTTAACTGTGTGGCTTCAAGGGTTACTTTTTCCTATTTTCCCTTATGTCTTCCTCATTCCAAAGTACCTTTTGTGAATTCTTTCTTGTTTTTCTCAGCCTGCAGACTGCAGAGCCTTAATAGACAAACTCAAAGTTTGTAATGATGAGCAACTTCTCTTGGAACTACAGCAAATCAAAACATGGAACATTGGAAAGGTATGTGATTTATGCTCCCAAAATACAGGACTCACTGTACTGATAAATCATATTTGTGTGTACTTTGTAAAGAGAAATGACAATGGCGTAGTCCGATTCAGCACTTAATAAGTAGTATCTAGCAAGCATAGCTCTAGACCAGTGGCTTTTATTCTGAATTGTTGCCAAGAAAATTCTGTAGCAGAAAATGAGGAATGCTTGCACATCATATAAAGAGTTTGAAAGTCCTTTGATTTTTACTTGAAGATTAAAGGAATATTCTCTTTTTTCAATAATTTTTTATATGTTGATGGACCTTTTATTTTATTCATTTATTTATATGCGGTACTGAGAATCAAACCCAGTGCTTCATGCATGCTAGGCAAGTGCTCTATCACTGAGCCACAACCCCATCCCCAGGAATATTCTTTAGATGACTCCAAAAATGAACTTTGGATAAAATGGGTTCAGAATGTAGATAGTCAGGATTCTTCCTTTGAATATCTGTCTTTAGGGATTTGGTGGTGTTTACTGCTGGTACTATATTATTTTGATGGGTGTGTAACAATGAACTTGGGCCATTTTCTCTAGGAGTATGATGTTCTCATAGATGGGAAGTGAACTTGTCTAGGCATCATGCTTAGCAGTTTCTTGTAACAAAGCAGCCATGCAGTGCTTTTCTCTTATTCTTAAATACTCTTTTTCTCCTCTCTCTACAGTGCGAGTTATATCACTGGGTGGACCTGTTGGACCGCTTTGATGGAATTCTTGCAGATGCTGGACAAACAGTGGAAAATATGTCATGGATGCTTGTATGTGATAGGCCAGAAAGAGAGCAGCTAAAAATGCTGCTCTTGGCTGTGTTGAACTTCACAGCCTTGCTTATTGAGTACAGCTTTTCCCGGCATCTGTACAGTTCCATAGAGGTAGGAAAGGTTCAAGTCTATATAATATGTTCCTAAGTAGAATTGTGTATATCCATGGGAATTGCTATTTTCCCCTGATGCTCACTTCTTTTCTTTTAATTATGGAGCTCTGGGTTTTTTTCATTATTAAAGATAATGGTAAGAGCTGAGGGTGTAACTCAATGGTAGTGTACTACCTAGGTTCAATCCCCAGCACTTCCCCCCTGCAAAAAAAAAAAAAAGGAGAGAGAATGATATGATGTTTCATTGGTATAGCTATCACCCCTCTTAGGATTGATTGAAAGATTTTGTAATGTTGCCTTCACCCTTCCTTTTCAAGAATCAAGAAACGAGTGAAAAATGTAGTACACATATTGAAGTATTCAAGGGAATTTGCAGAAATTGATCTTTGTTCCAATTTATTAGAAAAGCTCCAAATTAGTTTTAAATTATTAGAAATAATTGAATTTTGTTAATTTGTTAATGTATTTATTATTCTTTTAGGTTATAACTTCATACTGCTTTTTGATTATTTCTCCATTCTCCCATATTCTCCTCCAAATATATATAGTCCTCCCTTAGTACCTAGGAGGGGATTAGTTCCAGGAGCTCCTGCATGTACCAAAATCTGCTGTCTCTCAGGTTCCTTATATAAACAGTTATTACACTGTATTGTTAGGGAATACTGACAAGGAAAAAGGTGTGCATGTTTGGTAGAGATGCATTTTTAAAAAATATTTTTTTAGTTGTAGATGGACACACAATATTTTTTTTTTTAATGTGGTGCTGAGGATCGAACCCAATGCCTCACATATGCGAGGCAAGCACTTTACCACTGAGCTACAGTCCCAGCGCTAGAGATGCATTTTTAAAAAATATTTCTAATCTGTGGTAGATTTGATCAGTGGATGCAGGACCCAGAGCTATGTATGAAATGCATATTCATAGCATCCTTTATCTCCTTGAAGTAGGCAAAGAAATCAGTGGAATTTTGATTTGGTCAAAAATCACTATAAGAAGAAATTGTTTCACTGTAGCTCAACATTGGACTTTTCATCTCTATTAGTTAGGTATCCCATTATTTTTTAGGTGTGTTAATTTTTCCAAAGAATCAGAATCAGTAAATAAGCAGAAAGAAAATAGCTTAGGGAAAGATTTAGGATAAGTAAACAACAGCAAGCACACAGGTCTAAGGAGTGGAAAAGCAATTTGTTGAAGAAGAAATAGGTATGATACACAAGGAAGACCATGGTCTTCAGGGAAATCGGCAAATCAAAATACTTTGATTTATTTCTAGCTAAATTATGTGCTGGCTTTATATCTGACCAAATTCTTCAATATAATGATGAAATTTAATATGTTTTAAAAGCAAAATAGTTACTCAGGTTACTTTTAAGCATACACTGTAACTTAGTGGTCTTATTTTACATAATTGCCACCAGGTGTTGATATCTTTTGCTTCTATTTGAAGGACACTATGTTTTAATACTTGTCATAAATCTAGTAGGGGTATAGAATTATCATAATACTTGCAGTCCAGTTGGAAACTTAATGTTCTTGAATTCCACATGTGTATTATATCACATTTGTCTCTTTTGTAATCTCTTCCTTCCTATGGGGACATTTGTGCAATTTTGAATTGCTATTTATAGATTTTACTTTTCTTGTACTTTCTGGCCAGCTGCTAAATTGTAAACTCCTTGTGGACAAGGTTGAATGATGTAGGTTCTCAAATATTTATAATTTGTATTGTGAGCAAACTTCTTGATTGCTTTGTGAAGGTTGACAATTAACATTACATTAGCATTTTAAGTTTTCAGGGTCATATGTGCCTGATTCCTTGAACTTTGCCCTGTTTTCTCCCTATAGCATTTGACAACTTTGTTGGCTTCTTCTGATATGCAAGTGGTGCTGGCAGTCCTTAACCTTCTATATGTATTTAGCAAAAGATCAAACTATATCACACGTCTTGGATCTGACAAGAGGACCCCACTGCTAACACGGTTGCAACATTTGGCAGAGGTGAGTTTGGGTGAAGAGTGGAAGAACACAAAAATTAGAACATATAGTCCTTTCAACAGGTGTTTCATGTAATATCAAAGTGGATCAGAATTCTCTGTGTTAACTTTCTTCTTAATTGAGCAGATCTATCTGGGGCAATAGCTAAATCCCTCCCACCCCACCCCACCCCCCAAAAAGTTAAGTGTTCTCAGTTATTAAGTAGTAATTTTGTGGAATACACTTGTAATACCAATGGCTCTGGAGACTGAGGCAGGAGGATTGCAAGTTTAAAGCCAGCCTCAGCAAAAGTGAGGTGCTAAGCAATTCAGTGAGACCCAGTCTCTAAATCAAATACAAAGATAGTGCTAGGAATGTGGCTCAATGATCAGGTGCCCCTGAGTGCAGTTCCTGACACCACCCCACCCCACCCCACTCAAAAGAAGTAATTTTGAAGGATTTTGTGAATTTTTGCAGGCAAAGCAGAGATTCTTCAAATCTGGCTGCTTCAATTCTGGAAAAAACTTTTAGAATCAGATTCTACATAACAAAGTATAAATCAAGATCTGAATTTGAGTCTTAGCCCTGCTTATTACCTCTGATACCAGTTTTCTTATGGAAAGCTTAGTATATCTATCCTCAGAGTTGTTTTAGAATAAATTTGTGGTAATTAGTGCTGTGGTTAGCAGTTAGTTTGTAATTGTAATCCTTGTAATTGAAGGCAAAAGCTTTTATAGGAATGTTCCGTTCTTTCAAGCTATTTTCCAGTATTCCTAGAGGCTTATTGATAATTCATACTTTGTGTTTGAGAAACAGCCATTGATAGTGTCTTCAAAGAAAAATGTAAAGGCTGTTTTTTAAAAGGTAACTTAGTGGTCACTTCACAATTGACATAATTAACAACACAATTTTGGGGTTATTTTTAGATGCTATGATGACTTAAATCATATTTGTATGATTATAAATATAACTTGTATAGCAAAAATTCTAGGACATAGGAGAGAAAGTATAAACACCACACCAGTCACCTATAATACACTCCAGTATGGCCTCTTTTAAAATTTGAACATTTTTACTTAATTCATAAATAATGTATATATGGATGCACCATGTTTCCTTTTATATTTTAAAATTTTACTTAAGTTTTTAGTGGTGCTGGGGAATTGAACCCAGGGCTCCACGCATGCTAGTTGAGTACTCTGTCACTGAGTTACACGCTTACCCCTATAATCAGTTTTCTTAACATATAGTAAACATTTTCTCACATTATTAAAAATGCTAGGCAGTTCAACATTTGATATCCAAGTAACAGAAGAATCCGTACCTCAATTGATGCTTCAGAATCGTTTGATAAAATTCAGTACAACTCTGAGAAAGGAAAAGAAATTTTAAATTTATTTATTATTCATTATTATTTCTTTCTTCATCTAAATTTGTATTAGAGGTTCTAACCAATAGAAAAGAAATGAAGACTTTGAGACACTATATATAAATCTATCCACAACTAAAAAAAAAAAAAAAAGATACCTTAAAAAAAAGAAATGAAGACTGCTTAATAGAATTTCTTCTTTAGAGGTGTTGGGGTTGAGTCTTTTGGTTCCCTGGTGAGACAATATAAAATTATGTGAATTAATAGAAATATAATGAGATAGCCAAGAAAAAGATCAATACATAGAAACAATTAACTTCTCTGTGCATTACTAGTAATGACCAATAAAGAAATGATTGGTTAAAAATACCCAACTCAGCTGGGCACGGTGGTACAAAGATCACAATTCAAAGCCAGCCCCAGCAACTTAGTGAGACTCCAAGCAACTTAGTGAGACCCTGTGTCTAAATAAAAGACAAAAAGTGCTGAGAATGTGGCTCAGTGGTTAAGCATGTCTGGATTCAATTTCTACTACCAAAAAAAGAAATTCACAGTATGAAGTAGTATCTATGAAATAAGCTCTATTGGGTAAAACTTATGAACGTAAAAAAAGATGATGTGTGATCTATTGTTGGGGAAGGAATTTAGATCATTAAGCCAAAAGGTAAAATTTTGAATATTATAATAAAAAATAAAGACTTCCTTTTCAGTGAAAAATGTCATCACTTAGTGCTACTTCTTGGGCACTTAGACAGGAACATAAATCAATACCTTCTACCTTCATTGAGAAAAATGTCACTTGTACTTAATAGTGTGCTTATTGATGTGGTTAAATAACATTCTGGTACAAACTCATTTTATCATTGACTGGTAATACTTTCAAACAATTGGTTGAACACAGCTGTTCTGTGGACAAAATTAAGCAGTACTGTCAAAGACCAAAGTCTGCAGACCCATGGTAGATTGAGAGATGTTTAACAGTGTTTAAAAACTGACACAAGACTATTAACATTGTATATCTGAGGAATTCCTCCAATTCAACAAGGGTAAACGAAGGATATAGATAGGTGGTTCATATACCAGGAAATCCAGCATGTGAGTTCATGCCCAAACTCATTAATAGGGAAATAAAAATACAGCAAGATACTTTGAAAGCATCAGATTTGAGAAAATTAGAAAACTTTATAATGGGCAGTGTTGACAGGTTTGTGAGCCTATAGGAACCCTTGTGTATTTCTGATAGGAATGTAGACTGATACTTCTGGGTATATATCACAAATATGTTTTTTTATCATTCCATAAATGTGACATACGTCAGAATATTGTGTCATTGTTCGTGGTAGTGAGGAGTTGCAATCTATCCTAGGATCTGTCATAAGTAGATTAAATATGTAAAAAGTGGTACATGGACATGGTAATATGTAGCAGTTAGAAGCAGCAAACCAAATACACATAGGAACCTCAGTAGCTTTTAAACAGTTCTTGGTAAACAAAAAGAAAAGTGTTTACTGCTCCATACTGTTTCTGAAACTTAAAAATATGTGCACCTGAAGCAATATTATATAAAATATATAAGTTGAAAGTGTATATATACATAAAATATATAAGTTAAGTGTTGCCAGTGGCAGGGAAAAGTAATCTGAATGATCAATAATGGGATAGATGGTTATATAAATAAGTAAAAGAAAATAAATCTAAGCAGCAATAGTTAATTTCTATTAGAGCAGTAGACCTTTGCTTTTTGTTAAGGTAATCTAAGTAGAGACATACCAATTTTTTTTTTTTGGCATGGAAAGATTGAATATAGTAAAAGGCCTCTGATGAAATCAGAATCAACAGGTGGTAGATTAATTATTTTAAAAATCTTGTTATAGTAGGAAATGTTTAAAAGTAATCTTTGTTGAGACTTTTTTAAAGTCTAAAGCACATGGCAGTTTCCCATGTAACAATCTAAAGACACTTGTAAATGAACCTGAATACAGAATCCTTTATTTTTTTTTTTTTTATGTTTTTCCTCTGAATATTTCCTCCTCAATTTGACAACTGTTTTTAAATTTAGTACCCTTGTCTTTTAGTCTTTTTTTTTTTCCTCTCCCAGTGCTTGGTATTTAACCCAGGCCCTGGGTCTTAATAAAATAATTCCCCTTAGTTTACATACCTTTCCCATTTAAATCATTGTTTTACAAAGTGCTAGAAATTATATAATTATAAAACATAAAACAGCCCTAACATGAATTGGGGGAAGACACACCTGACTTGACACCCATACAGTTAATTGGTAGGAGCAAAAGAATGCCTGCATCAGTGAATATGTTGAACAGACATCATGAAGAATGCACTTGATCTAATTGGCTAAGTGAAGGTATATTACATCAACCAGAAAGTATCTGAATCAGGTTCGTTTGCTGTTATATGATAACAAAATGTAAAGCCACTGCAATTTTAAAAGTTTGACAAATGGTACAGAAATAGACAAACATTTTCAGAAGGAAATAACCTCATATTGCTTATGATGAAAATTGTGGGACAGTTGGATATTTGAGGGGAAAATGTGTTTAGATCCTTTCTTCTACCTCATAAATCCTGGAAGCATTTATTTAAAGGTAAATACTAGTTACTTTTTAACATCTTTGATAAGGAAAGCTTTCCTAAGGAAGTCAAGGGAGGTAGAAACCATATTACAAATGCTGACAGATTTGATTTTGTGAAAATATAGGATTTCTTTATGATTAGATAACTAATACAATGAGGGAATAATATGTACACAGCTCCTACAAATCAATAAAATGGATGTAATTCAGAAAAATGTATGCAAAAGCATATAAACAGTTCACAGAAGAGTATTCAGTATTTAAATTTAGTCAATAAAACATGAAAAACTCACACTAGAAATTCTTGTAAAATACACAGTGAAGTGACGTTTAACCCTTAGACTGGCAGTAATATTTCATTGGCTGTGTTTGTGGGAAACAAGTACGGTCTGTTGGTATATGAATAACCTTTTGTAAGGTTTTGTGACAGCATCTTTCATTTTAAAATGTGTACATTTTATACAGCAGTTTCATCTTAAGGAAATTGTGTTACAGATGTATTTAAATATGCACAAAAACATGCTTAAAAGATTTCTATTATAACCTTGTTTAAAAACATTTTGAAATACCTATTTAAATTTACGTGGCATAATCCCATGTATGACATAGAAAGATCTGACTGAAATGTTCTCTAAGCAAAAAAATTGCTAGTTGAAGATTCCTATTTATAGTTTTTGAAAGTCCAAAAATAGAACTATATGTGTGTGTGTGTGTGTGTGTATATATATATATATATATATACACACACACAAAAGGAAGTACATTTGGGAAGAAGATAGTTTCACTTTTTGAATGTGTCTATTACATATTACTTTTACAGTTATGTATAAGTATAGGTGATGGCTCTTTGCAGATATATTTTAATGACTATTATGCTCCATCATACTTTCTTTTAAAAAACCATTACCTGATTTCATACTATTAATATATACTCCTTAACACTCTGAGAGTAGGAATTATCCCCATTTTACAGATGAGGAGTGTGAGAATTCCCAAGGTGATATGAATTCCTTATAAATTTCCACAATGAGGAATTGATGAAACTGATTTGAATCCTGATTTATTTGCTTACTCGGGCCATATCCTTTCCAAGGGCTGCACCATATGTGATGTTTTTGAGATTTCAAAGTAAGCTTTACATTTAATAGAAGAGGACTCTACAGTTAATTTGTACTTCACGTTAAGAGTCACAATATCACCCAACGGAACTCAGCCTGCTTTTAGAAACTGATTATCACTATTTCATATCTTTGTTACATTGAATGTTTTGACAATTCAGAAAGTAAGGGTTAAAGATGCAGAATGTACTTTTAAATGACACACATGGATATTAAAGTATGAATTTTTGTCAGTTTTAGTTTTTGTGAAAGGTAGTTCCATTTTGTTCCTTTGCATTTTGCAATACTTCAGCCTTTGACAGGTGCACTGCTTTTTGTTCTGGTTTGGGCTAACAGAGAATATAGATCAAGGTTGGTTTCTAGTCCTGGACAATTTGGAATCTTGACATGTGTAGTATATTGCTGCCTTTGGTCTATTATATTTGTGTGTTTGATCCTTTGGTGTGCTAATATAGTAAAAGAATCTTGCAGGTTTAAGGGAAGATAGTATTATCCTATGGGTTTAGTAATAGTAGCTCCCATTCCTAGTACCCCTTATTAAATTTTCTTTTTCTTTCTTTCTTTTTTTTTTTTTTTTTTTAGAAAAAGGAAAAAGTTGTATTCCTTTGCTAGTGAAGGAGCAGGATCAGGGGTGTTTTACAGAAGTGATTCAAAGACTATTTCACATGTTTTTGTTCAAATTGTAATTCTTTTGTCATTTTGGAAGGTAGCCTTTTTTTTTTTTTTTTTTTAGGAGAGAGAGAATTTTATTATTTATTTTTAGTTCTCGGCAGACACAACATCTTTGTTTGTATGTGGTGCTGAGGATGAACCCGGGCCGCACGCATGCCAGGCGAGCGCGCTACCATATGAGCCACATCCCCAGCCCCAATATATATATATTTTAATTCTCAGCAGACACAACATCTTTGTTTGTATGTGGTGCTGGGGAGGAGGTAGCCATTTTTGAAATCTCTGGTGCCTTCCCTAAGTCTAGATTACTTCATTCCTACAGTGGGTGTGTGCTCAAGGACAGATAATTGATAGGATGGGGAAGAAAGGTAACCCTGTTTCCCCTGAGATTAGGGAGTAACAGGGAGCAGGGAGAGAGGAAGAGAAAGAAACATGTCCATTTTAAAATAAGTTGCAGTGTCAGAACAACAAGGGCTATATTCAGAGCATAAAGCACTGTTACATTTCTCCACCCCTCGTCATTAAAATTCAAAACCTTAGTGTTTCTCTAAAATGTAGAATTTCCCGAGAAGTATGATTTATGGGTGTGGGCTGCCTTTCCTATATCTTTGGATCTATAATTCCAGTTCTTATAACAGTGATATTAATAGAAATCTTGGTTTATGTCTTTTTATCTTCTAGTTAGCCTCCCGAATATGAAATACTTTTTGTTATCCCTGCTTTGTGCAACAAATATGCATTCACTTGCATGTTGAGAAATAAAGACTTAATTCTGTCAGTAAATCTAAGTTAATATTGGTTTCTCTAACTGTAAAATAGAAATCGTAGTATCTGTAATATTATCTTGGAAATCTCTAATATCTTGTATTACTCTGAATAGTAGAACTGTATAATAATCAACATTACCTAGATTCATCTTGTTGACAAAGTAAATTTTTCTTCTAATAAAAATGTGTTCAGTATTTTAAAAATGTAGAAATACACAGAAGAATATTTATAATCATGCTGTATCACTTTGGTACATTTTCTTAGTCTTTATGTATATTTCATTAAATGACTCAGGTATATATACTTCTATATCCCGGTTCATTTACTAAATGTGTTAGCATCAGTGTTATCTCTATATAAACTTTGTGTAAGTTTGTAAGAATCCATTTTTTATATTTAATACAATGGTACTATTCCGTAAATTTAACAGTCGCCAACATTTGTGAATCAAGTTTGGGTTGGCCTTTTTAAGGATTTAATCTTATAACATTTAATTAGAGTGGCTTGGTTCTTTTTTAGGTACCAAGGATCAAACCCAGGAGTGTTTAACCACTGAGCCACATCCCTAGCCCATTTTAAAATATTTTATTTAGAGACAGGGTCTCACTAAGTTGCATTGGGTCTTGCTAAATTGCTGAGGCTGACTTTGAACTCTTCCTGCCTCAGCCTCCTGAGCCACTGGGATTACATTGCTTGCACTGCTGATGGATGATATTTTAACAGCTTGCTCACTGTCCAGGGGGCAATTTAGAGAGATCCTACCTCATCAAAGTAAAATTAGGGTCTACTAAGTGAGTTCAGTGTTTAAAAACATGAATCTATAAAAGCATTGACAGAAATAAAGTATAACTGCATGCTTTTATGTTGTTCAGAATGGGGAAGATCTTTTCAGGAACAAGATTAATACCATGACAGAAGAAAATTTTTTTTCTGTTACAGTATGACCCTCTTCTGTGTGTGAATATTTTAAATACTGTCAAATGATGTCAACAGTGGTTATCTCAGGTTTCTTCATATTTCTCATTATTTGGGTAATTTCTAATATTTTTCTATTATGAATAATGCTGTAGTGAATACCTTTAATGCATGAATATTTAACAATATTTTACAATAGGTGTTTTCCATTAAGTTCTTAATGAATATTGGACCTGTACTTTACACATTGTTGTCTCTTTAATTCTCAGAAGGATGCTTTAGGCATCATTTTCTCAGTTTTGAAGTAAAGATCGTAGAAATCACTCACTTGTTCCTGGTGTTGAAGATGACCATAGCCCCCTCTTTAATCATTCCTGGTTCAAAATTCCTCCTACTTATATGCATATTTAAAATGAAAGAGAAAGCAAGAGCAGACATATTTTTTTTCCTGCACTGTCTAGCAAAAGATTTGTCTGTTTTTGTTAGATCATTTAAAAGAACCAATTTATGATTTATTTTATATTCTTTTGTATTTATCTTTGCTCTGGTGTTTATAATTTCCTTTTTTCTGCTTGTTTTTGGGTTTAATTAGTTCTTTTTCTACTTCATTGAGTTTAAGTTACTGATTTATTTCATTTTAACCCATTTATCCCATGATTTCAATTCTGTGCATATTTCACAAAATTGACACAAGTGCATTAAAATAGTTTAGAAATCATAATCTGGAGTGTATAATCCTTTGTATATATTCTCAAATGCTATAATTGTTCACCCATTTTTTCAACAAGAAATACTGCGAGTGATATATTTTAAAAAGTTGGTACATCGCCCAGTACCTTTATTTTATTTGTTTAATTTTTATGTGGTGCTGAGGATTGAACGCAGTGCCTCACACATGATAGGCAACCATTCTATCACTGAGCCACAATTATAGCCTGCAAGTAGTATATTTATTCTTAAATAAAGTTTTTAAATAGGTGTCCTAGATGTGAGACAATGAGACTTAACAGGTCAATGTACATATTTTAATTTATGGCATATTGTGTTTTGTTTTCATTCATTTTAAGGAATTTTCTAATTTCCATGTTTTTTTTTCTTTGACCCATTGGTGGTTAAGAATGTACTTGTACATTTCTGTTACAGATTTCTGATTTTTTTGTTTTCTTTGGAGAAGATATTTCGCGTGATTTCATTTGTTTTAAATTTGTTGAGGTTTTTTTGTGGCCTAACATGGTCTATCTTTTAGAATGTTCCACATGTCTTGAAGATAAAGTATATTCTATTGTTGGATGAAATATTCTTTATATGTCTGCTAGGTATACTTAATTTAGTGTTTTTTAAGTCTTTTGTTACCTTGTTTGGATTTTGTCTAGTTACTTGTGCTTGCCCTGGAAATTACAGCAAGTACTTGTTAATTCAAATTAATACCAATTTGCTTTTAATTGTAAATAAAGTATTAGCTATTGCATTGCTCTGGTTCACTTCATCCATTTTATGTTGTTGTCTTCATCCAAATTACGTATTTGTATATTGTGTGCCCATCAATGCAGTTGTGTGTTTATTGTTTTATGTAGTAATCTTTAAAAGCACATTTTTAAAAAAGGAGTTCTAAACCAAAAGTACATTAATTCGGAGTTTTTCTATTTATCTATGTAGTTAGGTTCTCAGTTTCTTTGAGTGGATTCTTGTTCTTGTCTAGTACCCTTTGATTTCAGCTTGAAGGACTAGCATTTCTTCTAGGCAGGTCTGCTTGTAGTGGCTTCTCTCACAATTTTAGAAGGATAGTTGTGTAATATATAGAATTCTTGGTTGGTAATTTTTAAAGCTCTTTGAATATGTCATCCCACTGCGTTCAGGCATTCATGGTTTCTGTAGGAAAACCAGTTGTTTGTCCTTACTAAAGATCCCTTGTGCTGAATTTAATAAGTCACTTTTCCTTGCTGTTTTCAAGATACACTCTTTGTTCTTAGCCTTTGTCAGTTTCATTATAATGTACTGTTCTCTAGGTTTGAACTTCTGGAGTTCAATGAACTACTTGGATTTGTAGATTCATATATATCTTTTGTTAAACTTGGGGAAAATCTCAGCTATCATTTCTTTAAATGGCATCTCTGTCCCTTTCTTTTCTTTCCTCCTTGAAATACTGATGCATACGTCGGAACTTTTGATAGTGTTCAACTAATCCATTAGATTTTTCCTTTCTATATACTTTAATCTGAAGTGATCTATTTTCATGTTCACTCCTTTTCTTCTGCCTGCCCAAATCTGCCACTGAACCTCCTTACAAATTTTTCATTTATGTCATATCAATTTCTCTCTCTTTATTGATATTCTTTGGTGAGACATCATTCTTGTCATTTTCTTTAGTTTGTGTGTGTGGGTGTGTCTGTGTAATGATTTCTTTATCTCCTTGAGCATATTTTAATGTAATTTGTTTTCTGTCTTTGTCTATTGTATCCAATGTCCATATTTTTTGAATGGTTTGTATTTGTTGTCTCTGTGTATAGGCCATTTCTCTTGTTTCTTTGCATGCCTTATAAATTTAAAATCATTAAGTCCAGTCATTGTGGTTCCAGATACTCCTCACCTTACATTGGGTTTATTGCCAATGAGCCTAACACAAAGTCAAAAAGTTGAAACATCATTGAGCATCTATAATTTCATAAAGTATGTGTTATGTATTGCCACTGAATTAAGCTATAGTAGCTTAGTGATCATCTAGTGATTTGCTTTAAACACCTAGAACCAAAAAATAAATTAAAATCTTCTGGTCTTTGTAGTGAGCTCTGTGTGATTGTTGGGCATGCTTTTGCCAGAAAAGCTTATAACCCTTCGATAGCCTTACTTGCATAGAGCCTGTCAGTCAGTCACAGGTGGGAGCTCAGGGACCTTCTGGGGTCTTTGCCAAGAATGTGCTATGCCTGTCATGAAACCTTTTAGGTTCCCAGTAATGTGTGAAACTTTCCAAAACCTTCATTCCACTAAGAATCTCATACTTCAGCCTTTCTTCCCAAGCCTTTTCAGTTTGTTGTTTGCTTGAACTGTATGTTTTAATGTTTTCAGCAAGTTCCTTTGCTTTTCCCCACCTGTAAGAGAGTTCCATATTAGGCTAAATAATGGCAAGCCCTTTGAGCTTGTTCTTCGGGAGTATACCAGACCAGCCAAAACGACCACAATTATTTGAGAGTTTCATTTTGCTTACAACAGGAATATGTCCTTTTCTCTAAGGCTGCTGTGAGCTGGGGTGTGTGGGTTAATTATCCTAAAGCTCTCATACTGTTTTTGTTTCAGCTGTTTTTGTTTTATTTAATAAGGCATTTCCTGGTTGCCCTAAACTTGATGAGTTTCCAGAGTTGTGATAAAGTTGATGGCAAAAGTTTTTGCCAGTATATTCACTAGTTTTGTGAAGGGATGGATGGTTCCTTGGGAGTCCCCTGCTCTGCCATTTTCATTGTCATCACTCCCCCAGAACAGTCTATTCTTAACCAGCTGGGAGACAGAAATTTCCCTGTGTTTAGACAGGCTTTCTAACCAGGGTTTCCACTAGAGAAGAAAGCCCTAATGTTGTAATGTATCCATTGTAGGTAACAAAATGTCTTCTGTGCTTGAAAGTGGTACTAGCGGTATACCATCCTTTGGATAATTAATGAGATAGTCACCATTTTTCTGTTTATTCTTTGTTTCATATATGATACCTGAAGCAAGAAAGGCTACCAGTAGTATGAAAAAGCTTATTTCTCAGTGGATAAGCAGATTGTTTTGACCCCTATACCCCACGTTTAGAATAGCATTCTATAATGGAGACCTCTGTGAATGGCAGCTTCAGGACTTAACACCATTTATTTTAAAAGATTTCATTGAGAAGTGATAATATGGTAATAGCATTTCATAATGAGGACACATTTAGATGTAGAGAGGATATACACCATATTAGGATGCAGTGATATCCCAGGTGATTGACCCACACTGGGTTCAAGTGAACATATTAAAGACATGGATTTAAGGAGCATTTTCACTTAAACCATGGCAGACATGAGTTACCTACAGAAGTAAGGGAAACATGGAAGTGATTTACTTATATATTTGTAGCTATGATGACTGGAAAATATTTAGGCTTAAAATACAATAGTAAATATAATGCTAAAATGATATTTCAAAGGCCATTGAAGATATAGTCTGGTTAGATTATATGGCTGGATTTTGGATTTGGAAGAAATTGAGCCATTCTCCTTAATACTTCAGGGTCTTGTTGGTGAGCTTTTAGACTTTGGTGACAAAGTACAACAATAAACAAGGCAGAATCTTCTGCCAATTCAGCTCACTTCAAAAAGAGAGGTCCTAGAAATTGAGTGATTTCACTCTGGTGAGGAAGGTGATCAAGGCAGTGTGTAAATGTAGGCCTGTTGAGATATTACTGAACTGTCAGCAGGCATGGGTGCAGGCATGTGGAATGCAATGGCTTGCTGTTGCTGCTTGCATTCTTACCAGGAGCAGCCTCATAGAACTGTGAAATTGATCTCACTGAAGGAATCTCCTTTAGATAGACCATCTTGCTTTGAATTCTAAGTTCTTGCTTTTATATTGTTCCCTCTTTGTGTTTGACCTTTCACATTTGATGTCTTCTCAATAGAATGCTGCAAACAACTACGTACTCTTAAATATTTTGTACATATAAGCCCATAAGACCATATGCATTGTCTTTACACTGTCTTTTTCCTTTTCCAAGAGCTGGGGTGGAAAGGAGAATGGATTTGGACTTGCAGAATGTTGCAGAGACTTGCATATGATGGTAAGTAACCTTCTAGGATGTGGGTGTCTTGGCAGATCTGTGGTCTTTCTACACCTTACTCTACTTGATATCAGGACTTAAGGAACCTGCAATCAGTTGAGATATAGCAGACCAGGAAGGAGTCTAATAATGCTTGGATTCTCATTGTGCTGATAGTAGATAAAGAATCTCAGATACAGCTCTATATGCCCATACCTATTTCTTGAGTGGGAAGTTTCATTTGTTGAATTAGTTTGAAAGTGATTTTTAAAACACTGAAAGTACAGTTGCTTAAATTGTCACATTGGAACTATCAGAACTCTGGGAAATATTTAGGAAGGGCTATTTGGAAAGCAATTCTACTTTTAGGATTATTGAGAATTTAATACTGTCCTTTATGCGTTCATGTTTACCCATCTGTCTTTCACCCATGCTCAGGTTATGTGTACAGGGCATCCTCCCCTCTGTTTAGACATGTTATTGTGGACTCACAGACACAGTTGGATTTTCTATAACAGTTCTGTGTCTAGTGTATATTGACAGTTGTCATGTTTTTTGTTTTTAATTTTTATAGCTGTTGATACATCTTTATTTTGTTTGTTTATTTATATGCAGTCCTGAGAATTGAACCCAGTGTCGCACATGCTAGGCAAGTGCTCTACCATTGAGCCACAACCCCAGATCAACAGTTGTCATGTGTTACAGAAATGAATGTGGTGAAATGAAGCAAATTATTATACCAAGCCTCCCCAACTTCCAGGATAAGGGTTCCTTTTCTGATCACAGAAACCCACAAATTAGAGCAGATTAGTTTCCCACATTATCTGGTATACTTTCTTTAGTATTTTGTGAATGGATATTAGTAATACAGGAGATGAATGTTGTCTGAGTTTGGAATGTTAATTTTGAGAAGATAATTTTTCATTTTTAAAGTTTAGAGGATTAATTCTGAATCTCCTTATGCATATTTGAAATTATTCTTTGCCACTTAGGCAAAACACTGGTATGCTATAGTAGGCTTGCACGATGTGTGTTACCCGTTTTAATTTTAGCTTATGTTGGGAAATTATACCCCCTGTGTTGGAGATGTAGCTCAGTTGGTAGAACACATGCCTAACATCTTTGGGACCCTGGGTTCTACCCCATCACTGCAAGAGGGGGAAAAAAAAGGAATTGTACATCCTTTTATTTATTTAGATTTGACATGTCATGAAATTTTGAAAAGCATAATGGGTACTTTCAGTGAATGTAATGCATGACATGTTTAAAAATTCAGAGTATAAAGGGGTATGCAAGTGGTTACCTCATCTTCAGAGGCAGCTATTCTTAGTGGTTTCTTTCAAGGAGACACCTTAATGGGCATGCTATTTTGATACCAATTTTGTTAGTCATGTTGTTTTTCTAGAATTAAAGAGGATGTATTATTGTGGTTTCTTTGTATGTACCTTTGCAGAAAAATACATGTCGTGAGATGTGTAGAATATTACAGAAAGAATAATTAGTATTATGAAGAAATACCTCAAATAATTTATTTCAGAAGGTTTCCGTGTCATTTTGCATTCATTAGATGACGTTGGTATTTCTTCCTCCAACCTTTCTTGGATTCTTACTCATTATTGCTTGGTGTATTTGCTCTTCTGCCTGTGCCACCCTGGAGAGTAACTGCAGAGAAAGGGCTCCTGGTAATTTACAAGTAAAAAATATGGGTGATTTTTGGAGCTTTGGGCTCCAGACTCCTGATTCTGTTTTGGACAAGTCTCATTTGAGCCCTGGTATAAGACAAGGAGTTAAAGGCACTGTAAGTGCTAAATATTCTGCTCATTCTTCTGCCAAAATGAGTTGGACACATGGCTAGAGTTTGAGGGAGAGTTGGGAGTCTTATATCAGTTGAAGCTCAGTATCTTATTCTTTGATGTTCTTTTATGCACAGAAATACCCACCCAGTGCAACTACACTACACTTTGAATTTTATGCAGACCCTGGGGCCGAGGTCAAAATCGAGAAAAGGGTGAGTCTCATTCAGACTTGTTCTGATACAGTCTGCAATCTACGGTAATTCGGTTTGACTTTTCTAGATCATCTCCTTTTTAAATAAGAAAATGTGTTGAGTTGCATTTTTGCCCTCCCAATCTAAGTATATCTAGCATCTTCTTTAGGAGTAAGTAATTACTTACTTATAGAGCTCTGCTCTGATAGAATTGGGTCTTAACTTACATAGTGGCTATAATTTATTTGGTCGTAATTCATATGACCAAAAGATAGGACTCCTATATAGGATATTGCTATGTCTTGTGTTTTTCTTACAGCCCCAATAGAGAGTTCTGATAGTTCAGGTTTCTCTACTTAAGCCAATCCTCAAGAAGTGTCTCTATTATGTTACACATAGGATTCTCTTCTACCTATAATATTTAATAAATAACCTTTTCTACATTAATGTTGCCTTGTAAACAACTAAAGTGTGTTTCATGGGTACAATCTTTGCTGTGAATACTAAAGCTGTGGAGATTAAGTCAGTTGAGGATTAATAAGGAACAAAGAAGAATAAAAAGGGGGTGTTTTGGAGGACTTGAAAGTTACCTTGAGTTTTTAAGAATGTTAAGTTAGTTTTCAACCCAGAGTGTCATCTCTTATTTTGAATGGCTCATGAAACATGGTGGAGAGAACTAGAGTGCTTAGTGACTTCTGACAGCTCTCTTATCTTTTTAATTTCAGACAACTAGTAACACACTACATTACATTCACATAGAGCAACTTGACAAGGTAAGAAGGATCTTTAGTAGCTAGTTGTTTAATGTTTGACTGACTTCTTATTTCTAACTGTATTTTTTTTTCCTAATGCAGATTTCAGAAAGCCCTTCTGAAATCATGGAGTCCCTTACCAAAATGTACAGCATTCCTAAGGATAAGCAGGTATATGTCCTAAAAATGTCCATGTATTAGTTGGTCAAATAGACTTAATAGACCATGTGCTAGGGGTCATGCATAGCACAAAGCCTGTCATCTTTTGAGTCAGACCATAGTTAATTAGGTTCTCTGAGCTTTTAGGTTCCTCATCTTTTATAAGACCAACATTTAATAATTTATTGGTAGTTAGAAGAGTTTGAGGAAAATGTAAACTAACTCATTATGCATATCAAAATAGTGGTACATTTCTTAACATTTTGTATTTACGAGAAAATGTTAATTATGTTAATTTTTTCTACTCATTTTGGCAGTGGTCAAATACTTAACTTGTGCTAAATTTCCCCTGTTTATCACCTATAGATTTAGTGATGGTTCTTGGCTTACCTTGAGGTGTTAGACTTTTGTGAATCCCAGTTTTGTCATTCCCATTTTTTGTTTGTTTGTTTTTAGTGTTTTGTTTTGTTTTTTTTATTAAGCTCAAATTGGATAGTGTAAATTCAGCTTGGTACTTTAGCAAAATAGCCACAGTAACCATGTTCCCAACCACACCATTAGGAAAGAGACCAGAAAGAATGTTCACCTTTCCCAGTGATTTCCTAATACAGGCCTTCTCTCTGTATAGATGCTGTTATTTACACACATACGGCTGGCCCATGGCTTTTCTAATCACAGGAAGCGATTACAAGCTGTTCAGGCCAGACTGCATGCGATATCTATATTAGGTAAGAGAAAAACACTATAATTAACTGATCCTAATTGAGCAGTTTGAACTTGGTTTCCCTTGAACTTCATCCCTCTTTTTTGCAATGAGGCTTAATTGTAGTTTCCTAGGTGGCAGCTTTAATTGAAAAATCACCAGCATTCCCAGGGTTCACTGTAGTCATTCATCATTGTTGAACTCCTTGAAGTTATACTAGAAGAAGATAGGATATGATATGAACCTTGTTGACGTGCCACATGGGTGTTGTCTTTTTTTTAAAATAATGTATAAATGCATAGTCATCTCCCACTGGTCCCTGCTCTTCTTGATGCTGTTTCATCTTCCTATCTCCCATCCTCATAGCGGTACAATTTTAAAGTAAGTGAGAAATTATTCATTAAATAGTTAATACTACATACCTAACTGCTTTTATGGTGGGGTACTAGGATGGAAAACATGGCATTTGGAATCAGTCCTGGACTTTTACCCTGATTTTGCAGATTATTAGCCAAATGTTTATCCTCTCAGCCTCAGTTTTATTTTATATTTGTATAATACTTAAAGTTATAGGCTGGTCTGAGGTTTAAATGAAAACCTGGAAAACAACCTCATGCAGGCAAGGCATGTAGAAAAAGACAACTGCAATTATTACCTACCTTCATTATGTTTTTACTTGTTGTTCTTCTAAACCATAAAATTCCTTCTCTCATACTTTTAGTCATACCCAGCATAACTTCTGGCATATTAATGGGTGCTCAGGAAATGTTTGTTGAAAACTAAATGAATGAATTCTAATAAATCATATTTGTTTTAACTTTAGGGGATTGTGTTCAGTATTATCTTGCTGTGGAATTGATTGAAAGTGGATTACATGCATTCTCAAGTTTTACTATAGTATCACATAAATTCGTAACTTACTCTGCAATAGTTCATTAATTCTCTTTTTTATAACATACATTAGTGTGTTCAGTAAAAACAGAAGCATATTAAAAGGCTAAATGGAAGTCTGTGTTCAAGGCATAGTGGAGTTATATCAAATAGTGATGTTATGAAAAATTAACCCCTCTTTTCCCCACTTCCATCCCCAAATGTCATTGTTCAAGATCACTGATAGTTTTTAATTGGGGGATCTATGGATAGGGTAGATATGTAGAGCTTATCTCACCATAGTTGATACAGTTCTCTTGAATTCAGTGATTCTGTCCTCCATTGATGTTTGTTGAAAGAGAATTCTTTCCCAGAACCTTGCCAGAAGATTTGTTGTTAAGCAGTGGCTTAACCCTACCTTGTTGCTTAAAAGTGTTTGTTTCTCCCTTTGCAGTGTATTCCAATGCCTTGCAGGAATCAGCAAACAGTATCTTGTATAATGGGTTGATAGAGGAGTTGGTAGATGTCCTTCAGATAACAGATAAGCAGCTTATGGTAAGTATTAATAATCTCTTTTACATATAAACCTCATAACAATTTGCCTTTTTGTTTTTCCCTAGGGATTTGAGCTTGGGATATTATTGTATTTTATTTATGACCTTTTTGACACATCCACTGTTTACCTTATACTCTTATAGGAGATCAAAGCTGCTTCTTTACGAACATTAACATCAATTGTACATTTGGAAAGAACACCCAAACTCAGCAGTATTATTGACTGTACTGGAACTGCCTCTTACCATGGATTTTTACCTGTACTTGTGCGGAACTGTATCCAGGCCATGATTGGTATGTTTTGATGGTGATTACCCTAAGCAAGAAAAGGATCCTGCCCTTTGATTTTTTGGGGGGGCTTGGTTTAACATTCTGCCAGCTTAACACCAAATTGTGAGCTTATTCTTTGTCTCCGTCTCTCAAACTCCCTTGTAGATCCTTCCATGGATCCATACCCTCACCAGTTTGCCACTGCTCTCTTCTCTTTTTTATACCATCTGGCTAGCTACGATGCTGGTGGTGAAGCCTTGGTCTCCTGTGGAATGATGGAAGCCTTACTGAAGGTACTCTTCTTTTTAAAAATTCATTTGTGAGGAAATCTACTAAGAGTATAGAATTGTACATTTTGAATGTTTCACACTGAGATCAGATAAGACATTGCCACATTAGCATCATGTTAGGAAATACCCTGATGAGAATGTATTTTAAGGTACTTTGTAAATTGTGCTGCAATAGTAGTAGCCTTTAGTATGTGCTGAGCACTGGGCACCAACTTTTTTCTCCCTATATTATTTAATTAATAAATTGATGTTCACATTACTTCAAGCAGGTTGAGTTCCTGAAGAAATGGGGCTATCATTGGCAAGAACCAAACGTAGAACACATGCCTTCCCCCAATACCCCCTAAGTGCATGTTTATAAAAGAATGCAATTTTTATCACTTTGTTAATTTTTTTTTAACCTCTTCATTTCTCCCTGGTAGGTCATAAAGTTTCTTGGTGATGAACAGGACCAGATAACATTTGTCACAAGAGCTGTCAGAGTGGTTGACCTCATCACTAACTTGGACATGGCAGCTTTTCAATCCCATAGTGGACTTTCTATCTTCATTTATAGACTTGAGGTACTGTTATCCAAGGAGCACTCTGCATAGGGTTTGTATACTGTGAGAACTGAGCCTAGAAAATTATGCTAATCACTTTAAAGAACCATCTTATCTCTTTCTTGTTTAGAAACCAATTCTGTAACCTGCCTGTGGTGTTCTTCATTATTGTTTTTTCTAATTCTTGAAAAAAAAAAAAACATACAGAATTTTCGTATTTTTCCTTGGTTGTAGCATGAAGTAGATTTATGCCGAAAAGAATGTCCATTTGTGATCAAGCCAAAGATCCAGAGACCCAGTACCACCCAAGAAGGAGAAGAAATGGAAACTGATATGGATGGTAATTAATTTATTAAGTCAACATTTTTGTTCTTTGTATTTTCCTGATTACCATTCTAATTTTAATTCTCTCTCCTAAACTATAAAGAACTCACTTGCATATGTATTTCCATCAACAAAACTTTTAAAGTGATTTTCAAGTAGTTTTTCACAAGGATAATCAGAAAAGGAAAGTGCAATTTATTTGAAGTTGAATTGGAATGTAAAGCAGATAGGGAGGTGCATTAGACTTGTATAGTGGCTCTAATCATATTTTTACTTATTGGTTCATTATGTTATTATTCCCATTAAAATATTCTATGGGACTTGGAGTATCTTTTTTTTCACTGCTGTACAGTACCTGGTATATCCTAGGAGTTTAATAATGTGTTTTGTAAGATGCATGCATAATATGTAAACTCTAAAATGAGACCTTCATCTGGCGATTTTGAAAAGAGAAAAAAGAGGTGAAAATGTTATTGGGTAGGGAACAACTTTTATCATAAAATCAGAAAGATATGAAAAGATATTCTTAATCTAATTTATTATGCATCTTTAAAAAAACTCCAAATGCATAGTTTAATTAGTGCCAAAAAGAAAAACTTTTCCCCAAAATTACTTTATTAGAATCTAAATTAATTTGTCTTAATTATCTGGGTTGTCATTACATATATCTATTATCATGCTTATGATAAAGGAATTAGAATTCATAATGATTCCATGTTTTACAGTAAATATCTATTGGATGCTGTTCCCTTTTTTTCTGATTTTATATCTGCATTGTTACTGTTGCTAAAAGCCCCCTTGCCCATTTTTTTCTAGTCTGTTGGGTGCAAGTTGGCATTCAGAGTTCATGGGTAAGATCCCAGAGTGTTGAGTAAAGTGTTACCTCTACCATCCAGTATGTTATAGGTGACTATTTTAAGGTTCACAGTTCATTATATATAACTGGTTGTCAAAATTTATTAAGCAGAATAATAATAAGTGCTTGCTAAAGTTTCAGACCCCATCTGCAATGATTCAGTAGGTTTCTAATTGGAAACCAGGAAATCTACATATTTAATAACTAGTCCTCAGTTGGATCTGTACTCTTAGAAGAATTTTATATAGTCAGTGAAAAACAGATATCTAAGCAAGAAGTTATTGCTTTTCATATTATGTGCATATGTTTGAAGAAACTATTTTACAATGTAAACAAATATTTTTATACATAAACAGTGGCTTATCACAATGGAATTTTACTATGTTTATAAATAGTAAGAAATGATTACTCATTGAAATCATTTTGTTCAGGTGTGTAAAGTATAAATGAAACTAGCTACAAGTTTGTTCTTTTCAGATATTTATCTTTCCATGTTTGCTTTTTTAATCACAGGAAGATGAGATCATAAATATACTCTTCAATTTGCATTGTTCATTCAGTGTATCATAGGCTTCCTTTCATATCAGTATATTGAATATTAACGTCCCAATGGCTTTTATTTTAATTACCTTCCTTCAAAAACCTCTACTTATTATCTACTACCTATAAGTAGTATAAGAAATTACATGTTTTACCTGTCACTTCCCTCTAACTCAATTTGGTGAGAAATATTGAAGAATTTCTTTTGCATGGTTGTTTTTAATTTGTATGTTTTGAATAAATTGTGATGTTAAACACCTTTCTATTTGTGGATAACTTTTTTCACAAACTTTTTTCGTTTTGGGGTTCAATATCCTAATCCTCCTTAACTTGTTCTTCAGTTGCAGATGTGACTATGGAAAGCAGTCCAGGCTCTTCCATATCTATGGAGCACCGACTGGAAATTGAATTAAGGGCATCAAGTTCCAACAGCAGTACTAGTATCTCTGGTCCTGGCCCCGGTTCCGGTCCTGGCCCTGGCCCCCGTCCTGGTGCGTAGGCACTTATTTGTTGAACAAGTCAAGAAGAAAGCTTTAGGGGGAGCTTATTAAGTGGTAGATTGAGAGGTTAGCTTCCTAAGACTGTACATGTTACTTCACCTTTTGGTGTTCCATTTTATTATAAAAACGTGTCTTATATAGCATTTTATAGTTTTCTAACAGTTCACACATTGATTACCAAATGAACTGTGTTGGAGGGCAGATAATATCCAAAATAGCAACTGTGTAAGGCTCAAAATTGAATATTTTTACTTGGTAATTTTTCCTTTTTACTTCGACTTCTAATTTTATACTGCTCTTATGCCATCCTTGATGATTAACTTTTCCATTTTCAATATATTCTTCCCAAAATGTGGTGACTTTCACTTCTAATACCTGCTACTTTGGCTGTGGTAGATATTGGTTTCTTAGAACTTGTGTCATGTGCCTGCTCATGATGGTTTAATGATTCAGCATAATTCTGTTGCCTTTTTCCCTCATCAGGAGTCCAGTGTATTCCACAAAGAGCAGCACTTCTCAAATCCATGTTGAATTTCCTCAAGAAGGCCATTCAAGACCCTGCTTTCTCAGATGGCATACGGCATGGTATTTGATTCTAGAATCTAGATGCTTTTTTCAAAGGATGTTTGTCTCTTACGAAAGATTGTGTTTTTTTTCCTACTCTTCTGACACCTGCTCTAAATGGCAAGATTAGGAAAAGGCCATATCATTTTGAAGCTTTTAGTTGTTTGGTATCACTTTTCTTAGATCTGAGAGTTGTTTAGTTATTTTCATAATGATTAACATATACACCCACACCCCCTTTTTCCCCCCTCTTTTTCTAGCTTTGCACTTTCATTCCACTACCCATCTCTCACATTCTCTATGTCTTTGTTCTCTTCTTGCCCCAGTGTTAGAAAGTTTATTGCATGGATGATGAAAAAAATAATAGCTTGAGAAGACAAGTAGGGAACATTAGGTCAGAATCAAAAAGAACTCTGTTTACCACAGTTTAACACATTTCTCAATTATCTCTAGTCCTGTAGTACTCCCAGACTAATCATATACTCTTTAATGTTAACTTTTTTCTTAGTGATGGATGGTTCTCTGCCTACCTCCCTAAAACATATCATCAGCAATGCAGAATACTATGGCCCATCACTCTTCCTCCTTGGTAAGTGGAATTGAGAGTTGGTTTTACTGAGCTGGGATAACATGACAGAACTCTTTTCTGTTTCATATATACTTATAGGCAATCATTTGTAATAAAAAGTATTACTGTAAATTTGGCTTATGTTATGCTGTATTTGTACTTTAGTGTGCCATATAAAAAGAAAACATGGCTCTATTTAATTATTAATTCCTAACATTAGTGTGGGAAATCCAGATGGAATAATTCTAGTCTCATAATTGAATTTCAGACTCTCAAACTGTGATAGAGAAAATTTTTTCACACTATAGAAAACGCAATTTTAGAGTATATGGATACTTCCTAGTTATTTGCCCAAAAAAAAGTCTTTGACATTGACATTCCTGTTAAAAATCTGACTTTTTAAAATAACAAATATTTATTCAGCATTTTAAATATTTGGGATGTTGTGCTAGAATTCTAGAATTCTCCTTAAAAATCTAATGGGGAGCTGTGGTTGTGGCTCAGTGGCAGAGCACTTGCCTAGCATGTATGAGGCACTGGGTTTGATTTTTAGCACCACATTAAAAAATTATGGTACTAAAAATGAAAGTCTGCAGGTATGGCTGTCTCAATGGTTAAATGCCCCTGGGTTCGATCCCTGGTACCAAAAAAATTAAAAATAAATAAAATTATATTTTTAAAACATCTAATGATATTTAGGGAAAATATGGAAATACTAAAAGTCTCCTTATACTATAGTTTTGGGTTGCTTGAGGAAGTTTTCTTATATTGAAGCATCTCCACCTGGACATGGGACCTCTCCAAGGTTAGGTTCGATGGCAAAACTTAGGACTAGTCCTTTGTTATGATTTTTTTTTAAAAAATTTTTTTAGTACACAGGTAGGGAAATTCAAGGTCAGGGGCAGGGATGGTGGCATGGTTTGGGAGAATGTCCAGAACTGAGAGAAAGTAAGTGCCTGGGTAATGGTTGTTTTTGCTTTTGTTTCTTCGTTTAATGGAAAGTTTAAGAGGCAGTAAGAGGACGCTTGTGCTTCTTAGGTGTGAATGTGGAGCATGTGAGTCCTATCAGGATAATGAAGGAGGAAATTGAAACATAGAGCACCAAGTCCAATATATTATTGAAGGTCCACATTTCCTCCTCTGTTGTCTTCTTAATTCATCTCTTGACATTTGAATTACTACAGCAACCCTCCTGTAAATAATACTTGGACCAAATTTGCAAAGGCAACTCAAAGTAATGAGGCTACTAGATGTTGTTTTCATTTTTTATTATTAGTTGTTCAAAACATTACAAAGCTCTTGATATATCATATTTCATACATTTGATTCAAAGGGATTATGAACTCCCATTTTTACCCCGTATACAGATTGCAGAATCACATCAGTTACACATCCACTTTTTTACATACTGCCATACTAATGTATGTTGTATTCTGCTGCCCTTCCTATCCTCTACTATCCCCCCTCTCCTCCTCTCCCCTCCCATCTTCTCTCTCTAGTAGATGTTGTTTTAGCTCTATAAATGATAGTAAAAAGCCCTTCACATAGGTAGGAAGAGATCGCCAGGAAGAGAAATAAAAGGGTATCTGTGAATCTCTTGGAATATTTTAATAATCAGCTGTTTTGGTTTGTTGTCTTACTTATTGAACTTTTAGACCATCTTTTCTCAGTTATTGTAAGAGGAAGTCCCTTTAAGGTACATGTTCCAGCTTGAAATGCCAGTGGGTGATTTGTTGCCAGTTTGGTTTTTTTGTTGTTGTTGTTGATTTGCCTAGCTTTGTGCATGCTAGACAAGTGCTTTACCACTGAGCTGCATCCCCCCCGCCCTATTGCTAGTCTGTTTTCTCAGTTGTCATAGTAAATCTATTGTTTTGTCCCATATTGAGGGCTTCTAAGGCCTGTACTTTGTGGTTTATACAAGGTACCAGAAGTTGTGACATTGTCTGAGTGACCTCTATGAATTGAGTGTGTGTTACAGAACTTGATTGTGAGCCCATTACTGCAAAGGTAGAGATAAGGGGCTTTGCATGTAGTTCAGTTGGGAGAGTGCTTTCCCGCATGCACAAGGCCCTGCTTCAATCCCCAGCATCACGATAAATAAATAAGTAAATAAATAAATAAGTAGAGATTAGTCCCAGTGTTATAGGTAAAAAGATGGCCAAGTGCCCCTTTTGTGGCAAGAAATGATGAAACAGATGTACTTTCTAGTTGGATCTAATGTGTTCTAGGTACTAAATGGCTATAGACACAGATTAGGTTGTATAAGCTAGAAGGAAAGAATATTCTTATTAGTAGCATGTGTGACAGTATTGAGCAGGAATTGTGACACAAAATTGGTAGCTCAATACAGGTGGGAAGGTCTAGTTTTTAGAGAGTGAATTTATATTAGGATAGACATTCAAGGATAAAATTGTCTCAATAGGGGGACATCATTGTTTTATGTTATCAATTGGTGGGAGAGTATAGGAAGGTCCTGGAGTTCAGGAATAGGAAATTAATGAGTAAGTATATGGTTAGTTCAGTGTCCTGGTATGATAATTTTGTGTTGAAACCCAGCCAGTAAAAATTTTTACTCCTTCTCCTTAATGCCCAATCCCTGGCTCTTCTACACTACCTACCATTATCCCTTTTACTGTTTTCTCTTTAACCTCCCCAACTGCCTTTTTCTTGCCTCCTAGTCTTACCCCTTACATTGTCTGTTCAGGTCTGCTTATGCTATTTCTAACCTAATTTATGCCACTTGCCATCGTGGTTTTTATACATCTCTTAACCTGAAAGATTGACAAGTTGTTGTAAATATTAAAGACTTCAAGGGGGTAATAGTTCATTGTATTAAGTGCTTGCCTTGGCTAGGGTACCTTTTAACATTGATGAAAGTCTAAGGCTCAGATGACATTCTCTGATACTACTATATAGATACTGTTTGTCAGGTTAAGGAATGTAGATGTGTGTAGTGATTATAGAATTTTGGGAGAGTCATTTGTGAGCTTTCAACTGTGAAATTTGGAGCTGATGACTGGAGTTATGATATGTGGTGTGGGACAGTTTAGGAGCAGTTAACATTGTGGGATGGGTCAGCATGGAGGTTGGCCCTATAGTTGTACTGAAATCATCATCTAGAATGCTTTGGTATGATAGGTTGATAGGAGTCCTGGGCTAGGCCCAAAACCGTGGTGCAGATTTTTATACTTTTGAGAAACTATTACAAAAGTAGCCGAAGATGAATACTCCTTTGGCTGTAGAGTTATGGAGTAATTTCTCTTACCCAACTGGGATCACAGCATGGTCAAAAAGCAGCCAAACGAGAATCCCAGACCTAGGCCATGAGGCATAGACTGGTGAACCAGAGCCAAAATATTCCACAGCTATATTTTTAGGCCTGTGGTATATAGATTTTAGAATGCTAGAGGTGCTGTGTCTCATGGGTATTAACAGGTCTTGCCATTCCAGCTTCTCTCCTGTCTTCCCATTCAAAATCTGTGTAATAAATTGGATCCAGAACTAGCATCAAAAATATTTTGAAATGTTGGTGCAGGAAAGTAATTTAAGTTCTTCCTTTCCTCTTTGGAAGAAGCAATTTTTGATACCAGGCAGGTATCAAGACCTACATTTCTTGAGAAGTAGAAAGCTCCTGTTATCAAACCTTTACAATTAACATGTTAGGAAAGGACTGTGTCAGAGACATATCTCATGGCATAAAAAAAGTCTTAGTAGGGAGAGGGCCCTAATTTTCATTGGGACTGGTTTTATTATCTAGAATCAGTCCAAGTACTAGTACATCATGGATTGAAACACAATCAAAAGAAGCAAAAGAAGGGAGAGGTGTCATTAAAGTGAATGAGAGTTCACAGTAACTAAGGCAGAGGGCAATGGAGGAACCCATTTAGGAGACCATTATCCATTTTGCAAATTTAAAGGGTGTCTGTCCTTGATTGGACCATATGTCTCTATTAGGCTTGCTGTCTGTGGACAGTAAGATAGATGGATCAAATTAATGCCTTGTTTTAAGGGCCATGCACAGACTTAATGAACAGGAAAGTGTGTACCCTGATCAGAGTCATTGGAATCAGGAAGTCCAACTGGCATGAACCTTTGTTGCAGTCTAATTGTGAGGGCATAGTGATTTGTGCCAGGGTATTGGGGCAATGGCTTGATTAAATTGTTTTGCAAAGGAGAGAGATGTTTACTCATTGGCACATTCCTGTTGGTAATTCTCTCAGTGGCAGGATGGCACAATATCACATTGGGAAGTTAAAGGTTGGATAGGGTCAATGGTATGGGCATGCCATTGTCATTTAGTCCAGAATTTAAGGGCTCAGGATATGATGGCCAGAGATCTCCATGGACCCATTGAGCCAAGAGCCAGGATAGATATTTTAAGTGTTTATCTGAAAAATGTGAGCAATTGTCCAGCTATGACATTAAAATGAGTTTCCTCTGTGGGAGCCTTGATGTGAGCTGAGACATGGGAGACTTACTGGAATGTGTGAAGTATGAGAAGCAATATATTCCCGGTATGGAAGGCACTAAAGGAAATGATCCTGAATTTGACAACTATTCTGAGCTCAATGACCTATACCAGTCTGGTTATAGATCTGCTTGTAGAAAACAGCAGCTCTTACTTCAGTTCTCATTTGTGATTGGTATCATTGCCATATGTAAAATAAACAGACTTTGTTTTTACTGAATTTCCTATACAATAAAGGTATATCCCTCTGCTTTTGTGTCCAGCCCAGACACCTGAAACCCTCCTGAACCCCCAAGTCACCAAGGCTCCTATGAAGACAAAAGCATAAAACTGAATCCCCGTTCATTTTGTTTGGGCCTTTGGCTAAAATTTGCTTTGTCTATTCTTCACATTTTAAGATTTTTCAAGTATTTAATCTAGCTTTAAGTTCTTTCCAGCAGAACAACTTCTTATTTTTTTTTTTAAATATTTTTTAGTTGTTGGTGGACCTTTATTTTATTTATTTGTATGTGGTGCTGAGAATCGAACCCAGTGTCTCTCGCATGCCAGGCAAGAGCGCTACCACTGAGCCACAACTCCAGCCCAACTTCTTATATTAATATGTTTCTTTATCTTGGATAATTTCTATAGTTGTGTTGTTCATGATTTCCAATGTTTCTCTTAAAATCTATTTTTTTAAGTTAATGTGTTTTCCTTTATTCACATTGTTTGAGCCTTTTTATTCCAGTTTTTTGTAATGGCTACCCTCATTTGGGGGTGGGGGGGGCTTTAAACTTTTTAGATTTCTTACCATGTCTTCTGCCAGGCAGGACAAAATAAAACCTTTAGCCTGCCTTTAAACTCTCTTCTACTACTAATACTATTACTACTTCCCCCCTCTCCCCGCCCTTAACTTTCACTGTCTTGGATTCATTTTTAATTTTATTCTATTATACATCCTTGAGTTATTTTAAAATGTTATATTGTTCTTTAAGAATTTACCTATTTTCTATTGCTGCTTATTGTAGATAACCATCTTGTTTAGACTGGTCTTTTTCTTTTGTAGGGTACTTGGCCTTTTCTCTCTGAAAAATCTTTGGCATTTTCTCTTTATCCTTGGACTTTACAAATTTTACTAGGATGTATTTAGTTCTACCATTATGTTTTCATTCCTCCCACAGAGCATTACTAGATGAACCCTTTTTTAAAAACAATTTTTGAATATATTTTTATGCTTCTGGAAGTTTTCTTCAACTTTGATGTTTGATTCTACCCAGTCTTGATTGCTTTGTGTATGTGTACATCTTTACTTTTAATTATAATTCTTGGTGAACTAGTAATATTTTCAAATAATTTTTTAAATTGTTAATGGATCATTTATTTATTTATATGTGGTACTAACAATCGGACCCAGTGCCTCGACACATGCTAGGCAAGTGCTCTACCACTGAGCCATAACCCCAGCCCAAGTTTTTAAAGAGAATATAAACTGTCCCACAAATGACATACATTATGGTATCATTGTAGTTGGATCCCTTTTGGGGGGCAAAGGGGATGCTGGGGATTGAACCCAATGGTACTTTACCACTGAGATACACCCCAGCACCTTTTAATTTCATCGTATTGCCAAGGCTGGCCTCATACTTTAGATCCTCTGGCCTCTGCCTCCCAAGTAGCTGGAATTCCAGGTGTGCACCACCATGCCTGGCTAGACCTCTAGTAGAATGCTAATTTTAGTTCATACTCACTTTTAATAATTATAGAGTTCATTCATTTATGCAGTCAATGAAAAGGTGTGTTGAATACTGGTAGAAACCTAAAAAAAGATGTGAGGGGGGAAAAAAGAAAGAAAAAAAAAAAGAAACCTAAAAAAGGCAATCAAGAATCGCAAAGGCCATTGACAATTAGTAGTTTCCAATAGTTGTCATGTGTCTGCCATTTCACTGGAATTTGTGATAAATGAAACTATCTTCAAATGAAAATCCTATGGTTTCTGTTAGATTTTAGGCTTCACCATAAACAAGTTCGTTTTATATGTTTTATCGATGTTATGTTTAAGCACTTTGTTAGGTTTTAAAATCTTAAGTATGGTGGTCTTAATTGTATACACAATGTAAGTTTTATGGTGTTGAATTGGTTAGGTTAATATGTATTCCAAGGATTCTTAAAAGTGCTGTTGGTAGTTTAAAAATTACTGAATATTACTAAATAACTTTTTTTTTTTTTTTTTTTTTGGATAACAAGGATATAAGAGTGCTTTATATCCGAAGCCCTTTTTTTCTTTTTTATTTTCAGACAGGATTTCACTGAGTTGCTTAGGACCTTACTAAATTGTTGAGGCTGGCCTCAAACTTATAAACCTCCTGTCTCAGCTTCCCAAGTGTCTGGGATTACAGGCATGTGCCACTGTGGCTAGTCTGAATAACCTTTTCTGCAGTATGCTTTGTACGTGTTAATCAGTTAAATTTGTATTTGTTTTATCTCAGCAAATTTGCATCTTAGATTTTTTTTCCCCACTTGTGCTGACAAAGGATCTGTATTTAGATGTATCAGTTTTCACATTAACTAACTAAATAAATGTCTTACTATGTAGCCATTCAGAATTGAATGGGTTGGTGAACTGTGTATGCTGCCATTGAAAACAAAGGAAATTATATAACATACATATGTTATATAAGCACAAGAGGCTAAATTATTATATATTATTTTTTAAAACTTTTTGGTGTTTTGCTTTTAATACTTATGAGGCATATCAGGTTCCCATATTTTTCTCATCTTTTTTTAGCTACTGAAGTGGTGACTGTGTTTGTATTCCAAGAACCATCGCTGCTTTCCTCTCTCCAGGACAATGGGTTGACAGATGTCATGCTGCATGCACTGCTTATCAAAGATGTGAGTCTCCCTGCTTCTCTGTAAAGAATATTCCATGTATACCACTCCTCTATGACATGGACATGCGCATGCTTAAGCAGTCTTACTGCATAACTCTTGTATAATGTTGAATCTGAGTGGGGTCTGGTTGTTAATTCCTTCTGTTTCTCAGTGTAATAACCATGGCCAGATTTTCTTAGCATCTATATACAGGAACTCTGTTTTAGATTGCATCTAAGCTCACTTAATCTTCTCTCTAGGTTCCTGCTACCCGTGAAGTCCTTGGCTCCCTCCCAAATGTATTCAGTGCACTCTGCTTGAATGCCCGTGGTCTTCAGTCTTTTGTACAGTGTCAGCCATTTGAACGTCTCTTCAAAGTTCTTCTCTCTCCAGATTATCTCCCAGCCATGCGGAGGAGGAGGAGTTCTGATCCCCTTGGTGAGTTGCTAGGATTTATTTTATAATAGAAAATTATCCATTTGGCAAGAAACCCTTCCTTGATTGCACGTTGTGTCTCTAGCTAGACATGTTAAGCTTATTGAGAATGCATCACCATAAATTTTGCTGTAGGTAAGAAGGAATACTTGAGCCTCTTTTCATAATATTTCCATGCTTCAGAACAGTTTGCCTGTTTGTCATATTGTTGTGGCACAGTAAGCAGCAAGTGATAGGGAGCAGGGTTGGATTTCCAAGTCCACCATCTAGTATGTAGTCCATGAGAAATTTGGAATCCCAAGGTATTGATCTTTGTAATCCAATCTTCTGATATTCAAGTCTACAACATTGGCACAGATTAAATAGATTTCTTTCTCAGTGTGCTTAAGAACATATCATCAATGAACAAGAAAGTAGGGCTTGGAAAGATTCCAGTTTTCAAAGATATTGTATCTTATTCAGGAGACTGAGGCAGGAGGATCACTTGAGTACAGGAGTTTGAGTCCATTATGCGCAACATAGTGAGACTCTTCCTTGTTAACATGTCCATGTTTTCCTCTCAAAAAGGAAAGCAGTCACAAGATCTTTTTTTTGTTTGTTTTTTAAGTCTAACAATTCACATTTTGCTTTTAGGTGATACTGCATCCAACCTGGGGAGTGCTGTAGATGAGCTCATGAGACATCAGCCCACCCTCAAAACGGATGCAACAACTGCCATCATTAAGGTAGGACATGATAAGGCTGTCATCGTGATCTTGAGAGAATAGAGAAAAGGGACTTTGTAGAAAAAGTTTAGGCCTATTGGAGGTCTTCTGGATTCTTAGACTATGTTTATAAGAGCAAAATGTCTGACGCAGTTTTTCCACGTTCTTGGGCTGGTCTTTTGCAAAAGAAAAAGAAAATGAAGCTATTTTAGTTCAAGTCTAATCAGAAAGAAGTTTGTTAATTCCAGTGTTTCATATTGAGAATTATTTTCCTTTTAATAACAACTCATTCGTTTAATGTAAGCTTCTATATATTGCTTTCTTATATATGATATATAAGCATACAAAACTTGGGTTCTGTTTATAAAAGCATATTGCCCTTTATAGACATTTCTTCCTGCATATATTAACCCTGCCAGTTGTGTTTGAGATTAGTTGAGACTACTACAAGTTCCTTGTAGTTGGTGAGTTAGGACAGGGAATCTAGTCAGTCACTGAACAGCTATATGATCCTAAACAAGTAATTTGATGTTGTAGAATTTTTGTTCCCTTGTTTGTAAAATGGAATTACTTCATTTTAGGAATGGTGTATCATATATATTAAGTGTTTTGCAAATACATAGCTCATAGAAGATGCTCAGGAAATGTTAGTCATCCTCTGCACTTCCTTAATTACTAACAAGTGATCTTGTGTCCCTGTGCCTTTCAGTTACTTGAAGAAATCTGCAATCTTGGAAGAGACCCGAAATATATCTGTCAGAAGCCATCAATCCAGAAGGCAGACGGCACTGCTGCTGCTCCTCCCCCAAGATCTAATCATGCTGCAGAAGAAGCCTCTAGTGAGGATGAGGAGGAAGAGGAAGTACAGGCCATGCAGAGTTTTAATTCTACCCAGCAGAATGAAACTGAGCCCAATCAGCAGTAAGTGTTCACAAGACCAGTTTGTGATCTTGGGCATGTTACCACCTAAGTCACTCTGTTATTGCGTATTTTGCAGTGCTGGGGATAGAACCCAGGACCTTGCGCATTCTGTGCAAGGACTCTATCACTGATCTTAAACCTCAGCCACCTTATTGTCAATTTTCATCTATTAAAAAACAGTTATAAGATCTTTCTGACTCTTGAGTACATAATTTGTTTTTGTTTCACTCTTGTAGTGTCTTTTTTTGTATTTGGTAATTAATACTGTTGGTTGCCTTAGGAAGCTGTCCTTTTCAAAAGCTATTCTTGAAATTGAATCAAAAATCAGTATGTCAAATTGATGGACTTTGTGCACAGAGGATTTATTATCACTGATTTCATATTCCATGTCACTGTTTGTTGATTTGAGCACATAAAACATGTCCCACTTTTGAACCCTGTCTTCAAAGAAGTTTATAAGAGTTGTGGGGATGTTTTGTTTACTAGTGTTTGTTTTGTTTTTTGGTAGGTTAATTTTTTTGGGTTTTATTCTGTTGATTAATCAGAAGACTTTGGAATGTAGTTCATGATTGTACTCAGGCAATAATTTTGTCTCATTTTTATTTAACTAATGGTTGTTATGCATAAGAGTTGACCGACTACCTGGATACCATGGGGCATGGGACTCAAAGGCTGCTGGGTGGTCCGTTAGGCACTTTCAGCTTTCAGGATGCAAATACAGCAGATCTCGTGTCAACTCTAGTGGTTAAACTTTATCACCATTATAACAGAAGTGGGAATGATTCCTCTGAACAGGCATTCGCTCATAATACGTGTTCTTTGGAGTATAGATCAGTAGTTCTGAGAAAGGGATATGCATTTTAGATGTGACTATGAGTGGGTTTGAGCTGGTACTGAAGGATGGCTTGGGAATTAAAAGATTCTGGTGGAATGGATAGTAGTGGTAAAGGCCAAAGAATCCAAAACCAGTGTGTCCTCTGGGAACTCTAGATAGCAATGAGCCTGTTGGTGTCAATAATTTGGGGTGGGGGGGCATTAACTACTAGCGTATTGCTTTGTTGAGCAGATATCTTATTCTTTCTGAGAAAGCAAACCTACCTTTGTGCAGCATCTTCTATTTATTTTAAAATATTCTCTTTCTGGAACAAGACAATACCCTGGAAAAAAAGCAAGATACTTTTTACAAAGTCTCAGTATTTCCTTTGCCTAGTGCTTAATTGTTAGTGGCCCTGCTGAGTTGAGTTCCTTTCCCTGACTATAAAGAAGTTTTCATTTATTCTTTTTATTTGCAATAACTTCTCTTCTTGACATCTTATAGACACCTTTGAGCTGCATTGCCCAAATTAAAGTAGTTACTCTAAAGTGATATTTTTTTCTATAGCCATTATTTCTTCACCTTGTATTCCTTGCTTGGGATGTCTTGTTCTGTCCACTTATGGCCCCCATTCCCAAATCATCTTCCCCTTTATCATCTTCCAAATTTCTTCAAGGTTAGTAAAATGTCTTATTCTTCAAGTAGCCTTTTTTTTAACTTAATGGAGCTGAATCTTAAATTCTCAAAATGGTTTTATGTGCTAAAGGATTTCCTCACTAACTTTTAAGCTTCTCAAGGGCTGTGATATTGTTTCATTCAGCAGTCAATTTCTGTCTCTATATTTAGTAGGTAAGTGTTTGTTTAATGGAAATAATAAAGAGCATTAAGTTAAGGATTTCTTAAGTCTTAAATGCCCAGAGAGCTAGGTCTAATGAAATGTGAATGAGAATGAAAAGATCTAGAACCATAGCATTCATAATCTACAATTCAAATGGAGCTTCTAATATACAAAGGGCTCTCTTAGTTTCTATACCATAGTATCAGTGTTTTTCTACACTCCATGGCATGGGAGTTTGCCACTACCTCCAACAATCGCACAACAATTGACATATACTGTGTGTGTGTAATTTAAAAGTCCAGTTTTGGGGTTACCAAGTAGCTAATAGGGCTGAAAGAAAAAGCAAGAATCTGTCTAAACTCAACCTTCATTTTAAAGTCCAATCTAATAGAAGGAAACTTTTATCCTAAACAGTTTTTATATAGGAAGTTGTACATTTTCCAATGGAATATTCCATATTCCATTTGGAATATGTATCACCTCTCTTACCCCCAGTTTTGTTTATCCCCTCTCCCAGTTATACAACTCTTTAGTAAAAGCTCCCAAATTCTTATTCCCCATGCTCTCATCCATTTTCCAATGCCTTGTGCATGTAAGCTAATTTTTTCCTAATTTTTATTGAAGTACAATTTCCACACACTAAACTGCACAGATTTCTCATTTCCCACACCAAAATGAGTCAGCTAGCTATTGACCTTATTTCTATCATCATATTATAATTTTACTCAAGATCTTCCTATTAATAGAAAGTATATGAATGAATTCTTAACATGTATTGTATCTGGTGTATATACTTGTTTGTATTTGAAATTGTTTGATGTGTTTTTGAGATTCACCCATGTTTTTGCATCTAATGGTTCACTATTTTTCATCCATTCTCCCTGTTGATGGTCTTGGGTTTACAGTTTTGTTTTTTGTTTTTCAAGCTTAGACAGTATTCTTTACCCTTATTTTTTCCCTACACCAACAGCTGTTATATGAAAATGGTCTTTGTATGTATTCTTGAAATAGATCATTTTGTTTTAGAGATCTGAAATAAGGAAACATAGATACTTAGTACTAGGAGTGCTGCTCCGTATTCATGATTGTTCACTGTGGTAGTTCTGAGTACTTGTCTTTGGACTTCTTCTGCCTTCTTAATTATTTGCTCTCGGAAAATTTGATACTGTTGGGGAAGATTGTATTTTTCAGTAAGTAACCAGGCATTGTAGTTTGGACATTAATTTTTATTTTGTTTTCAGTTCCACTTAGTGTGCCTAGCTCACCATCCACCTCTCTTGAGTAACTTAAAAGAAATGGATTATGTACTGTCATATGGTCTTTAGAACTTGAATAGCAATTGTTTAGGTTTTAAAGGCAATGAGCAGAGAAACATTTGTTCCTGAAATGTGGCCCACTGGGAGGACTATTTTTCCAAAGGCGTCTGTATTAAGAGCTGGATAAAAACACTCACCCACCCCCCAAAGCACATGTAAAGATGATCAGGATAAAACTGAGCTGGGGGTATGTGTTTGTGTTTTGGGGGAAGATAAAAGGCATAAAAGTTTTAATCTGACAATTATGGTAAACCACTTCATTTGTCATGAGAATTTACTTTTTTATTGTTTCAAAGATGCTATGATTCATTGTTCAAATAAGATTAGAATCAGTTCTCTTGAAACCAGCTGGTAGGTGGAGTACTATTGGAGAAAGCTGACAATTTATGTAGTATTCCATATGGCTTCTCGGGCCTGGTAGGCAAAAGATGAGGTTAGGATAGGGAGAAAAGCAGTTACCGAAAAACTTTGTTCCTGATGTTATAATAAGAACCACCATTGTTTTGCTTTCTCTGTTGCTTTTCTACAGCAATGAAGGGGGAGCATCTAGATCTCATTTTATTATTCTCACTTATGCTTTTTGCCATCATATTTGGTTTCTGCAAAGGGGCAGATGTTTCATTGGGCTGGAGCCTCATCTGCATTTCTAAACTATAGAGGCATATCTCTAGGTTCTTCCCAAGGAGGTGAGATGAAGTTGGGATGGATCATTGGTATAATAACAGGAGAGGCTAGCTGTACTGATTCTGGGGAGAAACATTATGGTCAATGTTTGTGGTTTTCCCATGGGATCATTTCAGTTCTGTATTATTGCTCCCCTTCCTTTATATACAGTTCTTCTGCACATTTTTCATTGAGGATATTCACAACATCCTACCTAAATCCTGGAAAACCCTGGATATTTTTTTGACTGAAACCATTCATGATACCTATTCATTTTCTTTGCTTGTTCTGCATTTTGCTGCCAATGTTCTCATGCCTACCATATCATCATTCACATTTTTTTATTGCTTCAAGGTGAGAACTATTAACATCTTCCAATGTTCTTTCCTTCTCTTCTCCCCCTGCCTCTCACTTGTGTCTCTGCCTCTCTTCCTTCACTCCCTGCTCAGATTTGTTCCAAGGGCCTATCTCTAAAATGTTCCATTTTCTGCTTATCTTTTTTCCTGTAATTTATCTTAGTTTGTTTCATTTTATTTTACCGTGTGGTGTTTTTTTCCTTCTATTGCTTTCTTGCACAAGCCAAGATAACATCCATTGAGCTAAAGAGTTCATTTTCTTCAGTTATAGCATTATTGCAATCTTCTCATCTACTGTGTTGTATTGAAGCATCTGAAAAGGTGAAGCATATGAAAATGCAGAACACCTGATCAGTTGTTTAAAAGTTCAGTAACTGTCATGCTGCAAGTACATATTGTTAGAGAAGGACTTCAGTGTTTGACCAGCTTTAAGTATATGACCTGTCAATCTAAATAGGGATTTCCGAACAAAATAAATCCCCTTTCCTACTTTCTGTAATTCTAAACCTTTGATGAAAGTATGTGATAAGGTATATTTGTTTCTTGCCTAGCCCCTCTTTTAAGCAGATGTTTAAATCATCTTTCAAGTGAACTGGCTTATTTTTAATATTTCTGTATGGATGAATTCCTCTTAATTTTCCTAAGAAGTTAACATAACTGTCTTTTTTGATACATACAAATGGGCTGTATTTTTGAAGGCTTTTTTTTCTCCCCTTTATGCTCTTAAACTTAGGCAGAAATATTAGCGTCAGGATTGATTTCAGTTCTGTTTTTTCCCTGTGGTATGAGTCTGTTGGTTCATAGGCTAAAGACTATGATTCTAACTTAGAAAAGGGCCTAGAATTTCACTGTTTCCCTTTCCTCACTTTGTTCTCTTGCACTGGTATTGTGAATTTCTGTATAACTCACTCTTTTCTCCCTTAACAGGGTTGTTGGTACAGAGGAACGTATTCCTATTCCCCTCATGGATTACATCCTTAATGTGGTAAGATTCATTGTAGGGCAAACTGAGTTAAAGGTGTGCTCTTTTCTGGAAAATGTATGGGGTTATCCATGAGTCTAATTTGTGTATTTATTTTCTCTGGGGCCCTTAAAATGCACAAAACTACAGTCCTTTTGTTTTTGTTCTGTTAGACTAATTTGTCAAAATCCAGCCAGCACCCATACCCCTTAGTATTCTTAATTTTCTGTTCATTGTTACCAATCCCCATTAGAATCCAAACAGGAAAAGCATGGGCTTTGTTATACTAGTCCAGTATTATGTTTTCTGAATGTATCCAACATGTATTTTTTTCCCATTAACTTCTCTTCCCTCCACCTTCCCCCACACACCTCAACTCTTTAAATCAATGTGACCTTTTCTTTTACCTTCCTGAGAATTTCACAGGAAAATTTGAAGTGTTTGAATTTTCCCAGAATTGTTTTCTACCCACTTAGCATTTGTTCTAGCATATTAAGCACTTTGAAGACTTCCAGAGATGGTTTTTCTTGTGCCTCTGTGTTTGTTGCCCACATTTTAATTTCTTACTCTTAAAAAAATGCTTTGTTTGGCCAAAATCATTCTTGCGGAATTCTGTGTTCTATTTGCTTTATAAGCACATTTGGGGGAAGTATACATGATGTTTGCCTCTGGGGGAGGCATGCAAGAGCACTAACTTAGCAAATTAAGAAATTAGACCTGAATTCTGCCACTAATTCATAGTGTGGCCCTGAGCAAGTCACTTAACTTCTTTGCTCTCAAATTATCCAACTCCTGGTGTAGTTAAAAAGGTAGAGTGGGAAGAAGTTGTAATTATTCTTCATTTCCTGGATCATACATCTGTCCCTGCTCATTTCAGGTCAGTAGTCGAGAAAATACTGGGTTCAGGAGTATCAGGCCACCCCTTTCCTTACTCCCAGCTGGCCTTCTAGTTCTGTCAGGCTCTAACTTTTTTAAAAAATTTTCATTACCTAGATGAAATTTGTGGAGTCTATTCTGAGCAACAATACAACAGATGACCACTGCCAGGAATTTGTGAATCAGAAAGGACTCTTGCCTTTGGTTACCATTTTGGGTCTTCCCAATCTGCCTATTGACTTTCCCACATCTGCTGCCTGTCAGGCTGTTGCAGGTGTCTGCAAATCCATATTGGTAAGAAGCATCCGGCCAAATATTTTCATTTCCTTTTTTAGAAGTCAATTTTGCAATAGTTCTGTATGTGTGTTTTCACTGTGGTCTCACCGTCAGCTAAAAATAATGAATAAATTTGTTTTATGTACTACAAGTGAATTTTGTAACTAATACCTAGTGTGCCATGTTATTTCTCATTGAAAAGTCAAAGTATTGTTTCTTTGTTCCTGAGTTTGCTGTGCAGTTCTAACATCATTTAAGTTTGTAGGAGGGGAAAGTCTGTCTTCACCGCCCCCCCCCTCCAAAAGAAAAAAACAAAAAACCTTTGTAGCTGGATTTATTAGTGTGTCATCCTGATTTAGGTTGGGTGCTTTTTAACACATCTTGGAATGGTTAGTGATGTATTTTTCTCCCCTTTTTAAGCTTTGATCATCATGAATTGGCCTGTAGTTTATTGCTCACATTTTACCAAAAAAAAAAAAACAAAACATAAAAGCTCCATTGATTAATTTTTTTATAGTGGTAAATTATTCGTAACAAGACATTTACCATTAACCTTTTGAAATGTACAGTTCAGTCTATTTAAGTGTATTCACATTGTTATACAAGAAATTTGCAAAATACTTCATCTTGCAAAACTGTAACCATACCCATTAAGTAATTACTCCTTATTCTCCCCTCACCTTGGCCGTTGGCAACTACCTTTCTATTTCCTTTCTCTGATTGACTCTAGATACCTTATATAAGTAAAATCATATAGTATTTGAGATTTTGTTATGTTCTCAGGATTCATCCATTTTGTACTATGTGTCAGAATTTTCTTCTTTTTTAGGGCTAAATAACATTTTATTGTGTGTATGAACCACAATGCACCAGTTGATAGATGCTTAGATTACCCCACCTTTTGGTTATCGTGAATAATGCTGCTATTAACATGGGTGTACTGATATCTCTTTTTAAGACTCCCCTTTTAGTTGAGTATGATGGAGATTGTCTATAATTCCAGCTTCTTGGAATGCTGAGGCACAAGGATCACAAATTTGAACCCAGCCTGAGCAACTTCATGGACTGTGTCTCAAATTCAAAAAAAGGGCTGAGGATATCGCTCTGGTAGAGTGTCCCTGGGTTCAATCCTCATTACCAACTCCTCATTTAAAAAAAAAAAAAAACCACAAAACTTCTTTTAATTCTTTTACGTATATACGTAGAATTACAGTAACTGGGTCATGTGGTAATTCTGGGTTTAATTTTTTAAGGAACTCTCATAGTGTATTTTTCACAGAAGCTAGAGCATTTTACCATCTTAAATAGCAATACACAGATTCTAATTTTTCCATATCCTTGCCAATACTTAATGATTTTCTGTTTTTTTGTTTTGTTTTGTTTTGGTTTTTTTTGATGGTAGCCATCCTAGTGGATACAGAGTGGTTTCTCTTTTTCATTTGCCTTGCCTTTGTCTGATCCTTATTGGTATTGAGCCTCTTTTCATGTGCTTGTACCCATGTATATATACCTTCTTTTGAGTTATGTCTTTATATCCTTTGCTCTTTTTTTAATTGGGTTATTTTTGTTTTGTTTTGTTTTGTTTTTGTTATTTAGTAATAGGAGTTCTCTATATAGTGGAATATTAGAATATCCCTTAGCAGATAAATGAGTTGCAAGTATTTTTCCCGTGGGTTCATTGCCTTTTTGTACTCTGTCAACAATGTCCTTTGATGCACAAAAGGTTTTGATTTTGATGAAGTCTAATTTACCTTTTTTGTTGTGTTGTGTTGTGTTGCCTGTGCCTTTGGTGTCATATCCAACAAATTGTTACCAAATTCAGTGTCGTGCAGCTTTAGCCCTATGGTTTCTTTTGGGAGTTTTATAGTTTTAGGTCTTTGGTCCATTTGTAGTTGGTACTTTATATGGTATTGAGGTAAGGTACAGCTTCATTACATGTGAATACCCAGTTTTCCCAGCACCATTTATTGAAAATACTATCCTTTCTTCTTTAAATGGTCTTGTCACCATTATCAAAAATCATTTGGCTGTAAATGTGAAGCTTTATTTCTGGACTCTGTTCTATTTCAGTGGTCTTTATGCTGATATCACAGTTTGGATTACTTTAACTTTGTAATGTTGGAATTCAGGAATGTGAAATCTAACCTCAGGATTGTGTTCCTATTTAGGTTCCTTTGAGATTGTATATGAATTTTGGAGGGATTTTCCTGTTTCTAGCTGCGCCCCCCCCCATCCATGATTTTTTTTTTTTAATGGTATTTGCCTTACTCTCCTTTTTGAGCGGATTATACAGTGATGAATGATTTCTGCTTAAATAAAGGGACTGGCTTATATATAGACTTATGCATTTAATGTTTTATTTGTAAATATTAAGTAGTATTAAGAGTTAAAGTATGATCCAGCTTTATCCTACCTCTCAGGTGTTAGGCGAGGAGATATAGGTTTATTTAAAGCCATAGAAAGGCACATGATTTTTCTTATCTTTTCATGGCAAACAATAGTATTGGTTTTATTGTGAGATTTTTCTCCAGATTTCAAAAGAAATTACAAGGGCTATATATATAATCCTTTAGTATTCCAATGAAGAAATGTCCTTGCTGATGCCAATCTCAGAATCATCTCTCTTGGTTTGGGAAAAAAGAGCATTGTAATAGTGATTAACTTCCATGCTTTGGAAACTTACTTAACATCACTCCTTGTTGAGCAAAATTTAGAATTAACATCATAACATAGTCATCAGTATAACAGTGATTAACTCACCAAGATTGAAAGTAATCTGTTGCTCTAGGAGGAGGTATTGGGGTATGTCATACCCGGATTCATATTTTGGTGCCACTGATTACCAAGTGAGAGACATGGCCACGTCTGAATTTGGAAGACTTCCATTTAATAGTCACTTCCATTGTGACTCTTAAAAGACATGTATATGAAGTTATTTATGTATTATTAACACATTAATTGTTCTTGTTTCAGACACTGTCACATGAACCCAAAGTCCTTCAGGAGGGTCTCCTTCAGTTGGACTCCATCCTCTCTTCCTTGGAGCCTTTACATCGCCCCATTGAATCTCCTGGGGGCTCAGTTTTGTTGCGAGAACTGGCATGTGCTGGCAATGTTGCTGATGCTACCCTCTCAGCTCAGGCCACACCTCTACTACATGCACTCACTGCCGCCCATGCCTACATCATGATGTTTGTTCATACTTGTAGAGTTGGACAGGTAAGAATGATCATAGAGACAAACATGTGGGTTTAAAGCCAGTGAAATACTTAGCCTAGCAACTGAAAAAGCATTCCCATTTAAAGTGAGGTTTTTTTGTTTTGTTTTTGTTTTTGTTTTTTGATGAGGGAGGGTGCCCATTTGGTGGGTGGTTTGCATTTATGGTTCAAGTTGCTATTTCACTTTCCCTTAGGCTTTTTTTTTTATTAGAAGTTGTGTGACCATAAAAGTCATCATTTGGATTGGACCTTCTTGAGACTGAGAGGTTTTAATAATCACCAGGCATTAATAGAAGACAACTGGCATGTGTAGTCAGTTACCAAAGCACATAAACCTCAATTACATATTCATCAGGCCTCATTTCTAATCTTTCTGCAAGTTAATGTAAGCCTGATGATGGACTGGAATACAGAACATTTAAATCAGTAGTAATTAACAAATTGCTAAAAAAAAAAAAAAACTCCTCTGCCTGCAACCCATGATATCTCTTATGGTTACTTAAAAGAGTATTTGTGTGCGTGCGTGTGCTCACAATTTTGCTACCTTTATTTCTCAGGTAATTGTTTTTTTTTTTCCTTCAGTTGTTGATAGACCTTTTGTTTTATCTTTATTTATATGTGGTGCTGAGAATCGAACCCCGTGCCTCACTCTTGCTAGGCAAGTGCACTGTCACTGAGCCACAGCCCTAGCCCCTGATTCTTAAAATTAGTGTTGTAATAGCTCAAAAGCCCTGTTTTATACTGTTGAGCAGGAATATATTCTCTGTCACCTATGAATCAGTCAAATAAGAAATCACAAGCACAGTTATAAACTATTCAGGAGATTATTACATAAAAAAGATTAATGATTTATTTTCATTTTCTTTATCAAATAGAAATTAAGCAAAAAAATTCAACAAATTAAATAAATCCACATATTTGCTGAAGGAAAGAAATTGGAGAGAAATAATAAGCCCACTCCCCCACCAACCACAAAAATTAGAAAATAGTTTTAAACTGTTTCTTTTGTTTAGAACAGTTACTTTGATACCTGTCTTTCACTTTACAAAAATCAATGAGAAGGCATATTAGATAATCATATGTAAGTACTCTAAGAACATACCTTAAGGAACTGGGGTATTTTGATGAAATGTACAATTCTGGGAGAATAGCATTGAAATAAAATAGAATTTCTTATCCTTTGAAAACAGATGAAAGTTGGTTTTTGTATATAATTGTTCCAAAAGACTATCTCTTATGTGAAATTCTTTCTGCTTTGTTTGCAGAGTGAGATTCGTTCCATCTCCGTTAACCAGTGGGGTTCCCAGTTGGGGTTGAGTGTTCTGAGCAAGCTGAGCCAGTTGTACTGTTCTCTGGTGTGGGAAAGCACTGTCCTCCTCTCCTTGTGTACCCCAAACAGGTAAAAGAATGATCATCTCTCTTAATATCCCTATTACATTTTCTGACAGACAATTTAAGTTCAGTAACCATGGAGGGATAGCTGTGGTCAAGGGTGGACAGCATGATAAAATGTTGAGTCTTTCTTGTCTTTCACACTTGACTGAAAAATTATACCATCTTGTGCATCTTTGATTTGATGTCCCAACTGTTTTGTGTCAGTATAGTAGGTGTTTAATATTTGATTCTATTTTTATTAGCCAGATATAAAAAAAATTATGCTAGAAACTTTGTTGAATGCTGTCTGAGGAATTGCAGGTTTATTACAGTAAAGATAAGTTACGTACTCCATCAGGGATAATATTGGCCAAGCAAGTTAGAGACCGTGCACAGTGAAAGTAGTTCTTTTTCTTTTTTTGCTGTTTCTCTTATTGCAGCCTACCGTCTGGGTGTGAATTTGGCCAAGCGGACATGCAGAAACTGGTTCCAAAGGATGAGAAGGCAGGTACGACCCAGGGCGGAAAAAGATCAGGTAACTCTAAGAAACTAAAATCTTAGTCATTAATTCTTCTAAGTTCTGTCCCTGTGTCTGTAGGTTTATTGTGAAATTTTAGTTAGCTCTTTTCATACATAGACCTCAGTTTTTATCCTTTCACTATTTTAATTAAATTTTAACTATTTTTATCATTTTCTCACTAAAAGACACAACTAAAAAAATTAGAAAATACAGTAGAAACAAGAACCCATATTTATGCCTCTAAAATCACACACAGCATTTTGGAATGTCTGCCCGATCGTTTTTTTTCTGAGAACATTTATAGTAGTTTTAGATAAAACATTTTCATAGATCTTTCTTTTTAATTAACAATTAAGTGTCATGTAAAAGTACAAAAATCAGCCATTTCTTGTTAAGTTTATAATGTGTTATTTTGAAAAATGAACATCTTTTGTAGGTAGTTTCATGAAATGTAATATTGATTTGCTAAAATTCACTCCATCAAAAGATTTTCATTTTCAGTATGAAATTTCAATATTTTTTACAGGTTGAAATAAAAATTTTGACCACATTGGATTAAACAATATATTAATATAAACTTCACCTATTTTACCTTTTACTGTGGCCACTGAAAATACATTTCTATTAAACAGTACAGCTTTAGAAAATTTTTGTTATCTTAATTTCCATAGCACAGTAAGCAGAAATCACACAAAATTCTCTGACCCTAATGCAACAAACCTAGAATTAATAAAAACAACTTTTCAGAAAGTTTAAGATCTCTTATATTCTATTTTGAGCAAATGAAAATTGATAGAAACTATGAAGAAAGCAATTTAACACATTCTATATATAAAATTGTATTTGAAAGGCTTGATAATTCATACTGAAATTAGTAAGGAGAAAAAAACTTTCAAGGATGAACCAGTAAGCAAGGACTTGTGTGACAGCTTGTTGTTAGGGAAGTGGGAAAGAATTATACACACCTCTGATAGTTAATTTTGGAGAAAATGTACCCACTTAATCAAAAATGATACTCTCAAATTTAGTCAGAATATATCAAATTTAACTCAGTGAAAGAATAAAATAATTTGTTAAGAACTATGAATGAAATTAGATTCATGGTAAAAGAATTGCCTTTTATAATACTCTCACTTTAGCAATCAAAAAATGGTACTCAGTTTCTATGTAAATTTTTCCAGAACAAAAAGAAAACTTGATGACTTATTTTATAAAGTTCATAGTTAATTCTTAAACCTAAGAGTGCACACACCAAAAATTAAGTACATATCACCCATTCATGTTCAAAATTTGTAAATAATAGGAAATAGATTTCTCTAGTGACATTCTATGATATCCAATTTGAGTTATTGAACAAACTATAAAATTCTAAGGGACATCCACATGACACCATCATGCCTACAACAGTAGTCTATGTGAATGGTATTCCATTGGTTAAGACTATCCATGTCATCAGTAAGCTGCTTAGTAGAGTTCCATAGATAATATCATATAAGTGCAGGTTTTTGGTTATGTTTTGTTTTTTTTTTTCCCCAGATTTAGGAAGTCATTGAAATTTAAAGAGTAACAAACACCATAGGTAGCTCTTTCTTGGGATTCTTCAGAACAAGGAAGCAGGTAAGTGCTGGCTGTACATGATCTTATTGCTCACCTCTATGTCTGCAGATGGGGAACAGGATGGAACAGCTGGAAGTATGGATGCTTCTACCCAGGGCTTATTGGAAGGCATTGGACTAGATGGTGACACATTGGCTCCCATGGAGACAGATGAACCTACTGCTTCAGATTCTAAGGGCAAATCTAAAATCACACCAGCCATGGCAGCTAGAATTAAACAAATCAAGCCGTTGTTGTCAGGTGAGTGATTCATTCCTTTCTACTTCCTTTTCTGGCTTTCAGAGGCTTAGCCAGCCCTGAAGCAAATTGAGTTGCAAAGGCTGTATCATTTCATGTAAAGAAGTATAAAACTTCTGTGAATCACATGTAGTTTGAGTCCCTGCTATGATATGCTCTTTACTAGCTTCTAGGGATACAGAGATGAGAGAATCTCTTTTTGAGAGCCATCTATACCCTCCCTTCTTATAATTCCTTCTCTCCTTACTCACTCTTCAACTATTGCATATGGCTTCTGCTCCTACCATTCCACTGAAATATTTTGCCAAGGTACCTATTATAACTTCCTTATTGCTGAGTCCACTGAATAATTCTTAGTTCCCTTTCACCTTTGTGCCACATGTTAGCTGACCTACCATATCCTTGTAGAAATAACTGTTCCCTTGGCTTTGTTACAAAGCTCTCCTGATCACTTGTCTGACTACTCTACCAGACTGATCTCTTCCTTTCTTTGTCCCTTAAAGAAAACTTTGGAAAGTGACATGGCCTATATTATGTAGTTTGTCATCTACATGAAGACACATTGATAAAGTACAAAACTTCATTAAAGATGTGTACTTGTCTGTCTTTGCTCTCTTTTGCCTTGAATGTAATGTCAGCATTTGGGGAACCTATTTTGTGTGTTCCTCAATAGTTGCCACTTTCTAACTCCTTAATACAAATATGAAGAAAAGTAAAGACATAGCTCTTGGGAGTCTGGGGCCCTTCCAATAAGCAAGCAGAAAATTGCCTTTGGTGTTGGTTTTTCTCTTTCCATTTGTTATCTTAAATCCCTATGAGTTTTATATTTTATTGTAATTTATTTCATTTTTTTAATTTGTAAATCTACCCCAAATTGAAGTAAAATTGACCATCCAAATAGTTGTCCTTGTTGTGTTACTCTTCGTTGGTAGGATCTTGGAGTATTCTGGGGTTTCTATGTGGGCCTAGGCCTAGTCCATGCTTTTGATACCTGTCTGTTGGTGGTTACTGGCTTATTTTCCTCTTATACTTGAACTACCTTTGAGCCACTTTGCTATCTGAAATCAGGGGCATGAAAGCGTATGCATTTCCCCAATATTTGAATTTGTTGGGTTTTCAAGAGTCTGAATATACTCAGCCTCCAACCACGCAGTGCATATATCTTTAGCCCATTTAGAACTATTTCCTGTCCTACTATTCTGTATACCTCACAGATAAGTTTTGAACATGATATGTGACATGAGCTCAAATAAAATCTACACAGTAGGTTCATAAGTGTACATACATCCTTACAAGACTTAGTTTGATTCAAACTTACTCCTACTTGGCTCTGGATAAATAACATTTATTTCAAAGGTGCTATAACAGCATTGTTTTTTTCAGAGTAGTAGTCATTATAGAAATAGAAAAAAAGTAAAGAAAAATGTTTCAAAGAAAGCAATATTTGGGCTTTTTTTCTTTACAATTAAAAAAAAAAATTCCCCCAGTACTGGGGATGGAACCAAAGGCCTCACACATGGTAGTCGGGTGTTCTACCACTGAGCTATATATCCTCAGTCCTTCTTTACCTTTTTAGACATTTTTCCTTTTACTTTTTTTTCTATTTGTATTCCTCTCTTTTGTGTATTTAAACATATACTGAAAACTATCCTATAAAGGAAAGTTTGCAATGCCTATAATCTAATTCCTTAAGAATCCAGTTTTAAAATTATTACACTTTTCCTAGTAATCTTTTTTTCCTTTAGGCCTATGTTTTATGTTGTGATCAGATAATATATAGTGTATGTGATCTTTTCTGCTCCAAATCATTCAAGCATTTTTGTTAGCATAAAGTTGACTTGTAAGTGACTCCGTAACTCAGTAGATGTATCATTTAGTTTATCGATGCACCTTGCTATATTACTTCTACAAAGGCAGTTTCATTTTATACTTTCTATAACAGTGTATGGGTGCTTGTCTTTCACATTTGTTATGTATTGAATGTCAGCATTCTTCTGCTCCTGCTTTCAAAAGAGGCACTTTTCCCTTGTGAACTTTTTGTATTGTCATGTGGAGTTTCCTAGGTGTTGTTCAGAGTAAGTGGTCAGTCATAAAAATGTATTAACAGTAATGTTTCTGTTGGAATGAAACTATTCTGAGAATACTATACACCCTTATTCTGATTTCTGGATTCCAGCTTCCTCCAGATTAGGCCGAGCACTTGCTGAGCTATTTGGACTCCTTGTTAAACTTTGTGTGGGGTCTCCTGTCCGCCAGAGAAGGAGCCATCATGCTGCTAGCACCACTACAGCACCAACACCTGCTGCTCGATCAACAGCTTCAGCCCTCACTAAGCTCCTCACAAAGGGCTTATCTTGGCAGCCCCCACCATATACACCTACTCCTCGCTTCAGGTGAGGTTCTGCATGAGATTCAGGGACAAGAATGTTTCCTTAAAACCAATATAACTTGTTCCTATTCTACTTAAATGGAGAGTCAACCACTAAATACATGGACTAGGTCCCTTGTTTGTTGTAGATGTGTTCCTCAAATAAATTGTAAGGCCCTTGTTTTTGTTGTACCTAGTTTTAGAACATGGAAATTTTAAAAGCATTTGCAATTGAACTGCACATCAGTGACCTATATTCTTTATTAGGTGGCAAGTGTCATGTTTGGTATCTGATTTTTCTTTTGGGGAGATTGAACCCAGGGACACTTAACCACTGAGCCACATTCCTAGCCTTTTTATTTTATTTTTTTTATTTTGAGACAGGGTCTTATTAAATTGCCGAGGCTGGCTTTGAACTTGTGATTTTCCTGCCTCAGCCTCCCAAGTCACAGGGGTTACAAGTGTGCTTCTCTTGTCTTTGAAATTTTAATAACAATACAAGTTACCCACCTGCTTTTCAGTCAGTCACTTTGGTGCATTGTTAAATTTTACACTTAGTTTCTATGTGAATTTCCCAATTGCTTTTTTGTCTGCCTCAGAAAAGGTTAAACTTTTGCTTTCTCCCTCTTTTAGGCTGACATTCTTCATCTGTTCAGTTGGTTTCACCTCCCCAATGCTGTTTGATGAAAGGAAGTATCCCTACCACCTCATGTTGCAGAAATTTCTCTGCTCTGGAGGCCACAATGCTCTTTTTGAGTAAGGGTCATTTTCTTCATAGAGAAGCATTTCTTTAAGTTTGGTCTTTTCTGTGTGCCTTGCTATCCCACATCTTTCTGAGTGACATCTTGTGACAGTGTGATGTATCAAAATAGCCATTGGTTACACCCTTTCATATTCTGGGAACCAACCACATGTGTCTCCATTTTCCTTGAAGGGTGCTGGGTGGTATTTAGCCTGTTCCTAGGGGTGTTCATCAGGCCTTCTGCTTTTACTCATTTGGCTTCCAGTTCCTGGTACATATTTTTAATAGACTTCTGTTTATGTTTTTCTGAATATGATAAAATTTTTATTTCCTTTCTTGATCAGAGGTTTTCTATTCTGAGCTTTAGTGAAGTGGGGTGTGAGTGTGTATGTGTGTCTGTATATGTGCGTGCGCACGTGTTTAAGGCTTTCAAAAGTAAAGCTAATAAATGTTGAACAAATTTAAAGTAGTAACTCCAAGAAGAAGATCATATATTCATATAGACATTGGGGACCCTATAAATGTAAATCCTCTGCCTTATCTAAAATACTAGAATTTTATTCCCATACTTTCTCGTATCTGAATTTAGAACTTTCAACTGGGCTCTGTCCATGGGAGGCAAAGTTCCTGTGTCTGAAGGATTGGAACATTCAGATTTACCTGATGGCACAGGAGAATTCCTAGATGCCTGGCTTATGCTTGTGGAAAAGATGGTGAATCCCACTACGGTACTTGAATCTCCACATTCATTGCCTGCCAAATTGCCAGGAGGTGTCCAGAACTTTCCACAATTCAGTGCTCTTCGTTTCCTTGTGGTAACTCAGAAAGTGAGTATTCCTCATTCTAAAGCCAAGAGTAATTTCTTGTGCTAACTGGATAATTCTCACTCTCCTTAATAAAATAATATCAAGTTTTGTTTTTGTTTCACAATGATGGGGATCAATCCCAGGGCCTTGTTTGTGCTGGGAAAGTGCTCCTCCACATGTATGCCAGCCCAATAATGTGATTATTTTTTTAAATATTTATCTTTTAGATATTTTTTAAATATTTATCTTTAGTTAAAATAAAGACACAGTATCTTTATTTTACTTTATGTGGTGCTGAGGTTCGAACCCAGTGCCTCACACATGCTAGGCAAGTGCTCTACCTCTTAGCCACAACCCTAGCCCCCCAGTAATAAGATTATTGAGTAACGTTGGATTCTAGGCACAGATAGGGCTGTTTATAGAAAAGTAATAAAGACCATTTTTGAATTTTCTTTATTATGTACATATAAACTATGAACTTCAGATTGATACTTCCAGGATAAATTAAATGCTCCTTCTCCATGATTACTTGGCCTCTGGCAGTACTTACCTAAAATTTTGTGGACACTAACTGATTGTGGAAGGATTGTCCCAAAATTTTGTCACCTATATTTCTCCTGGGACTTTGAATTCAGGCAAAAATGATCTTCACACACTTTTCAAATGACTTCCAGGCAGCCTTTACTTGCATTAAGAACCTGTGGAACCGCAAACCCCTGAAAGTCTATGGTGGGCGAATGGCTGAGTCCATGCTAGCCATTCTATGCCACATCCTCCGAGGAGAACCTGTGATTCGAGAAAGACTAAGCAAAGAGAAAGAGGGGTCTCGAGGAGAAGAGGATTCAGGGCAAGAAGAAGGTGGATCTCGCCGGGAACCTCAAGTCAACCAACAGCAACTGCAGCAGGTAAATGGCTATCCCCACACTTCTTGAACCTCCACTTTGCTCTAGATGAAGTACAATGCTTATGAGTTTTCTATGCTCATATGCCACTAGTGTCTGGTTCTGTTAACCAGGAAGTAGGTTAAATTCCCTGCTTTCTTAACATTTTGTTGTTGTTTTCCTCCCGAGGGAAGCAGGAGTATAGTCTCTGTTCTTGGCATAGGTAACACCAATTTGTGTCCTCCTAAGCATGTTCATTCTGATGTTCACACTTGCCTGTTCTTTGGAGTCAGATTTTGCTCAGCTGCTTTCTGATTAATCTGTAAAGGGAAGGATTCTTGTAAATCGCTTATTCTCCAATAAGAGCCATTTTTTTGAATTTTAAAAATTGGGTAGATCCACTTTAGCGTTTCCCCCCTGAATTTTATTATATGGAAGTTCTTTAAGTCTAGAGTCCTGTTCAAATCTGTCTTCTGTATATACATGCCCTTTTGATTGTGAAAGTAATGCTTACTTTAGAATGTTTAGAAAATATAGCAAAGTATTTTTAAAGGCATTCCCAAGTTAATTGCACAAGATACTCATTGCTTCTTTCAGTCACTTTCTATGCCTGATTTTTACATATGCACAGTCAAGTAATATGTTAAATTATTGCTGTCATTGAGAAATTTTTGCTAATTGTTTTTACTTTAATTTTTGGATGTTAATTTTCTTATTGTAAAATTGTGGTATATATTTTTCTTAGGTAATGATCACTAGATAAGTTTTTTTTAGGTATTTCTTCTGTTGCCAGTTTTCCAGAAATATTGGGATCCGCTTGTTTTTCTTTGTATAAATCATAAAGGTAGAAAATTTTTGAGTTTCCATCCTGAAAATGTTCCTTTCTATTTTATTTACATTGGATTTTGCTATTACTGTGGTGCTGAGCTCTTAAATTATTGTTATAGCTCATGGACATGGGTTTCACAAGAGAACATGCCATGGAAGCCCTGTTGAACACCAGCACCATGGAGCAGGCCACAGAGTACCTTCTAACCCACCCTCCGCCAATCATGGGAGGAGTCGTTCGGGTGAGTTGGTTTAGGAGCTTTTATATGCCAGAGTGACAGTTTGACTGTTGGTGTCATTTTTTCCTTCATTCTTCCATCATTGGTCTTTCTATAAACTGCTTCTCATTTTCATCCTTCTCCATTGTCGTTATTTTCATTTCATGATAACTCAGTGTTTCTGAATGTAATAGTCAAAAGTTTCCTATCCCGTAGCTATGCAAATTATTACACTTTGTAGAAGAGCCAAGAGTCAGTAACCAGCACAGAATACATTCTTTCATGGTGTACAGAATATGTAGTCACATTGAAGCTTTAATTTTCATTGTGATTTCCCCTATTGTTCTTTTCAGGGGCAGTCAACCACTGAGCCATCTCCCTAGCCCTATTTTGTATTTTATTTAGAGACAGGATCTCACTGAGTTGCTTAGCGCCTCACTTTTTGCTGCGGCTAGCTTTGTACTTGCGATCCTCCTATCTCATCCTCCTGAGCCACTGGGATTACAAGTGTGATATGATTATAAGTGAGACCTCTATTGTTGTCCTTATGTGGTTTGAGTAAACCTAGTTACCTAGTTTTTTTTATATTCTTTACTATTGAGACATTCAGAGCCTCTTCCACTCTAAAGCTTGAACAGACTATCTTGATTCCTTGTGAATTGGGTTGCCTTTTTTTTTTTTTAACATGTTGATGGACCTTTATTTGTATGTAGTGCTGAGAATCAAACCCAATGCCTCACACATACTAAGCAAGCGCTCTACCACTGAGCCACAATCCCAGCCCCAGGGTTGCCTCTTTTTGTGTTTCTTTGTTTAGGTTTTGTGTAAGTATTGGGTTTTCTGTTGTCACTCTAGGATCTCAGCATGTCTGAAGAGGACCAGATGATGAGAGCAATTGCGATGTCTCTAGGACAGGATATTCCAATGGATCAAAGGGCAGAGTCACCTGAGGTAAACAGGAAACGGCATCAGTTACTTCAGTCTACTACACTTATAGAAAATACAGGACAGTACTAAAAATGATTTGGGGGCAATATTATAGGATACTGCAGATAATTGGCAATGCTTTGGGGTATTGGAGTCATCCTCTTTAGCCTTCTCTGTCTTGGCCTAAGCTCTGTGGCTGTCCTTGTACTTATTGCTACACCCTTACTAAGATATCAACTGCTAGAAAAGGTAGAAGGATATTCATATTGTAAGGTAACTGTGTTCCCAGGGTCTCCATATCTTTCCTCCTCACCTGTCCTATGTACTACTCTTTTTTTTCCTCTTGTCTCCAGGAAGTTGCCTGTCGAAAGGAGGAAGAGGAACGAAAAGCTCGGGAAAAGCAAGAAGAGGAAGAAGCTAAATGTCTAGAAAAGTTCCAGGATGCTGACCCATTGGAGCAAGATGAGCTCCACACATTTACAGATACCATGTTGCCAGGCTGCTTCCACCTTCTTGATGAGCTGCCAGACACAGTGTATCGTGTGTGTGATCTGATCATGACAGCCATCAAACGTAATGGAGCAGACTATCGTGACATGATTCTGAAGCAAGTAGTCAATCAGGTGAGATCTCAAGGGATCAGAAGAAACAAGTATGTGAAATAATTTTCCTGCCATCTAACAACCCGAGTTCTGGAAATCCAGGATTTCTGCAGTCTAAATATGGTTCTATTTGAACTGTTTTGAAAATAATCTTGCTTTTGCCTGAATGTTTCCTACAACTATGAATTTAATTATGTTACCAAAATAGCTTTGGGAAAATTAAAACTTTTTCTAGTTGTCTCTTGGGTTCATCTAAACAGTCCAAAATGTGTTTCACTCTTGAAACAAGTTAATTGCGCCCCCTCCTCACAAATAAGTGTCTTTTTCTTCCTGTTCAGCAACCATATCCTTTCCCCTACCTGGCTTTTTTTTTTCTTTTTAGACAATGTTTTCCCTCATTATAAAATATATGATAATTGTAGAAGTAGGGTAAGAAATAAATTATCCTAAATCTCCATACCCAGAGATAGCCAGTTAATGTTTTCATTATATTTCCTTTATTATTTTAATCAGCGTATATATTTAAATCATTAAAATTTTTGTATGATTTCTAATTCTAGAATCGGGGAAAACTCAAAATTGGAAAACTTTTTGAGCTATATAACTTTAAGGCATAAAAACATAAAACTAAAGAAAAACTGCATAAGATATTTTCACAGAAAGGTTTGGGTTTTTTACTCTGTATCAAGAGCTTAACAAGTGATTTTAAGGAAACTTAAAACCTTAATAAATTAAGGAGTAGACTAAAACCAAATTAAAATTTCTTAGCATTGCGAGTTTTTTTTTTTAATGATAATTCTGGAGGTTTATTATGAAAGCTTATTGATAAGAGTATAAATTGGTATGACCTTTTTGTTATTGACTTTATGCCCCAAGAATTTTTTAAACATTGATTTCCTTTAACTTAGAATGTAGGCGTCTTAAAATTAAGCCCTTGTGCTGACTACATCACCTTTTCTTAGACATTAAAGCCCTGTGGTAAATAAGTTACTATTTATCTCCTTTTCCTCAGTTAACATTTTGGGGGTGGAGGGAGTTTTTTAAAAGATTGAGGGTGTTTTCACAAACCTCACTTCTTTGCATAACTTGGACACTTTTCTGCTTTTCTAGGTATGGGAAGCTGCTGATGTATTGATCAAAGCTGCTCTTCCCCTAACAACAAGTGACACAAAAACTGTGTCAGAGTGGATCAGTCAGATGGCCACCTTGCCCCAGGCCTCCAATTTGGCTACTAGAATCTTGCTTTTAACGCTACTTTTTGAGGTAAGATTTAGTTCTTTCAGGCCCTATAATCCATTCATTAGAAAACTATCAAACAACCACCACACAATACATCAAAGGAGAAGTATAAGCTATGATCCCTGCTTCTCATGAACCCAGCTCCTGAGAATTAAGTGTGCATGGTTAAGAACAAAATAAAACTATTCTGTGGATACATAAATTGTATCATTAGGTTTTTTTGTGAGTTTAGGAAGGACATACTTCACATTACTTATAGACAGTATGAGAAGGTCTTCAGAGAATAAGTCTTAATTAGTTGAATCAACAGATTGTGGGGTGGTAGTTTAAAAGATGAATATTTAAATGATTATCATACTTGAGTCATGGACTATTTTTCCTTCTCTTAGGAAACCTAACTGGGCAGCAGCATTAGTGTGATAGACTATGGAAATTAGATGTTGTCAACGTATTAATAGGTGTTAGATAGTCAGACTAGTCTATCCTTTCCCTACCCTGGCTAGTCAGCAGATTATTTGAGTTAAGAGAATGATTTGGTCAAGACACATTATTATTCCAATAAACACAGAAAGTCCTTAGGAAGCAGTGACCTTGAACACCTGGTTCTTCATTTGTATCTCATCATGTTTTGATAGCAACCTGAACTCAATGGAATAAACCCTTTGTAGCAACTCAAGAGATACATCCAATATGTATTAAGTTCTCATGGGTCTTTGTGTTCTAAATACGTAGTTGTGAGAAAGGTTTCAAAACACTGAATGTAACATTTAAGTCACTCATGGGCCCTTATCTATAAAGAATCACAGGTAAAATCTTGTAGTTTCTTCTAATACGTTTCCTGTCCATTTAAACAATTTAGATAAGTGTATGTAGACAGTTTTGTCCAACATTGTAATTATAACTTCTCCCATATCATACATACATTATTGTATATTTTCAATGTTCTTGGTTTGTTTAAATAGTCACTTTTTGTTGGACATTATTTCATCTTCCTTAGAGATGGGCATAGTGGCCCACACATATAATCCCAATAACTCAGGAGGCTAAGGCAGGAGAATGGCAAGGTGTCCTCAGCAACTTGGTGAGACCCTGTGTCAAAATAAAATATAGGACTGAGGATAGATTTTAGTTAGTATAGAACCCTTGGATTCAATCCCTAGTAACACAAACATAAAAAATATTATAAAGCTTATCTGCAAATCAAAAGCTTTAAAGGTAGTCAAGAAGCTGGGGCTGTATCTCAGTAGCAGAATGCTTGCCTAGTATGTGTGAGTACTGGGTTTGATCCCAAGCACCACATATAAATAAAGAAGTAAAATAAAGGCATACTGTCTATCTATAATTACAATTTTTTTTTTTTTTAGAAAAAGTCATAGTCAAGACTACACAGTCTACATGACAGTCCCTAATGATGTTAATAACCATTTCCATATTTTGCACATATAAAGGTGCTAAAGATTATGTTGGAATATATTATATGGGGGAGGGGAGATTGTTTGATCGTCATAATTATTCTAGAGATATAAATTATGGCCCCTTTGAACCGTGAGAAAACCAAAGCCTAGAGAATGTAAGTAATTCATCTCAGATTATCAAACTGATAAATGCTAAAAGGTTGAATTTGAATTCAATAAATTCTGTTTGTTTTATATGATGCTAGTTGTTGGTACTGGTTGGAAATTTGTATGTCTTTTTTTCCCCCCTTTGATGAATCAATCAGGAGTTGAAGCTACCTTGTGCTTGGGTTGTTGAATCAAGTGGCATCCTTAATGTCCTAATTAAGCTCTTGGAAGTAGTTCAGCCCTGCCTACAGGCTGCCAAGGAACAAAAGGAGGTCCAGACCCCAAAGTGAGTGATCCTGTATCTATCTTGGTTTCATTCTGTTCCTTAGGTATTGGCCCATTGATCTCAAGGCCTAAATCCAGCACTCTTCTGGGGCATATATGGGGCAAATCTTGAGTACTTTTATGACATGCCTGATGAAGACAGATTTTTCCCAGTGTGCAACAGATTTCTGGCTTGCCCAAAATAAATCATTTCTCCCTTTTAGGTGGATCACTCCAGTGTTGCTCCTGATTGATTTCTATGAAAAGACAGCCATCTCCTCAAAAAGGAGAGCTCAGATGACTAAGGTGTGTGAAAAGTAGTGGAAACGATAGTGTCTTGTAGTGGAAACGATAGTTTTACCTTGAAGCAAGAGTAGACCAGAAGAGAATATAAGAGAGTAGTGAAGGATATAAAGATCTCTGACCAAGGTTTAAATCTTGGGGAATCTTCTCTTCTAAATGGGGAGTTAGGATTGTTTTCTTAGGGAGCTGCTTACTAGGGGCCTCAAACTTTTTGTGGAAATGCTCTTATGATACCTGAAGAACTGAGCATTCAACAATGTAACTGAGTAACCAAAAGCAAATGCTCCTTATTTGAAAATTATTACATACCATATTATGAACTTCTTAGAAACAAAATTATTGTTCCAATACATCCCAAAGGAGCATTCTTTTTGTGAGGGAAACAAAAGGAAAATAAAGGTGGAGGTTTGCCTACAGAGATGTAAGATAATGAGAGGGTAAATGTATATGAAAACCTTGCATGTTTTCAGAATTTATTAAATGTCCAGTGTGTTTCTTTTTCCTGGCTAACAGTGAGCACTGATAAAGTTACTGTTTCTGGTAATAGTCAACCATAAAGGAAATACAAAGAAAGTTTGTATTTTATATTTAGTACCTGCAGTCCAACAGCAACAACTGGCGCTGGTTTGATGACCGCTCTGGGCGTTGGTGTAGTTACAGTGCAAGCAACAACAGCACTATTGACTCTGCCTGGAAGTCTGGAGAGACAAGTGTGCGATTCACTGCAGGCCGAAGAAGATACACTGTCCAGTTCACTACTATGGTGCAGGTAAAGTTTATTGAAAAGGGGATTGATTATATTGGGTATGCCTTTTGCTTCCTCTGAAGCAGCATTAAGGAGTAGAAGTAACACTTCTAATTTGGATATAGTTTTCAGAGAAGTGAGTCTTAAACTCTATTGATTATATCATTGATCTGTGGCAGTTTGATGCTGTCCTTCCTGAAAGTTATTTTTTGAATGTAATTCCTTTGTTGTTGTTGTTTTAATGGGGTCTTGCTATTTTGTCCATGTTTGACTCAAACTCGGCTCAAGTGATCCTCCTGCCTTAGCCTCCAGAGTTACTAGAACTACAGGCATGTGCTACCGCAGTTGGTGAGATTTTTTTTTTTAATCTGTTTGAATTTTTAGGTTAATGAAGAAACTGGAAACCGTCGACCTGTGATGCTGACTCTCCTCAGGGTACCACGGCTGAATAAAAATTCAAAAAACAGCAGTGGGCAGGAATTAGAGAAAACACTGGAAGAAAGCAAAGAAATGGACATCAAACGTAAAGAAAATAAAGTCAACGGTATGGAATTTTCATTTTGAATATTTTAAGGAGCGTTTTGTTATTTTGGGGGTTTTGTTTTAAGCTAAAACTGGGGTGGCTTTTGTGACTTAAGGTCTGGTCAATTTCATTGCAAGGGATACTCTATCAGGTTGCTTAACAAAAGATACATAGTTCTCCCTTATGTATGCATTTTCATCCTGCCTAAGAATTGGTGTTTGCTGTGGTTCTCCTAATAGGATCTAAGTTCTTGGCTGGTTACTTCAGAGGGAGAGGTGTTGAAACAAACATCAAGTTAAACTGTCTAAACTTTTGTTTTTCCATTTGTAGAAACCCCCTTGGCCCTAGAGAATACAAATACTGAAAAAGAAACAAACCTAGAAGAAACAAAAATTGGGGAGATCTTGATCCAAGGCCTAACAGAAGATATGGTGACTGTTTTAATCCGGGCCTGCGTGAGCATGCTGGGAGTACCTGTGGACCCAGACACTTTGCATGCCACCCTTCGCCTCTGCCTAAGGCTAACCCGGGACCACAAATATGCCATGATGTTTGCAGAGCTGAAGAGTACCCGCATGATCTTGAATTTAACCCAGAGCTCAGGCTTCAATGGGTTTACTCCCCTGGTCACTCTTCTCTTAAGACACATCATTGAGGATCCATGCACTCTCCGTCACACTATGGAAAAAGTGAGTCCTTTTGGTGTCAGATGCTGCTTTACCTCATACCTTTGGTCTCCTTGGTCTCAGAACCTGCTTTTGATTCCTCATAGGGTATATAATTAGCTGGATATATTGCATACATTTTTTTACCCTCCCAAGGTCATGCCTTGAAATTCATTGTAGGAATGCCTGTGAGGTATTCTCCCAAGAATCTGTTTCCAAAATATTGTATTTTGGTGTATAAAAGTAAAGTTTTTTGAATGTTTATGATTTGCCAGGCACTGTAATAGGCATTTTTTAAAAACCTATTGTGCCGATCAGAAAATAAGTTTGTATGTTTTAGGAGATTTGTAAAGCAGTAGAAGAAATGACAAAGTAAGAATTAAAAAACTAAAATGTTTGGAACATCAACATTAAGACAACAGCAGAGAGGTGGGAGACAAATATCTTACTAGTAAAGCTTTTCCTCTCTGTGCTTTATAAAATACTCTGTCCTCTTGGTAATTCTTTGTCAGTAGTCATCTTATGACTGTGAACAGATTCCATTTTCATTTCACTGTCTTGGGATAATGTTTCCCACGCTCATAAATAGTTAAAATATGAATTTTTGAACCTAGCTTTGTATTTGGGACACGGGGAACAAAAAGAGATAAGTTGCAGTTTTAACACATCAAATTAGCAAAGTACAAATGCTTCATAATATTCATTGTAGGTACAGGTGTAAAGAAATAGCCATACTCTTATTTTTGGTGCCATTGGAAATTGGTGCAGCCACATTGGAAGGCAGTTTGATGCTGTCAGTGTAATATATCCTTTGATCTAGAAACTCTAAAGAGTTTTTTGAAGACTAACATTGACTATGCCAACAAGTGCACAAGAATGTTCTCTGTGGACTTGCTTATAATGTCAAGAAACTAGAGATCAAATGTCCTGCAGTAGAAAACTAGATAAATAAATTATGGTTAAAGAAATGAAAATTATTAATTATGACCAATGGGCAGAACATAAAGGCCATAATGTCCTAAAGAGCATGGGTCATTTTGTTTTTTTTAAAAAAAGGTCTTACCATATCAAAAGACGACTGTCACAATAGCACATACCTGAAATCCCAGTGACCTAGAAGGCTCACAAGTTGGAGGCCAGTCTGAGCAATTTAGGAAGACCCTGTCTCAAAAATAAAAAGAACCTGGGATTTTAGCTCCATGGTAAAAGGGCCCCTGGGTTCAGTCCCCAGTACCCTCTAAAAGACATCAAAAAGATGTTTATCTTTGTGAAAATCTTTTCACAAAGGAATAGATAATAAGAAGTACTTTTATTTTCTTCATACACTCCATGGCTGACAAGTAATTCTATTAGAAGAGCAAAATCATGGCTATGTCGAAGCCCTATGCTGTCAAAGCAAACAATCTGTAGTTTGATATGTCCTATACCGTCATTATTTTCTCAGACTGGTTGACTTTAGGCATAAAGAAAGCATTTGATTTTTGTTCTTATACACTAAGTGGTTATCAATGTTGTATATTTGAACCAGTCTTGTTTAAAATTCCAATAGCATTTGGAGAGGCTAGGAGCTGACACTTAAATGTGGAGGCAATGTGGGATTTATTGTCTAGACCCATCTTCTAATTTCTGTAAAAGATCACATGCACTCCGATCTAAGAATTGGTAGTTTTGAGATGTATTGTAACTTTGTATTTTTTAATTGAAGGGATGGGTCAGACCAAGTATATCATTATCTCTAAAATCTAAAGCTATCCACTGTTTTGAGCCAGAGCTTGTTTTGTATTTTAGTCTTTGTTAACCCTTCCATGGCTATAGTTGTATTTTAAGAAAGTGGCATTTAGTCAGCAGTGTTTCTTCCTGTTTTTGCTAGGTTGTTCGCTCAGCAGCTACAAGTGGAGCTGGAAGCACTACCTCTGGTGTTGTGTCTGGCAGTCTTGGCTCCCGGGAGATCAACTACATCCTTCGTGTCCTTGGGCCAGCTGCATGCCGCAATCCAGACATATTCACAGAAGTGGCCAACTGCTGTGTACGCATTGCCCTTCCAGCCCCTCGAGGTTCAGGAACTGGTGAGTTTAATTTGTTTCTGGCCTTTGAAACACTAATGTCTGTGGCCTGGTATAATCCCAGAGATTTTTCTATGAAGAGATCTATAACTTAGAAAAATGTTGGAATATTGGCTGGTTGGTCATTTCAGTCAGTCAATTCAATAGGTAATTAAGTAGCTTCTCTGGACCCTGTAATAATCCCTTTTAGAAATATAAAGGACTCATTCACTCTAGTCTTTGCTTTGAAAGGGGAGAGGCTAGGCACTGGAAGCTTTGTGGAACAATAGAGCTTACCTATAGTTTATTTGTAAATAAAATGATAATTAAACATGAAGCGGATATGTGACTAATGGATTGCAGTGGGAAGTTTGCAATCTCAGCTGTATATTCCTGCCAAAAAGCTATAGCTTGTATTTCATTATCATGGAAAAAATTTTATGAATGCATGTTGTGTATTGTTTTATAAACAAACTGACTCAGACTCTTTGAAAAATATTAATTTCATGAAAAGGGAAAAAATGCAAGCATCTCTTTAAGATAAGAGGAGGCTAGAGCAAATTCTAAAGCCTATTCTCCTCTATTCTTTGGAATTTAGGGAAGGCCAAAACCAGATTTTGTGGTATACTACTTGAACAGTGGTTGAAAATGCCCCCCTTTCCCTAACTTGTATACTATCCAAGCCATCTTTTGACTCTTTCTTTGTTGCCAGCCTAGTTTAGGTGCTGTTTCACTATTAACTGATTTTTTTTCCTCTCATTTTGGCTTAGCTTCAGATGATGAATTTGAGAATCTTAGAATTAAAGGCCCTAATGCTGTACAACTGGTGAAGACAACTCCTTTGAAGCCTTCCTCTCTGCCTGTTATTCCTGATACAATTAAGGAAGTGATCTATGATATGCTGAATGCTCTGGCTGCATACCATGCTCCAGAGGAAGGTATGTGATTAGCCTACCTCAAGAGGCTCACTGGGCACTTTTAAGATATATTGTTTTGCCTGAGTCATTTCAACCAAGTCATGGCTTATTCTGGGTATATATGCTCAGTCTGGGTATCAAGATGAAGACGACACAGTGCATATCTCTAAAGAAACTAACATCTGTAAATATAGTGTTGAGAGATATTAGGGTATTGAGTCCTGTGGTAAAGCAGCTGACTTTGTGAGAGTAAGCTAAGTAAGAAAGTTTCTTAGAATAAGTCAGTTCTGACAGGAGAATGAAAAGATTGCCAAAGGTTCATTGTGTGAGAGTACAAAGATTTTTAAAAAGATAATTGCCCAGGTGTGGTGACATACAACTGTAATCTTAGCTACTTAGGAGGTTGAGGCAGAAGGATTTCAAGTTTAAGGCCAGCCTCAGCAACTTAGCAAGGCCCTAAAGCAACTCAGTGAGACCCTGTCTTTAAATTAAAAATAAAAAGGTCTGGGGAAGTAGTTCAGTAATAAAGTGCCCCTGGTTTCAATCCCCAGTATTGCAATCAGTCAATCAATGGAGATTATAGCATCATGTGAGCAGATTGAAAATTTAAAAACCAGGAATTCTCTAATGTTTTCATATTAAAAAGCAAAACATCTTTATTGCCCGAAGAGCTAGGGCCAACATTTTATTTATAAATGGGGCCAATCTCATATTTATTTATTTTTTATGTGGTGCCAAGGATCAAACCTAGTGCCTCACATGTTAGGCAAGTACTTTACCACTGAGCTATAACCCCAGTTCCCCAGGTGTGTTTATTTAGGCTTGGTAGTGACATCTGAGGAAAGGGAAGAGCCTAAGTAAATTGTCTGTGATCATGAGACTAGTGAGTATTAGAATGAGGATATCAGTCAACCAAGCTCTTATATAGTTGTGCATTGCTTAATGACAGGGATACATTATGAGAAATGTGATTTTGTTGTACAAACACCATATACTTGCACAAATCTAGATGTTAAAGCCTACTACACACCTAGACGATAAAACAGGTGTTTTTTCTGCTTTTCTAGCAGACAAATCTGATCCTAAACCTGGGGCTATGACCCAGGAGGTTGGCCAGCTCCTGCAAGATATGGGTGATGATGTATACCAGCAGTACCGTTCACTTACTCGTCAGAGCAGTGACTTTGATACACAGTCTGGATTTTCCTTAAATGTAAGTCAATTTCAACTGCCTTCTATCTTCTCTTTTTCCATTGCCTGTACAGAGAATTTAGAGTTATGCCAGGGGAATTTCAAAAGTATTGATTATGATATATTTATAAATTACCTGTTGCCTAAAAATTAAGATTGGAGTCTTCCTTGGCTTTCCCTGCTTAGGTTGGAATGTTCCCTGAGTCTCTTCCCCCTTTTCTTACTCCTAATCTCCCAGTCACTATGTTATAATGACAGCTTCCCACAGAGTGTATTGTAGAGGGGAAATGTAGTTAAAATGTTAGCCAAAGAGAATCTGTAGCATTTGCAAATGATACCCTGGAAAGGAGTCCTGTCATTTGGGGACACCTGTCTTTGAATTTCATGATAGCTCAGGAATTTTCTTCTTCCACAGAGTCAGGTCTTTGCTGCAGATGGTGCCTCAGCTGAGACTTCTGCATCTGGGACTTCCCAAGGAGAGGGTAATGGTTTCCTTTCCTCCCTCTCATGTTATTATTTCTTGAGAAGGCATTTTGAAGATACTGTGGGTGTGCTGGGCAGAGGGTAGGCGAATACAGGTGTAACTCTCAGATTGTCTTGTCTAAGTGAACTTTGTCAAGGATGTACTCAGTGTTTAGTTAAAAATATACCTGTATACTAAAGTAATGGGACTATAATTTCCATTACCTGTAAATGGTTGCTGTGGTAAGATCCTTCAGTTTTACTCTTTAAATCAGCCCCTTATTTCTTTTGGTTGTTTTCATAAGCTGACTTTGATGCTTATGATACCATTCTAGCCATATACTATTTGTGGTGGATACCTGCCTTATGACAATGTCAGGAAAGTTAAGATCTCCTAAGGCCTAATTTAGGAGATATTTTCCTTAATATCATAACTAGTCCCTAGAGATAAATTTAAAAGTAAGTCAAATAATTAGTCTATTGTGGTTAATTCATTTTAGTAGGCTTACTGCCCATGTGAAATATGTAGTATGGGTGATGATGAGAGTCAAGGGAAATATCCATGCCCACTATGCAGGCAAACTCTAATAGATTACAAAATGAATCCCTGCACTTTAAGAAGTTGGTCTAAAGAGGGAGACGTATACAAATTGTAATGCAAGATAACTGCTGGAGGGGATTCTTAGATAAGGCATAGTGGGCGTGCAAGATCTTCATGTATCTAGATAATTTATAGAAGTCAACAGTTGGGCAAATCTTCCTTGGTGTACTATATCTACATGCCAAGTCTGAGACCAGAGTCATCCTGGTTCTTTGTCCTTCAACCACAGTGTGACAAAAGTGTCTAGTGACGTAAACTGGAAGAGAACTTGTATTCTAAGACTTGACTTTGCATTATTCCAGTGTGGAGTTGAACCAATGTTTGGTTCTTTCTCAGGAGCTTCAACTCCAGAGGAGTCTCGAGATGGGAAGAAAGATAAAGAAGGGGACCGGGCCTCTGAGGAAGCCAAGCAGAAAGGCAAGGGCAGCAAACCTTTAATGCCTACCTCCACTATCCTTCGTCTTCTGGCAGAGTTGGTGAGGTCCTATGTTGGTATTGCTACCCTGATTGCCAACTACAGCTACACCGTGGGCCAATCTGAGCTAATAAAAGAGGTAATGTTTCCAGTTTTTGCTTAAGCTGTTATACTTCCATCACCTAGGTACCTTACTATACATTGGGCACTTTGCTAAAGACCCCTGCATGCTGAGTGGTTGTGCAATGATGAATAAGTCAGAGTTAGGCGTCTTTTCCCTGTGATGTGGAGCCATTAAGGTCACTATCGACAATGATCTGATGTGACTCGTTCTGTTGGAAATGTCTTGGCCTACAGTGTCTCCATTGCAAAGGATAAGGATGAATTCAGAGAGACCAGTTAGGGATCTGATATAGTAATTCAGGTAATACATGATTTTGGTGAAGCTGGTGGAAAATGAATGAGTTAAAGAGATATTTTAAAGGTAAGAATGAATAAGAATTGGATTTTGGAAGTATGAAGGAAGAAGTTCTTGTTTTTTATTATTTAATTTGATGGTCATCTGATAAGAGCACAGAAGGGGGAAAGTTTGAGAAGAAAATATAGAATTTGAGAGATACTTGGTACATCTAAAAAATGCATTGACTGAATCAAATATATAAAAAATATAGGACTTTCATATGTATTTACACATGTGCAAAAATACCAGATGTGCTAGCAATATTGGTTATAAAAATACAGAAAGCATCTAAATGTCTATCATAGAGCTATGGAAGAGAATGAAGTCATATTTTATATGACCCAATATGGAATTGTCTTCAGGTTAGTAGGCACTTTGAAAAAGTATCATGTTACCATATTTGTTAAGTGAGTGTCCCGGGATTTTTTCCCATATAGGGGGTCTCATTTTGTGGGTCACACATCATATTTTATGGTTTGTAAATGAAGATTCTGAGGATGTGCAAGGGCACTTGCATGTGAAAACAGCTCCATTTTTTTAAAATTTTTTTTTAGTTGCAGATGGACATAATACTTTTATGTACTTATTTATGTATGTATTTATGTATGTATTTATTTATTATTTGTATGTGGTGCTGAGGATCAAACCCATCACCTCACACGTGTAAGACAAGTGCTCCACTGCTGAGCTACAACTCCAGCCTCGCAGCTCCATTTTAAAAACCATTTTTACCTCAATCCATGTTAGAAATACACAGAACCTAAGTGAGTAATCAGTTAATTTTTTCCTGCAAACTGTCACCCAAGTAAATAATGCAAACTCCCAGAGACTTCTCAAACACACAGTGGTTTTGCACTTTATATAAATGTAATATTGTTATATGAATTCTTCCTTTTGACATTTCTTTTGCTTAATGCATTGGCAAGATTCACTTTTGTGTATAGTTAGAGTTTCTTTTCATTACTGTTTAGAAATCCATTGTGTGAATGTACCATCATTGTTGTTCCATCCTACTGTTAATAAACAGTTGGGTAGATTTCTCTTTGGAGCTATCACAGACAGGGCTAGTATAAGCATTCTTATACAAGTTGGTGAATATATAGAAACATCTCTGTTGGGTGGTATGTATGACTATGAGCAGAATTGCCAAGCTCTTGAGCGCACATTTGTTAAACTTTAGCAGATGGTGCCAGAAGTTTTCCAGAGGGGTTGCATCAACTTATTTTATCACCAGCAGCATATGGAAGTTATGACTGTTTCGCCTCCATGCTAACTCTTGGTATTTTTTCATTTTACTCATTCTAGCAGGATTATAGTGGTATTATGGTTAAAATTTGCAGTTTTCTTTGTCCATCTTTTTGTGTGTTTATTGGCCAATTTGGATATTCTCTTATGGGAAGTGTCTATTGAAGTCTTTTTTGTTTCTTTGAGATGAGGTCTTAGGTGTGTTGCCCAGGCTGGCTTCAAACTCCTGGGCACAAGTGATTTTTCCCAGCCTCCTGGGAGTACAGACATGTGCTACTATGCCAGGTTTCTTTTATTCTTGTTTTCTATAATGTTCTTTGTATTTTCTGGATATAAGTCTTTTGTGGCATTCACATTAAATATATACACTAGGCTTTATTTTAAAGCCTTTTACACATTTATACCACTTGTAGTCATAGTTTATAATAGTTTGACCTATTAGTTATAAATGTCTTTAGGTGTTAAGTATTTTGTATAATATGTGTCCAGTCACCTATTGATACTGGTTATCTTTAGATATAATAGATACCATTGAGGGCTGGGGTTGTGGCTCAATGGTAGAGCATTCACCTAGCATGTGTGAAGCCCTGGGTTCAATTCTCAGCACCACATATAAGTAAATAAAATAAATGTCCATTGACAACTAAAAAAATTATAAAAAAATACAAATGATAGTCCTCTTCACTGCAGTGGTAGATTATTGGTATTTTCTCTAATATAGGAAAGAAAACTTTCAAATATTCCCAAGGTTACACTACACGGTAGCATGGCTGAAACCAGAACCCAGATCTGGTTCTAAAGCTGTATGCTTTCTAGTTCATATTACTTTCCCAAACTGTGAAGCTTTTTCTAGTGTTTACTGTAACCTGACTGCTTTTATTCAGAAAGCAGTTTTAACTTTGTATTTTATTGGAAATTAATTTTTATTTCTGATAGTATTGTTCTAAGCTCACTTGATGCAATTTTACATACTCTAAAATTCTTCATCGTGTTTTCTTAATTGAGGCAAAGTTCACATGAAATTGACCATTTTAAAGTGTGCAGTTGAGGGGCTGGGGTTGTGGCTCAGCAGTAGAGCGCTCGCCTGGCACATGCGAGGCCCAGGGTTCAATCCTCAGAACCACATAAACATAAATAAATAAAATAAAGATTAAAGTGTGCAGTTGAGTGGCATTTAGTACATTTAAAGTGTTGTACGGCCATCACCTTCATATAGTTCCCAAATCTGCTTGAGTGACGATAGAACTTAATTGCTTCCAAAGATAAGAATTATTAGAACAGAAATTAGAGAAAAAGAAAAGACCTTGGCCTAATTTAACTTCCCCTGGTTTTGATCCTTCTTTGCTACTTTAAGTAAACCTGCATTAAATAATTTTACATATCTATGCCTGTTGGCTACACTGTCTGTCATTCAGCTCTTGGTAGTTTGTAGCACAGAGTTCCAGGCACATTGCAGATGTCAGTAAATATAATTTAATTTTGGAGGAATTATAGCCCTTCAATTAAATCAAGAGTTGAATTCTTGTCCCTTGACTAACTTTTTAGTGCAAACCACTTTTCTTTGGGCCTCGGATGACCCATCTATCAGATAGGGAAGTATTTAGTGTGTCCTGGTACGTTTTGTAGGTTTTGTTGTGAACAATTCCACTAAATATGCATAATAATATTAAGAAATATCAGTTATATCTATGTAATGATATCTACATGAAGTTTTGGAAGTTTTTAATAAAGCTCCCAAAGCTTTGTCATTCGTTTGCTACTTTCTAAGCTTGTACCTTTGGGCCTTGGTTTCCATATATAAGGTGGGCCTGATGATCACACCTTGAATGACTTGAAGGAAAACTTCAGTGTGTTTCTACCCTTTTGCTGTGCAAGTTGTGTGGAATAATTGTGCTTATGAGTAAATGTCACAATTAATGACTTTTCAGGACTGCAGTGTGCTAGCTTTTGTTCTGGACCACCTCCTCCCACATACCCAGAATGCAGAAGACAAGGACACACCTGCCCTGGCCCGACTGTTTCTTGCAAGCTTGGCTGCTGCAGGGAGTGGCACAGATGCCCAGGTGGCCCTAGTGAATGAAGTTAAGGCAGCCCTGGGACGGGCACTGGCTATGGCTGAGAGTACAGAAAAGCATGCAAGGTAAAACCTATACCTGACCTAGTGCTAATAACCAAAAGCATTCCCTTATTCCATTCTTGGTCCAGGAATTCCTTGCACTTGAATAAGAGTTCTGGTCATACTGGCATCATATACTTTGGTCCATTCTAATAATTTTGGTACTTCAAATACCTAGAGCACTGATTATATTTGGAGGAATTGAACAACAACATAGACAAACCAAAGGGATGTTTTCATTTTATTGCTAGGGTCTTCAGGCAGGATATTAAGCAGGTTCTTTAGTTTTATTTAATTTAAATATGCTTTATTCATAAGAAAATTATGAATGCTGACGCCCAGAGAGTGAATTCTTACTTCTTTAGATATTATTTTCACAAAAGATACAAGAGGGTTATCTGAGACAATTAGGCATGGTTTAAGAATGGGATATTATTCACATGGTAGAGATATAATACTTTTTTCCTAGGCTTCAGGCAGTGATGTGTATCATCAGTACTATCATGGAGTCCTGCCCCTCCACCTCCAGCTTCTATAGCAGTGCCACAGCCAAGACTCAGCACAATGGCATGAACAACATCATTCGACTCTTCCTGAAGAAAGGGCTGGTTAATGACCTCGCCAGAGTGCCCCATAGCCTGGACCTGTCCAGGTAAAGTCATTTGTCAGCCCCAGGGTTTTGCCTTGTTGACCTCATCCATGTAAGTGGCAAGGAGGCAGTTTGTGGTGGTAAAACTTTGGATGTAAATAGGAAACCCACATTCTTTGTATTTTGACTTTGAACAAGGCAAAGGCACTTGCCATTCTGTATACCTTTGTTATCTCTACAAACTCAGGAGTTGGACTATGTTAGTGATGATTTTTTCCCCACACCCCCCTCCACTTTATAACTAATCTTTTATTATAAGAACATTATATGTGTATTACGAGAAATACAGATCCATCAAAAATAAGTACATAGACACTATTCCAGCACCCAGATACCACCATTATCTTATTAGATATCTTTCCATGTTTTTTGTTTTTGTCGCAAACATAATGTATTTTGTGCTAAAATGATATTATACTATATATGCTCTTGTGTGGTATGAGGGTGTTTATTCTAATACAGCTCCTAATTGTTTCAATTTTTTATTTTGTTGTTGTTCATGATCCTAACTTAAGTAACCAGACCAGCTTTCCCACAGAAGGTTTTACCTACTAGACTTGGTCCAGTTGCTTCCTTGCATTAGAGTTTAAAGTTGTTATTTTACTCCCTGATATTTTCTATAAACTTGTAATCAAATGTAGAGACTTTTTTGAGCAATTTAAATCTTTCTTCCTAGAAAGTATATCTTAGGTGACTTATAATACTTCACCTAACTATATACTTAGGTGAAATATTATATCCCATATTGTGTTATGGGGAGTCATGGTCTCTTTGAACTTGCCATTAGCGATCCTTTTAAGGCTGACCACTAAATTAATGACAATCATCATTTTATTGTAGTATTTACTCCTTTCTTAATAGAAAGTAATCTGTGCTTTTACTTTTTTACTGTATAAGTGTCTAGTTCCCTATCAAGGCATATGCCTAATTAATAGCCTTAACATCAGTTGAGAATCCTTGCCTGAGCAAATTATGAATGACAGCTTTCTGATTTCTCATTCCTTCTAGTTTATTTGCTAGGCATTTTTCTGTGAGATAGCCCTGAAGAGAAAGTTTGGTTACCTGAAATATAGTTCCTCCTGAAAAGGCAGGATACAAACTAATTTTAAGTTTTTTTTCTAGCTTTCTGTTTGCTAAATAGTATTAAAGACTCATGAATTTTTCTCAGTTTTAAAAACAAATGACTGAATTCTTTAGTTCACTTCCGTCATTCTTTACTTGCCCAAATGATTAAACTTTTGGCCTGTGGGACACTTTCAAGGCATCTTTAGCTTTTTGATACAAACCCATTAATTTTTTATGACGATTAAAAATTCCAAACTCATCTGGGGTGTGGCTCAGTGATTAAAAAATTATTTGCATAGCATATATGAAGTAAAGGGGTGGGATATAAAAAATTCAAACTCACAGTACTATGGTGAACACAATGTATCTACCTGTATTAACCAATGCATTTTGCTTCATTTGCTTTACTACTACTTTCATCCCCTTTCAGACTTCAATCATTAAGAATTAGTTACAGGGGCTGGAGTTGTGGCTCGGTGGTAAAGCACTTGCCTGGCATATGTGAGGCCCTGGGTTTGATCCTCAGCACCATAAATAAATAAATGGTCCATTTACAATTTGTGTGTGTGTGTGTGTGTGTTTTAAGAATTAGTTACAAACAACATGATTCTTTACCTCCGGACACTTAAGCAAATGTCTTTTAAGAGCAAACAGTATCTTACTTGGCTAGAATTCCATTATTATATCCTAGAAATTTACCATTAATATAATATTCTATTTATTTTGTATTTTAAATACCCCTAATGTTTTAATTATGTATTATAGCCAGGAGGAGAATGTTTTAAACCAGGATTAAGTGAGAATCACAGTTTGGTTCAGGTTAAACATTTTTTGGCAAAAATACTTCATAGATGATATTTACTCTTCTTAGCTCACATCAGGAAATATATGATATATTTTATCCCATTATTGTTGATGCTAAATTTGTTCACATAGTGTGGTGTGTATTGGATTTCTGCTTTGTAATCATTTGTGAGGTGGTACTCTGAGATCATGAGTATGGTAAATACTCTCCACCCTGAAGATTTTTAATTTAATAGTTCTTTGACATAGGTAATCCTTGCTAGATCATTTACATTACTGGTCCTACCACTGATTTCTGATTGGTTCTTATTTTTCAACTGGCATTCTTCTGTAATAAAAGAACCCCCTACTCCCACTTTTGTTTACCTGACATTATAGACTTTTTAATTGCTACCATTATTCTCTTTGATACTCAGATTGGTCCCCCTGATAATAATCCCATTAAACCTGCTCCACCCCATGCCACTACTTTAGTTTTGGTGCTGGGGCTTAAACCCTGGCCTCATGCATACTGTGTTGCCCAAGCTAGCCTTGAACTTGCCTCAGCCTCCACTGTTAATTTTTTTTTCAGTACTGGAGATTGAACCCAGGGCCTTGCACATGCTAGGCAAGCCCTCTACCACTGAGCTAGATCCCCAGCCCTCCATTCATTTTTGAAAACCAATGAGATCCTAGGATTACCTTTTGCCTTCCATGCCCTGTCCCTGGGATCAGTTATTCTAATGAGCCTTGGTTCCTTTTTAATGTTGTTGGGATCAGAGGACTCTATCTGGGCACTAGGGATCATGCATACACACACGTGTATACATCTATGTGTATGATATAAAAGAGATTAAAAACATAACTGCTCATTTTGGTTGGCACCTGCTTGGCCTCACATGCCTTATTACACTTAGAAATCATTTTACACTTCCCCACTACAGTTCCCATGACACTTGCTAAATCCTAGAATGCCCTATATAGTTTGAAATCCACAGGACTTAAAACTTATATCATGTTCCTTTGAAACCTTTTAATATTTGGTTACTAAATGCTGGTGCTTTTCATTGCAAATCTTGGGTCTAAGAAGTGGTTTGCTACTTGCTACTTGCATGTGTTCGTGTATGTAGAATATCTTCTGGCTTCTAGTCAAGAATTTGTTCCTCACATGATTACCACAGCCCTATGAAATACAGCATTGACTTAACCCTTGCTTTGGGGATGGGTTCTTTTGAAGACCTTTAAGTCAAACTTTTTTCCTTCTAAATAATAAATAAAATATTAGTTCTTTGAGCTCAAGCCCCTTTCTCTCCTAGTAGCTTCTATTGTGGGAACCTTAGTGGGCTTTGCAAAAAGACACCTAGTATTTCTGTTCTTAGTGTATCACTTTATCTTCCTTTACTCAGCCCCAACATGGCCAACACAGTCAATGCTGCTTTGAAGCCTTTGGAAACACTTTCCCGCATTGTGAACCAGCCCAGTAGCCTTTTTGGCAGCAAGAGTGCTTCTAGCAAGAGCAAAACTGAACAGGATGCCCAAGGAGCTTCGCAGGACTCTAATAGCAACCAGCAAGACCCAGGTAGGGAATCAGTCAATGGCCTGGAGAGCTGGATGGGTGGGAATTTGTAGTTGCTTTCCGGGCATGGGGATTACAGCTGTTCTGGCTTGGTGTTGTTTCCCTGGGAACTTGCTGGCCTTCCAGAGATCTGTCATAGTGGTGTGGGAATCTGCCCCACAAAGAATTCCTTCAAATTGCAGCCTTGTTTGGCTATCCTCACACGTAGCCTTGTCTTTTCCTTTGTCACCCATTCGTTTATTCTCTGAGAATTTGTAAACTTGCCCGAGGAAGGGACCTTATTGTCTTCATGCTTGCCTCGTGGTGCCCAGCACATAGGCACCCTTTGATTATTTTGCTGGTTGGTTGATTGTTTCAGGCGAGCCTGGGGAAGCAGAAGTGCAGGAGGAGGATCATGATGTCACTCAGACAGAGGTGGCAGATGGGGATATCATGGATGGGGAGGCTGAAACCGACTCAGTGGTGATTGCTGGGCAGCCTGAGGTGCTCAGTTCACAAGAGATGCAGGTAGGGAGGCAGATCATCCAGCATTCCCTGTTGCGGCGCTGAACCAAACCCCCAGGTGGTGTGGGTGGGTGAGTACTTTAGATCCTCGCCTCAATGCTGTCTGCTTTGCAGAGGAGCACAGATGATATGCTTTGTAGATGCTCAGCAAATGTGTTTGAATTGTATTAAAGGAGGGATGGGGGCAGGGCCAAGGCGCCATGTACTATGAAATGGTATAGATCCCAAGCAGAAAACTTAGGCACAGGTGAAATGTTGATGTAGAAAGCTGGCCTGAGGGCTTTGGGCCCAGGGTCTTTGATTTACTTGGCTCTGGTGGAGGCTCCTTAACACCATTTTATGCCATAGCACCAGCTCTTGCTGGGCCATTAAAATGGTCTTCTACGGACCCTATAGAGAAAGCATTGTAATTTCTGGAGCTGGTAGCAATGGGTAAAAAACTGGGCCTATGGTCCTTAGCTGCTGGCTCTAAGGAGATCTGCATGTATTCCTGGACAGTCTAAAGACTAACCTGGTATCAGCTAACTGGGATGGACCCATTTGATGGACAGTCTGAGTGTGGATTGGCAGCATGTGGTAGTTTCTGTGCTCTTAGCACCAAGTGTGTGGTTTTTATGTAACCTCCTCCGTCACACATTTTCCTAGAAACATACGCTCCCTTGCTGGCTTTTATTAGGGTTCGGTGCTAGCACAATGATAGACTTGTGTGTATCCATATGTATGTTCTATTTCTCTCCAGGTTGAGAATGAGCTGGAGGACCTGATAGATGAGTTGCTTGAGAGGGATGGCGGATCTGGGAACAGTACAATTATAGGTGAGAGCCCCAGAACTGAGTATAGCCTCTTCCTTTGCCTCAGTCTCTCTTGGGAGGACCCTTTTTCTCATCATCTGCTTGCTCAGCTCTGCCTAAGGGCTCATAGCCAGCCTAGATTGCTGCTTGTCTTGATGTTGATGGTCTTACAGATGAGAAATTCACAAGCCATCTACAGGCCTGTGGCAGGTCTGAAGCATTGCCTGTGTGGGGGAGGTGGTGGGGGTAACCATCAGAATAGATGATAACATCAGGCACATCAAAAGAGTGTTTATTCATGGAAGCCTAGAGGAGGCTGTAGGGTGAGAAAAGTGCTTTCCTTTCAGTTCTTCAGTGAAGTCCAAGGGCTTTCTGCCTCAGTAATGTTAAAAAAAAAATGTGATCATCCCCTAAGGGTGGCCCTTTTTAAATCTCAGAGGGAAAGTGGCTAAGGTACCTTACTGTCACCTGGCTTTGAGGGTGTATGTGTTGTCTTTATTTTACTGATCAAAGAAAGGAAATCAAAGGAAAAATGGAAGTAGACATGTATTCTGAAATTTTACAAAGCTTTTTCCACCCAGTATTCTTTGTGGTTTCACAATTAGTGGGATTGGCAAGACAGATGTGATCATCCCATTTTACAGATGAGGAAACTGAGACTCAGACAGGTAAAGTGACTGGCCAAGCTCACCTAGCTAGTTGACAGTGAATCCAGGTCTTGTCCCTCATCAAAAAAAAAAAAAAAAAAAAATGGATATCTGCTAGGTGTACATAGCTACTTAGGCGCACCCAATCTGGAAAGGGAAGTCCTCTGTTGTTCAGTGAAGGCTCTGCTCTGTAACCTTCAGTGAGCAGAAGTGGAGAGGATGAATCACAAGAGGACGTGCTGATGGATGAAGCTCCTTCCAACCTCAGCCAAGCTTCCACCTTGCAGGCCAACCGAGAAGGTGAGAGTGCCGAGGCCAGAAAGGCCTCCCTTCTTGCCCTGCACGTCTGGCAGACACTACACTAGGGTTTTCCTGGAGGCAGCTGCCCACATGTGCAGAATAAGGAAGCATCTGTCTGCATGCGCTGACATACACCATCCACTTTATCCTCAGCCAGTTTTTCAAATAACATGTTACTACTGCTTGCCCAAAGTTTATCACTTCTTACTTGGTTCGCTTTCTTCTCACCCACCTGCTGTCATCGCTCCAGATTCCCTCTTACCAACAGGATGCAGTCAGTAGCAAATTAGGGCTGGAAAGGAAAGGGGGCACCAGCAGACTTGGCCAAGTCCTAGACCGTGGCTCCTCAAGCACCAGCCTGGTGCCAGCCTCCACAGTCAGCCACCCTGCTCAGCATATTGATGCATTGATTGGCACTCTCAGGAAATCGGGGATGGCTCACTAAGTCTGTACATCACCCCAGATCTGATTCTTCCTCTCCTAGAGTCAGATACCCCATTGCCTTCCCACTCAGTCTGCCGGCCTACACAGTAGCCTGTTTTCTAGCTACTCAGTTTAGTCCTCCAATGTGCTCCCTTTGTTTTAGATTCCATGAATATCCTGGACCCTGAGGATGAGGAGGAGCACACTCAGGAAGAGGACAGCAGTGGCAGTAACGAGGATGAGGATGATAGTCAGGATGAAGAGGAGGAGGAGGAGGAAGATGAGGAAGATGATCAGGTGAGGGGGGACTGTGTTTGGGTTGGTTCAGATGACCTCTTCCATGGGAACAGAGAACTGCAGAAAACCAACAGTCTGGGTTGCTAGCTAGCCTCAGCGCCTCCCTCCCTCATGTGCACATGTGGCCAATGACACCAGGCTTCAGAAAACCCTTACCTCCAGCAATTCTCCATCTCCTATTTTCCCTTAAGGAGGATGATGAAGGTGAAGAGGGAGATGAAGACGATGACGACGATGGCTCTGAGATGGAATTGGATGAGGATTACCCTGATATGAACGCTTCTCCCTTGGTCCGATTTGAGCGCTTTGACCGGGAGGATGATCTCATCATTGAGTTTGACAACATGTTCTCCAGTGCTAGTAAGATACAGGGGCTCAGCTGGGTTTTCTCTCTTGATTCTTATACCCTTCTCTAGGGTAAGCCAAGCAGTGAACCAAAGCAGCTATTGATCTAATACCAACAGCACTCTTTTCCTATGCTGACTTCCTGGGGCAAGGGATATCTGAATTCATCTCTCTCGATAGCGTATTTCACAAGAAGGAATAGCAAGAGGCTGCTTTTGTTTGCTCCACCTCAGTAAACAGGCAGCCATTTTGGAGCCTGGACAACTTGATGATTTACTTGATTAAAAAATGAAACCAAAGCTGACTGCATCAGGCACCCGAATGCACGCTACAGCGGATAGGGCAATCAATAATCTTTTTTTCTCTAACACTGGATCTTGAGGGTTTGGATGGAACACCTTTGAGCTTGGAATTGGGGAATGGATTTGAACATTCGCTCTGTTCATCAAGGATGCATCTTTTCAGGGAAGAGAATGAATCTCTTCCCTCCTCCCCCATCAACGTCAAAATTCCCTTTTAGCATCAAGTTAGATAGTCAAGTTCTTAGACTCAAGCTGTCTTGATAGGACAGGTCTTGACCTCAAAGCACAAACATAATATAGCAGAAAACACTGGACTGGTCTGGTCTATTGTCTTGGCCAAGTAATCTCTTACCTCTTTGAGCCTCAGTTTATCACCTGTAAATGAAAAGTATGAAAAGGAAAAAAAATGGATTGGATTGATAATATTTAAGATATCATCTATGATGGTGTTTGAATTTTTGTGATTTTCATCGGTCTTATAGTTGAGCCTCTGTCCATTCAGCAAATTGGACAGATATTTGAGGTGTGCCTGCTGTGTCCTAGGTACCGGGGATAAAGCAGTAAAGAAGAAAGCAATCCTTGGCCCTTATAGGAGCTTATGGTCTATTAGGAATTATAAGTACAGGCATTACATTGTAACATGGTAAGAAAGAAAGCACAGAGTACAGGACTATCCAACCCAGTCTATCAAAGTGAGACTTCACAGAGGAAGTGACATTTTAGACCAGAAGTAAAAGCAGATGAGGGAGAGGAAGGAGTCTTCAAGATGAAGGGAGCAGCATGTGTCTGAGGGTCCTAGAAGCATTACTGTCACTGTAATTTGGAGAGTGAATTGGGAGAAGTTATAATTTAGGAGGCTGTTGCAGTATCTAGATGAGAGATGATTGTATAAGCTATGGTAGTATCAGTGTTTGTAGATCAGGTGGTGTGGGAATGAGGGAGAAAGGACAAAGCTCAGGTTTCCGTGTGAGGAAGTAAGGCCCAGGAGACATGGTTCTGCTTGAACAATCATGGAAGAAATTTCTTTTTGGCACTGATCCCTTTGCATATTGTCCTTGCAGCAGACATCCCCCCATCCCCAGGAAATATCCCTACCACCCACCCACTGATGGTACGCCATGCAGATCACAGTTCCCTGACACTGGGCAGTGGCTCCTCCACAACTCGTCTCACCCAGGGCATTGGACGCAGTCAGAGGACCCTAAGGCAGCTAACGGCCAATACGGGCCACACCATTCATGTTCACTACCCTGGGAATCGCCAGCCCAATCCTCCTCTTATACTTCAGAGGTGAGTTGTAAAGAAGCTCAGTTGGAGTTACCAGAGCTCTCATAAAAATCTTTACTGAGCTTCAGCATTGTTTGACTTGGAGAGGGGAATAGTCATTCATTTAATGTTACCACAAATAAGGTGTGTGCGTATTCTGATTATTATAGGTTGTGTGTGCAACTTTTAGAGGAGTACCAAACTGTGTGACATGTCCCATGCAGACATTCAGCAATTATTATTCATCTCATGTGGCAAGTCCAAACAGTTTAAATATAGTCAACACAAGCTCCCTGCCTTCCAGTTCAGTTTAGTGGGAGAAACAATTTTAAAAATGCAAAGGGTTAAGTGTTGAAGGTCACTGTACAAACTACAAAGGGTGCACAACAAAAGCATTAGTACAGTGCCTGGCATGTAAAAGCTTATCAGTGGTACTCGGTCTATGCTTATAACAATAGAGTAATATGCAATCTCAACCCAAATAAAGCTATAAAACTGATACAGTAATCAGAAGAGTAAGTAAGGCTTATATGCAGTGTGATAAGTTCCATAATTGTGTTATAATTTAAGTAGAGGATCTGGATGGAGGATTTCATGGTAACAGGTTGCTGCAGACTTAACAGTGACCATGGTACTCCACCATCACTCTAGGTTGCTTGGTCCCTCAGCTGCTGCTGACATCCTTCAGCTGAGCAGTAGTCTTCCCCTACAAAGCCGGGGTCGGGCCCGCCTCCTGGTGGGCAACGATGACGTCCACATCATCGCCCGGTCTGATGACGAACTGCTGGATGACTTTTTCCACGACCAGAGCACAGCTACCAGCCAAGCAGGCAAGTTTTGTGGTAAGGGAGAGAGTAGAGTTTGGGAGTTTATCAGGTTTTTTTTTTTTTTTTTTTTTTTTTTTTTATCCCTAGCTGAGGTAAAGCAGAACAGTGTCTACCCTAGAGGTAATACATTTTATAGGAGCTGGGACCATTCTGTGACTTAGCCAAGGGCAACAAAATGGTCTAGGTACATGTTATATACCAAACCTTGTGATAGCCCTTGGGCCATGTTAGGAAAATACTAACATGGATTTTTTCCTTTTTTTCTTTTTTTTTTTTTTTTTTTTATCATTTGACACTTAACAAGGCCAAAAATCTTACTCCCCTTTATTCCCCTACAGGAACCCTGTCCAGCATTCCCACAGCCCTGACCCGCTGGACAGAGGAATGCAAAGTTCTTGATGCTGAGAGCATGCACGACTGTGTTTCAGGTGTGTGGTAGCTTGGTTATCAGGGCAGTAGTAAGCCTTCCAGGGCTAAGACGATTGTGTAGAGAGTTGTTTCCCTGGTTCTCTGTGGCCACAAGCTCTGCCTTTTGGCTTCCTTCCCAACCCACCCACCCCACAGAGTAGCCTCTGATCTCTGCCTCTTTGATGTAGTGGTTAAAGTGCCCATTGTCAATCACCTGGAATTCCTGAGAGATGAGGAGCTGGAAGAGAGGCGAGAGAAACGCAGGAAACAACTGGCTGAGGAAGAAACAAAGATAACTGACAAAGGGAAAGAAGATAAAGAGAACAGGGATCAGAGTGCACAGGTGATTCCCAATGGCTGGGAGGGTTCATCTTTGGCCAGATCTGCCTTAACTTTCCTGTGTTTTTGGCATAAATATGGTATATAACTCACTGAAAGAATCTCAGGGTGTTCACATTGAACATGGGAATCACTCATTGCAAATTAATTATACCTGATTTGGGGGGGTAAAAATTGAAACCCAGAGGGAATGTTTTTTTCTCCATGTCTCAATGGGGAAAACTGGAGCCAGAACCACAATTGGTCCTCAAAATCACATCTCATAATCCACCTCCAAGGACTACAGCTAGACAAGGAAGAAACCCTGATCAGCCCATATTCTGATTCATTTTCATTTCTTAGTGGACTGCCAGTGGTGGGACGCCTTACCAGAATGACCCTATTCCATCATTTGAATAAGTTTGACTTAGGTGTCAGAGAAAAAGTTCATATCTTGAATTCTGTCACCTCCATGTCATTTTTCTAGGGCTCAAATTTATATCTAACGTGATTTTAGTTTTAAAAAGAAGCTACCTGGGGGGCTGGGGCGTGCGCCTGGCACGCATGAAGCACTGGGTTTGATCCTCAGCACCATATAAAAAAACGTTTTAAAAAATAAGTTAAAAAAAAGCTACCTGTTTCAGAAACTTCTGTGACCTTGGATAGAAGGTCTTCTCATATGGTTTTTACTTATAGATGAGTAAAAAGGGACATTGAGGACTGAGGGTATAGTTCAGTGGTAGAGCACCTGCCTAGCATGCCCAAGGCCCTGAGTTTGATCTCCCAACACTGCAAAAAGAGGCCATTGGATGTTCAGTTATAATAATAAGCTTGATCTAATATATCTTTATATAGAACTTTGGGCCTAATAAACAATATTGTTTTGAACACATGAAAAGGAATGAAAGATAAGCAAAGGTAGCATATTGCTTTAAAAAAAAAAGCTGGAGTGGGACTAGAAAATGTAGCTCAACAGTAGAGCACTTGCCTGGTATATATAACCAAGCCCCTAATTTTTATCATCAGCACTGCAAGAAAAACAAAAAAGCTAGAGTGTGCAAAATAAGCCCAAGAAAGGGGTTTAGATGAAACTAAAGATTTATGGCTAGTCTGGTGATTATGCCCATCCCTAATGTAATTTTTATTATCGTTGTTCAGTAGCACCTCCTCCAACAGTTTCCCTTTCACCCCCAATCCATTCAAACCCAGGCTTTGTTGCTAAAGTACAAACTCTAAGTATGTATAGAGAAATTAGATGTATATTTGCATACTGAAATGATCATCTTCTTTTGATAACATAGCAAGATCATTTTCTATCAGATCACTGAACTCCTAGCTGGTCTAGGTCTAGGTGAGGGATGGTGACTCACACAGTTTGATCTTTATCTTGTGTTCTTAGCACATTTCCACACTGGTCTATCCCTTCTCTTTGCAGTGTACTGCATCTAAGACAAATGACTCCACTGAACAGAACCTCTCAGGTAACTCTCCCTCCCTTTCATCCTTCTTGCTAATTAATAAATATGTTCTTTCTCCTGACCCTTCTGAATAGCTGGCCCACCTGGGCTGAAGATGGACACTGGTGCTCTGTGGGATGAGGTAGTAGATTGTATAGTTTTAGGGTCATACCCCATCTTGGAGATAACTATACAGTCTACTGTCTTTCCCACGGTGGTACACTTCCCCTCCAACTTGGCTGTGTTTAGGTTCCTATTCTGGTTATGCAATGCTTCATTCTGACAAGGTTATGTGTCCTATACCTTTCCCCTGAAACTCAGTATGTATATCTTGAGACAGTTGGTCCTTTGGTAAACACCATAGGATGGCACTTCATGAGAACACCTGATGATGACACTACTCAAATGGCAGTCCTCAGTAGAAATGAGCAAAATTTAAAAGGTTTAATATGTTTTTCCTGAAGCTGAATTTAATTCCATTCATAGAGCTGTTGTTTTTTGAGGTTATATTCTTTCTAGTTCTTCGGTGTCAAAATATTCTTATTAAATCATATTGATAAAATGTTTTTTCTTACATGATGAAACTAAGTTAATAACCCCTCCTTTAGCGTGTATGTGTGTCTTTCTCTCAATCTTAAACTCAATTGTTCTGTGGCATCTAAAAGTCTAAGAACACTGTCTTGGACATCTGCTTTTGGGGAGGGTAGCTTTGTGGGCCAAATTGTATGACTATATGCTGTCTATCCTTCTATCTTAACAATGGTCAGTACCAATTTTGTGATTCTAACAAATGGTCCATGTGGTATTCTATCTCCCCCACTATTAATTTTCTCAGAACTGTCTTCTACTTTCTTTTTTTTTTGAGTTGGGAAAAGAAAGCCTACACAATTTTTTAATGCAGTGAAGGAGGGTAGGTGTCCTTTTTCCTACTACCCTTACTAGAGGATTCTGCTCATGTCAGGGTGAGGTAGTAAGTTGTATTGTTGTGGGGCAGGGATTTTAGACCCCAATAAGAAGATAACTATACAACTTACTACTTTCCCTGGTGTGTGGCATATTCACACCAAGTCTTTCAATGTTATCATCATTTAAGTTGTAGGTGTAGGTGTTCCTTGGATAATCAGGGAGTAAAAGGGTAGAGATGATATTTAGGGTGAGGCAGATTACCAGTATAAAGTAGCTTGACTTCCATTGATTCAAGCATTAATTGGTTAACTCAGTGGGCATAAATTCAAATGTGTTGTTCTTCAACTGTAAGATAACTTCATTTATTTAGTAGTAAAACAAAAATATGCAGAAGGGAATAGAAAGTGTACTTTAAGAGCTTTGAGGTAAATTCTGACCATTTCTTGCTTCAAGTAAATAAGGAAATGGGGGTTCTGTAGGCTTTGGGGAGGTACATTTTTCTGGGTAGCTTCAGAAAAATCTAGCCTCGCCCTACATCTGTGGCCTGAAATCTTCCTCTTTCACCTTCAGCACAGAAAAGATTATATTAGAATCCACAGAATTAGATATCTAGCTCTTGGTTCAGTGACAGCACCATGCTTTAGTCCTCATCCTGGGTATACTAGACAAGCCAAAAACTGTTCCTTGGAGGGTTGATTGTGGGAAGAGGTCACTGTCTGAGTGGAATATTGGTCAAGCCACATGTGCTGATTAGGATTGTTCCCTTGGTCATTGGCTGATTTTCCCCTTAACCTCCATTATTATTCTTTCCGAAAAAGATGGGACTCCAATGCCTGACAGCTACCCAACAACCCCTTCTTCAACTGATGCAGCTACATCTGAGTCCAAGGAGACCCTTGGCACTCTGCAGCCTTCTCAGCAGCAACCAGCACTCCCACCCCCACCATCCTTAGGAGAGGTTCCTCAAGATCTGCAATCCCCAACTGGAGAAGGGGGAAGCTCTACACAGCTATTGATGCCTGTAGAGTCAGAGGAATTAGGACCCACGAGGCCAAGTGGAGAAGCAGAAACGACTCAGATGGAGCTATCCCCAGCTCCCACTATAAGTGAGTAAAATTTTAACTTTTGATGGAGATGGATGGAACAGGAGAGAAGAATGGATGTCTTTGTATCTTTGCTGTTTCTTGAGAGAAGTAAGAAGGACTTGAGTGTGCACACATTAGCTTTGTTAGGTGAAGTTGAGGTTTCTTCTCTGTATCACTTGAAGTGATTGTAGTTGAGCATCTATAATTCTAATGAGGATATCAACTGTAAGCTGCAATGATTGTTCATAGATTATCATGTCAGGTTTATTATTTAACTTTGAAAACAACTCTGTAACGTAGTTGGTGATATCTCCATGAATAAACTGAAACTCAGAAGGGAAATAATTAGCCCAAGGGCATCCAGTAAGCGGTTAAACTGGGATTAAACAACAGTTCCACAGATGGCAAGCACGTAACCCCACATACACAGTTTTCACATCCTCCTGGCAAATTCTCTTTATCTCATGATGCTCTTTCCCACTGGCTTGAAATGGGGCCTCAAAATTCTCAGCACAGTAGTATTCCAACAGAGTAAATTGAAACCTGCTTACCGTCTGTGCTCTATAATAAGCTGCCTGTGATATGCCCTGGAAAGACTATTGGGTTTTTCCCCTTTGAACCTAGTTTATTTAAATAACCATGCCTGAGGGAAATCTTGTAAAGTGACAGGATCCCTTATCTAGGGTGTCTAGGGATGCTGTTTCACAAACATGCCTAGAACAGTGAACTTCAAGAAATGAAAGAAAAGACTTGAGCTGACCCTTCCTTAAAAAGCAGGTGAAATAAAGTAGGAACAGCAGACCAGCAGGGGATGGAGATGTTGGCCTGATTCCAAGCAGAACTCTAACCTCTCCCTGTGACTTCCTCCTAGCTTCTCTTTCCCCAGAGAGAGCTGAAGATTCTGATGCACTGACTGCTGTTAGCAGTCAACTGGAAGGCTCTCCCATGGACACCAGCAGCCTAGCTTCCTGTACTCTAGAGGAGGCTGTAGGTGACACTTCAGCAGCTGGCAGTTCTGAGCAGCCCACAGCAGGCAGCTCTACTCCTGGGGATGCCCCACCAGTTGTGGCAGAAGTACAAGGCAGGACTGATGGGGCAGGGGAATCTACCCAGCAACCTGAGGACAGGTAAGCACTGCATTGACTAGAAGAGAATAGAGATGTGTTGGGTGTTGCATTCATACCTGTTAACTAATAGGCATGCTTATTGTATTGGGAAAATTAAGTTGGTTTTGCTGAGAAAGGGCTGTTGATGTTAGGAGTATTTTATAAATGGGAAAATGTGTGGCACTAAGAAAAAACTGAGAATGATTTCCCTCAGCTCTCCCCCTGCATCCTCTGAGAGTTCTTCCACCAGAGATTCTGCTGTGGCCATTTCTGGAGCAGACTCCCGAGGAATCCTGGAAGAGCCACTGCCTTCAACAAGCAGTGAGGAAGAAGATCCCCTTGCAGGTGAGTTCCCTATGTGCTCAGGCTGTCCTGAGATTGTTTCAGCTTCCAGTAGCCCCTGGCAAGGGAATGTCCACCAGCCAAATACTTCATGTATATGTGGGAGATATGTGGGAGAATTAGCAGTGAGAGGATGCTGGTATATAATGTAATAGAAGGAGCCAATTTAACTTAGTTCACTCATTCTTTCACTATGACACTTCCTAACTTTACAACATATGACCTTTATTTAATTTCTCTGATCCTCATTGGTATCTGTTAGCCTTTCATTACTGTTAAAATAAAATACCTACCTGGGCTGGGGTTGTGGCTCAGTAGTAGAGCACTTGCATATATGAGGCACTGGGTTTAATTCTCAGCACCACATATAAATAAAATAAAGATTCATCAACAACTAATTTTTTTTAATTTTTTTTAAAAACATCCGAGGTAATCCATTTTAAAAAGGGAAAAGTTTATTTTGGAGATTTCAGTCCATTGTCATTTGGGCCCCGTTACTTAAGGCCCTGTGGTGAGGCCAGTACATGATGGTGGGAACACATGGTAAAGCAAGTTGCTTACCACATGTACCACATGGTGCCTAGAAGCAGAAAAAGGAAGAGGAAGGACCAGCATCACAGTATCCCCTTCAAAAGCACACTTTCATATGACCAGAAAACTCACAGTGACATCCAGCCATCTCCCACTGGCACCATGGGCTGAGAACCAAACCTCTAATACATGGATCTTTGGGTTTCAGTTGTCCAAACCATTAAGGTGGTGATAAAATCTAGATATTTAGATAGTAAGGTCCAGTGATAAAATCTAGATATTTAGATAGTAAGGTCCAGTGACTATATATGGAAAGAACTTGGCATATGAGAGGTATGCTAAGCTTAGGGAAAGGGAATACAAAGCTGACTTCTTCAAACAGTGGCATGGGTTTATGTTGGCTATCAGTAGAAGTGTGAGTCCTTCATATCTTATATCTCCTCTCAGGTATTAGTCTTCCCGAAGGTGTGGACCCCTCTTTTCTGGCTGCTCTTCCTGATGACATCCGTAGGGAAGTCCTCCAGAACCAGTTGGGCATACGTCCACCAACCCGAAGTGCCCCCTCCACAAATAGCTCAGCTCCTGCAGTGGTGGGGAATCCTGGTGTGACTGAAGTGAGCCCTGAGTTCCTGGCTGCCCTGCCTCCAGCCATTCAGGAGGAAGTATGTGAGCAGGGAGATAGTGGGGCCAAGCTGCCTGGGTAGGAGTTACGCCCCCATTGACAACTTCCATCCATAGGTGCTGGCACAGCAAAGAGCTGAGCAGCAGCGACGGGAACTAGCCCAGAATGCCAACTCTGACACCCCCATGGACCCTGTGACCTTCATCCAGACTCTGCCCTCAGACCTGCGCCGTAGTGTCTTGGAGGACATGGAAGATAGTGTGTTGGCTGTGATGCCACCTGACATAGCAGCTGAGGCTCAAGCCCTGAGACGAGAGCAGGAAGCACGTCAACGACAGCTCATGCACGAACGTCTGTTCGGGCACAGCAGCACCTCTGCACTCTCTGCCATTCTCCGAAGCCCAGGTACAAAGGGAGGCAAGTGGGAAGGCTCTGAGATATCTGGCTTTGGCTAGATATGAGGCTCTTTTTGCTTTTCTTTATATTACCTAGACCAAACTTGCCACCACCCTTCCCCAATCTCAGTTTCTGTTTTGTTTTCTGCCAGCTTTTACCAGTCGCTTGAGTGGCAACCGTGGGGTCCAGTATACTCGCCTTGCTGTGCAGAGAGGTGGCACCTTTCAAATGGGGGGTAGCAGCAGCCACAACAGGTATTTTTTCTTCTTTCACTTTATGCCATATCATCTCTGAGGCCCATTATTCCAACTCCCTTAATTTTATAGGTAGAAAAACTGAAGTCCCAAGAAGCTGCTTCCTTCCATAGGCAGGAGACCAAGATCTTTGAACTCCCCCTCTCATAAAGTTATACCTTTGAGTTGGTCTAGCTTATAAAAACCAGAATCTCAAAAGCAGGATGGCAATAGGCACTAGTGAAGTGGTTTTAATAAGAAGGCAGGCTACCTTTTTCCCTTCAGATTGTATCATCAAAGCTGGAGAAGGTAGAGAGGAGTTAATAATTGAGCTTAAGTAGAGTGGGCGCAACATGCCAAAAGGTGAAAGGAAAGATTAGCAGCTCTCTAGTAGTCTAGAGAAGGCAAAAATAAGCATTATCTCCTAAACTTCAATGTAGTCCAATTTTTACCAATCAATGGATGATACAGACTTGGGCTGGGGATCTCTTCTCTGTAGTAGTCACTTAATTTGGTTGAGCCTGTAGTTCATTAACTCAAAAATGGCCGATTCTCTATGCTGTCCAGCAGCCCTATGGGAAAAAGTACATATACAGTTGACACATTGAGGGCAGTTGTGGACACCATCTCTTCTTTAGTCTTCTTGGAGATATCCAGCATATTCCATTCCCCTGGGCTTATGTTTTATCCTAGAGTTCTAGCTTAAGTGTTACTCAGAAACCATACTCTCTTTCTAGGCCTTCTGGCAGTAATGTGGACACTCTTCTCCGCCTCCGAGGACGGCTTCTTCTGGACCATGAAGCCCTATCTTGTCTCTTGGTCCTACTTTTCGTGGATGAGCCAAAGCTCAATACTAGCCGCCTACACCGAGTACTGAGAAATCTCTGCTATCATGCCCAGACCCGCCACTGGGTGATCCGCAGCCTCCTGTCCATCTTGCAACGCAGCAGTGAGAGTGAGTTATGCATTGAAACACCCAAGCTCTCCACAAGTGAGGAAAAGGGCAAAAAGTCAAGCAAGAGCTGTGGGTCAAGCAGCCATGAAAACCGTCCCCTGGACCTACTACACAAGATGGAGTCCAAGAGCTCCAATCAGCTTTCCTGGCTCTCAGTATCCATGGATGCTGCCTTAGGCTGTAGGACTAATATATTCCAAATCCAACGTTCAGGGGGGCGCAAACATACAGAGAAGCATGCAAGCAGTGGCTCCACTGTCCACATCCATCCCCAGGCTGCTCCTGTTGTCTGCAGACATGTTCTGGACACACTGATTCAATTGGCCAAGGTGAGGAGCTTGAAGGAACCCAATCCCTGGGAATGGGAGAGGGGTGGCAGCAACAGCCTGGTTGAGATCTGGACATAAGTCTTATGTCAAGCCCTATATTGTTTCTGTATTGGGAAATTGTCTAGTAAATAATTTTGGGTTTTTTTTTTAATCTTCTCTCTTTGTAATTTCTATGCATTATCTCATTCAGTCATCAAAGCAGCTGTCTGCGGTGTGATTCTCATTTTACAGATGAAGAAGCTGGAATTCAGAACATTTTAGTGGCTTTGTCATGTGATTAGGAAGGGATGGAGCTGGACCTAGAACTTAGTGCTGATCTTGTCACTGTTCTTTGAATAATAAACATTGCTACCATGTATTGAGGACCTACCTTGTCCCAGGCACTGTGCAAAAAGTGTGGAGTCTCAAACAAGTTGCTATTCAGTCTTGCACAAAGCCCTTATTTGTTTCTCTAGGCTGCTTCACCATCTGTTGGATAAAACTATATGCCCTCTGCCCATTGTTACCCTAGCTATCCAAAGGAGAGGAGAGTGTGGGAACTAGTTGTCCTTCCCTGTTGGGAGGGCTAATCCTCTATAGAGACCCCCTAGACCAAGCCTATCCTTCTTTTCCTGGCAGGTGTTTCCCAGCCACTTCACACAGCAGCGGACCAAAGAAACAAACTGTGAGAGTGATCGGGAGAGGGGCAGTAAGCAGGCCTGCAGCCCGTGCTCCTCACAGTCCACTAGCAGTGGCATTTGCACAGACTTCTGGGACTTACTGGTAAAACTGGACAACATGAATGTCAGCCGGAAAGGCAAGAACTCTGTGAAGTCAGTGCCAGTGAGCGCTGGTGGTGAGGGGGAAACCTCCCCATACAGCCTTGAGGCCTCCCCACTGGGGCAGCTCATGAACATGTTGTCACACCCAGTCATCCGCCGGAGCTCTCTCTTAACGGAGAAACTTCTCCGACTCCTCTCTCTCATCTCAATTGCTCTCCCAGAAAACAAAGTGTCGGAAGCACAGGCTAACTCTGGCAGCAGTGCTTCCTCCACCACTACTGCCACCTCAACCACCTCTACCACCACCACTGCCACCGCCACACCCACACCCCCTGCTGCAACCACCCCTGTCACTTCTGCTCCAGCTCTGGTTGCTGCCACAGCTATTTCCACCATTACCGTAGCTGCTTCGACCACAGTGACTACCCCCACGACTGCTACCACTACTGTTTCAAGTAAGTTTAGATTTAGTCTGGGGGCTTTGGGGCGTTTACTGTGTCTCCCACCTCACCCCACCCCCCCACTGCCCTATCCAGGTGATCCTCCCTAAATGGATTGTATGTATTAGAGCAGTGTGTTCATTCTCACCCTCATCTGCCTTGTTTTCTCTGAATCTCTCTTTTCCTCCTCTTTTCTCCCTCTCACACAAACACACTCCAGTGAAGATCAACAGGTATTCACTGAATGTGGTTTCCCAAGCTAGGCACCAAAAGACAAAAAAAAGAAAGCCTCTGTCTTCACGGAACTCTAAGCCTTTTGGGCCTGGTTGAGGGGGCCACTTCTCATAGGATATAGTTCAAAATCAGGCTAGATGCAGTGTGAATCAGGGTAGCCAGATCATCCCATCTGCAGAAGTAGGATTTAAAGAATGTGGAGGGAGTAGCTATGGTGATAAGAAAATAGTTGAAAAGTATGCATGGGGTTGTCGCCTTAGAAGGCATAAATAAGGTCCTCCCAGGTCATTGAGATTTGGCTCTGGTAGGTGGATTTTCATTTTCACTACTTTTCTGTTTTGAAGCTCTGGGCAATTCAGCAGTTCCTTGGTTCTGCCACTTCAAAGTCTGGCTTGTGTCACAGAGACTTATGTTGTTCTGTTTCCTCAAAGCGTCTACTACTACTAAAAGCAGCAAATCTCCAGCAAAAATGGGTGATGGAGGCAGCAGTGCTACAGACTTCAAGATGGTATCCTCTGGCCTCACTGAAAACCAGTTACAGCTCTCTGTGGAGGTGAGTCCAGGCTCTTATGACCTGCCAAGGTTTGAAAGAAAGGATAGATAGGTTGGACATGGTTTGGGTTCTCAGCTTGGGGCTTACTCCTTCTCCCCCCCCCCCCCCCCCCGCCTTTTTTTTCCCCAGGTGTTGACATCTCACTCTTGTTCTGAAGAAGGCCTGGAGGATGCAGCAAATGTGTTACTACAGCTCTCTAGGGGGGACCCTGGGACCCGCGACACAGTTCTCAAGCTGCTACTGAATGGAGCACGTCATCTGGGATATACCCTTTGTAAACAGATAGGTAATAACAGGAATAAAGCCTTTTGTCTTTCTGAAACCTTCCATTTATGTGTCTTCCTTTTCTGAAAGCATCCCCCAATCCCCCAGTCTGAATTAGATTACACTAGGCACCCACAGCACAGCCCCTATTTGAAAGCAAAGCTGGGCTTGTCTCTCTCTCTCTCTCTCTCTCTCTATATATATATATATATATATACACACACACACACACACACACACAACACACACACATATACACATATATACATTCTCTCTCTTTCTCTCTCTCTCAGTTTCTGGTATGTGGTTGGTCATCCATGCTTAGTAAAGGAACAAGTGAATGCATGGGAACAACAGAACCTACTTGAGGACTTGTACAAGCCCCATAGTGAGGCTGTGAAGGCAGCTTCACTATCTCAAAGATATGCCTGCACTATATTCAGGCTCTGGAATTGTGAAGGAAGAATGATGCCCTCAGCTTTTATGTAGTTTTGGTGATACAAAAAAAAAATTGGAAAATTTTTTCATCTATTTACATTGCCTTCCCTATTTTACTGAGAAGAAAGCTAAAGCTCAGAATGATAGTGATTGGACGAAGGAGTAAAACCAGATTTTACTTCAACATGAAGAGCCTCTGATCTTTTCCCATTCCCATCACAACCATTTCGGTGACAACCTCAATCTTGTCATCCTACTTAGTTATACTTGGTTAATCTGTCTTCTTCCCACAAATGTTTATGAAGCTGAGACGAGCTGATTAGTGTGTATAACCCAGGGTATTCTTTTTTACATTAGAATTAAAAGGTTCTTCCTGAAAGAATTTTGCCTCCAGTCTCTGACCTTTCTTGACTTATTCAACAGCTGTGGGCCAGATATCATCTAGGCACTTCACCATACAATTCATTCTCACAGCCACTTTAAGAGGTTAGACAGTATTATTCGCTTTATTAAGATGCATAAGCAAACTGGGAATGGAGTCAAGGAATTTATCTGAGGTCACCACAAAACCTCAGTAAGTTTAAGAAATATACAGGACATAGACCATGATCTTTGTGACTCCAAAAGTGATGTGTTTTTTTTCTTTTCTACATCAAGCTGCATTATGTGTAGATTGAATAGGTTCCTGAGACCAGCTAAGTCAGTAGTCACCATGTGGTTGATCATGAGCACACATAATGAGCTGTTGAATTTTTAAAAAGCTACTAAACAGGAAATTTCCTGCTCATCCTGGGTTCTCTGCACAGAGGGTGGCCTGCACAGATTTTCTGGAAAGGTTTGACTTTTAGCTACTGTACTAGGGAAGTCTCTGAACACTTGATAATTCCTTTATCTACCCAGGTACCCTGCTGGCTGAACTACGGGAATACAATTTGGAACAGCAACGGCGAGCCCAGTGTGAAACTCTTTCTCCTGATGGCCTGCCTGAAGAGCAGCCCCAGACCACCAAGCTGAAAGGCAAAATGCAGAGCAGGTGGGTGGTAACCACCACTTTGGCTGTGGGCTAGGCTCAGGGGTATTCTGATCGGTGGCTCTTGCTGGTTTCCTATTCTGTATTCTTTCTCTGGGTAATTTTTCTATCAGTCCTGTATATATTCTTGACCCGATTTTTTTCTGATTTGCCCTATTTATAAGATTTTCTTCTGAGATTTCTTACCCCCCTGGTTGACAACCTACTTGCTCTGGGTGTTAATTGTTAATGCTTTTATGTTGTCAATGTACGCAAGCCACCTTTATACTATCCAGGTTTGACATGGCTGAGAATGTGGTAATTGTGGCATCTCAGAAGCGACCCTTGGGTGGTCGGGAGCTCCAGCTGCCTTCTATGTCCATGTTGACATCCAAGACATCTACTCAGAAGTTCTTCTTGAGGGTACTACAGGTCATCATCCAGCTCCGGGACGACACACGCCGAGCTAACAAGAAAGCCAAGCAGACAGGCAGGCTAGGTATGGAACTAGAGTGTCTAGTTTGGGGGCAGGGTTGGTGGTGTAAAACCCAGAATCCCTGGAAGGACAGGGCTCGGTGTCCTGCTTCCTTCCTGTTTTGACATTTCCTAAAGTAAACTGCTAATCCTTTTTTATAAGTGTCAGAATGTTGATGGCTGCATTTTATATATCATTCAAGCTGTCTACATAGGAAATTGCTTAGGCAAGTGGGAAGTAAAGGGCATAGAATCTGGCAAGGAAATTGGGGACCAACCTTTTGCTGAATAAGATTTAACTCACTGGGTGTGCACTTCCTTTCTGCTTCCTTGATCACTCCTAACTAAAACACTATAGCCATGCTGCCTCAGCCATAGCCTACCACATCATTTCCCTCTTTCCTCCTGTCCCATAGAACCCTCCTCACATGCCACCATCTGTTTGTCTAACACCATGCCCCCTGTCCTATCTGTAACAGTAGATCTTAGTGCCTGATGATGAATATTCTCAAGATGCCCTGTGGCAGCCCAGGAGATAGGAGAGAGTATTGGGCATTCCTTCTTCCTACATTTTATATGTTGCCTTCCTCTTTTTTCTTTCTCCCAGGTTCCTCCGGTTTAGGCTCAGCTAGCAGCATCCAGGCAGCTGTTCGGCAGCTGGAGGCTGAGGCTGATGCCATTATACAAATGGTACGTGAGGGTCAAAGGGCGCGGAGACAGCAACAAGCAGCAACGGTTAGCATGATGCCTGTGGCCCCTCATTCATTTGTCTTTCCCCCTCCCCCCACCATGTCATCAGTGGGGTTCCATTGCCCTTACCTTGTATGCTTTTGCATTAAGTTTGCTATATGAATGCTTCTGGACAATAGGGTTATTTTCTGTTGGTGTTTTCCTTTACTGTTTGATTGATTTATTGGTTTGGTTTGATTTAAAGCTTGGCCATCATACCCACTCCCAGCTATCCATTCAGTAGTGGCGCTTTTGCAAACTGCCTAATGCTAAGTGTCGGGTTCTGAGCGCGGGGTGTGGGGTAAAGATTTTTTTCAGTCTCATGGAATAATGCAGGTACATCAGAGGCATCTCAGGAATCCTACTCTTGAAAGTCCCCCAAGCTTGGTACATATCCCACACAGCCATTTGTGTTTATGGCTGATCTCTCTGCCCAGGCCTCTGCCTCTGTTCTCTGTAATCCTTGGCACCTAGACACTGAGGCACTTTAGGAGGAACCCTCAGGTACAAAAGTAGCTGGCTTAGTGTTGGGATCCCAGCACAGGCTTCAGTAAAAGCCCTAGAATCAAAGTATTTTGTGGCATGCTCTTGTTGTCTCTGTCTTGAAACATGCAAGTTACCATCTCAGAATTCAGGGATTAAAGGTGTCCTGGGGCCTGATTTTTCTTTATGTGGAATTACTGTTATACAATGTGGTTTTTGAGCACACCAGGCATAGCCTAGAACTTGGGGGCAGTAACTCCAGGAGAATAGCATGTATACCTTCCCTTTAGCCCATATGAGTTTACACACCCACACAACCTGTCCAGGAAGAAGATTTGAAATGTGTATCCAGGAGATGTGTTTCTGACTGAGCATAGGAATGGGAGTAGAGTGTAGGAGATGCAGGCATCCCAGGAGCTGTTTGGAACATTTGCAAGCTCAGGGTAAAGGCCAGCAAAGTAGGTTGAAAACCTATTCTTTGGTCCTGGAGTACTACAGAGTTTTCTCACCAGATATGGGAAGCCACTTTCCAAGCTCCATGTATAAGAGGTGGAAGAGCCAACCTTTAGCCTATCCCTGAGGAAAGCAAAGTTGCACCCTTTATAAAGTGGCCTTGTCTCCCTTTTATCCAGTCGGAGTCTAGCCAGTCAGAGGCATCTGTCCGGAGAGAGGAGTCGCCCATGGATGTGGATCAGCCATCTCCCAGTGCTCAAGATACTCAGTCCATTGGTCAGTACTACTTCCTCTTTCCAGCCCAGCAGAAGGGAGAGCCAGTCTTATATAATATCTGCTGGATCTCCTGTTCCCAGCATATATAACCTCAAGTGTTATCCAGTTTCAGTGAACACTGGTCTCTGTAAATACTAAAACAAGTATTAAAAACCAAAGGACACCTGAGATTAGGAGTAAAGAAACTATGATAGGGTATTACACATGGAAACAGCATATGTTTCAAGTCTTGGCTCCTTCATTTATTAGCTTCTGGGATCTGAGGCAAACCTTTCTTGGCCTCATTTTCCTTGTTTATAATAGGGATATTCACAGTTGTTAGGATTGAATGAGTTACTATATATATATACAGTGCTTAGTGAAGTACCTGGCACATGGTAAAGGCTATTATTAGTGACATTTCTCAAACTTGTACATAGAATAATTTTGGGCACTGTTTGAACACATTCCTGTGGAATAGTGTTCTCATAGGACACCCGTTTTTTTAAATGCTATATTAAATCATTGACTATTCATCAGGACTTTGGGAGGTAGATATTATTCCCATGTTCTCTATCCATCTTCTTTTACCCAAGGTCACACGATCTGCAAGTGCCAGAGCCAGGATTCAAACCTAGGGCTGTCAGAGCCTTGAAGAATAGTCAGGATTTGGGTAGAGGATGAAAAGCAAAGGTCAGGAAGAAGCCTAAGCAGGGCAAGGGTGTGGTGGGGGTGGGAATAGAAAGGGAGAGGGAGGGGGGAAGGGCTGGTGAGGAAGCAGTGGCTTCTCTCCCACCCAGAAGATGAGGCTGGTCTTGCTGCTTGGCTACTGAGCAGAATTCAGAATAAGCCCCCAAAGGGTACCAGGAAACATTCCAGCCGTGGGGATCCATCTGTTGCACCATGGCTTCTTGAGGTTTTAAACTGTCCCAGGATAAGATGACTAATTCAAAAGGCATAGAACTAGAGTCAAAAAGATGTTTTCTAAGTCCTGGCCCTGTCCCTTGGGGAAAAATTAGGGAGAAAGCAGCCTGATTCCAAGGGCAGCTGTCAGAATTTAATGAGGATAATGTCCTGAAACATACTTTGTGAACTGGAAGGCAACCATCCAGAGTTCCACCGTTGTTGCATTGCCCTCAGGTAACTTATCCACTGGTTCTCTGGGAGCTAATGTGGCAATGACTAGACTAAACTAGATGACTGCTAGCCACATGTGGTTAGTGAGCACTTTAAATGTGGCTAGTGTAACCAAGGAACCGAATTTGTTATTTTATTAAATGCCATCCAGTGCAGGACTAGACCTTGCTTTAAGATGTTGCTTAGTGAGTAGTACTCTGTGGCCAACAGTCCAGTCTACTTGATCTGTCTAGTAGCCTGTGCATTTGGGCTGGGAAACAACTCTTAAGTTGGAGAGGCACCTTGAAGGCCTTCTAACTCTATTTTCTGTGTGCCCAGTAGCCTCAGATGGAACCCCACAGGGAGAGAAGGAAAAAGAGGAGAGGCCACCTGAGTTACCCCTGCTCAGTGAGCAGCTGAGCCTGGATGAGCTGTGGGACATGCTGGGGGAGTGTTTAAAGGAACTGGAGGAATCTCATGACCAGCATGCGGTGCTAGGTGAGTTGTATTCTAAGGGCCCAGGTCATCATCTCCCCCCCCCCCCAACCCTCCAGTCTGATCTGGGATCCTTTCTGTCAGCTTAAGCTTCTTTCTTTCAAGTTAGTCCTTTCTCTCAGTGTCCCTGTGTATTCAAAGGAGAGTTGCTTTTTTCCCCTCTGGCTCTCAGTATCATGAAAAGATTACCTTATCTCTTGGGGCTGAGGGTGTAGCTCAGTGATAGAGCATGTGCTTACCTAGTACATGCAAGGCCTTGGGTTTGATCCTCAGTATACCCCCCAAAAAATGATTTGATTTCTCTCTTAAGAGCTGAGGTCTCTCTTACTTTTTAAATCAGAGGAATCTTTATAACTGGTTGCCTATCCTTTTTTTTTTTTTCCTCAATAAAACGCTGACTTCCACTGTGGCTTTATTCTTTTGCAGGCCGGGGTGGGGGGAGTACCAGGGATTGAACTCAGGGGTACTCAACCACTGAGCCACACCCCCTGTTTTGTACTTTATTTAGAGACAGGGTGAGTTACTTAGCACCTCACTGTTGCTGAGGCTGGCTTTGAATTCGTGATTCTCCTGTCTCAGCCTCCCGAGCTGCTGGGATTACAGGTGTGCACCACCTTGTCCGGCCTCTGTGACTTTATTCTATCATTATATTTTTCTGCAAGTTTTTTTTTTTATTTCCTCCTCCATACTATATTTTTATGGTTTGTTTACAAAGGTGAAAGAGCTTATATATTGAAGTTTGTAAAATAAAGCATCACCTCCTTCTCATTTCTGCCCCCAGTGCTACAGCCTGCCGTCGAGGCCTTCTTTCTGGTTCATGCCACAGAGCGGGAGAGCAAGCCTCCTGTCCGGGACACCCGTGAGAGCCAGCTGGCACACATCAAGGATGAACCTCCTCCACTCTCCCCTGCTCCCTTAACCCCAGCCACCCCTTCTTCCCTTGACCCATTCTTCTCCCGGGAGCCCTCATCTATGCACATCTCCTCAAGCCTACCCCCTGACACACAGAAGTTCCTTCGCTTTGCAGGTACAGGGAACTCTCAGACCACCACCACCCCAAATTCAAAAGGCTTTATTATATGCAGGGTTGTTTTATATATTTTATGCTTAGCCTGTTCAGCAGAGAGGGAATGTGTGCATGTGTTTGTATCTTGTGTATGGGAGAAAGTAACCCTAGAGAGTTCAGTAGGGATCTGGTCTGGAAGCTCTTATATGTTACTCTGAGGGGATTGGAGTTTATCCATGGCAAGTCAGCCTGATATAGAAATGCTCAAATTGGTGTTCATACCTCAGGACTGGCCCCTGGCATTGTCTGGTTCCTAATTGTGATCCCTAAAATGAGAGTTGCTTGCTGATGGACTGTTTTGCACCTTTCTGGGACCCATGATGTACTGATCCTGTTATTGTTTTTCCCCTCAGAGACTCACCGCACTGTGTTAAACCAAATCCTACGGCAGTCCACCACCCACCTTGCCGATGGGCCTTTCGCTGTCCTGGTAGATTACATTCGTGTCCTCGACTTTGATGTCAAGCGCAAGTATGTGCCCTGGAGTTTGGTGGGGGAGAGGAACTCCCCAATGTGTATCTCTTCTCCCAGAAAGGAGCCAAAGTTTCTCCTAGGCCCAGAAGTTTCTCTTGCTGGTAGCATATGAAATGGTGCTGGTGGGCAGGGAAGAGACTCAGCTGTGATGCTCATTGTACCCTAAATGTTCCCTGGCCTTCTCCATTCCTCCCCCACCCATCTCCATTCTTCATCAGTGAAATCACATGATTTTCTAAAGTCCCATACCATTCTTTGGAGTTGTGCTAGGGTGCATATGGCTGTAGTACACACTTGGACGTTGCCTCTGGAATCATCCCTGTGCCTCTCCTCCTTCATACGCATATTTACATCTTTACCTTCTTGCTACAGAGATCCCATGCTATAATCTCAGTGAGCCCTTGTTCAGTGGAGATAGGAAAAAATTTCAACCAAATAACAGATGACTTACTTCTCCCACCTACTGGACATGGGAGCAGAAATTAGAGTGTTTGGAGGATGGAGAGAATGCCATTTGGGGTTTTTCATTCTGATCAAACAAATGGAAATTTGCCACCCCAAATTCTATTTTCCTTCCTTTCCTACCTCCCAAGATATTTCCGCCAAGAGCTGGAACGTTTGGATGAGGGGCTGCGGAAAGAAGACATGGCTGTGCATGTCCGCCGTGATCATGTGTTTGAAGATTCCTATCGTGAACTTCATCGCAAATCCCCTGAAGAAATGAAGAATCGATTGTAAGAGCCCAGAACAGAGAACAGACCAGATTGGTGTGGGCAGGGCTCTTTCTACACAGTGACAGTGACATATTCTGGCCTCAACTTTAGGGCAGTTAGGGAATTCCTGTCCTCCCCAATAAGAATCTGGCTTATATTATCTCACTGAATCATCTTCCATCTTCTGGGTCTGGCCTGCTGATTGGCCTTTTGGCTGAACTGCACAATTCTTAAACAGACTGGAAAGTCATTGGTGTTTGTAAGGATACACCTGAGGTTTTGCAATGAGAGCTTTCACCATTGTTACACTAGGAATGGGGAGCCTGCTAAGCAAATGGTACCTTGGGTTGGGAAGACTATATGCAAGAATGGCCTCCACCAAGTGGGTAACTGCTCACTGGTGATTCTGAAGCCACTTAGACCACCCAGAGATTGGTATTCTGTAATACTAAGTGTCACAGGAGCTAGTGAGATGAGAGATGAGTTATGTGATAATTCTTCTCTTATGACCTGGATCTACCATCCATGTAATCACACAGGGTCAGAGGGTCTTCCCAGAGTTCTGCTGGCAATCTCTGGTCACCTCTTCATCTGACACCACACTCCCAGGATTGTTTCACACCCTCTCCCTTGCACATATAATGCTATGCAAATAGATGCCTCTGTCCTGGGCTTTTTGCACAGTTCTTGTTTCTGCTCTTTTATGCAGGTATATAGTATTTGAAGGAGAAGAAGGGCAGGATGCTGGCGGGCTCCTGCGAGAGTGGTATATGATTATCTCTCGAGAGATGTTTAATCCTATGTATGCCTTGTTCCGTACCTCACCTGGTGATCGAGTCACCTACACCATCAATCCATCTTCCCACTGCAACCCCAACCACCTCAGCTACTTCAAGTTTGTTGGACGCATTGTGGCCAAAGCTGTATATGATAACCGCCTCTTGGAGTGCTACTTTACTCGATCCTTCTACAAACACATCTTGGGCAAGTCTGTCAGGTGAGGGAATGGTGTAACACTAATACTTTCTTCAGCTCTCGGGGTCATGTCCTTTTATCCCATCCCTGTACTGCTTCTCCTCCCACCACCAACCCATAACCCTGTTTGTGTTTTTCTAGATACACGGATATGGAGAGTGAAGATTACCACTTCTACCAGGGACTAGTTTATCTGCTGGAAAATGATGTGTCCACACTTGGCTACGACCTCACTTTCAGCACTGAGGTAGGTCAGGAGATTGTGACCATAGCACATCCCAGCCAGTCCAGGAGACCATGTTGAGATCACCTTGGCATCGTCACTGGGCAATCTCTCACAGTTCTAAGGACACATCTCCATAAAGCCCAATACCCTATGCCCAGTTAGGCTGACAGTAGTGGGTATTTGTATCACAGACAGAAAAACCAGAATTAATAAAATAATCCAGAATGTTTCCTAGTTTTTCCCTTTTAAAAATGCCTCAATATAATTCTTTATCCCTGAATATAGTACACTATAGAAAAAATACATAAGCAAAAAACAAAAATTAAGGTTGTCTTTCCCCAAATTTTTTTTCTACAGAGATTATGTTGTGTTACATTACATCCCCTGTTCCCTTTTCTCATTTGACAGTTTACTTCCTTTCTGCCTTTATGTGTTTTAGAACCAAAGACTAATTTCCTTCATTCCTTCCCTTAGCCTTTCTGTATCCAGGGAAGTTATGAGCTAATAAGTTTTTAAGAAAAGTCATTTTGCTATGGACTTGCCTCATCTTTGCCCAGGACATGGCAAGCAGTTTGACAGTGTGTTCCCCAGTCTCTTTGTTAGTTACATCCTAGCCCAATCCTGATGTTTATGGCTGGTGTTTTGGGTTTATTCTAGGTCCAAGAGTTTGGAGTCTGTGAAGTTCGTGACCTCAAACCCAATGGGGCCAACATCTTGGTAACAGAGGAGAATAAGAAGGAATATGTTCACCTGGTGTGCCAGATGAGAATGACAGGTAGGAAAAATGTCCTTTAAACCTCCAGTTCCTCAGTATGGGAAAAGGTCAGCTCTCATTCCTTTTAAATTTTTGTTGTTGTTTTTGTTCTCGTCTCCTATGACACAACCACAAATGTCTTGGGCAAAGGGAGACAAAACCCTGACCAAAAATGTTTAACTTTATTCACTCTTTCTTGCTTTGTTTTGTTTTTGTGGTACTGGGAATTGAACCCAGGGCCTTGTACATGCAAAGTAAGCACTCTGCCAACTGAGCTGTATCCCCAGCTAACTTTACTCACTCTTACAGGGACCTAAAAACAGAGTGGTAAGTGCAGCAGCCAAGACCCACCAGCATGCTAATAGCATCGGAAGCCAGATTGATGATCTCTGATCTTTAGTAATTGTGTGAGTTCATAAGCTATGTGACTTTTTTATTCTCTCTTTAGGAGCCATCCGCAAACAGCTGGCAGCTTTCTTAGAAGGCTTCTATGAGATCATTCCAAAGCGCCTCATTTCTATCTTCACTGAGCAGGAATTAGAACTGCTCATATCAGGACTGCCCACCATTGACATTGATGATTTGAAGTCCAACACTGAGTACCACAAGTACCAGTCCAACTCTATTCAGGTGAGCTGCTGCTGGCATCCCTCTCCACGTGCTTCTCTTACCCTAAACCAGTACACTTGGAAGAAGGGAGTTGTCAGTGACATGTACCTGTACCTAATTTTTCATTCTTCAAGAGAGTATTTTCAGGTGATAATTATGTCTGTTTTATGAATGAAGGAACTAAATCTAATCCCATGGAGGGGATTTGCCTAAGATTCCAAGTCCAGTTCTATTTTCCAAATTCCATTCCTCTACCTTCTAGGAGTTTGTTTTCTTTTTTAATATTTGTAGTTATAGATGTACACAATACCTTTATTTTTTTTAATGTGATGCTGAGAATTGAACCCAGTGTCTCATTTGTGGTAGGCAAACATTCTGCCACTGAGCCACAACCCCAACCCTAGGAGTTCTTTTCTAATACTAGCTTCTCTCCAATCCTGCAGATCCAGTGGTTCTGGAGAGCATTGCGTTCTTTTGACCAAGCTGACCGTGCCAAGTTCCTCCAGTTTGTCACCGGTACTTCCAAGGTGCCCCTGCAAGGTTTTGCTGCCCTTGAAGGCATGAACGGCATTCAGAAGTTTCAGATCCATCGAGATGACAGGTCCACAGATCGCCTGCCTTCAGCTCACACATGGTAAGAGGGAAGGTTTGATTTTTCTTTTTCAGCATCCACATTGAAGTTGCAGACTCAGACTTTCAGGCCCCTACCCAAGGCTGGGAACACAAGTCTGGCCCAGTTCTGGATCTTAGGTAACTCACAATTTGGTGATTCTGCAGAGAAGGTGATAGTTTGAGAAGAGAGGATGGCCTAGACTCATAGTAGGGTATTGGTAGGTGAACACACAGGAGGGAATAGTACATTCTGGAGCTCTGCATGACTGGAGCAAGGAGGAGTTGCAGGGATAAAGAACTGGGCAGAGGTCAGATCACTAGTGACCCTGAATATCTCCTTAGAGGTTTTAAGGAGGAGTGAAAGGGTCTGATTTATATTTCTGGTGCCTAATAACCTGTATTGGAGTCAAATTAGAAAGAGGAAGCCCAGGCTAGGACAAAATCAAAGAGTTAGCAAGAAGTGAAGAGTAAGTAGGGTAGGTTCCCTCAGGGAAGATGGGCCAGTAGAAACACAGGGATTTAGTGAATATCATTCCTTACAAACTGATCTTTCTTTTTTCCCCTAGTTTTAATCAGCTGGACCTGCCTGCCTATGAGAGCTTTGAGAAGCTCCGCCACATGCTACTATTGGCCATCCAGGAGTGCTCTGAAGGCTTTGGGCTGGCCTAATTAGGCCCTGCCCACCTCTGTGGGGTTTTTCTACCATTGTTGGACCTGGGGAGGGGGGAAATTTAAAAAGAACCAGAAAGAAAATGTCAAAAACCAATAAATGAAATCCACCAACTCACCATGTGTGTGTCCCAGCTACCCCATCTTCCCCAATGCATACCTGTTCCCCTTTTCCTGCTCATTCTCTTTTCTTCCTCTCTCCTTTCCTCACCTCCTCTCCCCTTTCCATGCCGTCCATGACCCCCACCCCATGTGTTAACAAAGGCAGTAGCCTTTGCAGGGACCTGTTTGTCCCAACTGTTTGAACAGTGTGCTCCTCAGATTCTGTGTTCAGAAGGATTTGCTGCATTGAGACTTGAAACCTTTGGATAGGGGAAAAATTATATATATATATATTTTTTTGTTCTGTTTGCATTTCTTAATTTGTGCTTGGAATGTGTTGATGTGCACAGCTAATGATTCAATGCGAGACAAGATTGGCGTCTGTGTTGTGGAGGTTTCAAATAAAGAGCACTCTTCATAACTCACTTTTCACAATGGAGTTTTTTTCAAACTTAAAAAAAAACTCTTTAAGCACATATTAAGACACCTGGAGAAAAGATCCAAATGAACTCTCCAGAAAACCATCTCTGCCCTACCAGCTTGCCCACCTGCCTCCACCACTGGCTCAACTTCCTCCTTCAAAGTTGGTTTCCCCACAGTTAGGAGAGAACATCAGCCACCAGGAATTTGGGGAAGGATGAGTCTTTTTTTCTTTTCACAATGGGATCTGTTCTTAGAGATAGTGATGGTGAGAGAGATCACAGTGGCAGAAGAAGCCTCATCTAGTTCAAGGAGAACAAACTGCAGCAGGTTGTACAAAACTTACAGAGACCCAAGGGTTTTATTATTTGGTGAGCCTTTATAATAGTCTCAAGTATGGGGCTCAGTTTAAAATTTTGATTTACTTTAATTCATTTCTAATAAAATTTTAAAAAGAATTTGACTAGCTTTCCAGAAGACTGTTCTGTTTGTTTTTGTTTTGTCTTTCCCTTGTCATCTGCCTGCCTGTCTGCCAGTCTGTTCACAGATCACCTAGTAGTCTCTTGTGGTTTTTACTCCATCCAGCACTTAAAGCTAATCTAAGGACTTTGATGGTTTCAGCCTTCAACAACAACAAAAATAATTTAATAAAAGTTTAGTTAGAAAAATAACCCCAAGTGGTTTTTGTGTGGTTTTTCAAATTCACTAAGGTACTGTCTCCTAAAGATTTCCCTGTGGCCTTGTCTCAAAGTGTAGGAAAGGAGAAGAGGCTTAACCTGATACACTGAGCCTAATGCAAGTGGCTGCCATCCATTTACTTCTGTTCAATATTCACATTTTACCTGGACCCACCCCAACAACCAAGATGATGGATTTAACCCATCCCTGTTACTGAGCTTCTAGTTGGAGGAGACAGTGATAAATTCTGTAACATAACAATGTAAAAAGAGATCTCAGCTATGACCCACACTTCTAATCCCAGCAATTTGGGGGGCTAAGACAAGAGGAGTGCAAGTAGCAAGACCATCTCAAAAAAATAAAAAGGACTGGGGAGGTAAAGCACCCTTTGGTTCAGTCCCCAGTACCAAAAAAATGGGCCTCTCAGTGCACAGAAGTACTCTACAGCTTAGAGGGTCAGGGCAGGTCCCCCAGCGTTGGTGGCCTTAGATCAAACCCTAAAGCTGTATAGGAGTTGAGGTAAGAGTCGCCTAATCAGGACATCAAGAGTTCCCTCAGGGCCTGTCTTGAGAAGGGATATTGGCCTGAGAGGAGGCTGGGAGTTTAGCAGGGTTCTAAACTGGAAAGAACGAATAGGCAGAAGTGCCCTAGAACTGAATGACTAAAAACTGGTTATTGGAAACAATAAAGGTCTTGCAAGTCATTTAACTTAAATTTCAAAAGGGTGCACAGGTTGGAGTTTGGGAGTGGGGTGAGGAAACGGAGCACAGACGGAATAATCCTGAAGGAAATGGAAGCAAATCAAATTCAATGGCATACTTCAAAAATATGAGGGCTGGGACTAGCATGTGTGAGGCACTGGGTTCAATCAGCACCACATAAAAATAAAGGTATTCTGTCCATCTAAGACTACAAAAAATATTGAAAATATATAACATAATCAACCTCAGCAATTTCGTAAAGGCCTAAGCAATTAGCAAGACCCTATCAAAAACTAGAGGGCTAAGGGGGCTGGGGTTGTGACTCAGTGGTAGAGCACTTACCTGGCACATGTGAGACACTGGGTTCAATCGTCAGCACCACATAAAAATAAAGACTTTGTCCATCTACAACTAAAAAAATATTTTTTAAAAAAATTGGGGACTGGGGTTGTGGCTCAGTGGTACAGCACTCTTCAAGCACGTGTGAGGCTCTGGGTTTGATCCTCAGCACCATGCAATGTGTCCATCTACAACTAAAAAAATATTTAGAAAAAAAATAGAGGGCTGGGAATGTGTCTTGGTGGCTAAGCACCCTTGGGTTCAATCCCCAGTACCAAAAATAAAATAACATTAAATTATGTTGTAACATGATTTACCTCTGATATGTACAGTCAGCATATCAACATCAAACAAGAAAAACTGTCAATTCAGTAGATGAAAGGCATTTTCTAACATTGAATAAACAGTCCTGGTAACTTAAAAAGATGCTACCTTGATAATGTAATCTCAGACTAACAACCAAACTAGACTTGAAAATAGTTGAAGAGAAACTTTACTAAACCAAGTGAAACAAAAGTTAATGGAACAGTCCAGCAAGAGGCTTGGTTAGAACTTGTAATAGAAATGTAAATTAATTGTAATTTACAATTAATAGAAATGTAAATTAATTGTAAAAATACATGTGATGGGATCCATATTACAGTAAAATGTACTGCATGCTGATTATACATGCACAATCTCAATGATAAAAAAAAGTTTGAGGAATTAGATACAGTGAGACCTGTTTAAAAGTGCAAATAATTGGACAAGCCTGTAATCCCAGCTGCTTTGGAGGTTGAGGCATGAGGATCACAAGTTCCAAGTCAGCCTGAGCAATGTAGCAAGACTCCCTCAAAATAAAGGTCTGAAGGTGTACCTCAGTGGTAGAGCACTTGCCTAGCATGGGTAAGTGCCTGGGTTCAATCTCTAATAAATAGCAAATTCCCTTCATAAGGGGGGAAAAGTTGCAAAATAATAAAAGATACATATGTATGAAGAATATGAAAAACCATGTATGATAATGACAAAGTTCTGCAAATGTTCAGTCTGGGCTATTAGGGGGGTGTGGGAGTGAACAGAATACAGCTGGGAAAGAGATACATAAGAGGGTTTCATTGGTGGGTTATTTCCTAGCTGAGTAGTACTGGATGCATGGGCGTTCCCCATACTATGGTGATTTATAACATCCTAGCAGTGTTTTATATCTTTGCTTTTGTTTTGTTTTGCTTTGTTTTGAGACGGTCTCCCTGTATTGCCCAGGTCAATCTTGAACTCCTGAGATCAAGTGCTCCTCCTGATTCAGCCTCGAGCTGGTGGCACTGTGCCCAACAGTGCTTTTTTTTTTTTTTAACTGGATATTGAACCCAGGGCCTGGCATATGATAGACAAGTGCTCTACCACTGAAGTACATTGCCAGATCTTAATTTTATTCTGAGGCAGGGTCTCGTTAATTGTCCAAGCTGGCCACCAACTTGCATTCCTCCTGCCTCAGCTTCCCATGTACCTAGAATTACAGGCATGGGCCACCACATCTGGCTCCGGTACTTTTTTTGAGATATACAAAAGTATGAAATTTCATGATGCAGGGGTTTCATGGTGTTGGGTTTCATCCCCAGTACTGCAAAAGAAAAAAAAGAAAAAGAAAAAGTTCACAATGCATTTGAAGTAGGTAGCAGAGGAGAAAATATAATAGCAAACAGATACCCTTCACAACAGCAACAATAATAATCTAAGAATAACATTAAGAAGCAATGCTTAGGGCTGGAGTTGTGGCTCAGTGGTAGAGCACTTGCCCCGCATGTGTGAGGCCCTGGGTTCGATCCTCAGCACTGCATATAAATAAATAAATAGAATAAAAGATTCATTTACAACTAAAAAAAATTAAAAGAAGCAATGTTCAAGGTGCATGTGAAGAAGCAAACAACAGAAGTCATGGAAGAAGTGTAAAAACAAGCATAAAAATAAAAGCTTAGCCTACCTCCATACCTTTGGGAACAAACTGACATGTTAATCAAAGTAATTTTGTTAACACCTGTGCACAAAGATAACAGCAGCCCCTGACTTCCAGGATCTGGCCGCTGCCTTCATAGCTGGCCTTCCTGTCCTCCTATTGAACACAATTTCACAGAATGTTGATATCAAACAAGGTTGCTTTGTGACCAAGATGGATCAAGACAAATTTGAGAGTACTCCATAACCATGACTGAACACATAGTCCAAACCACAAAAATAACCAAACATCCCCTATCCAGACTAAAATAAATGGCTGCTTATTTTATTCTGACCAAGTATAGCTTTAGCATGTCTCTAGACTGCCCTCCTAGATAAGATCTATTAACATACCCAATCATAAAATTAGCCCACTTCTGGATAGTACTTAATCTAGAAAACCTTACTTGCTTAAACCCTCCTCCCCAACACCCAACACAAGGCCAAAACATAATACATCTTTTCTAACACCCTCTTTCTGAGATGCCCCACAGTTCCTCATGGTGTCCATTCTCTCCCATTGCAAAGAGTAATAGATCCAACTTGTTCAACTCAGGGCATGTTCATGTTCCTGATCTTTAGCTATGAAGAGCCTTAAAGCATACATAGTCAGATGCCAAATAGTAAAAATCCTAGTCTTCCATTAATGCTTTGTAATATTCACAAGTTCAGATATCAACTGATAGCCCAAACATTTTAGCTTGCAGACATGATGTGTGTGTGTGTGTGTGTGTGTGTGTGTAAGAATATGAATGATTTGGAGTGGGACATTCTTCTCTAGGTCTCACAGTCCCCACCAATCCTCATTATGGCTTATACCCTCTGTTTATTCATTCATTCAACAAGCATTTAATTGTGCACCTACTATGTGACAGGCTGGAGATGCAGCAATGAACATACATATCAGGCATAAATTCCTGCTGTCAAGAAGCATTCTAATGAAGAAGGCAGACAATAAACATGAGGAGTAACATGTTTTCTTCTCTGAAGTGAAAGGATAGAGAGTTGAGGGGGGAAAAGGTGTATTTTTAACTGATGTGGTCAGAGGAAGAGGCAGAGGTGATATTTGGCGTGGAAGACTTGCTTGGAAGCAGGATAAGTAAAAGTCAGTGGTGAATCTCAAGGAAAAGGGAACAGCCAATGTAAAGGCTCCAAAAAGGGAATAAACATGACATCTTTGAAAACTAGAAAGAAGTCCAGTGTGTTTCCAGGGAGGAGAGTGATAGGCAGGGTCAGATCAAGGGCTCCTACTGAGTATAAGGTGGGAACTACCAAAGAGTGTTCCAGAGGAAGTGCCATCTGAAACTTGTCTAGAAGCTGTGGAGAGTGGGTGGGTGAGGTGATCGTGGAGGCGGGGAAAGTCCGAGGAGTTTCCTCATGGGTAAAAACACGAATCTTTTCTACCTGATGAAACATAAAATGAAGCAATGTTTACCTGGCGCTCAGCACAGTGTCCAGTGCAGAGGAAGCAGTAGGCAAACATTAGCTTATAATAACAGATGTCTGTATCTGCAAGAGTATACCCCTGTGATTTTGTCTGCATTTCAGAGATCATGCATCTGTGGGGTTAACTGTTTCAAGAAAATACATACATATATATAAATACATACTATATATATTGCAGTAGTAGGGATTGAACCTATAGGTGCTTTATCACTGACCCACATCCCCAGCCCTTTTTATTTTCTATATTGAGACAGAGTCTCACTAAATTGCCCAGGCTAGCCTCAAACTTGTGATCCTTCTTCCTCAGCTGTCTGAGTAGCGGGGACTAAAGGGATGTGCCACTGTGCTCAACTCAAGAAATGTTAATTGAATACCTCTCCTAGATACCAGGCACTGTAGTAGACACTACATATGCAGGAGTTTTTTATATTTATTTGTTAGCTGTAGTTGGACACAATACCTTTATTTTTATTTATTTATTTATTTGTTTGTTTGTTTGTTTGTTTATTTATTGTGGTGCTGAGGATCGAACCCAGGGCCTCGCACATGCTAGGCAAGCACTCTACCACTGAGCCACAACCCCAGCCCCTATATGCAGTTTTGAGGAAAGGAAAAAAGTGAGCCACAACCCTTGCCTTCAATCAACTGCCACCTTCAGAATCTGGGTGCATTGACCACCTTTAACACTACAGATGTACTTACTTGTGAGCAAAATGGCATGGAAACAAATGTATTGCAGGAAAGCATTGAAGGTGACTAGTTAATCCATTACAGTTCATCCTCATTAGCCCCCTAAGACTCTTGATATCAATAATCCCTCACCCTCTGATTTCTTGGCTCTTATTCTGTCCCATGCAGATACCACAGTGTTTTGATTACTGTAGTTTAATAACAAACCTTGAAATGGGGGTATTGTTAGGTTCTTTAACTTCATTCTTTTTTCTTTTAAACTACCAATCAATTTCAGTTTATTCAGCTTTTTTTCTTTTTTTAAAAGAGAGAGAGAGAGAGAGAGAGAGAGAGAGAGAGAGAGAGAGAGAATTTTTTAATATTAATTTTTTAGTTTTTGGCGGACATAACATCTTTGTTTGTATGTGGTGCTGAGGATCGAACCCGGGCCGCACGCATGCCAGGTGAGCACGCTACTGCTTGAGCCACATCCCCAGCCCCAACTTCATTCTTTTCTTACAACACTATTTTGGATATTGTAGGTCCTTTCTGTTCCATATGAATTTTAGAATCAGCTTGTAAGTCTCCTCCGCCCCGAAAAAAAAAGCCTTCTGGGGTTTTTTATTGCAATTGCATCTATAGACCTATTTGGAAATGACTTTGCAACAATATTGAGTCTTCCAATCCATGAACATGGCATATCTTTCTATTTATTTAGATATTATTTAATCTATCTCAGCACTATTTGGTTGTTTTCAGTGTGAATGACTTGCAAGATTTTTTTAAAAAATATTTTTCTTAGTTGTTGATAAACCTTTATTTTATTTATTTATACATGAGAATCAAACCCAGTGCCTCACACATGCCAGGCAAGTGTGCTACCACTAAGCCACAATCCCAGCGACTTGCAAGATTTTTACCAAAAATTTCTCTACATATTTCATATTTTTATGGTATTATACTTTAATTCCAGGTTCTGACTATTCATTGATAGTATAGAAATACAATTTATTCTACAATCTAGCTAAGCCTATTTATTAATTCTAGTAACTTTTTATAGAGTCTATGTTGATTTTCTACATAGACAGTCATGTGATATGTAAATCACAAGTTTATTTCTTCTTTTCCAATCAGTCTGCTTCTTATTTCTTCTTCTTGCCATAGTGCCCTGGCCCCACCCTCCTATACAGTGTTAACCAGAACTCATAGGAGTAGGCATCCTTGTCTTTTTCTTGATCTTAGAGTGAAAATACTTTTACACTGAAAAATGAAGTTAGCTGTAGTTATCATGTAACACTCTTTATCAGGTTGAGAAAAGTCCCTTCTACTCCTAATTTTCAAAGGTTTATTTTTATCAGTTTTGTGTTGTTTAGTCAGGAATCGATATCAGATCTTGTCAAATGCTTTAGTGGTATCAGTGCAAATAATTATATGGTTTTCCTTCATTAATCTATTAATATGGTGAGTTGCATTGATTAATTTAAAAGTGTTAAATAAATCTTGAATTCCTGGAATAAACCCTGCTTCGTCATGAGTTATTACCTCTTTTATATATTATGTTGGATTTGACTTGCTCAAACTTGTTAAAAATTTGCATATCTAAATTTCTGAAGAATATTTGGTTGTACTTTCCTTTTCTTATAATATCTTTGTCCTGTTTTGATGTCAGGATCAGGGTAATGTTGAACAGAAGATTTAGGGGAGCATCCCTTCCTTGTGGTTGGCAGAATTCTAAGATGGTCATCAAGATTCCCAGCCCCTGGAGGGGCTGGGATTGTGGCTAAGCAATAGAGCACTCGCCTAGCATGTGTGAGGCCCTGGGTTTGATCCTCAGCACCACATAAAAATAAATAAATAAAATAAAGATATTGTGTCCAATTACAACTAAAAAATAACTATTAAAAAAAAAGATTCCCAGCCCCTGGCATACAAACAATTTCTCCTAGTTATTTAATTAAATGTGAATCTAGTTATTACTGTGAAGGTTTTTTTGCAGCTGTAACTAAAGTCCCAAATCAGTTGGCCTTTAGACAGAGAAATTAATCAGGTGGGTCTGAACTAATCCTATGAGTCCTTTAGATCTGGCTCTAGAAGTCAGAGATTAGATGTATTTGACACTTGATGACTTGAAGACAGAGGAAATCACATAGCAAAGAATGCAGGTGGGCTATAGGAGGTGAGAGCAGCCCTGACTGATAACCAGCAGGGAAACAGAGTCTTTGTTCCTATGCAATAAACCTGAATCTTGCCAACAACAAAAATGACCTTGGGCCTGGTGTAGTGGTGTACTCCTGTAATCTCAGGGGATCAGGAGGTTGAGGCAGAAGGATCATGAGTTCAAAGGCAGCCCCAGCAATGGTGAGGTGCTAAGCAACTCGGTGAGACCCTGTCTGTTAAAAAAAAAAAAAAAAAAATAGAGCTGGGAATGTGGCTCAGTGGTCACGTGCCCCTGAATTCAATCTCTGGTACCCCCTCCCCCCGAAAAAAAACTTGGAAACCTATTTTCAGACTTCTAGTACCATGAACAGAGAACACAGCCATGTTGTTCTGGACTTCTGACCCACAGAAACTGAGATAATAAATGCATATTGATTTAAGTCACCAATTTCATGGTAATTTGTTATTCATCAATGGAAAATGTATACATTCCTAATTCCTGAGAGAGTTTGTGCACAACTTTTTTTTTTTTTCCTTACCATTTGGTCAAATTCACCAATGTTGCCACAAGGGCATGGAGTTTTCTTTGTGGGAAAGTTTTTAACTACAGAATAAATTTCTTTAAAGACTTGGGGCTATTCAAATTCTCTTCTTTTTTTCTGGAGTGAGATTTGGTAATTCATGTCTTTCAAAGAATGGGTCTAAGTCATCAAATTTATGAATAAAGCTGGGCACGGTGGTGCACACCTGGAATCCCAGCAACTTGGGAGACTGAGGAGGAGGATCACAAGTTCAAGGCCAGTCTTGGTAACTTAGTGAGACCCTGTCTGAAAATAAAAAATAAAAATGGCTGGGGGATGTGGCTCAGTGGTAAAGTACCCTGGATTTGATCCTGAGTACCACAAAAAAAATTATGAGCATAGAGCTCTTTATAATATTATAAATTAATATCCTCTTAAGTTTTGTAGAATCTATAGTGTTGTCCCCCATCTCATTCCTGATATTGATCATTTGGGTCTTCTCTCCTTTTTCCTTCATCATTCTGGTTAGAGGTTTACCAATCTTACTGATCTTCCCAAAATGCCAGATGTTGTTTTTTTATATTTTTTTCTATTGCTTTTCTGCTTTCTACTTTAGTGTTTCCCACTTTTATCTTTATTCCCTTTCTACTGCTTACCTTAGTTTTAATTTCCTCTTTTTATCATAATTTCTTAAAATGGAAGCTGAAGTCATTGATTTGAAACCATTCTTCTTTTCTAATGTGAGCATTTTTTTTTTCACAGTGCAGGGGATTGAACCCAGGGCTTCATGCATGCTAGGCAAACTATTTCCCAGCCCCTCTAAATATGAACACTTAATTCTATCAATTTCTTTCCATGCACTGTTGTTGCTGCATTCCATAAATATTGATATGTTGTGTTTTAAAATACTAACTTTCTTTATGATTTCTTCTTTGACCTGTGGTATGCTGGTTATTGGTTTCATGCCTCTCAATTTCAAACCCACCCTTTCTGCCTGCTCTATGAAAATAGAATGCCTTTGAATATTTTCTCCTTTGCGGGCTAGCACTGAGGTTTTCTCAATAGAGGGTGCTAGAGAGATACTGCAAAAGGACAAAGGTTCCTGTGCTCACTTGGCAGGCTCCTGCTGCCTGGCTTTTTCTAGCTTCAAAACTCCTGCAGCACTCACAGCTTTTCCATTCTCTGGTTCCTGCAAGTGCATGGTGGTGGCCAGTACTAGCCTTTAGTGACCAGTAGCTTTCCCCACCAGCAGTTGCTATCAGAAAGTTTAGATTTCCAACAAGTCCCAACTGGTGCAGCACCACAGTAACTTTTGTACCATTTGTTGAACTAGAGTCATGTCTCTTCTGACTCTAGTTGGGATCTATGGATCCCAGTCTCATAGCCTCATATCATGGCCTAGGAAGGGTGGCTGCTCCCTATATCTGCTATTCCTATATTCTGTAGAATTCTCTTTACATCTTATTAGCCAATCCTTCATTATTCCAATCCCCCATTATAGGTAATTGCTTCTATTAAACACTCCCTATTCAAATTACTGTGTCATCCTCCCCGATGGGATTCAGACTGAAACAAAATTGTTACCAGGAGGGGGTCCCAGAAATATACTGGAAGAAATGGAACTCTGGGGTTGGCCTGTTCTTGGCCTCTAGGCTTGAGCACAGTGCTGAACTCTTTAGCAATGATAAATGGATACTAGTCATCCATGGCATGAAGAGGCATCACAATTAATCCATCTATTGATTGTGATGAAGTGACAACTGATGCACCTTCCTCGAGAAATTGAATGGCTGCTGCAGTTGGCCATCATGGCAGTAACCAGGACCATAAAAACTGTTGTGGTGCTGATTTTTTTTTAAATGCACTTGAGCTCTTACAAAAAGAAAATGGCAAACATAAGCCCATTAACATCTCAGCTCAAGTCATACTCTGAGAACCAGAGAGCTTTTGTGGTGTCAAAAAGAGGCACCTATTCATCTAGCCGCAGGGTTAATATTGCTGAAAAGCAAACAACATTTATTTGTGTGGGTTGCCAAGTTACAATGAAAGTTGAATTCACAGTCTTTTGTAAAGACTGTAAACTTGTAAACTTGTAATTTCTCAGGTGAAAGTTAAGGCATGACTGGTAAAGAATGGGATACTAAGGCTGGGGTTGTGGCTCAGTGGTAGAGTGCTTGCCTGGCATGTGTGAGGCACTGAGTTCGATTCTCAGCACCACATATAAATAAATAAAGGTTCATCAGTAACTAATAAAAATATTTTTTAAAAAGAATGGGATTCTAGCCAGGTGTGGTGGTGCATGCCTGTGATCCCAGGTGATCAAGAGGCTGAGGCAGGAGGATGGCAAATTAGAGGCCAGCCTGGGTAACTTTGTCTCAAAATAAAAAATAAAAAGGGTGTAACTCAGTGGTAAAACACTCCTAGGTTCAATCCCAGCACTACACAAAAAGAATAGAAAAGAAAGAATTAGATCCTGAAACTTGGAATGAAGACATCTGTGTGGTCCCAGATGAAACCGACAATCTTGAACTACCAAGTCATTTTGAGCCTCCCTTACTAATGGAAGTAGCTTGCCCTTCAGTATCTGAGACTAGCTTGTCTCTTCTTGAAAATGCTGAGATAAATTCACCTGAGAAGATGCCTTGAAAGGAATGCTCATTCTCTGCTTTTCCAACCACAACAACCTTCTACTGCCACAAGACTCATAATTAGGTTCAAATCTCAGCACAAACCAAGTATGAACAAGAAGCAAATAACTTATTCAAACACGGTATGAAACACAGTATGAACATAGCACACAGTATGAACAAGAAGGAAATAACTTATTCACCAGAAACATTGCAAGTCTTTGCTAATGTACATTAACACAAACCTGAGGAATATGTAAGAAGTGGTTTCTAAAGATGTTAGAAAAAGGAGGCTGGGATATTACACTAGATTGGGCAGAATTCATTGATATGGTACACTTATTAGAGATTCTCAATTTACTGTGTCAGCTCATGTAACTGGAGGTAGCTCTAAGAGATTATTTTGTTGGTTAACTAAAACTTGATCTCAATTGTGACCTACAGTTAATGAGGTTGAGATGCCTCCTCTTTCTTTTTATTCTTCTCTTTTTTCCTCCTCTCCCCTGCCCCCCCCCCCACTAAGATGCACCTGCAACAATGATTCCAATGAATTGGAAGATAAAACATTTTGGACACTGTGGACTCTTTATGCCAATTAAGCAACAAGCAAAAGAAGGAGGGGTAAAAGAATTAATTTACTGGCTTGAGTGGTTGATCCTAATTACCATATGGAAATTGGGCAGTTGCTACACAATGGATGCAAGGAGGACCACGTATGCAATACAGAGAATTATTTAGAATGCTTCTTAGTACTTCCATGCCCAACAGTCAAGGTTAAGGAGAACTATAGCAACTAAAAACAGGCAGGATAGCTGAGTACAGTACCACAGGCCTATAATTCTAGCAGCTTGGGAGAATGAGACAGAAGGATTGCGAGTTCAAAGCCAGCTTCAGCAACTTAGTAAGGCACTAAGCAACTAGGTGAGACCCTGTCTCTAATAAAATAAAAAATAGGACTGGGGATGGGGCTCAGTGGTTGAGTGCCCCTGAGTTCAATCTCCAGTACCAAAACAAAAACAAACAAAAAACAAAACAAACAAAAAAACAGGCAGGATGATCAAGGACTCAGACCCTCAGAATGAAAGTTGGGTGGCTCCAGGTGAAGAAAACGAATTTGAGATTCTGGATGACGACAGGCAAAATAAATATGGAATGTGTAACAGAAGAAAGAAGCCAGAGCTGTCAATTACTGCCTCATGATCAATTACAGAAACGAATACTAGAGTAGCTTTGATAATTTTCTTTTTGTTTCTTATGCATGTGCATTTATTTGCATATGCTAGCCATTTTCTTTCTCTCTACTTCTCATTTATATTTTATATATTTATTTTATTAGTGCATTATATTCATACATAATAGTGGAGTTCATTTTGACATTTTCATAAATGAATATAATTTTCCCCATATCAAATCCCAGTATTGCCCCTTTCTCTTCACTCCTCCCTCCCCTGATCCCCTTCCACTACTCTACTGGTCTTCCTTCTGTTTATTTTTTTAAATTGGTACATAATAGTTATACATAAAAGTGGAATTCACTGTGACATATACATACATACATATAGCATAATTGGATCAATTTCATTTCACAGTTCCTTCCCTTTCCCATTCCTCCTCCCATCCCCTGAATCCCCTTCCTCTTTATTCCACTGTTATCCCTTCTGTTTTCATGAGATTCCCCTCTTTTATTAATTATTTATTTCTCTCTACCTTCCACATATGAGACAAAATATTCAACCCTCGTCTCCCTGAGTCTGGCTTATTTTGTTTAACATAGTGTTCTCAAGTGCCATCCATTTACTAGCAAATACCATATTTCATTCTTATTTATGACTGAGTAGAACCCCATTATGCGCATATATAACACATTTTTTTTTACCTACTTGTCTGTTGATGGGACCTGGGCTGGTCCCATTGGTTGGGCTATTGTGAGTTGAACTGCTATAAACACTGATATGCATATATCACTTTAATATGCTGATTTTAGTTCTTTCAGATGAATACTGAGGAGTGGAATAACTGGGCCATCTGGTAGTTCTATTCCTAGTCTTTTGAGGAACTCCCTATTGATTTCCAGAGTGGATGTACTGATTTGCAGTCACAACCAACAATGCATCAGTGTACCTTTTCCCCCCCACATCCTCATGAACATTTATTATTATTTGCACTATTGATGATTGCCATTCTATCTAGAATGAGATGAAATTTTAGTGTAATTTTGATTTGCATTTCCCTGATTGATAAGGATGTTGAACATTTTTTCATGTATTTTGACTATTTATTTGTATTTTTTTCTTTTTGGGGGGGTATAAAGTTTTCTGAGTTCTTTATATATTCTGAGTATTAATCCCTTGTCTGAAGAGTAGCTATCAAAGATTTTTCTCCCATTCTGCAAGCTCTCTCTTCAAGCTCTGAATTGTGTCCTTTGCTGTGCAGAAGGAATCATTGCATTTTATCAGTTCACAATAGAATGAAATTATAAATCTATAACAAGATAAGACAAATCATTTTAACAAGTGGAGATTGAATAATATGCTTTTGCATGAGGAATGTGTCCTAGAAGAAATCAGGGGAGAAATAAAAATTATTAGAAACAAACAAGAATAGATACACAGCACATCAAAATCTCTGGGACACCCTGATTCTAAGAGGAAAGTGTATAGCATTGAGTGCCTACATTAAAAAAAAAGAAAGATCCCAAATAAACAATCTAATATTACATGTCAAGGCCCTAGAAAAGCAAAAACAAACTAATTTAAAAACCAATAGAAGACAGGAAATAATTAAGATCAGAGCCAGAATTAGTGAAATCAAGAATAAAAATACAAGTGATAAATGTAACAAAGAGTTTCTTCTTTGAAAAGATAAACAAGATTGATAAACCCTTAGCCAAACTAGGCAAAAGAAAAAGGAATCCTGAATCAACAAAATCAGAGGTGAAAAAAGGAAATATCAGCACAGACATTTATGAAATCCAGACAATCCTTAGGGACCATTTTGAAAACTTATATTCTAATAAATTGGAAAATCTAGAAGATATTTACAAATTTCTAGACACATATGACCTACCTAAATTGAACCAAGAAGATATAGAAAACCTAAACATACTGATATTAAGCAATGAGATTGAAGAAGTAATAAAAGGCCTTTCAACAAAGAAAAGCCCAGCATCAGATAGATTCTCAGCTAAATTCTACATACCTTTGAAACAAAAACTAATGTCAGTCCTCATCAAATTATTCCATGAAATAGAAAGGGGAGGAACATTCCCAAACACTTTTGTTCTATGAAATCAGTATCACCAAAAACCAGATAAAGACACGTCAAGGAAAGAAAACTACAGATGAATACCCCTGATGAACATAAGTGCAAAAAAATATTTAATAAAATATTAGCAATCTACATTTGAAAATGCATTAAAAAGATACTATGCCATGACCAAGTGGATTTCCTCACAGGGATGAAAGGTTGGTTCAACATACACAAATCAATAAATGTAATATATCACACATATAGAATTAAGGACAAAAATCACATGACCATCTCAATAGATGCAGAAGTAGCCTTTGACAAAAGTCCAGCACCCATTCATGTTAAAAACACGAGAGAAGGAACTTACCTCAACATTGTAAAGGCCATATATGACAAACCCAAAGCCAGCCTATACTGAGTGGAGAATAACTGAAAGCATTTTCTCTGAAATCAGGAACATGACAAAGCTGTCCACTCTTACCATTCCTATTCAACATAGACCTTGAAACTCTAGCCAAAGCAAATCAGGCAAGAAAAGAAATTTAAAGGAATACAAATAGGGAAAGAAGAAGTCAAACTCTGTTTGCTAATGACATGATTTTATACTAAGTAGACTCAAAGAACTCTACCAGAAGACTCTTAGAGCTGATAAACAAATTCAGCAAGGTAGCAGGATTCAAGATCAACATTCATAAACCAATAACTTTCCTATACTCCAATAATGAATCTGCTGAGAAAGAAATCAGGAAAATAATTCTATTTATAATAGACTTAAAAATACTTTGGAATAAATCTAACTAAGGAGGTGAGACCTCTACAATGAAAATTATAAAACACTGAAGAAAGAAATTGAAGAAGATCTCAAAAGATGAAAAGACCTCCAATTTCCTTGAAATAGGCAAAATCAGTGTCATCAAAACGGCCATATTGGGGCTGGGATTGTGGTTCAGTGGTACAGCACTTGCCTAGCATGTGTGAGGTACTGGGTTCAATTCTCAGCACCACATATAAATAAATGAATAAAGAGGTCCATCAACAACTAAAAAATAAAATAAAATAAATGGCCATATTACCAAAAGTATTATGTAGATTCAATGTCATCTTCATAAAAATATCAATGAAGCTGGATGTGGTAGCACATGCCTGTAGTCCCAGTGGCTCAGTGGGCTGAGGCAAGTTCTCAGTAGTCCTGAATCACAAGTTTGAAAGCCAGCCTCAGCAATTCAGTGAGGTTCTAATCAACTTAGTGAGACCCTATCTCAAAATAAAAAATAAATAAGAAGGGCTGGGGATGTGGTTTAGTGGTAAAATGCCCATGGGTTCAATTCCCAGCACCAAAACAAACAAACAAATGACAAAAAACAATGACATTGTTCACAGAACTAGAAAAAAACTAGTCTAAAATTCATTTGGAAGAACAAAAGACCCAGAATAGCTAAAGCAATACTGATCAATAAGAATGATACTAGTAGCATAACAATACCTAATCTGAAATTATACTACAGATCTATAGTAACAAAAACAGTACGGTATTCGCATAAAAGCAGACATGAAGACCAATGCAATAGAATGAAGGACACAGAGACAAACCCACATAGATACGGTTATCTGAGAACTGACAAAGGTACCAAAACCATATGTTGTAGGAAAGACAGCCTTTGAAACAAAGAGTTCTGGGAAAACTGGATATCCATATGTACAAGAATAAAACTATGGGGCTGGGGTTGTGGCTCGGCAGTAGAGTGCTTGCCTAGCACGTGTGAGGCCCTGGGTTCAATCCTCAGCACCACATAAAAATAAATAAATAAAATAAAGATATTGTGTCCAACTACAAGTAAAAAATAAATATATTTTTTTAAAATAGAATGAAACGAGGTCCCTATCTTTCACCCTGCACAAAAATCAACTCAAAGGGGACCAAAGACCTAGAAATTACACCAGAAACACTGTAACTGTTACAAGAAAACATAGGGTCAATACTCCAACACATGGGCTCAGGCACTGACCTTCCTAAAAGCTCCTAAAGCTCAAGAAATAAAATGAAGAATCAATAAACGTCAAGTTTAAAAACCTATTTTATTTTATATAGAAGTAGTCGTTTGAAGTTAATTTTACAATTTGGTCTTTAGGTAATAGTATATCAGTGAGGTCACGACTAAAATTGAGGAATAATTAATATAGATAGTGATGATACAATGACTCCAGGGATTGTGTGTCTCCTCATTTGGGGGAAAGAATGATAGCTTCCTCTCTTATAAGAGAGCTACATTTTGTTAGATATAAATAAAGTTGCTTTGTTGTACAAGAATTCAACAAAACAAGGGTATACAAGGGTGCATATAGAAACTGATAGGTCAAAGGAGGGTAGTAGGAACTTACCAATTTTTGCTTCTGGGCTTCAGATCGAAAATGTGATTAAATAGGTAACTATTTTTCCTTTGCCAGCTGGCACTGTGAGCTTTTGCCAGTAGAGGGCACTGGAGAGAAACTGCAAGAAGGAAAAGCGGTTTGCTTTCCAGTGGTGCCATAGCATCTACTCAGGAGGTGCTTGCAGCATAGACACCAGGGTCCTGCTGCTCTCACAACCTCTCCAGTGCCTGGCTTCATGGCAGCCAGCAGCTTCACACCTGGAATGCCCCATTAGATGGGTTAGTAGCAGTTTGCTTCTAGCTTCTGAAGCATCACAGGTTCCCCGTTTTCTAGCTTTTGTAGTACATGGCAGCCAGTACCAGCTAGTAGCCAGCAACTTTCTCCAGCACCCTACATCATGTAGTTTTGAGACACAGTACCTCTAGTTAGACCCTTCCTGCAAGTGCTTAGATATTAAGTGTCCCCCAAAGATTCATGTGTTGAGGGCTTGGTCCCCACACAAGGTGATGGTATTGAGAGATGTTGGGATCTTTAAGAAGTGGGACCTGTGAGAGGTCCAAAAGTCAATGGGAGGGTGCCCTCAGAAGGAACTGTGGGACACGGTCTGTTTCTTGTTCCCTATGTGGCAATGTGATTATTTGCACCCCTGTGTGTTCCTGCACTGCCATCACTAGGTGGCGATAGAGCCAGGGGAGACCCTCACCAAACCCTGTACTCTGCTATTTGGGCTTTTATACCCACAAAATGTGAGCTAAATAAAGCTGTTTTCTTTATAAAGTTAAGTCTGCCTTAGGTGTTTTGTTATTGTAACAAAAAAAACTGGCTAATAAACCTCCCCATAAACAGCTTTAAGGGTGGGTTTCTGCAAAGTTCTAGAGAGCAGATTTTCAGCAAGCTCTGCTATTCAATGAGCCACTGACATATTTTCTCCAAAAAGGACTGGATCTCAGCCCTGAATTGAGGCAAGAGAGAAATATTGTGGGCAAGGGTCTTCCATGAGCTCTCTATTTCACCCATGTTCATGCCTTTCCCTACCTTCTTGAATGTATGGCATGTATTTATAACAGCTCTTTTAATGTCCTTTGTCTACTTATTCTATCATCTGGGTCACTTTTGGGTCATTTTATATGGAGTATTTTTCTTCTCGTTAAGGGTTATATTTTCCTACTTCTTTACATGCCCGATAATTTTTATTAGATGCCAGGCATTATAATTTTTTTCCTTGTTTGGTGCAGATTTTTTGTACTTTGTAATATTTTTTTTTGTTCTGAGACATAGTTTATCAATTTGATCCTTTTGAAACTTTTATGTTTTGTTGTTGTTTTCAGGTAGGACTCGATCAACCTTTAGTCTAGGGATAATTTGATAGTCTAGAGCTAATTTGGTACTGAAGCAATACCCTTCTGAGTTTTCCACTCAACATCCCACGTGTCAGGAGGTTTTCTCATTCAGGCTGGTATGCAAATGAACTATATTCCTGGCTCTGAAAAACTTGAGACTTGTTTAGGGGCCTTCCCATGGGCCTTAGATAGTTTGAGGCCAGCCTCAGCAATTTATCAAGACCCTGCCTCAAGACAATAAATAAAGGGGGCAGGCACAGGGGTATATGCCTGTCATTCCAGTGGCTTAGGGGGCCGAGGCAGGAGGATCAAAAGTTCAAAGCCAGCTTCAGCAACTTAGCAAGGCCTTAAGCAACTTAGCAAGACCTTATCTCAAATAACAAATACAAAGGATTGTGATATGGCTCAGTGATATTGCCCCTGGGGTCAATGTTCATACCAAAACCAAAACAAAACAAAATAAAAATAAAAAGGGCTGTGGATGTAGCTCAGTGGTAGAGCACTCCTAGGTTCAATTCCCAGAAAAAAAGAAGGGTTTTATTAGATTTGGCTTAGATGACCAGAGGCTTGAATAGTTCCACAATAGCCTGCAGACTGGAAAGCAGAGAAACCAGGAGCATATCAGTTCAAGTTCTTTTCTCAGAACAAGAAAATCCAATGATACAGCCCCAGTCCAAGGCTGAAGACCTAAAGCCCTGGAGAGTCATTGCTGCAAATCTATATTCAATGGTTAAAGAATCCTGAGTCTGATGTCCATGGGCAATGGCAGCAACAAAAACACACACCCATTCAAGAAGTGTTTAGTGTGTGCATACGTGCAAGTTTCTCCACTCTTCCACTTTTTGTTCCATCTGGGCCCCCAGCCTCCCGGATGGTGCTGTCCAGATTCAGGGTGGGTCTTCCCCACTCAGTTCACTGACCCACATGCCAGTTGTTTCTGGAAATACCTCGCAGACATCCAGAACTGTGCTAAATCCATTTGGTAGGAATCTGTCAATCCAGTCAAATTGACAACCAAGATTAACCATCACACCATCCCAACAATGCACCTAGAAATACTGTCTATACAATCATATGTTTTACTCATTTGTTTCCCTTCTCTCAGGGATCATAGTGCCATGTTTTCTGTTGTCTAATGTCTGGAAACCATTGTTTCATATATTATCTGGTTTCTTAGTTGTTTAAGGCAGAAGAGTAAATCTAGTTGCTATTACTCCATCATGGCTGGTAAGAGAATTTTCTTTTTTTGATCCATGGTCTCAGACTTTGCCTTCTGAAACTCACACTCAAGTCATCAGCAAAATCTCTACATCCTCAATCTTTTCTCTGAAGGACAAGCTCGCCTTCTTGTTCCAATGGGTACATAAATGGATTTTACATAACAATGTTGCAGATCTCTCAAACCATGGTCATTTTTCTCTCCCACACCTCAACACCAATGATTCCAAAGGCATAGGTATCCTCTTTGTGCTTCATGCATGTCCTCCAACCATGCTATCTCCCTCCTCAGGACATTCTCCAACTCCTTGGAGGCAGAAGCATCAGACTCAACAGCCTTCTACTCATCTCTGTCACAGCCATCTACCAAGCCCCTCATGACTCCTCAAAACTTTTTTTTAGGATTTTATTATAGCCCACTGTCACTCTCTACAATCTCTCTCTTACCCAGAATTTTTTGGTGATTTCAAAATCCACATTGATGATGGATTCAAAATCCATATTCCAAACCATATGTGGTGGCACATGCCTGTAATCCCAACATCTTGGGAGGCTGAGGTAGAAGGATCACAATTTTGAGGCCAGCCTCAACAACTTAGTGAGATCCTGTCTCCAAATAAAAAATAAAAATAAAAAGGGCTGGGGATGTGGCTCAGTGGTTAAGCACCTTTGGGTTCAATCCCTGATATTAAAAAAAAAAAAACTATATTCCAACCCTCTGCCTTCTTTGTTCTGTGAGCTGTTCTGCACTGATATGGTACCCACTCTACTTCAGCCACCCCACTCCACACTGTGCCTGAGGTCTAGTGGAAAACAATATCTGCAGTCTCTCCATAATCTCAAATTCAAGGTTTCACTCACTGACCACCACATCTTCTCATTACAGCTCACTTCTACTTTATATTAGTCAGAGTTCTCCAGAGAAGAACCAATATCATGTAAATGCAGATATATAGTTAGATAGATAGATAGATGCTCCTCAAATTACAATGTTACATCCCAATAAACTCATCATAAGTTAGAAATGTCATAGGGCAAAAATGCATTTAATACATTAACCTACCAAATATCCTAGCTTAACAGCACAGTATGCCACAGAGTATTGGTTGTTTCCCCTCATGACTGCATGACTGCCTGGGAGCTACAATATGCTGTCACAGCCCAGAATAACGTGAAAGAATAATACTGCATATCACTAGCTCAACAAAAGACCAAAATTGAAAGTACAGTTTCTAGTCAGTTATGGTGGCACACACCATTAGTCCCAGCTACTTGGGAGGCTGAATCAGGAGGATCACTTTGAACCTTGGAGTTTGAGATGAGCCTGGGCAACATAGCAAGACCCTGTTTCAAAAAAAAAAAAAAGTACAAGTACAGTTTTTACTGAATTTATACCACTTTTGTACCACAGTAAGATTGAAAGAATCATAAACAGAACTATTGTAAGTCAGAGACCATCTAGATAGATAGATAGATAGAGGGATTATAAGGAATTGGCTAATGAAACCTGATTTGCTGCAACACCAGTGTGCTGAATTCTTAAGGACTGGAGGAATTCTAACTTTCCTTTTAGTCCCAGTTGAAACCAAACACCCTCAACCAAGTCTAGGTCTATTCATTGCAGCTGTTCTACAGCCAGAGGCAGCAACATGGATTATGGAAAGGCACGGATTGACAAGGTTAGTTGGTGACCAGGCACCCATGGGCAGATCCTAGACAGTGAAATAGCCTCTTTGCATTGGGGTCTTGATGCAGGAATTTTGCTGGAAGGTCAAGAATTGAAGATTAGGGGTGGCAATGTTCATCTCGAAGTGGAACTTTTCCAAGATACTAAGAGCAATGAGCTGAGCTGCACTTAAGACAAGGCTCTAGTAAATTATCATGCCCTTGATAAGAGTCTAATATCCCAATTATATAAGGCATTCTTACTGTCCAACATCAAAAACAAAAGCAAAAAAAATCTATTTATTTCCTGTAGTACTAGGGGTTGAACACAGGGACACTTTACCACTGACCTACAGCCACAGTCATTTTTATTTTTATTTTTCTTATTTTGAGACAGGGTCTTGCTAAGTTACTGAGGCTGGACTCAAACTTTTGATCCTCCTACTTCAGCCTCCCAAGTCACTGGAGTCATAGGCATGGGCCACCATGCCAGCCCGATTTTTTATTTTGAGAGACAGGGTCCTGCTAAGTTTCCCAGGCCGGACATTAACTCACTATCCTCCTGCTTCAGCCTCCTGAATAGCTGGGAATACAGGCATGCATCCAGCTAACAACCTGATTTTTTTAATGGGCAAAGGACATTTTTTTACAAAGAAGATATACAAATAGCCAAGGACATAAAAAGATACTCAACATCATTTATCATTAGGGAAATGCAAATCAAAACCAAAACAAGGTCCCACTTTATCACATAGTATGGCTATAATAAACAAAACAGAAAATAAGTGTTGGCAAGGATTTGGAGCAATTGAGACTCTTGTACATTGTCTTAGGAATGTAAAATGGTTCAGTCACTATGGAAATAGTTGCTTGTCTATGAGGTAAACAAAGAACTACACATAATCCAGCAATTCCACCCCCAAGTACATACCCAAAAGAACTAAAAACTGGTACTAATATGTAACACATATTTATAGCAGCAGCAGCCACAATAGCCAAAAGGTGGAAACAGCACAAATGTCCATCAACAGATGAATAGATGGACACATTATGGCACACACACACACACACAGGAATATTATTTAGCTACAAAAAACAAACAAACAAACAAATGAAGTGCCTGCTACATGCACAATGTCAAAGATTAACACAGATGACAGTAAAGTGGTAAAAACAGATTTATTCAGTAACTACTGACAGTAAGGAAAGCTTTGAGCTCTATTTTGATCTATAGGTGATTTGGATGTTATCAAGGGAGATGGAGGGAGGGGAGAGAGCAGAGGCTCAGTAAAGTCAGAGAAATGAAAAAGTACAGATGGCTGGTGAGTGTAAATATGATGGGGACGGCCATATTTTCTGGATGACAATTATGGAAATAGGATTCTGTGCTCCCACAGAAACAAGCCCTGTCCTTAGTGATGGTTACATTTCAAAGGAATAGCTCTGGGGTCCTTGTAAAAGATGTTTCTGATGGTCTGGGGTTGTGGCTCAGTGATAGAGTGCTCGCCTAGCACGCATAAGGCCCTGGGTTTGATCCTCAGCACCACATAAAAATACATAAAGGTATTGTGTCCAACTGCAACTAAAAATAAAACATTTTAAAAAAAGATGTTTCTGAAATGCAAGAGATACACATTTACAATCATAATCCTTTTTTTAAAAAAAAGCAAATGCTCTAAAGGTAAAGAGCCTATCATGGGGTGATGTCTAGAACAAACAGTAAATTCTGAAAGTCTGAGCTTTCTTAGGCAAGTTTTTTGTTTGTTTGTTTTTCATACTGAGGATTGAACCCAAGGGTATTTAACCACTGAGCCACATTCCTAGCCCTTTTTATTTCTTATTTTGAGACAGGGTCTCACTAAGTTGCTTAGGGCTTCACTAAGTTGCAGAGGCTGACTTTCAGCTTCCAATCCTCCTGCCTCAGCCTCCCAAGCTGCTGGGATTACAGGTCTGCACCACAGCACCTGGCTCAAGTAAGTATTTTAGTGGGGAAAACTGGTGACATCCCAGGAACATGGTCTTATGCTGCTATAACTCATGTTAATGTTTGGTTAAGTCTCTTATTGCAGGGTTTAGATGGAGCTGTTATGTGCCAAGAGTTCTGCAGTTCTCAGTGATACATGTTCCATGTGGATGAACCTTGAAAATGTGGTGGTATGTAAAAGAAACCAGACACTAAAGATCATATGCTTTATGGACCTAGAATAGGAAAATTCAAAAAGACAGAACACAGATTGGTAGTTGCCAGGGACTGGAGTTGGGGCAGGGAATGGATAGCATTTGCTTGGTACAGGGTTTCCTTTTTGGGTGATTAAGTTTTTTTGGAACTAGATGAAAGTGGTGGCTGTACAAACTGCCATACAATGGTTGATTTTATGTTACGTGAATTTCACCTCAAGTTTTAAAAAGAAAAAAGAAAAGTCAGGCATAGTGGCACACAGAAACTTGCAAGTTTGAGCCAGCCTGGGCAAATCAGAGCCTGTCTCAAGATAAAACAAGACAGGGCTGGGAATGTAGTTCAGAGGTAGAGCATCCCTGGGCTAAATCCCTATGATGGGAGGAGGTGGGCAATGTGTAGGGGCAGAGAAGAAAAAAGAAAAGAAAATCTAATTTTCTGATGGGGACTGGGCAAGTAAGTTTTCCTTCAAATATTCTATTCACAGTAACTCATGTGTGTGGGAGTAAGTTCCACATGCTAACCTCATGGTAAAAAGCACAGATTCCACCCTCGTTTCCAGCACCTTCTCTAGATTAGCATATGAAATAAAACATTCTGCAATTTCAGAAATGCTCTATATTTACACTGTCCGGTATGGTAGCTACTAGCCACATATGACCATACAGCATTTAAAACAGGGCACATGGTGGGAGAACTTGCCTAGCAGATGCAAGGCCCTGGGCTTGATCCCCAGCACTACAAAAAAATTAATAAAATAAAATATGCTGGAAGTTGTGGTGCATGCCTATAATCCCAGCAGATCAGGAGGCTGAGGCAGGAGGATTGCAGGTTCAAAGCCAGCCTCAGCAATTCAGCAAGCCTGTAAGCAACCTTGTGAGTCCCTGTCTCAAAAAATAAAAGGGCTGGGATGTGCCTCAGTGGTTAAGTGCCCCTGGGTTCAATCCCTTGTACCAAAATGAATAAATAAGTGGCAAGTGTAACTGAGGGGCTAAATGTCTACTTTTTTTTTTGGTCTGGAGATGGAACCCAGAGCTTCACATGTGCTAAGCACATGCTCTACCCAACCCCTATTTAATTTTTTATTGTAGTAAAATACACATAACAAAATTTAACATCTGTCTTAGTTCATTTCTGCTGCTATAACAAAATACCTTAGATTGACTATAAATAATAGAAATTTATTTCTCACAGTTATGGAGACTGGGAAGACCAAGATCCAAGGAGTCAGAAGATTCAGTGTCTGATAAGGGCTCACTCTCACACTCTGCTTTAGATGATGTCTTTTGCTGTGTCCTCACATGATGGGAGGGCAAAGGGTTCACAAGCTCCCTGAGGCCTCTTTTAATAAGGGCATTAATCCCATTGATGAGGATGCAGCCCTCATGATCTAATAACCTCCCGAAGTTTCTACCTCTTGAAACCACCTCAATTGGGATTATGTTTGAACATGAATTTTGGAGGCACATAAATACTCAGACCATGGCATCATCTTTCTTTTACTGTTGTTGATGGTGGTACTGGGTATTGAACCAAGGGGCACTTTGCCACTGAGTCACATTCCCAGTCCTTTCCATTTTTTATTTTGAGACAGGGTCTCCTGTCTCCCTAAATTGTTGTAGGTCTCACAAGTTGCTGATGTTGGCTTCAAACTGTTCCTCCTGCCTCATACCTCCAAGTTGCTGGAATTATAAGTGTGTGCCTCTGCCCCCAGCCATCTTGATCATTTTTAAGTGTACAATTCAGTGGTATTGAGTACATTCACATTGTTATGCAACTATTATCATCACCCATCTCCAGAACATTTTCTTCTTCCCAACCTGAAACTCATACCTATTAAGCAATAACTCCCCATTCCCTCCTTCTTCCAGTGCCTGGCAAACATCATTCTACTGAGAAACAGAAGAGAAAGACCTGACCTTCCCTAAGAAGAACTTTTTATTTTTCTTCTTTCCTTCTGCTGCTCCAAACACTTCACAGCTGGCCTGGGAGATGCTGACCTGGCTGGATGTCTCATGGCTGCTCTGGGAGACTTTTGGCTATAGCAGTCTCAGATTCCCTGGGATAATTCTAGAAGACTAAGCCCCTCTGCTGTCACTTCAGATATCCTCATTCTAGTTGGCAAGGAGCCTCTCCCTGACCCATGATAGCCAAGGCAGGTGGGCCCAATATACCTGCCTAGGCTGGCATGATTATGCAGAAAATTCACAGTAGGCAGGAGATTGTGTGAATGCATAGGCCTGCTCTTTTTGCCTATATATGCAGCATTCTTTTCACTCTCATGGGGATGGGGAAGCCCCATCCCGTGTACTGCTCCCCTTTATGCTGCAGTATAGTCCTAATAAAACCTCTTTCCAGGCTAAGCTGGTTGTATTAAGAGATGATAATATGAGGGCGGTTCACACCAAGAGATGCCAGCAACCAGAGCTGATAACACCAAGAGCTTTTAGCCCTGAGAACAGCTAGCAGCCCAAGAACTGTCAGGAGCTTCAGAAAAAGCTGCTGAGAGAGCTGCTAGCTCCGATTGCTAGAAGAGCAACAAGGAGAGCTGTCAAATAGCCACTGGCAATCAAGGTTCAGGGCAACTAACACCAAGGGAGCTGCATTTCATTCATTCATGGTTTCTATCGAACTGAGTAAAATACCCCTCAGTCAACTGGTAACTCTACTTTCTTGTCTTTATGAATTTGACTTCATATGTGTGAAATCATACAGTATTTTGACCCTTTATGTCTGGCTTAATTTATTCAGCACAATATCTTCATGGTTTATGTATGCTGTGCCTTATGTCAGAAACATCTGTGTGTCATTCACTAATTCTGAGAAATACGTCACTAGGCAATTTTATTATGCAAGCATCAAAGAATGTGCTTTCATAAACTAAGATGGTTACAACCTCACTAGGCAATATAACGTGTGTGTGTGGGGGGGGGGGGTTGGGGATGAAACGCAGGGCCTCACATGTGCTAAGCACACATTCTACCACTGGGCCACACCACCGGCCCAAGGTGGTATACTTTCATAGGACTACACTCATGAATGCAGACCATTCTTGAATGAAATATCATTATGTAGTGCATGACTGTTCTTTATTTAATTTTAATTTTAATGTAAATAGCCACAGGTAGCTAATGTCTACCACATTGGATAGCATAGCTCTATAAAATGCTTTTATCACCTTGTATCAATTTATCAACTTGATATAAACTGTTTCAGAGTAGAGAAAAAAAGAAATTCCCCAACCCATGTATTATAATTTATGTACTGGAGATTTTCCTAGAGGATGCTGATAGGAATCTTCCAGTAAAAGAGAAGGAGCAGATGTCATGTGTGCTGTGTTAAGGATTAAGAGGTATGTTCTGAACCAAAATGTGCAAATAGTCTTTGAAGATGAACTATGGGACTCCCTTCTGCCTTAACATACTCTGGTAGAGGAAGACTTGGAAGTAAGATGCCCATCTGCTTCTGATAGACAGAAGGTATGTTGGAAAATTATACTTAGGGCTGAGCTGGGGCTAATTTTGTGATATTCTGCCATATTTATTCATTCATGCATGTTTAATTCCATGGATGTTTATGTATTACCTAACTCTGCACTAAGCCACGTGCCAGCTTCTGGGACATAGCAGCACAGCAACCAGACAAAGTCCCTGCCTCCATGAAATGTTATTTTCCAAAAGGACAGAGCCAAATAATAATCAAAAAAATAAAAACAAGAAACTCAGATGGCCATTCTAAGTACAAAGTATAATGAAAGAGAATGAGTGCTGGGTGGTTGGAGAAACCCAGGAATGGTTAGTTTATGAGACACTGGGGCAGGCCTCACTGAAAAGAGGACATATAATTAGAAATATAAAGGCAGCCTGGATTATTAGACTGGTTTCTCCCCATGGTCTTGTTCAACATGTTCCTCTGTTGGTTGGGTTTCTACAACCTTGGTAGTTGGATCTAAAGGTTGATCTGCTATAGGTTCAATTTGGGAGCAAGAATTCTTGATAGGTAGTGCTGAATTCTTCCATCAGGAGGCTCAAGTCTGGCACAGTCTCTAAGACATATTTTTATTTTTAATTGATACTTAATAATTGTGCAATTTTTATTTATAGGATCTCCACCTGTTGAGAGCCACAGCCGAAGGGGCCCCAGCAAACTTTCAGACTGCCAGCTAATGAGCTGAAGGGGCCCCAGCAAACTTTCAGACTGCCAGCTGATGATTGGCTCACAGCGGCTCCAGCAACATCTAGCTGATTGGCTCCTCTGCGGTGAAGCTCATTGGGCTGTTTCCCTGCCCTTTCAGACCACGGAGCTGCTCATTGGGGGACTTTTTTTGGCTCCGCCCATGTGACCCAGCCAATCGGCCTCAAGAGCAGGAGGATTGTGGGAGGAAGAGGTTGTTGGGGTGTGGCTTGTGGGAAGCCGGTGGTGGCAGTTGGGCTCTGAGGGTTTTTTCCTGAGGAGCTGTTTTGTTTATCCTGTGTGGTTCTAAAAATAAAGTTAGTTTCTTTTGACAAGTGGCTCCTGAATTGTGCCCAGCCAGACTGCGGCATCCACCCACTCTCTCTCAGTAAGTACTGGGGATTGAGCCCAGGGGTGGTTAACCACTGAGCCACATCCCCAGTTTTTTTTTTTTATATTTATGTATTTATTTATTTATTTATTTTAGTTTTCGGTGGACACAACATCTTTGTTTGTATGTGGTGCTGAGGATCGAACCTGGGCTGCACGCATGCCAGGAGAGCACGCTACCGCTTGAGCCACATCCCCAGCCCCACCTGTTTTTTTTTTTTTTTTTTTTTGAGACAAGATCTCACTAAATTGTTTAGGGCCTCACTAAGTTGCTGAGGCTGGTTTTGAACTTGAGATCCTCCTGTGTCAGCCAAGTTATTGGGATTACAGGTGTGCACCACCATGCCCAGCTGGCTCTCTCTTTTGCTGTGATCCTGTGGCCCTAGATAGCCATTGTCTGAACTCAATATTTCATTAAGTCTTTGTAAAGTGATGAGAGTCAATCATTCCTTTTTCAATTTAAGAGTTATTTTACAAATCCTTGGTGTACATAGAACATTTTCAAACAATTCTCCCTCCTTTCATCTCCAAATCTTTCAGTTTTGACCATCATGTCATGAGAGTCCTGATTTATTGAAGTCATTTATCAACCCTCATTTCTCTAGAATTGTAGTTCCTATATTAACCATAACTCCCTTTATATCATCCTCCCCTTGACCCTTGATGATTTCATTTTCACTGAAATGATCCTTCCAAATATCTGAACTCTCGCTTTCTTGATCTCCTTTCTTGCATCCATCTCCTCACTCATTCGCTTCCATAAAAATAACCTCTTAACACCATCACTGTTGTGGTTTGGATGTGAAGCGTCCCCAAAGACTCATGTGTTGAAGGCTTGGTCCCAGATGCTGCAATGTTCAATGGATTAATCCATTAATGAGTTCCTAACTGAAGGGTCGATTAGGAGATGGGGCCCAGTTGGAAGAAGTAGGTCACTGGGGGTGCCTTTTAAGGGTATATCTTTTTTTAAAGGGTATATCTTGTTCCTAGCATCTTCTTCTCTTTTTTTCCCTAGATACCACGAGGTGAACTGCTGTGCTCCACCCACACCTTCTGCCATAATGTTCTGCCTCATCACAGGCCAAAAGTAATGGACCCAGCCATCTATGAACTGAAACCTCTAAAACAGGGACCTTAAGTTGTTTTTCTCAGGCATTATGTCAGAGACAGAAAGCTGATTACCACAGTCACTCAAATTGGAAAAGGTGCAATTGTCAACTTCATGCATCTCTCTCTGATATTTTTCTTCTATTGTTTCAGGTAATTTCCTCTAGTACTCCAACTATAATAATCATCACATCTTAAAACAGGGGCACTGAAACATCATGAAGAATTCACAGCTATGGATACAGACACCTAAGCATAGTAAAGACAACTCTTCAAGGAAACATCCTCTAAATTGTTCTAGCTTCAGATCCTGACATAGATCCATTAAAATCTCAGAAACCTCCCACCAGGGACAGAGCCTCTCAAACTCAGATACCTCACAGACTGGACACAAATCCCCCAAAGGATCAGAAATCTAACATCCTAGGACACAGAGCCTTAATAGAACAGAGTCCCCATACTCTGGAATACACTTATGAACAGCTTAGATACCTGAAACATGCACCCCAAATTCTGAGACCTCAAACACTGACATAAATTTGCCAAAACCACAGAGACCCCCAAACCTAGAGAATCCCCAGTCACCTCAGACACCTCACACACTAGACATATAACCTCAAAGAATTTATAGGCATCACACACTGGGTCCCAAACACTGTGTTTCACATCCTGAAATACAGACCCACAAAAAGCTCATAGACCACATGTAGAGGATAGAGCCCCCCAAAGTCTGCACATTTCATATAATGGATAAAGAATTCCAAACAGATTTGAGACATTATACCTTGGGTCACAGAAGCCCTGAAAGAACATAAAAATTAGGCTCTGGGACACAAAACCAGAAAAGCATTATAGATAACATTTATAGCCAGAGACAATCCTAGAAAAAGTTCAGAGATCACACTTCTTGGAAACAGATTCTTTTTTTCTAGAAAGAGATTCCTACACAGAGGAGAGATATCTTATTCTCTGTTAGAATTCCATACACAACTTTTCTTTTCTTTCTTTTCTTTTTTCTTTTTTTTTTTTTGGTGGTGCTGAGCCTTGTATATGACAACTGAGCTACAGCACCAGTCCCCACATATAACTTTTAATACTATGTATCTAAGGATACTGACCTACAAAATGCACTAAACATCTTTGACAAAAGCTAAGTGACCTCAAATTCCAGACACATACATAAAATCATCTCAGAGGCCTGAAATTTATCCCCAAAGGGATTCAAAACCTTAAAATGCCAGAGCCTTCACACTCAGGGACAATGAACTTCATAACACCAAAACCTAACCATCATGGAAAGAGTTCCACAAAACTTGAGAGTGCCCACATTCTGGAGAGCATAGAAACATACACACACACACACACACACACACAAAAAAAAAAAAAAAAAAAAACTCAGTGGCCTCAGAAACAGGAAGAAAACTAAATTGGCTTGGGGAAGTCACAGTCTAGAAAACAGAAAACCAAAGAGCTTCAAGACCTCACCCTTTGGACACAGCTTCCCTAAAACCTCAGAGACTATTATGAGATACAGGCCACAAAAGAGCTAGGAGATTTCAGTCTGTGGAACAAAGATCCAAGTAACTCAGATACTATATACAATGGTATAGAGACTCTCAGATTAAAGATATCACAACCTGAACAAAGGCCCTCAAAAACCTCAGAGACCTTATTTCCTGAGACACAGAAATGCCAAACAACTAATGTCACAGCTACGGTTTGAATGTGTTCCCCAAAAGTTCATGATTAAAACTTAATCCCCAAATCCATATATTAATGAATTTAGAGGCAGGGACTTTGGGAGATAGTTAGGATTAGATGAGATTTGAGGGTGGGCCTCCATGATGGCATTAGTGGCTTTATAAGAAGAGGAAGAAAGACCAGAGCTAGCATGCTTGCTCTGTCTCACCATGTGATGCCTCCTACCATCTCATGATGCAGCAGGGAAGCCCTCACCAGATGCTAGTGCCAGGTACTTGAATTCCCCAGCGTCTAGGATTGTGAGCCAAATAAACTACTACTTCTTCTTCTTTTTTTTTTTTTAAATAATGAGGAATGAAGCCAGCGGCATTTTACCACTGAGTTACATCTCCAGTTCTTTTTTATTTTTACTTTGAGACAGGGTCTCACTAAGTTTCTGAGGCTGGCCTTGACTTTGCGATCCTCCTGTCTCAGCCTACTGAGTTGCTGGGATTGTTGGGGAACAGGCAGATGAAACGGTGGGAACATGAGGTTAAAAGAATAATTATATAAAATGGGCCCACTGTTCTGACCCCCACATGCTTTCTTTTCCAAGAAACAATCTACCTGCAGCCCTATCCAGCCTAAGTGAACAGGATAAGTCACACTCCTTAGTAAGCTACCTGTTCACTGCAGGAGAAATGGCAGGCCTAAAATAATGTTGATAAGAAGAGCCCATTACCCTGAAAGAGGGTCACCAGGTCCTGAAACTCTGAGAGATAAGGATAGTTCTTCCTAACCATAAAATATGTAAGAATGTATGGCTAAGAATCCAATTAGAACTGGTCAGCATGGGCCAAGGTGATCTAGAGTTGCCATGAAAATGGGGACTTAAAAATATGATGTCAGCCTGCTGTCAGTCAAAAGTCAAGAGGTGGACCTGGGCAGGGCTCTATGGAAACTTCTCTGGCATGCCCAATAAAACTGGAGTTCAGGAGAGGCACACTGTTTCTCTCTCCTAAGAGGACCCACTCTCTCCCTCAAGAGTGTTCCCTTCCTCTTTTCCTATCTTTTTAATAAACTTATTCCTGTTACTCTCAGCAACATGTCTGAAATTTTTCTGACTTGGTTGCAAGAATCAGGGTTTGAAGAGGGGGTCTTTACACTGCCCTGGTTTCTCAGAAGGCCTGGCTTTGTATTACAGGAATACACCAACGTGCCTGGCTAAACTTATTTTTACAAATTACTCCATCTTGGGTAGTTTGCTATAGCAATAGAAAATGGAGTAAAACAATCACCATATGACAAACTGCTCTTATCAGGCTTTAATATTTCAAAACCTGTAATACCTGTTTTATTAAGGAATATTATTAAGACCTTAGTTTTATTAAGGGTCTGTGTCCTAGAGTGTGAAGTCTGATCCTTTGGGGGATTTGTGTCCAGACTGGAAGGTACCTGAATTTGGAAGGCTCCATGGTGGGAGATTTCTGAGACTCCCAAAATTACTTGTACGTTTAACATCCTGCAAAGAGACACTAAATAGTTCTATGACCTCACATTTTGGCCATAATCCTAAAGTCAGCTCAGAAATCTGGCACACCTAAGAACAGTAATGTGGCCTCAAATTCAAGAAGAGAACCTCAAAAATTCAGAGATAGTCACAGTCAGGGACACCAATTCTCAAAAATGTCAAATACTTCAAAATAAAAAATAAATTTAAAGAAAAGTCAAGCATCTCACAGCCATATAAATGGACCCACAAAATGTTCAGAGAACTCATGCCACAGTCAAAAATAAGTCAGCTCAGAGAATTCACACTTTAGGAAGTGTGAGATGTCACATGTTGGGTAGTATAATCCCAAAGAGTTCAGAAGGCTTACAGCCTGGGATACAGACCAGAGATGTGGAATACAGCCTAGAAACCTCACACCCTGAAACTCAGATCCCCAAACTTTCCAAGGAATTTATAGCCTTGGTCACAGAAATGCAAACATATTAATGACCTCACATCCTGAGACACAGGCTCCCAAATACCTCAGGACCTTATCCTATGAGTCAGCAATCCCCAAATACCTCAGAGTTCACACCTTGGAAATGAAACCCAAAGTACTCAAGGTCCTCACAATACTGGGAAGCAGAACCACTGGGCATGGTGTCACATGCCTATAATCCCAGCAGCTCAGGATTCTGAAGCAGGAGGATCTCAAGTTCTAGGCTAGCCATGGAAACTTAGTGAGACCCTGTCTCAAAATAAAAAAGAAAAAGGTCTAGGGATGTGGCTCAGTGGTTAAGCATCCCTGGGTTCAATTTCCAGTACCAAACAAACACCCAGAATAACCTTAGTTTTAGGGGCTGGGAAGGTGACTTAGTGGTACACTGTTTACCCGGGAAGCAGAACTTCAAACAGTTCATAGAAGAACCCTCACACGCTAGGTCACAGCTCATCCCTAGGACATAGTCCCTCAAAGAGCCCAGATATATAGGGGATGCTTGTGGTTTGAGGTCAGCCTGGACAACACAGTGAGACTCTGCTTCTTTAAAAAAAAAAAAAAAAAAAAAAAAGCCTTCCACTTGCCCCTGCCGATCAAACCTTTTGTTCCATAAAGGTGTGAGTCTAGGCAATCTCAGTGGTGTGGTGCTGTTTCCCTCCTCCATGGAGCACCATAAGGGGCGAGGAGGGAGTTTTCTCCAGATTCCCCTACCCTTCTTGTGAGAGTCTGGTGGGGTTCTTGGTATAAAATCCTGGAAAAGGGTGGGAAATGCCCCATGGCAGCAAACCCCCAAAGCTTCCCACTCTCTCCCTAGCCTGTATACAGCCTCCATCAATTCACTAAAATTCCTCATTTAAAGTTCCTATCAAGCCAGGAGCAGTGGCACGTGCCTGTAATTCCAGCGACTCCACAGGCTGAGGCAGGAGGATCCAAGTTTGAGGCCAGCCTCAGCAACTTAGTGAGACCCTGTCTCAAAATGAAAAATAAAAAGGGCTGTAGCTCAGTGTAGCTCATGGGGTTTGACCTCTACCCTTTTATATGAAACATTTTTTTTCTGGAATGTTTAGAGGGAAGCATGGCTCAGAATAGCTTTTCTAACTTCATGATTCTATAGCTCCCTCTTCTGTTTTTGTAAAGAGCTCAAAACGATGGGATTTTGCTTTTGGAGATAGGTTCTGTTCTCTCTCACTCTTTTTTTAAAATTTAATTTAAATTTTTTATTTATATATGACAGCAGAATGCATTAAAATTCTTATTACACATATAGAGCACAATTTTTCATATCTCTGGTTGTATACTCTCTCTCACTCTTATGTGAATGCAGCTCAGTGGAAAGCACCCCTGGGTTCAATCCCAGTATCAAAAAAAAAAAAAAAAAAAAAAAAAAGTTCCTATCAGCTTGTGAAGCTTCCAGTGGCTTCAGCCCCATGTAAGCAGAAGTCTGGTCCTGTGTCTCTCTGCAGGCTCTTGTCTCTCTCCAAATTTTAGGATAGCCATCTGTCCTGTGATCTCAGTTCTCTGATGAGTTCACATGGTTATTTATTTGCTCTCTACCCACCTTTTTTTTTTTCTTTTTGCAAGGATGGAGGTTTCTTTTTTTTTTTTTTTTTTTTTTTTTTTTTGTTCTTTACACATTCATGTTGAAACAGAACCTTTTTATTTCTTTTTGATCTTCAAAACTATCCTCTGCCTTTTCATCTATTTCTCTTAAGCCATTCATTATCTGTTGTGTTTATTTGATTTTATATTCCTTGTAGTTTAGTCTCAATTTCTGAAATGGCTTTGTTTCATTGCTAGTTCTTTCTTCAATTCTATTACCCATTTTCTGAATTTTCTTATTCTGATTTATGTAGTTCTTTCATATCTCATATCATTTCTTAATCTCTTTGAGCTCATTTGGAAATATTAGGATAGAGTTTTCATTTGTTAATTAGGCATGTCTTTCTGACATTCTTCCTCATTGTCTTTAGGGTTGTAATTTGCTTCTTATTTTTTTCCTTACAATTTTTAAGGGGTTTGGCTGCTACCATTTTATATGAAACAATTTTTCTGGAATGTTTAGAGGGAAGCATGGCTCAGAATAGCTTTTCTAACTTCATGATTCTATAGTTCCCTCTTCTGTTTTTGTGAAGAGCTCAAAACAATGGGATTTTGCTTTTGGAGATAGGTTCTGTTCTCTCTCATTCTTTTTTTTGAATTTAATTTTTTACTTATATATGACAGCATAATGCATTACAGTTCTTATTACACATATAGAGCACATTCTTTCATATCTCTGGTTGTATACTCTCTCTCACTTTTATGTGGACATTTTTTTTTCATTTACTTCCTCTCTCTCCCTCCCTCCCTCCTCCCACCTCTCATATTGAGGATTGAACCCAGGACTACTATACAACTGAACTATATCTCCAACCCTTTTTATCTTTTATTTAGACACGGGATCTTGCTAAATTGCTGATGCTGGCCTCGAACTCACAATCCTTTTGTGTCGAACTTGCAATCCTCTTGCTTCAGCTGTCCGAATCACTGAGATTCATGTGCACATCACCACACTCAATTTATTTTTTTCCTTTATCTCCATGTTCCTCCTAATCACAACAGATTGATGTGTGTGTGTGTGTGTGTGTGTGTGTGTGTGTGTGTGTTGCTGAGGCTGGAACTTAGGGCCTTGCAAATGCTAAGCACATGCTCTACCACTCTACCACTGAGCTATACCCCTGGCTCCTCCAATGGATTCTATTCCCAGTTTTTTCAGTGTCCCTGTTTGACAGTTCATAGGAACCAGACTGTTTCAGCCCTTTTGGAAGAATTGTTTACTTTTACATATGTTTGAAAAAATTCTAATAAGTCTTAAAAAATCTATGTCAGAAATAGAAAGAGAGAGGGGGAAACACAAGATTATATAATAAATGACTAATAATGGTTAATGGCAGGGTGAGGGTGGATGCTGGCTAGCATTAGCAGGAAGCTTTTCATTGCATTTCTTTTCACTTCAGGGTTGTGTTTTTTTTTTTATTTGGTAGCAGGGATTGAACCCAGGGGTGCTTAATTACTGAGCCACATCCCCAGTGCTTTTTATCTTTTATTTTGAGACAGGGTCTCACTAAGTTGATTAGGGCCTTGTTAAATGGCTGAGGCTGACTGTGAACTTGTGATCCTCCTGCCATATCTTCTGGAGCTTCTGGGATTATAGGCATGAGCCACTACATCTGGCTTCACTTCTGTTTTTGAAGCATATTTATATCACCAATTCAAAAAGTAGTTTGTAATCTAGTACAGAGGTGCACACCTGTAATCAAGCTACTCAGATAGTTGAGGCAGATTGTCAGTTCCAGGCCAGCCTGGGCAACATAGAAAGACCCTGTCTCAAAAAAAAATTAATTCTTTAGAAATGTGCCTATATACTATCATTCACTTCAGGTAGGAATGCAAAATAGTACAACATGTATGGAGGACAATTTGGCAACATATACTGAAATTACAAATATACATCTACGCTGGGTGAGGTGGTGCATGCCTGTGATTCCAGCAACTCAGGAGACTGAGGCAGGAGGATCAAGTTCAAGGCCAGCCTCTGCAATTTAGCAAGATCCTCTCTCACAATAAAATAAAAAACGGTGTGGGGTGTGGCTCAGTGGTAAAGCATCCCTGATTCAATTGCCTAGTATCACAAATAAAGCAAGTACACATCTACCCCTTAACCCAGTAATTCCATTTCTGGGCATATGCAAAATGATACAAGATTATTCATTATAGCATTTTCATAGCCAGAAACTGGAAACAATCCAACATTAAATAAAGTAAGGTACATGCACACAAAGGAATGCTAAGGAGCTGTATAAAAAAAATGAGAAAGCTGGGGATGTAGCTCAGTGGTAGAGCACTTACCTAGTGTGTGTGAGGCCCTGGAATCCATCCCCAGCTCTGCCAAAACAAAAGCAACAACTGAGGACGTTCTCTATATACCATTTGTAAAGATTTCCAGGGTACATTGTTAATAAAAGGTACAGAACAATATAAAAATGTGCTATCTTTTGTGAAGAAATGAAGAGTATATATTTGTACTTGCTTGTAAATTCATAAAGAAATTCTAGACAGATACACATTGAACGAATAAAGGTGGTTGCAGAAGAAACTCGACCTCTTTGGCCTGGAAAACAAGTCCTTTTAGGATAGGCTTTTAAAGCCAGATTGTCTGCCACTTTGGTACATGTCTTTGGGCAAATTCATGTTTCCTCATCTGCAACACAGGATAATAGTACCTATCCTCAGAGTTGTGAGGGTCAAATGTATTAATACCCACCAAGACTGTGGCACATAGTTAGCTTTCAGTACATATTAGCTAAGCTGGGATGTAGCTCAATAGTACAGTGTATGCTTAGAATTTATGAGGCCCAGGGCTCAATACCCAGCACGTACATACATGTGCACATATGCACACACATGTGTGCATGTGTACACACACACACACAAACAAATTAACTAATTTATATTCAATGGTAGTAACTAGCTCTAACTGACCTTTCCATCTATGTCTTCAACAGCTCTCCTATAGTGTGGCTCTCAAGGCTAGCTGAAATTTTAAATCACACAGAAAAAACAAAACTGATGCCTAGACCCCACTCCCAGATCACATAAATCAGAATTCTTGTGTGGGGGCTATGGAGTAGAGCCCAGGCACTGTTTCTTTGTTTGTTTGGTTTTTGCGATGCAGGTGCTCTATCATTGAGCTATACCCCCAGCCAACATAGCATTGATATTTTTTAAAAGTCTCAAATGATTTTGATCACACCTTCCAGATGATGAGTCTCCTCACTGTACCTGACTGAGTCAGGCCCATTCCTACCTCCACACCTCTGCTAACACCATCCTCCTCTATCCTCCATCCCACATCCCTGACTGTTGATTTTCTACTCATCATAGATGTCTCTTTCTCTATAAGGTTCTCCTTGTTCTCTTCATGCTCCTTCATTTGGATTACACCCTGCTGCCTATATGGTACAGTAGGGGCTACTGGGCACAGCACACAGTGGCCACCTTTCCAGTAGTTCATTTGTTTGTTGTTTTTTTTTTTTGGTACCAGGAATTGAATCTAGGGTCACTTAACCACTGAGTCACACCCCCAGCTCTTTTTTATCTTTTTATTTTGAGATAGGGTCTGGCTAAGTCCTTACAGTCTCACTAATTTGCTGAGGCTGGTCTTGTACTTGCAAATCCTCCTGCCTCAGCCTCCTGAGTCACTGAGATTACAGGCGTGCACTACCACCATGCCTGGCTGTTTGTTTTTGATACAGGGTCTTGCTATTATTGGCCAGACTTGTCTCAAACTCCTGGACTCAAGTGTTCCTCCTGCCTCAACCTCCCAAGTAGCTGGGACAACAGAGACCTAACATCATACCAGGCCATCCCAAGCCTTATCACCTTCTTATCCTTACCACATAGGTATGTATTTCCTGTGTTCTGCCACACACAACCATTTGGCCTTCTGCAGCCTGCACTTGCCCACCTGACACTTCACATATGTGCTTCCTAACCCTCCCCAGCCTCAACTATTTCCTAAACAACTCTTACTCATCCTTCAAGACTCTGCTTACAGGCTGGGGATGTAGCTCAATGGCAGAGTTCTTGTGTGAGGCCCTGGGTTTGGGTTTGATCCCCAGCACCACCTCCCCACACAAAAAGAACTCGCTCAATGTGTAGAGCTCCACGGAAGCCTACTCTGAGCCTCTGTGCCAGTCTCCTTGAGGTTCAGTTTGGTTTTCTCTTCCCTCTGTTCCCTTGCACTCTGGACTTACCTATAGCACTTCCCAAATTGTGTTAATTTCCTGTGTATTTGTCTAGGTCTCCAGTCTGTTATCTTTAGGATAACAATTTTTCCCCTCTGTCTTCCTTCGCTGCAGCACAGGCAGCCCTGCATAAAGGAAGTACTTAGAATGTTTGCTGAATTCTATTACTCTGTGGGGGTTTACTGGTATTCATCTTGAAAATTGCTGGGCTCTCCTTAAACTCAAAGCCCTGATAACTGAACACTATAGTCTAAGACTAGCATGAACAGCACTAAGGGAACTGGATTATCACCTCCTTCATTTTAGCCCATTGCTGTCTAGGTCTAAGATCTCAATACCTTATTTACATTGCATTATCAAGCCAGCCTTCTAAGTCTAAGATCTTATTAATGTTAACAAGCTAGCCTTTGAGTACCGCCCCCTCAGCCAATTCACTGCCTGACAAATTGCTTTTCTTAGGCAATGGTTTGCAACCCTGACTATACATTCAACTCAGCTGGAGTGCTTTTAAACAACCTACTGCTTAGGACTCCCTGCAGGCCAATCACATTAGAATCTCTGGGGGTGGGCCCCAGGCATTAGTAGTTTTTGAAGCTCCCCAGGTGATCCCAATGATCTGCCTTGAGAATCAGAATCACTGGTAGATTTAAAGCCATATAGCACCTTCAGCTGGCTCTGCCCTTTCCCTCTCCCTTGTCTACCTTTCTTCCCTACCCACATCTTCACGCTCCTCTCCTCTCCTTCTCACTTGCCTGTCTTCTGGTTGCCTACCCCTGTTTTCTAATGATGCAGAGCCAGCCTAGGGTTCTGTCCCTTTGTGATCTTGGGGCAAGTCACTTCATTCTGGTTCTCAGTTTCCTCTTGATTTCAGAGGGGGATCATAAGCCTTGTTGTTGTAAAGATCACAGGAAATAACAGACCCCCAAAGTCCTTTGGATGCTGGAGAACACAATGTAAATATAAGGGTTATCTAGAGCTGTGTGCATTCCAACATACACAAGGATGAGGGATGAAAAGCTAGCTATAGGAGGGGCCACATGGTGTTAATACAGGTCCAAGGTTTCAAAGCATGCAAAACAAGACTACTTCATGTTTACAAAATACTAGAAAACATTTCTGAAATAGGCATATAAAGTCAAAGGACAAAACATCCACAGGAGTGATAAACTCCAAACTCCAAACTAGGGTAACTGGGGGAGGAAAGGGGATGCAATAGAAAAAGGGAATTGAGAGGGAGACAACTATATCTTTTTTTTTTTAAGAGAGAGTGAGAGAGGAGATAGAGAGAGAGAGAGAGAATTTTTTTGATATTTATTTTTTTTTTAGTTTTCGGCGGACACAACATCTTTGTTTGTACGTGGTGCTGAGAATCGAACCCGGGCCGCACGCATGCCAGGCGAGCGCGCTACCACTTGAGCCACATCCCCAGCCCCAACTATATCTTTTTTAAAAATAAATTTATAATACCTTTTATTTATTTATCTTTATGTGGTGCTGAGGATAGAAACCAGGGTCTCAAATGGGCAAGGGGAGTGCTCTACCACTGAGCCACAATCTTTAATGCTTTATTAGGAAAAAAAAAAAAACAACTAAGTGGCTGGGGATATAGCTCAGTGACAGAGCACTTGCCTTGCATGCACAAGGCCTGGATTCCATCTCTAGCACTTCAAAAACAAAAATAAGGGCTGGGGTTGTGGCTCAGCAGTAGAGCGCTTGCCTAGCATGTGCGAGGTGCTGGGTTTGATCCTCAGCACCACATAAAAATAAATAAAATAGAGATATTGTGTCCAACTACAACTAAAAACAAAATGTTAAAAAATATGAAATATGGCAAAATGTGATAAAACTAGGGGTGTCATATTCTCTACTTTTCTGCATACTTTAAAAGGTAAAATGACTATACAATATAAATATAGAACAACCTTTCTTTGCAGAGCTGGGGATTGATCCAGAGCCTTGTGCATGCTAGGTAAGTGCTCTACCACTGAGGTACACAGTCCTATAATAGAAACGTTTTTTGAGGGATGGCAGGGATTGAACTCAGAGGCACTCAACCACTAAGCCATATCTCCAGCCCATTAGTTGTAGATGGACATAATACCTTTATTTTTTCATGTGGTACTGAGGATGGAACCCAGTGCCTCACACGTGCAAGGCAAGCACTCTCACCACTGAGCTACAACCCCAGCCCTCTCCAGTCCTGTTTTATATTTTATTTAAAGATAGGGTCTCACTGAGTTGCTTAGCACCTTGCTTTTGCTGAGGCTGGCTTTGGACTAGTGATCCTCTTGCCTCAGCCTCCTGAGCCACTAGGATTACAGGCGTGTGTCAATTCCATTCTAGAGCTATAACTGAGCTATACCCCCAGCCCTTTTTAGTTTTTATTTTGAGACAGGATTTTGCTAAATTGTTCTCAAACTTGTGTTTCTCTTGCTTCAGCCTCCCAACTCACTGGAATTAGAGGCATGCACCACCTGACCAGTGGGACACTGAGATCTTTTGACCCAATTATGATGGAACTGAAATTGAGTCAGTCCAGTGAATATTGTAAGGAAGGCTTGTATTAGGGCTTCCATTTAGGATGGGAGACACAACTCCAAGATGTCAGGCTGGCCTCCTGAACCAAAGAAGGGAGCTCATTTTATTGGTTACTTGCAGGAGTGGAAATTAAATGTAGAATTTTGTTTTGTGCTAAAGACAAGTTGCTGCAGCTGTTCAAGAGAACACATACAGGGCACCTGACCTCAGCAATGCATAGTTGACTGTGATTGAGGGTGATACACACCAAACCTCCAGGGGTCTGCTGTCAGGCCATGAGCCAAGGCCCAGAACTGAGGTTTCCTTTTGTCCCTATGGTGGTCCCTGTCTCTAAGATTTCAACTTTTGCCAGGAGTGGTGGTGCACACCTATAATACCAATGAATCAGGAAGCTAAGGCAGGAGGATTGCAAGTTCAAAGCCAGCATTAGCAACTTAGTGAGGCCAAGGCTCTAAGCAAGTTAGCAAGACCATGTTTCAAAATAAATAGAAAATGGGCTGGGGATGTGGAATAATAGGTAAGTGCTCTTGGGTTCAATCCCCAGTTATCCCTCCTCCCCCCAAAAAAAAGAAAGAAAGAAAAAGAAAAGAAAATATGTATATATGTTATGGGCCAGGCTATATGGGCAATGGCCAAACAGACTCCTTTTTGCCTGGAGACTCCACATCATGTAAGAAATGCTTCTCCCATGGAAAGTCCCACTTCTGTACCCATCAACAGTTGCTTAAAATAGCATGTTTGGCAACACAAAATGGAAATTCTTATACAATGTAAAAGTGTTCTCTCTTTGGTTCCCTTTTTCTTGGATAATGTGCCCTGTCAGAGATTGACTGTCTAGATGTTAGTAACCATTGTTTAACTTGTACTCAACTAGGGACATTTTGGCCCACTCCCTTTTCTGCTTATGATTTTAGATCTCATGATGTTTGTTTATGGTTTTGAATCATAGCAATAGTCACTTATGCTTTAATATGGTTTTTGGATATAAAAGGTATACTCAAACACCAGGAGGGGGTCAAAGAGTGTAAACTTGCAGCCTACCCCTTGGCCCACCAGCTGGTGGATCCGGACCATCAACTGGTGAATAAAGTTTCCATCTCCTGCTTTAAGGTCAACTCGGTTATTTATTGCAATCTTGCCTATGTATATATGTATGAATGTATATATATATATGGAGAGAGAGAGAGAGAGAGAGAGAGAGAGCAAGAGAGAGAGAGAGAGAGAGAGAGAGCATGTCAGGTATGGTGGCACATGCCTGTAATTCCAGCAATTGAGGAGGCTGATACAAGTTCAAAGGCAGCCTCAGCAACTTAGCAAGGCCCTAAGCAATTTAGCAAGACCCTGCCTCAAAATAAAAAAATAAAATATAAAAAGGGCTGAGGATGTGGCTCAGTGGTTAAACACCCCTGGGTTCAATCACCAGTAAAAAAAAAATAGACTTCAGAAAGACACAAATATTCCAAACATAGTAATGCTTCTCTGGAAGATGCAGCCCCTTTGGCTCACAGTTTGGCTAGCTTGTGGTTATTAGAAAAGACACCCTTTTCTCTGACATAGCCCTGCACCAGGATGCATTACACAGGTTGGTCAGCATGTTACAGGTGGAATTTTAGGTCCCCATCCTCATTCCCTCAGCACAAGGGACCCTTATACAATGAAAATTGGCACAATGTCATGGGGTGGCACATTAATAAATCCTTGTGACCCGAATGCTGACTGTCTCCAAAACTTCATACTTCAAGGGCTAGCAATGGATCTCAGTTGTAGAACACTTACCTAGCATATGGTAGGCCCTGAGTTAAATATCCTGGCTGCATACACACACACACACACCTCAGACTTCAGTTGTTCCACCTTTCCTCCCTAGCCTCACTCTTGTTTACTGCTTCCATCGCCCATTACCAGCCCTCCAGGAACACTGACCTTCCCTCTTGCTCTGGTAAAAGAGAGGTCTTGTCCTGATGCAGGACTTTTAATTTGCTCCTCCTTCTTGACTACTTTTCTTCCCAGACTCTGCATCTCTAGATTCTCAGTTCACCAAAATAGTCAGTCCCTCTTCCCAGTCCCCCAGGTCTTCAAATATCATCACTACCTGAAAGTTTTATTTAAATATTTATTGTTGATTCCACACCCCCCCGCCATCTTGAGAAATGCAAAAACTCTATATAAAGAATGTTTCATTTCATGGGCTGGGGTTGTAGCTCAGTAGTAGAGCATTTGCCTTGCATGTGTGAGACACTGGGTTCAATCCTCAGCACCACATAAAAATAAATAAATAAAATAAAGATATTGTGTCCATCTACAACTAAAAAAATGTTTAATAAAAAGAATGTTTCATTTCAAACCTTTGCACTAAAATATTTGATCAAACTTAACATGTCTCATAGCAGCCAGAGACCATATCCCTGGAATAACTCGGCCCCCTTTTGGTTTCCAGTATAAAAAGTTCAAGGTTATCAAAAGAATTTACCATTTGTTTTAGCTAACACCTGACCATGGGCCCTGACCCCTTTCCTTTCTTATTTCTAAGGAAAAGCTTAGAATTGTGAATTCCTCCTCTATCCCTTTGAGAAATATACGCTGCTGGGAATATCTTATCTGAGAGTCATTTCTATGAATGTAATCATCAGGAAGGAGAGGACCTAAGACTCCCAAGCTCTGTGGGAAGGTAGAATCCCAACTTCTATCATTTTCAACTAGCAAATACAGTTGGCCTCATCACACAAACCCTGATCAACCCTCTTACCTGATTTTTATAACTATTCACTTCCCTGACTTTGTGTAAGCTGCCCCAGCATTAGATCCCACTCCCCACCTACCTACTCCCTCATTATGCCTTTTGTGAAAGAAATGTGTGTCAACCCTAACAACATCAATGACAAAAATAAAACTGGGAGGTTATGAAGAAAGTGTCCTTATGCATGCTGCCTGATATTAACTGTCATGAAAAGACTCTACTGGAACCACAAACTTTCACAGAGGCCTGAACAATCTTATACAAAAAGTACTTCTACAAGCACATCTGCCTAGCAACTGTCTGTTTGACCTCAGATAAATACCACTCTTGTTATTAGCCATTATGACCAAGGATTATTGTTTCAAAATATCAAATGTAATCCTCCTCATTTTTATATTTAAAAACTATGGGCAGCCAGGTGTGGTGGTGCATGCCTATAATCCAAGCAACTGGAGAGGCTGAGGCAGGAAGACTGCAAGTTCAAGGCCAGCCTCAGCAATTTATCGAGGCCCTAAGCAACTTACTGAGACCCTGTCTTAAAATAAGAAAGACTGGGGAGCTGGACACAGTGACACATGCCTGTAATCCCAGAAGCTCAGAAGGCTGAGGTAGGACGATTTTGAGTTCAAAGTCACCTGCAGTAATTTAGCAAAGTCATAAGCAACTCAGCAAGATCCTGTCTCTAAATAAAATATTTTAAAATGCTGGGGATGTGGCTCACTGGTTAAGCACCCCTGGGTTCAATCCCCAGTATTCCTCCCCCAACACACACACACACACACACACACACACACACACACACACACGCACTGGGCATATTCAACCTTTTTGAATGCCTATAGTTCACTATGGCTTGCATTTTCCCATTGTAGTGCTCTACTATTCCCATTGCAATGCTATTTCCAAATAAATATCATTATGCTTTGGAGAAAATCTCTCTCTCTCTCTCTCTATATATATATATATATATATATATATATATATATATATATATATATATATATATATCTTTTATATATATATAAAGATATATATCTTTTTTCTTCATTTTTTTGCAGTGCTGGAGTGAACCCAGGGCCTTGCACAGGCTAGGCAAGTGCTCTACCACTGAGCTATAGCCCAACCCCTGATTGTTTTTTTTTTTTTTTAATTTAAGGTGACACTTTGAAAATCCTAGCACCTCTCCACAAATCAGGCTGGAGCTCAACTTTTCCCCTACTTCCAGTAGTTGCTGAATAAACTCTATTTTTTATCATTTTAACTAATGTCTGACTGTGTTTATCTTTGGCACCTTTCACCCTCACCTTCCGTTGAGGACCATATTTATTTTGTTCACTGCTTACTCCTCAGTACCTCCAAAAATACCTAACATTATAAAATCTGCAGAATGAAAAAATAAATTATTTGAATACATACAGCCAGATGTAGTGGCATGTACCTGTAGTCCTTGTACTCAGGAGGCTGAGGCAGGAGGGTCACTTGAACCCTGGAGTTCGAGACCAGACTAGGTAACCCAGTCTCAAAAAACAAAACAAAATGCATATAGTGAAAAGGCCCCAAGATTGAGAGACAAGAGACCTAGATTTTAGTCTAATTTTTTTTTCTTGGTTAACTAACTTGAGTTGGAGGTCCAATATTTATATAAGGGCTATCTGGAGGTGAAGCAGGGTGAAGCTGCACGATTTTACATCAATTTTCTCTGTATTTCCCCTATATTACAAGGGCACAGGTAACTAACTCCTTACCTGAGTCAAATTGCTTCATCAACTTGGTCCAACTACTATCTGTGTGACCTGAGGCAAGTACTGAAAAAGATTGTCTCTTTGGATCAAAACTTCAGTCAGCTCCTCTGAGTCCTCAGCTTGACCACACCCTTGTTTAGGGAGGGGGAAGGTGAGAAGAGAAAGGGGGGGAAAGCCAGTTTTAAAATAAGCCACAGTGATAGATTAGTGAGGGTTATGTTAAAGTTTACCTGCAAATGTCATAAAGTCATTCTTCTTTATAGCTGAATAATACTCCATTGTGCATATATACCACATTTTCTTTTTCATTCAACTCTTGAAGAGCATCCAGGTTGGTTCCATAGCTTAGCTATTGTGAATTGAGCTGCTATAAATATTGATGTGCCCATGTCACTATAGCATGCTGATTTTAAATCCTTTGGAGATATACTGAGGAGTGGGATTACTGGGCATATTAAGTGAAATAAGCCAATTCCCAAAAATCAAAGGTTGAATGTTTTCTCTGATAAGTAGAAGCTAACTCGCAATAAGGAGTGGGGAGGGAAGATTAAAAGTTCAATGGATTGAACAAAAGGGAATTAAGGGAAGGGAAAGGGGATAGGAATAAGAAGGACAGTAGAGTGAATCTGACATAGCTTTCCTTTGTATATATATACAAACATCACAGTGAATCTCACTATGGTGTACATCCACAAGAAATTAATTAAAAAAATAACTATGGGTAAATGGCAGAAAGACCAATAGAGGGAAGGGAACAGGAGGGTGGGGAAAGGGAACAGGAAGGAGAGGTACTGGGGTCTGAATTAGAATAAGATATATTCCATGTTTATATAATTATGTTAAAATGGATTCTACTGTCATGTATAACTAAAAAGAAACAATAAAAAATTTTAAAAAGCCAATCAACTGGAAGTTTGCTGGGGCTGCTGTGAGCCGATCAGCTGGAAGTTTGCTGGGGCCCCTTCGGCTGTGGCTCTCAACATGGATCCTACTGTCATGTATAACTAAAAAGAAACAATAAAAAATTTAAAAAAAGCTTAACTGACTTTGTCCTGTCCCAAAGTGCCTCAAAGCTCTCTGAGGTTTTTTTTTTGTCCTATATAAAATAACAATAATAACAAAAATTTTAAGTTCTTAAGAACACTTGGATTACTTGAGATTTTAGGGATGTTCATTTTAGTTATTTTTTTCTTTATAAAGAATTTCTTGGGGGCTGGGGATGTGGCTCAAGTGGTAGCACGCTCGCCTGGCATGTGCAGGGCACTGGGTTTGATGCTCAGCACCACATAAAAATGAAATAAAGATGTTAAGTCCACTGAAAACTAAAAAATAAATACTAAAAAATTCTGTCTCTCTCTCTCTCTCTCTAAAAAAAAAAAAAGAAGAAGAATTTCTTGGGCTGGGGCTTGTAGCTCAGTGATAAAGCACTTGCCTCACATATGTGAGGCACTGGGTTTGATCCTCAGCACCACATAAAAATAAATAAATACATTATGTGTTCATCTACAACTAAAAAAAAAAACATATTAAAAAAAAAAGTATTTATTTTCCTGAGCCCTCGGTAGGCACTATCAAGTACCTTGAAAACTTTATAATGGGAAGCTTATACTGCCAATAATTTGCAGACACTTTGGGACAGACTTAAAAGTCCAATCCCAATGGGGACTCATAGAGTATCCCAGAGGTTATATTGCAAGATAGACTGAAGGTATTATCTTGATAGGGACATATAGAGTACCCCAAAGATATAGTATAGAACAGATTTTAAAAATCTGATCCTGGTTGGGGGCTCAAAAAGTACCCCAAGGCCTATATTTTTGTTTTATTTTGTTTTTCTTTTCAGAAAACCATATTGCAGATGATGGGTAATTCATTGTCTATCAGTGAGAACTCACCACTTGGGTGTGTATTAAATAACTGGAATTATTTTAAGGCAGAAGACTTTAAAAAGGGGGAAAAATGATTTTTTTCTATAACATGGTTTCATCCCAATATAATTAGAAAATGAAGGCTTATTCTATAAGTGGGGAAAGAAGGAACAGACATCTGACTATCTGGGTCCCCCCTTCCTGCTGTCTTTTAAAAAAAGGATAATTATTCAAGGGTTGCTGTCAATACCAAAGGTCACATATTAGGCCCGTGGTTCTGTGAGATTGTTTTCTACCAAAGGTGGACTTGGGATCTTCCATGTACCTCCCCTAGCCGAAACCTTTGAATGTGTCGTTTAACCTAATTTGATAATGTCAACTGACCTGAGATCCACTTTTTTTGTGGTGTAATACCTCCCCCTTCCTAAGAGACCTTAAAAAGAATATCTTTTGCTTTCCCTATTTGGGCTGAAACTTTTTCAGACCCTGCTGTGCAGTTAGTTCTAATAAACCTCTTTGCCTAAAGGTTGATCTGACTTCATGCCTCTCTTGAACCATATTCTCCCTTCCTAAACCTAATATTTCAGTGCCAAAAACCAGGAGAGGTATCACTGACATGGATAGCCCTGTAGGGCTTCTCCACCCTTGCTGCTGCTTTGTCTGGTTCTAACTCCAGACCATTGTTCTCTGCTGAGTCTCCAGTGTCCTCTGGAATTCCCTGCCCATTTTACAAATCCTAGAACTAGGTCAGGGGTTCCCCTGGCTTGGGTCTCTTCCCTCCTCCCGACCCATTGAGTCCAGGTGTTAGGCAGGAATTTATGGACATCAAGATGGCAGAGGCAGGGTACAAGAGAAATGGCTGGAGTACAAAACCAAAGTTGAGTCATCATGTCCCTGTTTACAATAAGTACCATTTTCATGACAAATCCTGCCACAGAGGGCTCATTACCCATGGCAAATCCCACCACAGGTTCGGTACTCTAATTAGGTGAAAATAAAGTAACTAATTGGGTAAAGTGGGCAGTATTCTAATTATGTATCATAAGGTGACCCATGGAAAAAAACTGAGGCAGGGTTTTCAATCAGATTCATGTGGGGAAGGTAAAATCTTACAGCTCATCATGTAAGACTCTCCTTAACATAGGCCGGGGCTGGGCCTATAGCTCAGTGGCAGAGCACTTGCCTCACATTCATGAAGCACTGGGTTCGATCCTCATCACCATATAAAAATAAATAAATAAAATAAAGGTATTGTGCCCACCTACAACAACAACAAAAAATTAAATTAAAAAAAAAAAGAATCCTCCTGACATCCAGGCCTGGAGTTAGTCTCTCCCAGCCCCCCTCCACACACACTCTGCTTTGCAGAGTGTACTCATTCTACTTTATGGACCACATTTCGCCTTCAATAAATCTATGCTTTCTTTGTCTGTCATTTCTTTGTCTTGCTCAATTTTTTGAGTGAGACATCAAGAACCTGGACTCCAACTGGGCACCCCACCAGTAACACAGGAAGGCCTGTGCTTGTTCTCAGTTTATTTCCTCTCTCCAGAAGAGAACTTGAGGGACCAGAGGATGCTTGTCTCACTCCTTTTCTTCCAGACCCTCTTGACTCCCCAGGGCTCATAATGGGAACCTCTCAATCTCATCCACCCAAAGACTCCTCCTTAGTTGCCTTCTATACAGTCTTAAAGTTTCTTGTTCTGGGGGTGATATTAAACCTGAAAATTAACCTTCTTTTGCAATACTGTCTAGCTACAATACAAACTGAATAACAGCAGTCAGTGACCTGAAAATGGTACCTTTGATTTCAAAATTCTAAGAGATCTAGATAACTTCATACAGTATAATGGCAAGTGGTTAGATGTCCCTTACATTCAGGCTTTCTTCTTTCTCTATAACCACCCCTCTCTCTGTCAATCCTATACCACATTCCAGATTCTATTATTATATGAAAAAAAATGGAAAAGAGATCAAGCCAAATACCAATTAATTGTAGCCACTGTCCAGGGTTATCATTGTATTAGGAGTTCAGGGATGCCAAGATGATGTGAGTCAGGGTACAAGGAAAACACTGCTGGAGGACAAGACAGGGAGATGAGTCATCATGTCCCTGTTTATGATGTTCCATCACCATGACAACTTTTGCCACTGAGGACTTACTACCCATGATAACTCCTGCCACAGGTTAAGTATTCTAAAGTAATCAATGGGAGCAAATGGAATAAGCTTTTCAATCAGGTTCATAAGGGAAAGAGAATACCTCATAACTCAGCATATGAGACAAGAATTTTCAGACATCAGGACCTTGAACCTCTCTTTCATTTAGTCCACTCTGGTTTACCTTATGGAGTGCTACTTTCACTTTCACCTTCCATAAATCTGTACTTTACCTATTACTTCTGCATGTCTTGTTCAATTCTTTATTTAGGACACCAAGGAACTGGACCCCAAATGGACACCCCAATGATAATGATTATTTTCTGCCATTCTCCATACAGTCTTCTGAATATCTATTCTCCTCCTCAAATTCTTGGTGAGTAGAAGAAAAAAATCTTAAGATTTTTGACAGTGTTTTGGGTAGAGCACATTCTGGTAAAAGCCTGAAGATCTTGTGATTGGAACTTGGATGCCATAGCCCTTAGAGATAAGAATTGATGCTTTCACCCTCAGTCTTTGGAGGGACAAAACTCATCCACTAGCAATTAAAAATTCTTGGCAAGGGCAACACCCTTGTAGAATCTGAAAGCCAGTGACCATGAGATTTTGATCTTTACCTGTTAGGATGAAGAGACCTGTCGTTCTCTTACTCTTTCATCTTTATCTCCAGACTAACAAAATGTTGTGGGTCCTCATTCAAGGCTCAAATCAGTGGGAAATCTAATTAACATCTAGGGCAAAGGAGTACCTCTTATCTCTTTGAGTCAGGATATCCTATTTAATATCCTTTTCTTCTTAAGTTCAAAACAGTAACTTTCCTTGCTCCTTAGCTTTCTGCCTAATATCTATCTCTCCAAGACTTTCATTTGGAATGTAAGCTGCATGAGCAATTGTCTAAAACCTGTTTGAGATCAGAATAAAAAGTGTCACTTTTAAATTTAAGTTGCTGTGGGACATAAATTGCTGTTTTCTCTCTTAATGTATTCTGAGGTTTTGCTCACTCAATAAATTTTGGAAAGATCCCATATGTACAAGTGTATTTTGTTTTGTTTGATATCAGGGACCCAGAGGAACTTCACTGAGTTACATCCCAGCCCTTTTGATTTGTTATTTTGAAACAGGGACTTGCTAAGTTTCTTAGGGCCTCACTAAGTTGCTAAGGCTGGCTTTGAACTTGTGATCCTCTTTTCTTTCTTTTTTTTTTTTAGTTGTAGGTGTACACAATATATTTTATTTTTATGTGGTGCTGAGGATCAATCCCAGTGCCTCAAGCTTGCTAGGCGTGCACTCTATCACTAAGCCACAACCCCAGCCCCAAACTTGTGATCCTCTTGTCTCAGACTGCTGAATCATTGGGAATACAGGTGTGCACCACCATACCTAGCAAGTTTTCTTTTTCTTTTTTTAATACCTTTATTTCACTTATTTGTTTTTATGTGGTACTGAAGATCGAACCCAGGGTCTTGCACATGTGAGGCGAGTACTCTACCGCTAAGCCACAACCCCAGCCCAAGTTTTCTTTTTCTTGAGAAACTTTTCCTGAGGTCTATCCTCTCCCAGATCTCATGGACTCCCACATTCTTTCTTTTTTTTTTTTTTTTGAGAGTGGGGGGGGGGGAGAGAAAGAGATAGATAGATAGAGAGAGAGAGAGAGAGAGAGAGAGAAAGAGAATTTTAATATTTATTTTTTAGTTTTCGGCAGACACAACATCTTTGTTTGTATGTGGTGCTGAGGATTGAACCTGGGCTGCAAGCATGCCAGGCAAGCACGCTACCACCTGAGCCACATCCCCAGCCCAAGACTCCCACATTCTTTAAAAATATCTGGACTCACTCTGATCCAAAGGCTTACTCTGATCAGATATAGATGTTCCATGTTCTCCCTTACTAAAGTAATTATGTATGTACCATTTTTTTAAACCCCCATCTTATTCTGAGCTTATGTATTTTCTGGGGATTCACATTTGGTCCTGCTCACCTGAATTTATATATTATTTGTATATAAAATTTATAGATTATTTATATATAATTTATTATTATATACAATTATCATATTAATATAATTTGTCATTTATATATAATTTATATATATTTGCTCTGTTTTTGTTTTGTCTAACTGGAATTTTTTAAGCCCTCTTTTTTTTTTCTGTTGTCTTTATTCAGAGGCCAATTAATTAAGGGTTAACTCTAAAATACACTGGAATAGAAAAGAGATTGCATCCTTTAGAGGAACCCAAATGGAGAATAAACAGTGGTGATTGTTAACATGATTCTACCTTATGGATGGATAAATGGCCACCCGAATCATTGACTCAGTATCCATATATGATTGGTGGACCCTGCCCTACCCATCCTCATCTATAGGCCTCCCTCAGGTCAATGTCTGCTAGCCTATAACTTATTGTTCACTGTCACCAAAAGGACAACTGTGACAGGCTCTATCTTATTTTCTAAATGGTTAAATGTGATTGATACTGTGTAATAAATATCTGTAGTTCTTTTGTCTCCTACCTATGGCGATCATATACCTAGCAAAAATCTATAAAATCTTTATTCCCTATCTATATTCATGATATCTGTGCATACTTATTTATTGTACTTTGTGTCTGCATAAGTGCTGCATCTACATATCATTTACATGGAATCATAATTGACTTATAGATAAAATGAGTGCTCATAAATTTAAAAAATAAAAAATGGGTCACATTGCCATTAAAAAAACTGGCTTACATCTATTTGCTTTTTCTTCATAAATGCTATGTAAATGAAATACATTTATAAATCAGATAATAAGTCTATTTCTGATCACTAACAATTTTCAACAGATGGGATATAGTGCTAACTTCTAGTACTAATACTGATCGCAATTAAATGGAAGGGGTAATTGTAAAGTTATAGACAGTGAAATTAAAACCCATTATTCCCACTTCAAGACTGGTGAAACTGGCCTGCTGGGAGTTTAAAAACCCAAACTTGTAAACCAAAGACAAGAAAGGAAAAAGGCTAAGTAAAAAGCAGTCAATATTTTGACCCTTGCCTTCTAAGGTCATCCAGGACTCAGGAAATGACAGGACCTCTGTAAGGGTCCTGCAACTCTGGTAAGTCACACAATCTCCCAATCAGGGATATTGTGAGGATCCTATTAAACAGGAAACCAACTAGTACACATTCTGCAGAGAAGGTGTAAATATTCTTGCTGCTTCAAGGAAAATCACATGTGGTCAGCAAGACCCTAACCCATCCTGGCAGATGACACAACTTGTAGAGGAAAGGTTAAAGGAGCCAAGAGTCTTCTCAAAATTTCCCAAGAGTAACCCCTGAAAAATCTTAGCTGATTTTAACAGTAGAAAGGAACAAGGTCAATTTTTTGACAACTTGGTCTTAAAACACCTGGTAGGAGAGTATAACCAAAGCACAGTCATACACAGACATTTAAAAGGAAAGACAATGGTCTTTTAATATAACTTGAGGTGTACCCTCGTGTCAGTTCTACCAAAGTAAGATAGGAAGCCATAAAAAAAAGGATTCTTATATGGGAGTGCCTGATAATAATTATCTCAAAAGACTCTGTCAGAGTCACAAGTGTGTCTTGAATCAATTTGAGCCTAACCTCACTGACCTACAATTCTTCCTGATCTGTGTTTTTGTTTTTCACTGGTGTGATTATCTATCCCCAACATTTATTCCTCAGTTTGGTTTAAAAGATGTGAGGTGACACATGGAAGCCCTGACTATACCAAGAGAGCCCTAAGTGACATAGCTAAAGGGATCCCTCTACTAAACACAGAAGTAACATCAATGAAAACAACTATTTTTCAGAAATCATATGGCTTTAGATATCTTAACTACAGTTCAAGGAAACACATGTGCATTATGAAAACTAATTGTTGTGTATATATCTATAATAACTATGCTAATATTTCTAAAGCCTTAAATGGCCTCCACTAACAAATAAATGGCTTGCTGGACCCTACCCTAACCTTTAATGAGTTACTGTCTTCACAAGTTTGAGAGACTGGCTGGAAATACTAATTGCTTTTGCACAAATAGTTTGCAAAAAAGTAATGTTTTGCTCTATGTTTATTGTTGTCCTAGAAGGATCATTGCCCTATGTTCACCTCATCTAGTTTACCTACCAACTGCCACCATAAATCTCTGGATTTCTCTGATGGTAGATATCCTTAACTGCCCTTGCCTCACCTGATAGAGAATAAAGGCTTCAGGTCACTTCTCCCCAACCATGCCCCAGTTCAGCAGGAAATAGTCCCTTCTCCCCTTGGAAGTCCCCCTATTTCCTTTCCTATAAAACCATCTCTCTGTTTCTTTTGTATATAAACAAAAAGGCTGAAAATATCATGTACCAGAGGTGACATATTAACCAGGCCAATGGTTCTGTTAGTTTGTCTCCTTGTACCCAAATATGGACATGGGACATTCCAAGTGCCTGCCCAAAGGTCACAGATTAACCAGGCCCATGGTTCTGTGGAATTTTCCCCTTTCACCTAAGGGTGGACTTGGGAGAAGGTCCCAAAGTATTTGGAAGCAAGTACCTACCCCAGCCCAAACCGTTGAATGCATAGTTTAATTTGGTAATGTCAACCAACCTGAGATCCACTTTCTTGTGGTGCAACACCTCCCGCTCCCTAAGGGACTCTAAAAATTATCTTTTGTTTCCCTGGTTGGGCTGGAGCTTTACTTCAGATCCCATTGTGCTACTGGCTCTAATAAACTTCTTGTCTGAAGGTCAATCTCACTCTGGGTCTCTCTTGAACTATACTCCCCCTTTCTAAACCTGATAATTGCTATCTTATTCAAGGGCTAACTCTCAAACTCACTTGGAACCAAAAGAGAGAAAGAGATATTCCCCTTTAAAAGGTCCTAATATGGCCTGGCACAGTGGTCCACACCTGTAATCCCAGCAACCTGGGAGGCCGAGGAAGGAGAATGTGAGTTTGAAGCCAGCCTGAGCAATTTAGCAAGGTCCTAAGCAACTTAGTGAAACTCTGTTTCCAAATAAAAAATAAAAAGAACGGGGGATGTTGTTCAATGGTAAAGCACTTCTGGGTTCAATTCTAGTACCAAGAAAAAAAAAAGTTTTAAAAAGGAGAATAAACAGTGGTGATAGTTGACAGGGATCTACTTCATGTATGGACAAATGGCCACCTAAATCATTGATTGAGTGTCCAGATATGATCAGTAGACCCTGCCTCAGCCATCCCCAACCGTATAGGCTTCCCCTGGGTCTATGTCCTCTATTCTCTAATATATTGATCATTGTGTCACACAAAAAACATCTGTGACAGACTGTTGTGGTTTCTGAAGTTCTAAGTCTGGTGTGCATTCTTTAATTAAGAAGCTTTACCTTTCTTTTTAAAAAACACTATACAATATTTATGTACATTTTTTATAAATTAACACTTTTTAAAATAATATAACTAGACAAAAATAAACACTTTAGAGAAATTAACATCAGTAATTGTATAAAGCTCTCTTCTGGGGTCCTGAAAATTTAGGACAAACATTAGCTCTGTAAATAAAATGTTACTGCGACAGTCCTGAAAAGCCACTATATATATTTATCTACATATAGTTATCACATTGACATTTTCAAGGGTACCAGCTTTGCTATATAATTTTTAGATTATGTATTCAAGTGTTGAGATTTTTATGACTATGCAAACATTAAAAGATTAGTGGTATAATATAAGTACCTGGGGAACAAATTTGAACCAGCATTGTTAGAATTTCAGGCTCTAACTTCCCCAATTTAAATTCTAAATCACTGATATTTTTTCACTTCCAAAACAGTAGTGAGAAGCTGGGGATATAGATCAATTGGTAGAGTGCTTGCTTTGCATGCACAAGGCCATGGGTTCAATCCCGAGCACCACACATGCACAAAAGTACTGAATAATTCTTAAAATTACTGCAAACAAGCTTGAAACATGATTCAGATTATTTTAAAATATATTTTTATTTGTTCTAATTAGTTATACATGACAGTAGAATACATTTTGACATATCATACATAAATGGAGTATAACTTCTCATTCATCCGGTTGTAGGTTTTATTATGATTTTAAGTTTTTTAAAAATACAAACAGTTCATTTTATCATCCTCCATTCCTGGTGTTGCTGCAGCCACTCCCCAGGCAGCCAGCCCCAGCAGCAAGGGCGGCAAGGGCCATCCAGACACAACTGCCCCAGCAAGACGCTCAGGGCTCCCGCCACCATCTTGGGAACCCTAAGAAGCTTTAACTTTCTTGGCCCCTATCTGTGGGTGCCCAATACCTAGTCTATGAAAACTTTACAAAAAAAGGCCCTGTCTTTTTCTCTTCCTTTACCTGTCTCAAGAGACACTTTTCTGCTTCTTGGTTAAAGGGGATATCTGGCCTGTTGGTGACTCAGGAAAAAAAAATACCCTGGCAAATGGTAAATCTAGATGAAAGCTATAGAGTGTTTGTTTTCTGTCTACATTTGTGTACATGTGCATATTTGTTGAGAGCCACAGCCAAAGGGGCCCCAGCAAACTTCCAGCTGCCGGCTGATGATTGGCTCACAGCGGCCCCAGCAACATCTAGCTGATTGGCTCCTCTGCGGTGAAGCTCATTGGGCTGTTTCCCTGCCCTTTCAGACCACGGAGCCGCTCTTTGGGGGACTTTTTTTAAATTCAACATTTCCTCTTTTTAAATAACAGCAAAACTCAACATGGTTTCCCACTGAGCATGCCAAAGTAAGTTTGAGTGTAATCTTACGGTAGACTTCAGTTTTCTCTTCGTCATGCAGAAAGCTCAGTAATTTTTTGCCCACAATATCCCTTGGCAGGTGGCCAAGGAGAGACATGACGTTTTCAGCCACAAACATGATCACTCCATCAGTGCTCAGTATAATCATAAAGCCATCCAGTGACTGTAGTATCATTTGGTTAAAGTCTTCATAGTTACAAAAAAGTGGAACCCAACTTGTTTTATCTCGAGAGCCACCAGGATTGAGTTTTACTATGATCACCTGAAGTATGTTCCTCATCTGAATCTTGTACAACTATGGTTTCACTTGATTGCTTTGCAGTATGGAGCTCCTTTAAGACTTCAGATCTGAGGACACACACAGTTCCCACAAAATAAAACTGATCCTTCCAGAGGAGACTGCTGGCGATTGGTGTTGCAGGGCAGGTGCATTTAGGATTAAATCCTCCAAAGAACATCAAAGATTCATTACAGATGTGTTTGAGACTCAGGATGAATTTCACATATTCATAAGTAGGACTTTCTCATAAAAAGTTCCATGTCAATGCTAGTACTTTACAAAAGTGTTTTAAAATAACTAAGGAACAAGCTAGACAAATAATAAAACAATGTCAAAATTGTGTGAACTTTTTACCACAAGTTAATCTTGGAGTCAATCCTAGAGGATTGATACCTAACCATATTTGGCAGATGGACGTCACACACTTGCCAGAATTTGGAAAATTAAAATATTTGCATGTTACAATTGATACTTCTTCTGGATTTTTGATGGGCTCCCTTCATGCTGGAGAAAAAACTAAAGATGTTATAGCTCATTGCTTACAAAATTTTGCCACTATGGGCATTCCAAAACAGTTAAAAACAGATAATGCCCCTGGTTATAGTTCTACCTCTTTTAAACAATTTTGCTCAACATTTGGCATTACTCATATAACAGGAATCCCATATAATCCACAGGGACAAGGCACAGTTGAAAGAGCTCATCAAACTATTAAAATGTACTTATTAAAGCAAAAAGAAGGAATTGGGAAGGGGTATATATACCCCAAAGATAAACTTTAAATAACCCTTTTTACTCTAAACTTTTTAAATTTGGATTCATCAGGGCTTAGTGCTGCGGAAAGGCGTATGCATCCAAAAAATGTACATAAGCCCAAGGTACTTTGGAAGGATATTCTAACAGGACAATGGAAAGGTCCTGACCCAATAATTGTCTGGAGTCGGAGGTCTGTTTGTGTGTTTCCACAGGGAGAACAGCAGCCGATTTGGATTCCAGAGAGATTAACTAAGGTCCTGACCCAGTGATTGTCTGGAGTCGGGGGTCTGTTTATGTGTTTCCACAGGGAGAACAGCAGCCGATTTGGATTCCAGAGAGATTAACTAAAGCGATTTCTACAGACCAAAAAGAAGATGATTTGGCTCAAATACATAACAGCTGATATCCAGAACTCCAGTTTGGCTACCCTTACATCTGCGACAGAACCAGGATGCTTTTTTAAATATCTATTTTATTATTGCCCTTTCCCATATCATGAAGTTCTATTTTGCTTTTTGAGCTCATACAGACCTAGGTTAATGTTTTGTTGATCAGTTCTATTTTTTTGACTATAAAGTTTTTAAACATTGCAATGGAGATTTCATCTGTAAAAAGTTATAAGGCCTTTACTATTATGTTATGTGTTGTATGTGTTATATTATGTGTGCACACTTGTGTTTTGTGTTATATGTTTGAATGTACGTATGTCCATATATCATATATGATGAGCGCTCATGAGAAAATGGATCCAAATATTTTTTTTTATTCACATGATTTAAATGTTTTAATTTAAATTGGGTAAACAACTGTTGAGGATTGTTTTAATATGTGAACAAAAAAGGAGGTTAACAGATCTGTTTGTTTACTTTCACCTTTCCTTTTCATTATATTTAATAATTATCTTAAAGACAATGTAAATTGTTAAGAAAATTGTTTTCTTTTAGTGCCTTCTGGAATGTTACATAATTTTTTCTTTAGCCATTATTGCCAGAATTCCTATCTTCATCCCAGTGCCAGTGAAGACAAAGATAAAACCAATCTACAGCTTCTGCAATAGCCATCACTGAACTGCTTGCAGAACTTGCCTGGACTATGTATCACTTGTATGAATTGTGAACTCACCTGTATGCATTGTGAACTATCTGTTGGTGCAGCAACTTGTGGTAGTGTTGGGGTATTTTTGCTGATGATGTCATCGGTGGTACAATTTTTCCAAAAGGAGCCATCAATTGGCTTGGTGTATCTTCCTCCCTTCTGCTTGTCATGATCTTTCAGCTAAAATTTTGGGGCCAACAGAGGTGAGGCAAAGAATCTCACCCCCCCACCCTGCTGGTACAAAGACCTCTCCACAGGTGTGGCTGTATACTGGACTGGTAGTCAGTGACGGGTAAGATCCAATTGCAATGGTACCAACCTAAGACAGGAGGCTGACGCCTTGAGGTCAGCTCATCCGATAACAGGCAAGAACCATATGTACTATTGGACAACCTAAGGCAGGCATGGTCCCTAAGCCACATGCTTGTTGTTTAAACAGAGAGGGGGAGATGTTGAGAGCCACAGCCGAAGGGGCCCCAGCAAACTTCCAGCTGCCAGCAAACTTCCAGCTGCTGGCTGATGATTGGCTCACAGCGGCCCCAGCAACTTCTAGCTGATTGGCTCCTCTGCGGTGATGCTCATTGGGCTGTTTCCCTGCCCTTTCAGACCACGGAGCTGCTCATTGGGGGACTTTTTTTGGCTCCGCCCACGTGACCCAGCCAATCGGCCTCAAGAGCAGGAGGATTGTGGTTGGGGGAGAGGCGTGTGGGAAGCCGGTGGTGGCAGTTGGGCTCTGAAGGTTTTCCTGAGGAGCTGTTTTGTTTGGCGTGTGTGGTTCTAAAAATAAAGTTTGTTTCTTTTGACAAGTGGCTCCTGAATGTGCCCAGCCAGACTGCAGCACATATTGTATGCTGTTTCTGCATGGTACAAGATTGGCTTATAAATAAACAAGTGCTTATAAAATTTTAAGAAAATAAATCCAAATGCCTTTTAGTTCAAGTGACTTTAGTAAATTTTTGAAAAAAAAAATAAATTTGTTAATAAAATAAGAGTAAACATGTCTTTAAAATTATTAACCCACATGTTTTTCTTGGTAGTCAGCCAATCAAGAAAGTGTAGCTTTCCATAAAATGTTTAAAGTTCATTGCTTTTGAAATTTTGTTTGGCAGATAAAAGATGCCTTAAAATGTTGACTGTGCTTATTTGATTATTTTGTTTTTTATGAGTAACCTAAAATTAACTGTTAAAAATAGGTAAATTAGGCTTGATATAAATGAAATTTACAAATGTATTAGAAAACGTATCTAATCAATTTGCAAAGTTAAAGTACTAAAATATCAAGTACTAAATAAAAATTCAAATACTCATTTAAACTTTATAATTTGGATCTATTAATTATGTTTTTATAAATTGTTGGTATATGGAAAGAATGGTTTAAGATTGCTTTGTTTCAAGTTCTTCAATAACAGCAAGTTTACTAAGAGTTAAAATTCTAATTAACAGAGGTAATTCTATATGTAAAAATGCAAAAAAAAATTAAGCTGTGTTTTGAGTAGGAAAATCTGTAAAATGTGAAGTATTTCATTGTATTTAAAAGGAATAATTTGTCTAAATCCAGCATTTTTGCTAGGATTATTTCAGAATATAAATTTAAGAGTCAACAACAAAAAGATTTATATATGGAAATATATTTTGGTAAGGAAAATGGAATGCTTCTGAATGAAAAAACATTTTGTATGGAAAAGTCTAAGTTACAAAAGGTTTGTAGAACAGAAATCTCAAAAAGCTAGCGTATGTGATGAGTTGGTTATAATTAACATAGAGTATTCAAGGGCTTTACTTTTTGGGGGGGGCGTGGGAACCATGGATTTAATCTAGGGGCACTTTATCATTGAGCTACATCTCAGTCCTTTTTTATTTTTTATTTGTTGACAGGTTCTCACTAAGTTGACTAGGGTCTTGCTAAATTGCTGACACTGGTCTTGAATTTGTGATTCTCCTGTCTCAGTCTCCTGAGTCACTGGGATTACAGGCATGCACCATTAAGCCCAACTTTTTAAAGGGATTTTTTAAGGTCAAAATTGGATGTATTAAGTGGGGCACAGTGGTGTTCGCCTGTAATCCCAACAGCTGGGGGGTGGGTGCTGAGATGGGAGGATTGTGAGTTCAAAGTCAACCTCAGCAATTTAGTGAGGCCCCTAAGCAATTTAGTGAGACTCTAAGCAACTCCGAGAGACCCTGTCTCTAAATAAAATACAAAATAGTCTGGGGATGTGGCTCAGTTGCTGAGTGCCCCTGAGTTCAATCCCTGGTACCCCCCACAAAAAAAATTAATGTATTGCCAGATATGATGGAGCATGTTGTAATCCTAGTGGCTCAGGAAGCTGAGGCAGGTGGATTGCCGTTCAAAGTCAACCTCAGAAATTTAGCAAGATTCTAACTAACTTTGTGATACCCTGTCTCAAAATAAAAAATAAAAATAAAAAGGGCTGTGAATGTGGATCAGTGATCAAGCAGGTTCAATCCCTGGTACCAAAACAAACAAACAAACAAATAAATAAACAAATAAAATTTTAAAAAACAAAATTTAATGTGCTGAGCCAGGTGTACACCTGTAATCCCAGCAGCTCAGGAGACTGAGGCAGGAGGATGGCGAGTTCAAAGCCAGCCTCAGCAAAAAGCAAGGTGCTAAGCAACTTAGTGAGACCCTGTCTCTAAATAAAATACAAAACAGAGCTTGGTATGTGGCTTGGTGGTCAAGTGCCCCTTAGTTCAATCTCCAGTACCCCCCCCAAAAAATTTACTGTACTGATATAAAATCAGAATTTAATTCTCTATGTGTTAAAACAAGAAAGTTTTTTTGAAATATTGATCTGCTCTTATTGGGATAATTTCTGTGTCTATTAGGTTTTATTATTTAGGGGATAAGTACCTATCTGTTTCAAGGTATTTTAATGATTGTTTTGTAACTCTGGTTAAATAAACACCAACTCTACAGATTCTTAATTTTACTTTAAAAGTAAAATCTAAGTTAATATATAAAGGACTTCTGGGTTAACTATGATGCTAATTATTACTAGCTTTTGCATATTAAATATATTTGTGCCTTCTAAAATGCAAAAGCTTAAGAAAGCACACTATACACTGGTGTTCTCCAAACCGGTGTTGTTTGTAATAATAGCTTTTCTCAGATTTATATAAAAATAACAAATTTCATTGGAGATCTATTTATGTCATTTAATGTTTTGTAACTGGATAAAGGTAAACACACACACATATATCACATAAGGTTTGTTACTCATTACACTTGGCACTTGGGTGGGAATTTAAATATATTTTTGGAAAGGTAATAAGGAAAACCTGATTTGTTTAGAGGTTGACAAAGTGGAACATGAAAACTTTTTGCCACTTTTTCTGTAAGGAAGTTAGGAGCTCTCTTAGTCTTTCTGTTTGATTGTAATGTTATGTAATGTTGTATTATGTTAGCTGATATTCATATAGACTCATAAATAATATATAAGAACTTAGAAAAATCATATTTTGAAAAGAGGCAAAGGTCACCTTGAAAAATAAGACACTTTAAGGTTTGTCAAAATGCCGGCCCCACCTGAGATAAGGCTCTGTCTCTCATGACTCCAAAGTAGGCTAAAATTAAGCTCATTTAAAGTTATTTTTGTTGTAAAAATTACTATAATAGCAAAATAAAGAAGGATATAATACAAAATTAAGTAAAGGTTTGGGTAAATTATAAAAGGTATTTAAAAGGTGTGAAAGGGGGCTGGGTTTGTAGCTCAGCAGTAGATAGAGTGCTTGCCTATCATGTGTGAGGCACTGGGTTTGATCCTCAGCATCACATAAAAATAAACAAACAAACAAATAAATAAATAAAATAAAGGTATTGTGTCCAACTACAATTAAAAAAAATATTTAGGGCTGGGGACATAGCTCAGTTGGTAGAGTGCTTGCCTTGCATGCATAAAGCCCTGGGTTCAATCCCCAACACCACTCACACACACACAAAAAATTTTTTTAAAAAGTTGTGAAAGTTTTTTTTCCCCATAGCTTTATTGAGGTAAAATTGAAGTACAATAAAATGCACATATTTGAAGTGTTCAGTTTGATCAGTTTCGACATGTATATAACCAATACAATCAATATAAAAAAGATTTCCATTACTTTTTTAAATTTGAAATTATGCAGACTGTATGAAATTATGTTTCCTGTATGATTTATTACATTAGAAATCAATCATCTTAAGATATACATAATCCCACCTCCACATGTCAACTAATTCAAAATTAAATGACACACTTATAAATATCTCAGAGGTCAAGGAAGAAAGCACAAGAAAAGTAAATAAGTGCTTTGAACTAAGTGATAATAAAAGCTTAAAATATTAGGATCCCTGGGATGAAACAGTACTCAGATGAATGTTTATAACTTAAAGTACTTGTACTAGAAAGAAGCTAGAATAACAATCACATTTTTTTCTCTCTCTTTTTTTTTTTCTTTTTTTGGAACCGAGAATCAAACCCAGGGCTTTGAGAATGCAAGGCAGATGCTTTGCCACTGAGCTACATCCCAGCCTTAGAATATCAAATTATTTTCAAATTATGTAGTAGGAAGCAAAAAATAAGAGTAGAAGCAGAAATAAATGAAATAGAGGAGAAATAATACAGCTAAACTTTGATAAAATCAAGCAAGTCTAGTCAAGAAAAAAGCAAGAACACAAAAATTAATATCAATGGAAAGGGGGCTATGAAAATAACCTTACAAATGCTAAAAATATATTAAAGGTAATACCACAATTTTATACCAACCTATGTGATAGCTTACATAACATGATCTATATTAGAGAAGGATCCATATGCTGGTGAGAAGAAAGTGTATTCAGTCATTGATGTCTGTTAAGTCTAAGTTATCAATTTATTTTTTACTTCTATAGCTTCTTTATTTATTTTTTGTTTGGAGGATCTATTTAGTGGTGACAGAGGCGTGTTAAAGTTACTCAGTATTTTACCCAGTATTATTGTGTTGCGGTCTATTTGAATCTTGAAATTGAGAAGGGCTTGTTTGATGTACTACGTTGTTTGAGGCATAAATATTTAGGATTGTTATGTCTTACCTTAAGTAGTATGAAATGTCCTTCTTAGTCCCATCTAATTAACCTTGGCTTAACATCCAATTTATCTGATATGAAGATAAACTGCTTGTTTACATGATCCATGTGAGTGATGTGTTTTTCCCCATACTTTCACCTTCAATCTGTGGATGTCTTTCCCTGTGAGGTGAGACTCTTGGTGACAGTATATTGTTGGGTCTTGTTTTTTAATCCAATTTGCCAGTCTGTGTCTTTTGATTGATCAGTTTAGGCCATTAATGTTCAAGGTTATTGTTGAGATATGATTTGTACTCTTGGCCATTTGGGTTTATTTCTAGTTTTTAATTTGAATTAGTTTCTACTTTGATTAACTATTCCTTTAGTGTAGTTCCTTCCTTTGCTTGTTTTCATTTTTTTAAATTTCATCTTCATGGAATATTTTGTGGAGAATGTTCTGTAGTGCAGGCTTTCTAGCTGCAAATTCTTTTAACTTTTATCATGGAAGGTTTTTATTTCATCTTCAATTCTGAAGCTTAACTTTGTTGGATATAGGATTCTTGGTTGGCATCCCTCTTCTTTCAGAGCTTGGTATATGTTGTTCCAGGACCTCCTAGCTTTGAGGGTGTGGGTTGAGAAATCAGTTGAGATCTGAATTGGTTTCCCCCTATATGTAGTCTGATAATTTCTCTCTTCCGCCTTTAAAATTGTTTTTATTCTGTATGTTAAGTATTTTCATTTTAATGTGCCTTGGTGTGGGTCTGTTGTAATTTTGTACATTTGGGGTCCTGTAAGCCTCTTGTATTTGATTTTCCATTTCATTCTTTAGATTTGGGAAATTTTCCAATATTATTTCATTGAAAAGATTGTGTGTTCCTTCATCTATCCCAATAAATCTTAAATTTTGTTTTTTCATGTTATCCCATATTTCTTGGAAGTTCTTCGTTTTCTTAAAAATTTTTTTAAGTTGTAGTTGGACACAATACCTTTATTTATTTATTTTTATGTGGTGCTGAGGCTCAAACCCAGCTCCTCATACATGCTAGGCAAGCGCTCTACTGCTGAGCCACAACCCCAGCCCTGGAAGTTCTTCATTTTTAACTTTTTTTTTTTTTTTAGTTGTAGATGGACACAATATCTTTGCTTTATTTATTTATTTTTATGTAGTTATTTATTTTTATGAGGATCAAACCCAGTGCCTCATATTTGCCAGGAAAGTGCTTGACCACTGAGCTACAATCCTAGCCCCTCTTGGAAGTTCTGTTCATGATTTCTTAACATCTCTCTCTCCATGGTCAACTCTATTTTCAAGATTATATATTTTGTATTCATTGCCTGAGATTCTGTCTTTCAAGTGGTCTAGTCTGTTGGTGATGTTTTCTATTGAATTTTATTTTATTTTTATTTTTATTTTTTTAGTTTTCGGTGGACACAACATCTTTATTTTATTTTTATGTGGTGCTGAGGATTGAACCCAGCGCCCCACGCATGCCAGGCGAGCGTGCTATTGCTTGAGCCACATCCCCAGCCCTCTATTGAATTTTAAATTTGGTTTATTGTTTTCTCCATTTTGAGGATTTCTGCTTTCCCCCCCCCCCCAGAATCTCTGCCTCTTTATTGAAGTGATCTTTCACTTCCAATGTTTTTTCTCTGATTTCATTTCTTATACCGTCCTTTACTTTGCAGATCAATTTAACTATGTACATTCTAAACTCCATTTCCGACATCTCTTCCATTGTGGTGTGGATGGATTCTGTTTTTGGAGTATATTGGTTTGTTTGGGGTGATTTGTTCCCTTGCTTTTTCATGTTATTTGTGTGTCTACCCATCTAACAGTATGGATCTGAGGCAGCAGAGTTTCTACCCTGTGGAATTACAGTGTCTTTGAAGGTTTCCAGTATCTCACTCTTTAGGGGCAGACAAACAATAATAACAACTAATGCAAACAATATACAGCTTTAAACCAAATAGTTCCTATTAGGATGTCTACAATGTTATCATAATAAACAGAAATGATATGATCAGTTACTGCCTACAATAATAACAGCAAGTTTCCAAAAGGGTTTATAATTTCAAATGGTGGACAGGAAGAGAACAGATATTATATAGGATGTGATTATTATGAGGGAGGAAGAAAGAAGATGAAGTAAAAAATTAAAAGAAGAGTTAAAGAGAAAACAATATAGACTGGCTATTAGCAGAAGAGAGAATCAAGGGAAACAGGTAGCAGAAAAAATATATATATAGCAAATTTAAAAAATAAAATTAAATTAAATAATACAAATCAAAACTAAAATATACGAATGAAACATCCTAGTTCACACACACACAAAAAAACTGATCCATGAAATATAACTGGCTTCAAAAATGCTTGAAATGAGAAAAAATAAATATGAATATGTATAAATAGCCACATACCATCAAGATCACAATTAAACAAGGAAAAATCATTCAAAAAAAATCTTGATGAAAAGTTAAAGAATTCTTTCCATTGGAGTTCAAAAGACTCTCAGTTTCTCTTCTCAGCAGAGTTATTAGTGGGGTCTTCTGGAGTGTGATGCTCCACTGTCTAGATTTCTGGAGTGAGAGAGGTAACCTGTAGGTGGAATTCCTGGAGGTAGGGTTTAGGCCTAGGTGGGTTCCACACTCTTCATTGAATGCCAGTTGGTCTGAAGATTTTAAATCAGTGCACCTCCAGTGCCCAGTACTTGCTAGTCCACACTGAAACTGCATCCCAGGGATCTCCCCTGGGTTTCACTCATGTGGTGGGGGATCCAATTCTTAGTCCCCTGTGTCACCTTCAGACCCCACATTTCCTGGTCTTGGGTTCAGTCTCCAGACAATCTCTCCTATCCCCACCCTTCTGAGTTCCTGGCCAGATGTGTCTCTCCAAGTAGGTCCTGCAAGCAGTCAGATTAGAGGGGGAGGGGTAGAGCTGGCTGGGTTTCCATGACAGTTGTCCTCTGTGTAAACCTCTCTCCACATTTGGCTTTCTCTTGGTCACTTAAGCACAGTCTGTGTTTGCAGTGTGTGTTTACTGGGCCTGTATTTCGTGCTAAATTTGGGTTTGCCAGGAATCGCCCTCTCAGCTGCTGGCCCCTATGTAGCAGCTGCAAAATGGTCTCTTCCTTTGTCCTCTGCATGCTGCCTGGAGAAATGGTGGCTTCTTTCCCTGCACACAGATATTGTGCAGCATGTCTTTCAGGTTTGCCAGGCAATGCCCTTGATCTCTAAGTGTTCCATAGCCATACACACCTTGGGCCTCCCAAAAATGCAGGTTTCTTAAATTCCCTTAACCCTCCACTATGCTGAAGGAGGGACTGCTCTAGCTTCTGGCCCAGCCACAACAGTGGTTGTGCTGCTGGGGATTTCTTCCTTATTTTATTATATCCAACCTCCTGTGTCCCCGATCTGCTTGGAATATCCAGTTATAAATTCCAGTAAAGTTTCCCCACCTTTTTTTGGTTTACCCATCTTGCTGAGAAGCTGCCTGTCTGCTTTCTTGGTTTCACTCCACGAGGCAGCCAGGAAAGCGACCTCCTCTATTCTGCTATCTTGAAAAACTGATTGTAAAAGAGTTTTAAAAGAAAACAAAACTTGTGAAGGATTTCATATGTGATTGAGTTCCTAAACTTAACGGTCTTTATAGAGACTAAATCGATACCAAAAATACATTAGTGTTATTACAAAAATTATATTTCTTGGTTCAAACTATTATACAAACTAAATATGATTTTGTTCTTGTTAATTTCATTTTGTGTTTTCCTTGTAAGCCCTATAACCATTGCCTATTATTAGTATTTTGCAGAAGTACTACTTCTAACAGAGCAACCTGAGATAATTTAAGAAAATAAATCATCACTTACAGGAGAGAAAAGATATAATGCTGACTTCTGCTATTAATACTGACCCCAATTAAATGGAAGGGATAACTCATAAGTTATAGACTTTGAAGCTAAAACACATTACTCCCATTTCAAAACTGGTGGAACTGGCCTGCTGGATGTTTAAAAATCCAAACTTGGAGACCAAAGCCAAGAAAGTAAAAGGGCTGAGGAAAAAACAGCCAATGTTTTGGCCCTTGATTTCTAAGGTCAGACAAGACCCAGGGAATGACAAAACCTCTCTAAGGGTCCTGTAACTCTGGTGACTCACACAATCTCCCAGTCAGGGGTATTGTGAGGATCCTAGAGAACTGAAAACCAACTAGTACACATTCTACAAAGAGCAGGGCCATTGGAGAGGAAAATGTCCCTGATGCTTCCAAGGGAAGCCACATGTGGTCAGCAAGACTCTGATCCATCCTAGCAGATGGCACAACTGGAAGAGGAAGGGTAACAGGGTCACAAGGCTTCTCACAAGTTCCCAAGAGGGACCACTGAAAAATCTCAGCTGATTTTAAAAGTAGATAGGAACAAGGTCAATTTTTTGCTAACTTGATCTTAAATACCTGGCAGGTCAAAGAAAAGTCATACATTTAAAGAAAAAAGACTTTTGTCTTTTTAAAATAATAAAATGGTATCAGCCCTACCAAAAGTAAGTAAAGGTTACAGAGAAATGGGTCTCATGCATGAGTGTCTGATAATAATTATCAGAAGAGACTGAGAAAATTATAGGTTTTCCCTGAATTAATTTGTCTGTTCTGAAAGACATGCTTTAAAAAAATAATCCAGATTCTGAGATGTGTACAGGCAAATAAAACTAGTAACACTTAGTTGCTTAATTATATTAGGCTCTTACCACTATTAGGAATTCTGATAACTATACTTCTGCTCTTATTGATCAGTTCTTGCCTTTTAATCTAATAAAGTTTGTGTCTTCCAGATTACAACTCCTCACTAAGAGGATGGCAACACAAGAATTCCAACCCATGCCTACAACTGAGACCAGTGACCATCTCCTTTAGAACAGTCAGGATGAGACTTTTGACCCCTGACCAGGCAGGAACATCACCCCTTGTCCACCAGAAGCCACCATAGAAGATGGATCTTCACCTCTCACTAACCCTTAAGATTATGGGATCAGTTGGGCATGATGGTGCATGCTTGTAAATCCAGCAGCTCAGGAGGCTGAGGCAAGAGAATCCTGAGTTCAAAGCCAGCCTTAGCAACTTAGTGAGACTCTGTCTCTAAATAAAATATTTTTAAAAACGCTGGGGAGTTGCCCAGTAGTTAGCACCCCTGGGTTCAATCTCTGGTACAAAAAAAAAAAAAAAAGATTACAGGATCAAAGTTTTAGGGTAAAGAGAGATACATGAATCTTAAAATATATGCCCATGAATGACTAAGATGCAGAAAACACATTGTAAATTTTGACGAACATGCCCTTGGCCCTGTGCCCTTGTAAAATGAGGGAAATACTTAAGTGCAAGGAAAACTGGTGAGAAATTGTGTGGCTCTACCCTGCTACACCTCCAGTCCAGCCCCTAATTATAGCCCTTCAATAATTATTGAACCTCCAATGCAAAAAGAGGGTGCTAGTTCTCAAGATAGCCCACATTCTCCCTTGAATGTGTATCCACTTCTTTAAAAAATATGTTTATACCTTTGTCTGGCTTGTGCTGAAATTCTTTTCCAACACCTATGCTAAAGACCCCTGTGGTCTTGAGTCTAATTCCCTTTCCCTTCTGGAAAATCCTCTGACCTTCTTAGGATACATCTCTTCTCCCTTGTCAATAGAAGCATTAGGTTTTATAGTGTCAAGCCTCTATGAGTTCACATCTGCATCAGAACCTCGAGTAGCTCCCTTCCCTTTCCTTACAGGGGTCTGAAGGTAGGGTGATTGATCCAATCTGTTTTCACTTCCTTATTGGTAGTCTGAAGTCATTCTGTTAGTCACATATGAGGACTTTCTCAGGGTCTTCTTTGGTCTCAGTGGCAGATAAGGAAGCAGCTGTTCTAGCCCAGAGGTGTATCCACAGCAGTTCCCTCAACCCCATCCACCCTTTTTGACTCAGAGCCCTCAAAATGTGAGGGTGGGCCCCTGGTGGATCTACCAGGAGGACTGAGGGACTAGAAAGCGTGATTACTGTCCAAATTTAGCCTTTCATGACAAAGGCAGGGTTGATGGATGATTTGGGAATGAGAAGACATTAGACTGAGTCTCTTCTAGGGCATGGAAATGTTAAGACAGGCTGGAGGAGTTTCATCTAACTCTAATACACCCACTCTCCTCTGTCCTCTGGTTTTTAATCTTCTCGGGGAGTCCTAAAATGCAGTCTGGGTGAAAGAGTCAACCACCACTGCCATCCAACTCCTGTCCCATGCCAGACTAAACTGCCCCAGTCGGCTACATTTGTCCTCTATCACCTTTTGTGACCTGCCACTGTCACACACTGTTTTGTCTATATCCCCTAATAGCCCCCCATTTTGGGACATATCACTGCCCTTACCTCCACAGCAGGATTCACTAAAGACACTCCTATTGCATGCATAGGCAACACCTCAAACCGTGAAGAACTGATGGGGGAAAGGTGAAGGCTGGTGGAGGTAGAAATGCTCCTCATGCTCCGACAAGCTGGAGCCAGTGGGTGGCAGCAAGAAGCCTGATCTGTGGGTCGCTGTACCTGCTCCTTCCTGTCTCTGGGTCTGATCTTCTCACACTCAGTCAGGTCTATAGGACAGCCTCATACTGGAGCCATTTTTATCATTGATTTTTAGAAATCTTTAGTTATTTATTTATTTATTTTACAGTAGAATGCATTTTGACATATTGTACACAAATGGAGCACAACTTCTTCCTCTGGCTGTACATGGTGCAGAGTCACTCTAGAAGTGTAATCATACAGATATATGGGGTAATAATATCTGTCTCATTCTATCATCCTTCCCATCCCCACTGCCCCACCCCTCCCCTCACTCCCCTCTATACAAACCAAAGTTTCTTAATTCTCCTCTATCCCCTCTCCCCACTATGGATCAGCACCCACTTATCAGAGAAAATATTTGGCTTTTGGTTTGGGGAATTGGCTTATTTCACTTAACATGATATTCTCTAGTTCTATCCATTTACCTTCAAATGCCATAATTTCATTCTTCTTTAAGGCTGAGTTATTACTGGAGTCTTAATGTGAATCCTTCTGTTTAGCTAGCAGTCCCTTTGAAAATATAAGAATGAGGCTGGGGCGGGGGCTCAATGGTAGAGTGCTTGCCTAGCATGTGTGAGGCACTAGGTTTGATCCTCAACACCACATAAAAAATCAGTAAACAAAATAAAGGTATTGTGTCCACCTACAACTAAAAAAAAAATTAAATTTATGAATGGCTGGGCACAGTGGTGTATGTCTATGGTCCCAGCTACTTAAGAGGCTGAGGCAGGAAGATTGATTGAACCCAGAAGTTTGAGGACTCCCTAAGCAACATGGTGAGAGACCCTGTTTCAGAAACAAAATGTATGAGTGAATGATAAACATGGTATACCTAAGATGACTTTGCTTATTTCAGGTCCAGCCTGAATGAACATTGTCATCCAGAGCTTGTATATTGTTTTCCTCACTCGGAAGTGGCAAAAATGAAAGAAAAAGTTGCCTCCTGCCTGAACCTTTCATGGCCTTTTAAGGGCCTGAGTCATTTTGGGCTCCCTGTGATGAAGGATTAAGGTCTTCCCACTGCACCCTGCATGCCTGCCTTTAAGACAGTCTTGCACTGTGCAAGTGGTGTAGGTCAGCACAGGACAAAGCACAACTGTTACTACTGATCACCTATGATGGTCCAGACGCCTTGCAGACATGATCTGCTAGAATATCCCCACTTCATGGTAGTAGAGAATTGAGGCTGTTAGATGATGATGTGACTCAGATTTCACAGACGTCCTTTTAGTGGACACATGGTCAAGACCCATTATGGAAACTGCCTTTGAAGTACCCAGAATGGGCACCCCCTACTCCACAGGCTCCCCACAGCTGACTGACTCTTCTCCCCCACAGTCTTTTGTTCTGAGTCTTTCCTAACTTGGCCCCTGTGGGCACAAGGGATTATAACACTCTCCCTATCATCCAGATTTGGTTAGCCATGGGAGCCATGGGAGGCGTGGGAGCTGTTTGAGAAATCTAGAAGGGCCAGAGAGGGCCAAGTCCCAGGTATCTGCTTCTGATCGCAAGCAGGTGCTAGCCCTCTGCATCACCCTGGTTAGCAGGAGGGGCAGTGAGGAGTTCAGGAAGGGAGAATGGCTCCTGCATGCATTGCGGGTCTCCCTCCAGTTGGCTGCTGCCCCCTGCTGTCAGCGGCCAGTCATTCCCAGATCTGGTGCCAGCTGACTTCCCCTTCCTCAACTTTTTTCCTACTTGCTTGCTTTCCTTCAGGCTCTTCATATCCCCTTTTCTTCCTTTCCCATTTCTTCTATTGATCCCCTTCATTTGTTTTCCTTGACTTCCATATCTTTAAGATATGGCTGTCTCCCTCCCCCTCCTCCCCAACTCCAAGAATCAAAGCACAATAAAACAAAAAAATCCGGCTAATCCTGTATGACTTCATTAACTGATTTTGTAGATTAGTCCCAGCTTTCGAGATCCCTGACTGGGTGATGTGTAAACCACCAGGTAATTCTTCCAAGGCTGTGGAATGAAGGTGAATATAAGTGGAATTGACACTGTGTATTGATTGAAGGGCTTATATCCACCAGAATATGCAGGTTTATTATGATGTCACTTGTATGCATTTGTATTGCCAACTGTTCTATGCCAAGTCCTGTATTGCTCAGCAAGGATACACAAATGAGAATATATCCCCAAACTCTCAGGAAGGCAAGTGTTGGTTTAGAGGTAGGCACACGAGGTTGTGGGCACCTGAGAGAAAGGATATCTCACCATCTTGGGAATTATTTGTGGGGTAGAGTTGCTAGATTTAGCAAAAAATACAAAGTGTTCATGAATTTGAATTTCAGATAAATAACAAATATTTTTAAGCACATGTATGTTCCAAATATTGAACAAAATACTCACACTAAAAAGGGTATTAATAGTTTACCTGAAATTCAAATTTAGTTATTGAACATCCTGTGTCTAATCTGGTAACATCATTGTGGGGGTATTAAGTTATGTATTATTATTGGAAAGTACAGTGTTATACAGACTGAAGTTATTCAGCAGCCATCAGATTATATAATGAGCCTTAAAAATGAGGCTAGGAGAGTCCACTGAAGGAGTTAAAGCAAAGAGGCAGGGTTAATATTAACTGGGGGTTATGAAATAATGCTGGATGTTGCTGGTTCTGGTGTCCTTGCCATGCCCCTTGGCTCAACTCTGGCCCTCAGGTTCCCATGAGAAGAGTATCCAAACTGATAAGAATCCAATGTGTATAAAAGTTGGATTGTTCTATTTCCTTTCTTCTTCTTCTTCTTCTTCTTCTTCTTCTTCTTGTATTGGGGATTACACCTAGGGGTGCTTTACTGAGGAGATAACCTTTATTTTTATTTTGAGACAGTCTCACTAAGTTGCTGAGGCTGGCCTTAAACTTGTGATCCTCCTGCCTCAGCCTCCCAAGTTGCTGGAATTACAGGCATGCACCACTGCACTCAATTCTGTTTCCTATTTTCTGATCAACTTGAGGCAGAACTGCATACAGTAAAGAGGGAGGATACTCAATGGCACAAATCTCCAAGAGAATGGGAAGTGCTGGGATACAGTGGAAAGAGTGAGCCCCAAACAAGACCTCTCTTCTCTGAGATCCAAGGAATAGATGGTGTGGGTAAGGGTAATTTTGGAAGTGACAAGAAAGGAAGCATTAACCTAATGGCTTCCATTTTCTCTAAATACACTTCTTAAGCCAGGGCCCACAGGCCTCTGGGGGGGGGGTGGTCAATGGACAGAATTCAAGGAGCCCATAAATTTGGATGGAGGATTGTTGCATCTATATTTTCACTATTATTAACAGAAATTAAGCATATCCTTGGGGCTAGGATTGTGGCTCAGCGGTAGAGCGCTTGCCTAGCACGGGTTGGACCCAGGTTTGATTCTCAGCACCACATAAAAATAAAGGCATTGTGTTGTGTCCATCTACAAAAAAGATATTCTCTCTCTCTCTCTCTCTCTCTCTCTCTCTCTCTCTCAAAAAATAAATTAAGCATGTCCTTCTAGGCAGTGCTGATAAACTACAGTAATATCAACAGTACCTGTGACTTTGTCACCAACAGAAATCAGATTTTCATAGCACACTACAATTGTTGCATAGTTCTAAAAATAATATCACCAGGGCTGGGGATGTGGCTCAAGTGGTAGCGCGCTCGCCTGGCATGCGTGCTGCCCAGGTTCGATCCTCAGCACCACGTACAAACAAAGATGCTGTGTCCGCCAAGTACTAAAAAATAAATATTAAAAAATTCTCTCTCTCTCTCTCACTCTTTAAAAAAAATAATATCACCATTTTCAAAGTCATAGTAGCCATTAGACCTGGTGATAGAGCTTATTATTTAATGTGTTAATAAATGCATACATACACTACTAACATTACAGATGTACTTCTTGTTGTTTTAGTACTTGTGTTTCAATATAATTGGTTTCTTTCACAATTCTATTTGTCTTATAAAATACATGCATTATTCTGGGAAGGGGTTCCTTAGACTTCAGCAGACTGCCAGTGATGTCCACAGCATAAGAAAAGCTAAGAAACACATTCTGACGAATAACAGGAGCTGGCACTTACTTAGCTCTTGCTACTGGACCAGGGCTGTTCTAAATCCTCCTTTTTTTCTTACATAGTTGTCAACTCACTTAATCTCCAATCACCCTACATGGTAACTACTTTGATTATACTCATTTTAAAGAGGAAAAGGAGGTATAGCAGTTAACTAACTTGTCCAAGGCCATTCAGTAGGTAAATGATGAAGCTGAGATTCAAACCCAGATGTTCCAGTTCCCAAGTCTATGCTGAAAAGTCAGAGTTGAATTGGCATAATGCCAAGAGACAAATGGGTCAAAGGTGCTGGTGAGAATGGGTAAAGGGAGAGGAGGAATGGAGCAGGTCTACACTGACCAAAAGAAAAGTAGAAAGAGACTGGCCAATATGAAAGAAAATGGAAAGGCCCACAAAACAACAGGGTTTGAGGAGATAAAAGAAGTGGTGGAAGAAAGATCTGAGGCTCATAGAAAATGGTCAGAGTAAGAGAAGGTGGTGTGTCAAGGAAGTACATGGGATGACAAGGCAATAATGTGACCTGGACAGGTAGGTGGTTAAAGTGGAGAGGAAGTAAAGATCCCTGGGATTGAGCAGATGAAGAGATCTTAAAACTACGCCTACAAATTCTCCTAAAGCCTCACTCTTTCCTTCATTTAACATGTTCCGCTTTTGGCAGGGGAAGAACTACAAAAATAAGGCCAAGTTAGACAACAGTACAGGTTCACAAGCCTTCAGGCACAATTCCACAATGTTCAATCCTCAGTACCAAAGTTCTGAAAACCATATGGTTATTTTTTCACACGTGGGAGTCCAAACTCATTAGGGGACAAAACCTGACCTGAAGTAGAGTGAGGCTATTTGTAGACTTTATTCACACAATGTGAATTTTCATAACTTTCATTTTAGATATTTTAATGTTTAGTTAGCATGCTCCAGACCTTTTTCAGTAGTTATATAATATAGAGTATATGCAGTATAAAGAGTTTTGTAATATAAACTGTATGTCTTCCTTTCTACAATTGAAAAAAAAAATCTGAATTCCAAAATATATCTAGCCCCAGGGTTAGAAAAAGGATTATGAATGATCTATAAGTTTTATATAAAGAATTTAATTATGCAATGGGACAGTGACTGTTTACACTTTGTGTGGTCAGGGAGTGCCCCTCTGGAAGTGATATTTACATTTAATTCTGAATATCAAAAAAAGGCAGGAATGTGGACTACAATTATAGCTCAGTGGTAGAGTGTTTGCCTAGCACATGTGAGGAATTGGGTTCAATCCTCAGTACCACATAAAAAATAAATAAAGACATTGCATCCATCTACAACTAATTTTTTTAAAAGGCAGGAGGAATTCAAAGATCAGGAGGAGAGCATTTCAAGCAGAGGAAAAAGCTAATTCAAAGATGAACAAAAAGTAAGCCCCTGTTATTGAAGCATATTGGGTCAGCAAAGAGTGCTATCAATTGACGGGAGCCCTTAATGTAGACAGATTGTGAGTATGGTGCTATAACTTTGATGAATATGATGTAGTGAACATGAGTCTGGTAGCCATCAGCAACTAGGAGGCCCGGAGAGAACTCTTCCTGGGTGGCAAAGCAGATGAGAAGATACTTCAGATAGAGAAAACATAAAGGAATTCTGAAGATGAAAATGCAGGTTTCGGGGCTCAGTGGTAGAGCACTTGCCTTGCATGTGTGAAGTACTGGGTTCAATCCTCAGCACCACATAAAAATAAATAAATAAATAAAGCTATTGTACCAACTACAACTAAAAAAAAAAAAAAAAGAAACAAAAGAAAACGTAGGTTTAGATTTATTGCCTGAAGACCTTGAATTGGGGAAAGTACAGAAAGAAGACTGGGCTCAAGATTCTAATTGGGCATAGGCCTGTAATCCCAGTGGCTGAGGCAGAAAGATTGCAAAGCCATCCTCAGCAACTTAGTGAGGCCCTAAGTAACTTAGTGAAAACCTGACTCAAAATTTTAAAAAGGGGTGGGATGGGGATACGGCTTAGTGGTAAAGTGCCTCTGGGTTCAATCTCCAGTACAAAAAAAAAACCACACACACACACAAAAAAAAAAAAAAACCACAAAACTGGGTCTTACATAATGGTTTCAGGTTAAGGTGAAATTGACAATGTTTGATCTGGGCTTTTGGACTTTTCTGTGTTTGTGCTTCTCAACAACATCTGTATCAAAATGAATGTCTGCCTCCTAGCATTTCTGTCTCTTAGTGGCTCTCCACATTCATATCTCTGTGATCTTGTCTGGCATCTCTATTTCTGCCTCAACATATTTTTCTCTTTGGTACCTCTTCATTTCAGAATCTCCATTCTTGGGTCTGTGTTCTGGAATCCAGTTCTTGGGCTAAGAATGTAGCTCAGTGGTGGAGTGCATTGTTTGATCCCCAGCACCACAAAAAAAAAATAAATTCTTTGTCCCTTCTGTTGTCTGCACTGTAGTCTTCCTCCAACTGTACTGGGGATTGAACCCAGGGGCACTTAACCACTGAATCACATCCCGAGCCGTTTTTAATATTTTCTTTAGAGGCAGGGTCCTGCTGAGTTGCTTAGGAGCTCCCTAAATTGCTGAGGCTGGCTTTGAACTCACAATCTTCCTGCCTCAGCCTCTGGAGCTGCTGGAATTGCCATCTTGCACCACTGCGCCCACCTCTCCAACTGTACTTAATAATTATCTTTCTCCAGCTGGATTGTGCCCTCTTAGAAGGCATAAACCTTTTATTATTCGAGTATCCCCAGTGCCTGGGGATCTCAAATTTCTTTATACGTGAACAGTTTTTCCGAGAAGGGGACTCCCTTTCAATCTCCACCCTTCATCTCCCCCAGGAAGCTGGCCACCTGCCAAATGGCCAGCTAGAGAGCAGGACAAAAGGAATGAGCTGCTGCTTTGGGGTTCTATTTCCTGGGGAGATAAGTCTCCACAAACATCACACTAGGACTCTCTCAGGGGAGAGACAGGGTACGCCCCTACGTCCTCCGCGGCGGTCGTTCCACCCCGCAGGCACCACCTCCACCTCAGCCAATCAGCGAGCGCCTGTGCTAAAGGGACAAGCCTCCAGTGGTGAAGCGGACGCAAGATGGCTGCGGCGTGTCGGACCGTGAAGGTAGACCACTCTTTGCCTCGCTTTGCAGGCTGAGACGGCATGGCCAGGAACTAGGAAAAAAGGGCCATGCTTATGTGGGCGGGGTATTGCGGTGGCGGTTGGGCTCAGTAAAGGGAAAGTCCGCTGCATATGTAATATGTGGGGGTCACTGAACTATTTGGGGAATGAAACCCCTCGCCCCCCTGCCCTCCCTCACGATCTCATCAGTGAGAAGAGGAAGCACACCTGGGCCACCTCCCGCCCCCACCCACTTCCCCTCAGAAGCCTGTAGAACCCGCGTGTGAAAGGATAGAGAGGGTAGTTGCTAACGGTGTCCCTTTTCAGGGCTTAGTCGCGGTAATAACTGGAGGAGCCTCGGGTCTTGGTCTGGCTACCGCGGAGCGACTGGTGACTCAAGGGGCTACTGCTGTGCTTCTGGACCTGCCCAACTCAGGTGGTGAGGCCCAGGCCAAGAAGTTAGGAAACAGCTGCGTGTTCGCCCCAACTGATGTGAGTGGTTTCAACTTTCCCAGGGTGTCCTTGAGACCACTACCACCTACCTGGGAACACATGGGGGTCCCTCCCATAAAGTTGTTACCTGTGGGATAACAACTTGTCCCTTTTGGCCTAAGCCTTCAAGCACGACCTACAGTAAGGACCCCAAAACTACACCACAGTCTCAGAAATTGGGCTTATCAGAATTGCTTGAAGGGAGGATTGCATAATTTGAAAATGCATGTTGTACCTTAATGGTTTTACATTTACAAAGTTGAAAAACTATTTTCATGAAATCTTCTTAGTAGGTGGGGATACAAAAAAAGCTCATTTATGTTCCTATCAAAAGTTTTCAAAACAGGGTTGTATTAATTCTTTGCTCCATAGCAATCGAGAATCACCAGGGATATGTGAATTTATCAAAAGATGGTATAAGTTTGAAAAGTATTTTGCAACACTGCTTTATAATACCTGACATATACACCTTCACTCCACTCTCCTCATGTTTCACCACAACCCTTTCTCTTCATCTTTTTTAAAAATAATTGTTAGTTGTCAATGGACCTTTATTTTTTTAATTTATTTATATGCAGTGCTGAGAATTGAACCCAGTGCCTCACACATGCTAGGAAATCACTCTATCACTGAGCCACAATCCCAGCCCCTCTTCATCTGTCTTTTGCTCACACAATTCTGTTCCCACCCAAGGACTGGGCCTCCTCCCCCAGGTTTAGTAGTGAGATGATGTGCTGGCAAATGAATACCTTTTCTATGTGTCTCTCTTTGAAGGTGACCTCTGAGAAGGATGTGCAATTGGCCCTGACTCTAGCAAAGGAGAAGTTTGGCCGGGTGGATGTGGCTGTGAATTGTGCAGGTATTGCAGTGGCCATTAAGACATACAACTTAAAGAAGAACCAGGCCCATACCTTGGAGGATTTCCAGCGAGTTATCAATGTAAGACCTTGGAGGTTCTCCAGGAGTGGGAATGAACTCTCTGGGAGTAGTTATCCCCAAAGTTGTTAGTGATCAAATGGTTGCCTCTGCCTGAGGTCCTACACCATGTCTCTGCTCATTTTCCAGGTGAATCTTATGGGTACCTTCAATGTGATCCGTCTGGTTGCTGGTGAGATGAGCCAGAATGAACCAGACCAGGGAGGCCAACGTGGGGTTATTATCAACACTGCCAGTGTGGCTGCCTTTGAGGGCCAGGTATGTGATCAGGGGCAAAGTTTGTGCCTCCTCTTGACTTGTTGGGCTCTCTCACCCTTGACCTCTACTCTTTTTTCCAGGTGGGACAAGCTGCATATTCTGCGTCCAAAGGGGGCATAGTGGGCATGACATTGCCCATTGCTCGGGATCTGGCTCCAATAGGCATCCGGGTGATGACCATTGCTCCAGGTAGACATATTCTCTCTTCCTGCCATACCTGGGATTGGATGGGATCCATGGGCACTTGTGAGGGGCAGGTATCCACTATCTAAGTAATAGTAGCCTTCCATCTCTAGGCCCTAGAGAGGCACAAGAAGTAGGCCTAAGGTGAAGAAGAACTGAGTAAATATGAAAACAAGGGTAGGTCTCTGACTCTGACTATCTTGTCTAGGCCTATTTGGCACCCCACTGCTGACCAGCCTTCCAGAGAAGGTACGCAACTTCCTGGCCAGCCAAGTGCCCTTCCCCAGCCGACTGGGTGACCCTGCTGAGTATGCTCATCTGGTACAGACCATAATAGAGAACCCATTCCTCAATGGAGAGGTCATCCGGCTGGATGGGGCCATCCGCATGCAGCCTTGAAGGGAGAAGTCTGGGAAAACAAAGGCTCCTGTGCCCCACCTCCTCCTGGGGTACTACTAACTTTGTCTACCAGTCATCCTCTGTGCCTAATAAACTATTTTCTTACTTTGTGGGCAGTGCTTTGTGCTGGGGGAACTGGCATGGGGAAGAAAGGTAAAGGCTTTGACAGGGTTGGATATATAGAGTCCCAAGGTAGGACAGGAAAGGCAGTACACCTCACATTTTTGTATATCCTGTTACAACAATACATGGCCTTGAATTTAGTGAATAACTTTATTACTTAGGGTAGAAGGTGGGGATATTGTCATAGCTCTCTCTCATTGGGGAATGGATTAGAGGTAAGAGGTGGGGGTATGTAGCATTTGCATCTGTAAGCTTGATAGGAGAGAAGAGAGAGATGACCATCTTGACCTCAGCGGCTGCTAGTGTTGAACTGTAGGTGATACTGGGCTGTAGGTTGATTGGTGTAGATTATTGAATTCAGATAATTTTGCCTGTAAAAAAAAAAAAAAGTCCAGAGGCCTCACTTGATGTTTTCCCTCTCTCCCTGGTCCTCACCATCCTTCCCTACCCTCCCATGGTATTCATCCCCACTGCCACTCCCTAGAACTCACTGGGCTTTTTGCTCCTTAGCCAACTGCTGGTTGAAAGAACCCAGCCCCCTCCGAAATTCTGCACACAATTCCCTCTCCTGCTCTTCTAGCTCTTCCGCTGCCTGGGCCAGGTGCATGGTTTGGCTTTCCCATTCAGTATCCAATGCTTGCTCAGCCTGGTGCTGTGCCTCCTTCTCATGGCACTGTGCTTCCTGGACTTTCCTGATGGCGGCTCGCTGCTCTGGAGTCATGCCCTTCCAGCAATAGGGCAGAACCCGGTGGGGAGCCATGGAATTCTGGGCAACTCGGGGGTTCTCAGTTAGAAAGTCACTGGTGACCTGGTTCTGAATCTCCATGAGGTTGGCCTCCTGTTGGCGCTGATGCTCAAGGCGCTGCCGCTCAGCCAGCTCAGCTGCCTGGTGGGCAAATATAAGTATTTGGGTGCCCAACCTCAGAGAACTCTCAGTTGCAAGGGTGGGAGAAATGTGGCCCTATTTCTCCATCTCGGAGAGAAAGAAAAGACACTACATGATTTTAATTATCCTAAGGATAGGCAGTGAAATGGACAGGGAACTTCTCTGCACTCAGGATTAGAGGGCAATATTCTGTTCTTAAATCATTTTGTGTTTGGAGGTAGGGAGAGGTGACTTGTATTCTAAGAAGCACCTTAGATGGAGGGGGTGTCCTCAGGCTGATGACAATTCTGGAACTGATTTGAGAAAGGATATGAGGGGAAGGGTGTGGCTAAGGTTCCCCAGGATTTTGTTCAGGGGGTTGGGAGGACCAGGTGCACTGATGGGGTCAAGCCATACCTGGGCTTTGTTGGCATTGGCCATGGCAAACATCATGGCCATGCGACAGGACTCCTCTAGCCTGGCCAGGTGGGCGGCCCGCATGTCCATGGCTAAGTGCAGCTGGTCATTGAGCATATCTACATGGAGAAATACAACTTCCTCCATTCCTGGTTCATTCATTCAGCCATTTAGTCAACAAATTTTATGTAGGTATATGTATACTTGGGAGGGAATTAGTGTCCAAGTTGTAGAGATGTGGAAGGGGTTACTCTTTGGGGCTAGGGATAGCCAAAGTGCAGCAACCTGGGTCAAAGTGCAGCTCTGCCACCTCTGAAATGTGTAGTCTTGGGTATACCATTTCACCTCCAAGCCTCACTATAAGATCCATGTGTTAGATTCTAAGCATACCACAGAATTAGATCCTGCCCCCCCCCCATCTAGTGGGGGACACAGATCAAACAGATTATCAGACCACAATCTGGTAAGGACAATAGCAGAGATGTATACAAGGCATAACAAAGGCTTGGAGGCTAAAAGTGGTAGAGGACATGCTTAGCACACACAAAGTGTGAAGGCTCTGGGTGGTAGGTAGCAGGAAGGCTTCCAGGAGGAGGTGTCCTTGTACACAGGCAAAAAGAGCAAATGGTGCTCTACGCTGAGGGCACAGCACAAGCAAAGGGCACAGCACTGACATTCTTTTCCACTCCAGCCACACGATGATCTTGTTTCTAGGAACTGTCAGAAACTGATGATTTGAAAGGTAAGCAATACAAATACATAAGACATAGTCCTTGCTCTTGAAGGGCTTCCTCTGATGGAAGAGAAGGATGTGGCCATAGAGAATATAATAATAGTAGCTAGTCTATGTGATTTGGATTATTATCCCCATTTAATTAATTTACTTATCTTGTAGTACTAGGGATTGAACCCAGGGGCATTTTGCCACTGAGCTACATTCCCAGCCCTTTTTATATTTTATTTTGAGATAGCGTGTCACTAAGTTGTGCCTAGGGTGGATTCAAACTTGTGATCCTTCTGCCTCAGCCTACTTAGAAATTGGGATTACAGGCAGGCACCACCAGGCCTCATTTATCCCCATTTTAAAGATGAAGAAACTTGTTGGAGGTTTTGCTCAGTGGTAGAACTAAGCACATATACATGAAACCCTGGGTTTAACCCTCAGCACTAAAAAATAATAATTTAACAATTAATTAAAATTAATTAAACTGGGTTTGGTAGTGCATGCTCATAAATCCCAGTAACTTGTGAGGCAGAGACAGGAGGATAGTGAGTTAAAGGCCTGCCTCAGCAATTTAGCAAGGCCTTAAGCCATTTAGCAAGATCCTGTCTTAAAAAATAAAAAGGACTGGGGATGTAGCTCAGTGGTAAAGCACCTCTGGGTTCAATCCCCAGTACCAAAATAAATAAATTTAAAACTTAATTAGGGCTAGGGTTGTGGCTCAGCAGTAGAGTGCTCGCCTTGCACGTGTGAGGCCATGGGTTTAATCCTCAGCACCACATAAAAATAAACAAATAAATAAATAAATAAAGATATTGTGTTCAACTACAACTAAAAAATAAATACAAAAAATTAATTAAAATTGAAGCACAGAAAGGAACATTCATTTCCCAAACTAGCTAGGCAGAGCAGAGCTGTTTGGTGCGTGTGTATACTATGCTGTCCCCAGGTAATGGAATGCCAGGCTAATCATGAACAACAGCTACACTGTCCGTTACTGAAGGAAGTCAGGGAAGTTGGTGCCTACACAGCCTAAACTTTTAGCATCAGTTATATGGGTAATGGGTAATGACCTCCCCACAGAGTTCTAGCCTCCTGGGTGTAGTACCTAGCTCAGGAGAGCTGCCTGCTAGACCTTGAGTCCAGAGGGCCTGGCTGCTTACCTGCGCATTTCTCATCAACCCTGGCTTGCTGTTGTTCCTGCAGCTGCCTCTCCAGGCTGTACCTGAACTGCTCCTGCTGCATTCTCAGGTATGTGGTCCTGTCCAGGTCCTCCCCAAAGAAGCACTGCATGCTGGCCGGGCCATAGAAGGGATCACTGTCATTGAGATAGACTGGAAATTCCCTCTGGAGTCGGTCTGGATCCCAAGGGTCAAATTCACGCCTGTTCTTGAGCTGTTGCTTCTGCTCCCGAAAATCCTGGATTTTCTTGGCCAGTCGACGTGCCCGTTCTGCCTCTTCCTTCTCTAGCATCTGGGCTACCAGATCATACTGCACCTGCTTAGTAGCTGGGGGTGATAGGCAGGGACATGGGAAGGCACCACAGGAGGTCCAGTTAGCATGCCTCTGCTCCCAAAGGCCATCTGGTTTGTTTCACCACCCTAGGACCTCAGGCCCTCCACACAGGAAGAACTGCCCTACCTGAGCCTACTCAGGCTCTTGGTTTGACCTGTGGCCTTAGACATTTACCGTAAGCTGCATCCTTGCCCTGCTCAGTTGCCTCCCGAAGCTTTTTCTCCTCTACCTGGTTGTTGAGGGCTTCAACATCCACCTGGATCCCAAAGAAAGGGATAAATCAGGGCAGAGGCCCAGTAGGGTCCTTGAGTGCTCTAACAAACTGCTTAGAACTTACCCACTTAAAAATCCTCCTGTAGCTTCTCAGGACTTACTGTATAAAGTTCCAACCCATAAGCATGGCTCTTAAGTGCTTCCATGGTTTAGCCTTTGCCTCCTTCTCCAGCCTCATCTCTTTGCACCCTTTTCCCCTGTCTCCCCTCTCACTAGCCTTGGGAGCTGTGCTTCCAGTTCCCTGCACATCTTAGACAGTTTTCAATCTATAGCCTTTGGTCTGCTTCCTTTACTTAGAACACCTTCCTCCCCTCTACCCAAACTCCAATTCACACTTCAAGACCAGCTCAATCTTTGTTTCTCTGATCCTTCGGGAAGGTTCTACTCCCATAATCTAGGATCCATTGTCTACATTACATTGAAGTTTGCTTCAGTTATATCCTCTACTAGACTGTGAGCTCTTTCATGAGAGAGACTGGGCTTTAGTTATCTTTGTATCATCACTGCCCGATAGTGCTTTCAACAGAGCAGTCCCTGTGAGGAAATGCTTGTCACCTGGATCTCCGTCTAACAACTCAAACATAGCCAACTACTTACTTGTGCCAGGCACCATGCTCTAATTATCAGAGCTGCCACCTCAGTGCTTCCTTTATTTAACTGAAAAGGAGACTGGAGCTCAGAGAAAATAAGGTGACTTATCCAAAGCCACACCTCTAACAAACAGCAGACCTGGCCTCAAACAGTTAAGGTGTCTTTTCCAGAACACCATGCTGCATTTCCTCTTTCTATCCACCTAGCAATTCTTTTTTATTTCTTAAACAATCAATATTTTCTCTTTATTTTGGTTATAATTCATTGGAAACATTTAAAGTAGTACAAAAGGGAATACAGATCAGTAGAGACTAAGTATCCCTTCAGTCTCTCACCCTCAGTCTGGTTAGCAGTATATTACTTACTTTGCCAAAATGGCTTATGCTTACATAATACCAAATACACTTTAGCTCTTTTTTGGATTCACATGGCCTGCCTCTCAAGAACCAGACCACATGGCCCAGAGCTGACCAGAAAAGAGCCAACTGTCACCTCCTGTACCACCCAACCTTCCCAATCCCCTTTTGGGCCTATGGGAGTGGATACCACCCCTTCCTCCTTCCTTTCTAGCCCTAGGGCCTGCTTGAGTCAGGGAAAGGACTATAATGGGCACTGCTGTGTTCCTTTCCAGTCATGTGAGATAGCCCCAGTTCTGTGAAATTACTCCCACTGCCTACTCACCCCCATGACTCGGTTCCGCACATTGAAGAATCGGCTTTGTCGTTCTTTTTCTCGATTTCTTCTAGCTTCAATGGCTGCCACCTCCTTGGGATCTGCTGGCAGGCCTAGCTTATACATCTGGAGTGAAGGGGAAGTGGAATGGCCCATCAGTGCTGACCACAGTCCTTGACTACATCCCACCTCCTTTCCTTTATCCCTATAGTATCTCACCAGTTATTGATTCCTTCTGATTTTACTTTCTGACATGTTTCATATCTATGTCTTCGTCTCTGCTGTCACCGCCCTAATTCAGGCCTCAGAGTCTGATATCAGGTGATATTCCCAGGAGTCTCCTCACTGGCCTCCCTTGTTCCATGTTATCCTCTCTGCCCTGGCCACCAGAGTGATCTTTCTGAGAGCAAATATGACCATGGTACTCTTCAGCTTAAAAACCTTTGAAAATAGCTTTAAAGCTAATGGCTCCCCTGTGCTCACAAAATAAGGTCCGACCCCCTTTGCCAGATTTATAAGGCTCTTCATGATCTGAACCCTGTTCACCTTTCTAAGCCTCAAAGGCATTGACACATCTCACCCTTTCTCATATTCAGTTTTCCTCATTTCAGTAAGTGGTACCACTATTCACCAAGTTGCTCAGGCCCAAAACTCAGGGGACATCCTTTAACTCCTCCTTTCCCTCACTCCCTCTTCTTTCAAAATAGCCCTAGTCAAAGCCACAATTGTCACCTTCCTAATGACTGCAGAGGTCTCCAGATTGGTCTTCCAGTTTCCTCTATTGTTTCCTATAGCCTACTCATCACACAGCAACCAGACGTTTTCTTTACTGAAATAAATTTCCTCTTTTGTTTTTATTTTATTACTTGTTTTCTAGTGAAATGAAAGTTCAAGGTCTTAAATTCATCTGTGTCCCTTCACATTTTGGGAAACCCACTTTTGATATGTGAGCCAAAGCCACAGTAAAAAAAAAAAAAAAAAAAAAAAAAAACTCTTACAAACATAAATCTGATGATGTTTCTCACCTGCTTAAAATTCTCCATAGGCTTCCCACTGCACTGAGAATCAGATCCAAATTCCTTACCATAGGCTTTCAAGATCCAATCCCTCCACACCTCTACAGTTGGTCTCATAACCCATGCTCCAGGCACACTGGCTTCCCATCAAGTATTTCAAAATAACTGTTCCCACCTCTGGGCCTTTGAATGTGGTGTTCCTTTGTGTGGAGCATCTTTTCTCAACTCCTATTGAGGTCTTTTTAAAACAATGCTACATGGGTCTTTTTTAAACAATCATTTTGTAACTGTGAAGTAGTTGATATATACAGGAAACTATATATAATCCTGATGTAAGATTGCAAGTATGACAAAATAAAGACACCAACTCCTACCTTAAGAAATAGAACACTATCAATACCATCGAAGTGTCCTATGTTTCTTCTTTTTCTTACTCCAACAGTACCCTATATAATATCCAAAATCTATTATCATTTCCTCCTAATATTTATTAATATACATTGTATGTGTATGAATCTCTGAAAAACGTTTTTACAAGTTTTATTGGTTTTGACCTTTATAAAATATCAGGCTGTATATATTCTGAATCTTGCTTTTTCTACTTGGCATTTATCCTATCATTTAATAAATATTCATAGAGCGTCTACTAGTGGCCAGATGCTCTTAAGCATTTGGGAGACATGGAGGAATAAAACTGACAAAAATCTGTCATTGTGGAGGTTACTTTCTAGACAGACAATAAAAAGTAAAACATAAAATGTACATTAAATAATTTGTAAGAAGATGATAAGCAATATGGAAATAGAGCAGGATATGGGGAATTGGAGGTGTCAAGGAAATGAGAGAGTGTTGCAATTTTTAAATATGGAAGTCAGGAGAAGCATAGTTGAAAAAGTAACATGTGAGCAAATATTTGAAGGAGGTGAGGGAATTGCCCATGCAGGTAATTCTTCAGCCTGGGTCCTGTAATGATGAAGTCTTGGAATGATGACACAGAGCAGAGATGCAGCCAGTCCACAATGAATAAGAAACTTAAGTGAGATATAAGCTTTTGTTTTTATTCTATTTGTATTTGGATTGAACCCAGAGGCACCTCTACCATTGAACTACATCCTCAGTCCTCTTTAGTTTATTCTGAGACAGGGTCTTGCTAAGTTGTCCAGGCTAGCTTTGAACTTGTGATCCTCCTGCCTCAGTCTCCCAAGTTGCTGGATGTGTGCCACTGCACCCAGCTAAGCTTTTGCTTTTATAAGCTGCTGATATTTGGGGGTTATCTGTAACCTCAGTATAATGTAGCCTATCCTGAATGATACAAAGAAATATGGGGTTTTTTGTTTGCTTGTTTGCCGTGCTAGGGATCAAACCCAGAGTCTTGAGCATGCTAGGGCAAATGTTCTAGCACTGAACTGCATTCCCAGCCCTTAACACAAAGAAATGAAAAGCTATGAGACTATATGAAATCTCTAGGGAGTAAGTGTAGATGGATAAGAATGCCCCAGAGGAGACAAGGTCAGGAGTAGCCAGTGAGATGGGGAGATAAACTAGGAGATGTGGTCTTCCTAAAGCCAAGTAAAGAAAATGCTTTTGGAGAAGAGTGATCAATTGATGATGGATTAAGTAAAATGAGGACTGAGATTTGACTGATGTAGTAACATGAAGGTTGCTGATGACCTTGACAAGAGCATCTTTGGTTGAGTATAGGGATGAAAGCCCAATTGAAGTGGGTTCAAGAAACTAGGACCCTGCAAGACAAACAACTCAGTTAAGGATTTTTTTTTTAATTGCAAGAGAAAAAGACAGAGGAACTTAGAGATTGAGAGATTTCATATGTGCAGGTGGGAAAGTTTCTCGTGCGTACGTGTGTGTGTGTGTGCATGTATATGAGAGAGAGAGAGAGAGAGAGAGAGAGGGGAAAGAAAGTGCTAGGTTGTAGAATGTATGCATATTTAACTTCATAGGATAATACTAAGTTAATTCCCAAGGAGATTATACCACTTTACACTTTGACAGTAATGTACAAAAACTCCAGTCAGTGTACATCCTAACCAACACTTGGTATTGCAGACTTAATTTCTTTTAGTTTGTGGGTATAAAACTATAATTACTGACTTTAATTGAAATTTTATTTATTGCTAATGTGGTTTCATATCTTTTCATGTGTTTAACCATCTTTGCTTCTCTGTGAAGTGCCAATTCATATCTTTTGTTCATTTAATTTTTGCATTTTTAGAATTTATTTTTAAATGATACATAAAAATATAAAGATTATACATATTTTGGGGGTATCATGTGATGTTTTAATATACATATACATTATCTCATGTTCGAATCAGAGTAAACATAGCTATCTTCTTAAACGTTTATCATTTCTTATGGTGAAAACATTTAAAACCCTTTCTTCTATCTTTTTGAAATATACAGTACTTTATTGTCATTTATAGGCACCATATTTTTGTTTACTTTTTTTCCACAGTCATTGTTTTTAAAAAATCAGGCCAGTGTGGTGGCACAAGCCTATAATCCCAGCAGCTTGGGAGGTGGAGGCAAAGGATCAGGAGTTCAAAGCCAGCCTCAGCAATTTAGCAAGGTGTTAAGCAATTGAGTGAGATCCTGTCTCTAATAAAGTACAAAATAGGGCTGCAACCTCCCCGCCCAAAACAAAATCAGGTTTGTCAGCTGGGTGTGGTGGCATATGCCTATAATCCTACTGACTCAGGAGGCTGAGGCAGGAGGATCACAAGTTCTAGGCCAGCCATGGCAGTTGAGTGAGAACCTGTCTCAAAATAAATAAAAAAGGGCTAGGGATGTAGATTCAGTGGTAGAGTGCCCTTGAATTCAATCCCTGGCACTGCAGAAATAAATAAACAACAAGCAAATAAATAAATAAATAAATGTGGTAAATATCTCCAAATTTGTGTTTTTTTAATTTGCTTATTAAAGTAATTTTTTTTGGGGGGGGGTACCAGGGATTGAACTCAGGGGCACTCGGCCACTGAGCCACATCCCCAGCCCTATTTTGTATTTTTTAAATTTTAATTTAGAGACAGGGTCACACTGAGTTGCTTTGCACCTCGACTTTGCTGAGGCTGGCTTTGAACTCACGATCCTCCTGTCTCAGCCTCCCAAGCCGCTTGGAATACAGCTGTGCACCACCAATAACAAAATGAACACTTCCACGGAACTCAGAAAATGTTATCAATATTTTAGAGGCTTTCTCTGTGTACTTATCCATCCTTTCACTTCTTTATGGTGAATATTAGTGAATGTGAATGTAGTCACATTTACCCTTTTTTTATCCTTTGAACTTAGTGGTTATTATTTTTTAAAATTCCTTCCTATCCAGAGATCATAAAGGTATTTTTCTATATGTTCTTCTAAAATTTCTAAAGTTTTACCTTTCTCACTTGTTTTAACCCAGGGTTTGATCCCCAGCACTGAAAAAAAGAAAAAAGAAGGAACATAATTCTCTCCTTCTCTGTGAATAATATGAAATAGCTGTCCTTGTTCATCTTATCCCCTCTGTCTGATTGGGACTTTTTCTTCCAAGTGAACTTCATTTATGGGTCTCCTACTTGATTGTATCAACCACTTTCTCACTTTTCTGGACTTGTCCTGAGGAAGAGTCTTGTCTTTAGGACTCTTCCCAGCCTTCAGACATAATTTAAAAAATAGTTACAGGAATGGCTACAGCAATCACCAGATCCTTTCCACATCTGAGAATGGCACCAACCCCAGCCTACCAGTTCCATCTGCCACCATAATGTAAGGTCACTGACCAGGAAGATTCAGTAGGCATTTTAAGCTTCTTGTATTGCTAAGGCCATGACCTCAGTAATGAATAGGTATAAGGTGACAGATTATAGAGGGATGAAAAGTTGGTGACGAGGGATTGAAAAGGTGGGGAAGCTGAGTGGAGAGTGTCAGGGGTGCAGAGGAGGAAAAGGAAGAAAAGTAACAAGGGAGTGGGGAGGTAAAAGAGAACCAAGAGGAAAGAGGAAGAGGGAAAGAAAGGGAAGGTGGCAGAAGGGTATGCAGCAGTGGAAATGGCATGGGGGAGAGGGATGAAGGGAAGAAGGATGCTGGTGCAGAGCACTGCCTTAGGGACCCTGGCCTCAGGGATTTCTCAGTAAAGAATCGCAATTTTGAAGCTCCTAGTTGGATTTGGGTCCAAGTCTGCTCTTGGGTAACAGCGGCAGTTTCTGAGCTCGCTTGGAGAAACAGGAAAGAAGGACATGGGTAAATCTGAGGCCACAGCCTTCCCCAGTTTGTATCCCTGTCTCCTGATGAACCCCGTCCCCCTTAACTCTACATCTATTTTGCAATCTCACCTCACCATCAGCGAAATCTGAGCACACCTAAACAATGAATCCTCTCACTGGCTCCTTCCTTCCCGTTCAGCCCTCTGTTCCACGGAGTCCTTCCAATTCCTGACCCTGTCGTTGTCTAAGCCTTCAGGCTTTCTAGACTAAATGAAGCCACAGCAGAATTCCCACCTTTCACTTGCCCTTGGGGGGCATAACCTTGCTGTGACTTCTGACTTGTCTCGGCAAGCGTAGTTTTCAGGTCCTGCCTGCCTTCTCGGATCCCGAAAGCTGCTCTGAGTCCTCCTGGCACCAACTTCTTTACAACTTAGTCCGCAGCAGCAGCGGTTTGTGGTTGCCACGCAACAAGAAAGAGGGGCGGGCCCAAATCCTAGCTGGAGCCTGGGCAACGGATCAACAAACCTCCACGTCAGACCGAAGTTCCCGCCCCTAGTTCCCACTCGCGCAGGAAGCCGGATATCCCGTTGGCCTGGGCTTACTCTCGCGAGGTTTACCTTCCGCCCGGCCTGCACTGCGGCGTTTCCCGCGCGGGTAACCTCGGTTCCCGGGCTTACGGCGCGGCCTCTCCTACCGCCGCTGGAGCCGCCGCCGTCATGGGTTTCCTGAAACTGATTGAGATCGAGAACTTTAAATCGTACAAGGGTCGACAGATTATCGGACCATTTCAGAGGTTCACCGCCATCATTGGACCCAATGGCTCTGGTGAGATAAACCCGGCTGCGGCCCTGCGCACGTCCCGGCCTGGACCCCCCTATCCGACGCCAAAGTAGTACGACCCAGCCTATGTAACCTGAACCGTTGTGAAGCCTAAAAGGTTCCTTGCCTCTCCTGGCGGGGGGAGTTCGACTCTCCCTGCTCAGGTGTTCTCACTCTAGCCTCTTCCCCAGGTGTCAGTTGCGCGAGTTTTGTGCGGCCCCCGTTCCGGTCCTAGTGGTTCAGGCCGAACTGTGTGTTTCCGCGCCCACTGCCCCCTCCCGCCAAAAGAGGCGCGTCCGGAGGCAGCTGCCAGCTGTCGGCTTCCTGCTGCGCGGCTCCCTGCTGGTCTGTCTGGTTCTAGCTTCCCAGCCCTGTTTGACCCCACCGTGAAATGTGGGACGGCATTTCGCTCTGTGGTGTCCTGCGGTCCCGTACAGTACACTTATGCTTCAACCTAGCGCCCCCTCCCGCTTCGTATTGGTACGCTCCAATTCCTTCCTTTTTACTCATCTCCTGAGGCGGCACTTTTGAATTTTGAACCCTGAGCCTGAGTCTTCAGAGGGCTTGGAGTCCCGAACCCGACCTCAGAAATTGTTGTGTAGAACTCCCCCCTTTCCTACCGGAAACCACCAAAAGCCTGGTCTTATTTGCTTATCAAATTTGTTGAATGTTTTAATGTTTATAAGTTGTTCAAATTGTGGAAATAGTGGAGAATAAACCAAGTCCATGCTTTCAGAGAACTTATATTCTAGAGGGGAAAGAAGGTAAAGAATCAGGAAATAAGATAACTTTAGACTGGCATAAATGTTGTGCAGGAAATGGGACAGGTTAATATGTTGGAATGCTTTGGGTGGTGTCTTTAGAGTGGTCTGGTAAGACTTCTGTTTGGTATCTTAACTCCTCATTTTTAAATGATACCCCATGGATTCCTCTCACCTACCCCCAGAAGTGGTCCGTTTGGAATCCTGCTGTGTTCGTATACCCCAGAAATGTAGCGAATAATTTTCTAGCCTTTCTGTGAAATAGTCTTGCCTGGATTTGACTCTGCTTAGAGCAAAGTTTCTCAACATTGGCACTTCATCAAGATAATTCTTTGCTGTGGGAATAGTCCTGTTCATTGTAGGATGTTTGACAGCATCCATGGCTTCTCTCCACTAGATGATAGCATCCCCCACTCCTCAGATATGACCGTCAAAAATGTCCTAGAGTTGGTTGGTCGTGGTGGCAGATGCCCCTAATCCCAGCAACTTGGAAGGCTGAGGCAAGAGGATCACAACTTTGAGGCCAGCCTTGACAGTTTTTTTTTTTTTTTTTTTGTACTGGGGAAAGAAGATAAAGAAGAAGGAAATAAGATAACTTTTGACTGTCATAAATGTTGTGCAGGAAATGGGACAGGTAGATGTGATAGAATGACTTGGATGGAGGAGGATCACAAGTTTGAGACCAACCTCAGCAATTAATGAGGCTCTAAGCAACTTAGCAAGAACCTGTCTCAAAATAAAAAGGGCTGGGGTTGTAGCTCAGTGATAAAGCACTCCTGGCTGCAATCCCCAGCACCAGAAAAAAAAAAATTCCTTGAAACAGTTTATCAGTATATAGCTCATATAATGTGTTATAGACATGCTTATGATATTGAGTGCTTGTAGAGGCTTTTGACTGTGAGATGTTCTTGTCATCTCTAGAGATAATGGGAGAAGCCCAAAGGGTTGGAAGTTGGTGCCTAAAAGATTGACACCTGGATGTGTCAGGTAGTCCTGCTGTGATGAGGGAGGCTGAACTGAGTCCAGACTTGGGTAGGATAGATGTGTCATTTATTGAATACCTACTGTGTGTCAAGTACTTTATTGGGGCTCTTTCCATTTATTTTAAAACAAATTTGGTGCTGGAGATTGAACCCAGGGCCTCCCTCACCATTGCTAGGCAAGCACTCTAACTTCTGAGTTAAGTCCTAGGATTTTGTGTGCAAATGGTGCTAGGTAAGTGCTGTACCACTGAGCTACATCCCCAGCCCTAGGGCATTTTACATTTAAATTGTCATGGTGACCCTAGGTGGGAGATATCATTTAATGGGGAGACTGAGGCACAGAGATTTAATAAATTTCCTATAGTTCTCAGCTTGGATCAGAGCCCATGCCTGCTATATTTTAAAGCATATGTTTCTGCCACTTCAACATAGAACCATGTGCCAGTCATTTTTTTAAAAAAACTTGTGAGTCATGGTTTTTCGTTTTTTTTTCCCCCAAGGTGAGGGGATGGAATGTCAGCTAAAAGAGAGTGAAACTTGTGCTGAGGTATATAGCACACTAGTACAGTACTTGCCTAGCACTTATGAGGCCCTGGGTGATACCCAGCACCATCCTGAAAAAGAAAAGAAAATGGGTGAAACTAAGATTAGAACCTTGCCTACATCTGTTGGATGAGAGCCCAAGCCTTATTTTTTAAGTGCTGAGGGTTGAACCTAGGGCTTCTCTCATGCCAAGTTTGCAATCTGCCACTGAGCTGTACCCCCACCCTTCCCATGGTCTTAATATTGCTTCCATGAAAGGACCATTTTTATGGTTAGGTTGAGTGGTATTGGATATTATGTCTTCAGTTCATTCATATAACATGTTTGTGGAGAATCTTGAGGTAGAATTTATGGGAGTTAAACTACCTCTTCACCTTCTAACCCCAATGTAAACATCTTAATTCCTTCTTTTTTTTTTTTTTTACTGGGGATTGAAGCCAACGGTGCTTTACCACTGAGCTACATCTCCAGTCCTTTTTAAAATTTATTTTATTTTTTATTATTTTGGTACCAGGGATTGAACTCAGGGGCATTTAATCCACATCCCCAGCCCTTTTTTGTATTCTATTTAGAGACAGGGTCTCACTGAATTTCTTAGGGCCTCGCTAAGTTGCTGAGGCTACCTTTGAACTCACAATCCTCCTGCCTCAGCCTCCTGAGCTGCTGGGATTACAGGCGTGTGCCACCCCCATGCCCAACTCTTTTTTAATTTATTTTGAGACAGGTTGGCCTCAAACTTGTGATCTTCCTGCCTTAGCCTCCCACGTAGCTGAGATTAGAGGTATGGATCACTATGCTTGGCAAGTTTTTATTATGAAAACCAGCAAATATATACGTGTTCATTCATTCATCCATCTTTCCCCTTTGTTTTGTAGTACTGGAGATTCAGGGGCATTCTACCACTGAGCTATATCCCAGCCCTTTTTCATTTTTGAGACAGTCTCACTAAATTGCCTAGGTCGTCCCGGAATTTGTGATCCTCCTGCCTTGGCCTCCTGAGTAGCTTGAATTATAGGCATGAGCCACCATGCTCAGCAATATATATGTGTTTTGCTTAACCACTTGAAAATAAATTGCAGACTTCATGATACTTCATGCCTATGTGCTTCATTATTCATTTCCTAAAATCATCATTCTCCTATATTACTACTATTCTATTAGCACAACTAAGAAAATTAATTTCCTCATTTCATCAGTTATCCAGTTTTTTATTCAAGCTTTCCTAATTGTTTTCCCAAAATAGTATTTGATTACATTCTAGAATGGTTCTCTCAACTCTTCTTTTTAGACATTGACTTTTTAAAATATTTTTTTAGTTGTCAGTGGACCTTTATTTTATTTATATGTGTGCTGAGAATTGAACCTAGTGACTCACACATGCTAGGCAGGTGCTCTACCACTGAGCCACAACCCCAACCCTAGACATTGACGTGTGTGTGTGTGTCTGTCTGTGTGTGTGTGTGTCTGTCTGTGTGTCTGGGTCTGGTGCTCAGGGCCTTGTGCATGCTAGGCAGGCACTCTACTTCAGGTATATCCCTATGCAAACATTGACTTTTTGAAAGGACCAGGGCAATTGTCTTGTAAAATATCCCACAATCTGTGTTTGTCCTAAAATTTCCTCATGGTATCATTTACCAGGTTCCTCTGTTGTATTTCTTAGAAATGGATATAAGTATGCAAGTGGGATTCATCCCAGGGATGCAAGGTTGGTTCAACATACGGAAATCAATAATGTAATTCATCATATTAATAGACTTAAAAACAAGAATCATATGATCATCTCAATAGATGCAGAAAAAGCATTTGACAGAATTCAGCACACCTTCATGTTCAAAACACTAGAAAAGCTAGGGATAGTAGAAACATACCTCAATATTGTAAAAGCTATCTATGGTAAATCAAGGCCAGCATAATTCTAAATGGAGACAAATTGAAAGCATTCCTGCTAAAAACTGGAACAAGACAAGGATGTCTTCTTTCACCACTTTTATTCAACATCATCCTTAAACTCTAGCCAGAGCAATTAGACAAAAGAAAGAAATTAAAGGGATACAAATAGTTAAAGATGAACTCAAACTATCACTATTTGCTGATGACATGATTCTATATCTAGAAGATCCAAAAAATTCCACCAGAAAACTTCTAGAACTAATAAATGAATTCAGCAAAGTAGCAGGATATAAAATAAACACCCATAAGTGAAACTTATTTATGTACATCAGTGATGAATGTGAAAGAGAAATTAGGAAAACTACTCCATTCACAATAGCCTCAAAAAAAAAAAAAAAAAAAAGGAAAAAAAACCCCTGGGAATCAATCTAACAAAGGAGGTGAAAGACCTCTACAATGAAAACTACAGAACACTAAAGAAAGTAATTGAAGAAAACCTAAGAAGATGGAAGGATCTCCCATGCTCCTGAATAGGCAGAATTAATATTGTCAAAATGGCCATACTACCAAAAGCGTTATACATATTTAATGCAATTCCTATTAAAATCCCACTGACATTCTTCCTAGAAATAGAAAAGGCAATCATGAAATTTATTTGGAAAAACAAGAGACCCAAAATAGCTAAAGCAATCCTTAGCAAGAAAAGTGAAGCAGGAGGCATCACAATACCAGACCTTAAACTATACTACAGAGCTGTAGTAACAAAAATGGCATAGTAATGGCACAAAAATAGACTTGTAAACCAGTGGTTCAGAATAGAGGACACAGAGACAAATCCACATAAATACGGTTATCTCATACTAGACAAGGGTGCCAAAAACATTCACTGGAGAAAAGATAGGCTATTCAACAAATGGTTCTGGCAAAACTAGAAATCCATATGTAGCAAAATGAAATTAAACCTCTCTCTCTCACCCTGCACAAAAATCAACTCAAAGTGGATCAAAGACATAGGCACTGGAACAGAGACCTTGCACCTAATAGAAGAAAAAAATAGGCCCAAAACTTTACCACATTGGCCTAGGATCTGACTTCCTTAACAAGACTATTAAAGCACAAGAAGTAAAATCAAGAATCAATAAATGGGATGGATTCAAATTAAAAAGCTTCTCAGCAAAGGAAACAATAACGTGAGGAGAGAGCCTACAGATTCAGAGAAAATCTTTACCATATGCACCTCCGATAAAGCATTAATCTCTAGGATATATAAAGAACTCCAAAAACTTAACACCCGAAAAACAAATAACCCAATCATTAAATGGGCTGAGGAACTGAACAGACACTTCACAGAAGAAATACAACTGATCAACAAATATATGAAAAAGTGTTCAATGTCTCTAGCAATTAGAGAAATGCAAATCAAAACTAAGATTTTATCTCACTCCTGTCAGAATGGCAATCATCAGGAATATAGGCAACAATAAATGTTGGTGAGGATGTGGTGAAAAAGGTATACTCATACATTGCTGGTGGGACTGCAAATTGGTGCAACCACTATGGAAAGCAGTATGGTGATTCCTCAGAAAACTGGGAATGGAACCACCATTTGACCCAGCTATTCCACTCGTTGGTTTATACACAAAGGACTTAAAATCCGCATACTATAGTGATGCAGCCACATCAATGTTTATAGCAGCTCAATTCACAATAGCCAGACTATGAAACCAACCTAGGTGTCCTTCAATAGATGAATGGATAAAGAAAATGTGGTGTATATACTCAATGGAATATTACTCAACTTTAAAGGAGAGTGAAATTATGGCATTTGCCAGTAAATGGTTAGAGCTGGAGAATATCATGCTAAGTGAAATAAGCCAATCCCACAAAACCAAAGGCCAAATGCTTTCTCTAATATGCAGATGCTAATTCATAATAAGGCGGGGGGCCACTAGGGAAGAATAGCATTACTTTGGATTAGGTAGAGAAAAGTGAAGGGAGGGGAGGGGAGGGGAGGGGATGTGGGGATAGGAAAGATAGTAGAATGAAACAGACATTATTACTGTATGTATATATGTGACTACATGACCAATATGATTTTGCAACATATACACTCAGAAAAATGAGAAATTATATCCCATCTATGTATGCTATATCAAAGTGCATAAATGCATTCTTCTGTCATGTATAACTAATTAAAACAAAAAATGAGAAAAATAAAACATTTGCAAAACAAAAAAAGAAATGGATATAAGTCTAAAGACTTGTTTAGATTAAGTATTTTTGATGATACCTCATAGCTCATGCTGTGTGCTTCTTGTACAGTAACTGGAACATGCCCTTTTAAGAAAAAATGGTAAAGTAACAAAAAAATTACCAAATTAACTACTTTTAAGTAGTGTTAAATATATTTACTTTCTTGTGCAGCAGATCTCCAGAATTTTTTCATATTGCAACACTGAAATTCCATACCCATTTTTAAAAAGCTCTTTTATTTCCCCCCTCCAACACATTTTTTTGTTTTTGTTTTTCACATTGGTGAGATCAAATGATAGAGTTTTATGTCTTGCTTGTTTTTCCTATAGTGTGCATTTGCCCATATTATTAAGGGTTGTTAGTATAATCCATTTTATGAATAAATTGTTACCTTAGATAGGTGGAATTCTAGTTTCTGGCTGCTCTAAATAATAACTGCAAGGGAACTCTTTTTCTTATCTTTGACTCAGAGCTTTGGTTGGGCCCAGTTTTTTTGAGGGCAAAGGAGTAGTTTCTCCTATTATCTGAAAAGTAATTAATTAGGACATTTCTTTTCCTCTCAGTGTCTCCTTTATACCATTTCTTCTCCTCTTTCTTCCTGACTTTCCCTCCTCCATTTTTCCCTTCTTCCCTTAGGTAAGTCAAATCTCATGGATGCTATCAGCTTTGTGCTAGGTGAAAAAACCAGCAACCTGAGGGTAAAGACCCTGCGGGACCTGATCCATGGAGCACCTGTGGGCAAACCAGCTGCTAACCGGGCCTTTGTCAGCATGGTCTACTCTGAGGAGGGTGCTGAGGATCGCACCTTTGCTCGTGTCATTGTAGGTGGGTAATGCTGGTCAGAAAACTGTCTTTGGATCCTAGGAAGTGACAAGACTAGTTGGTGGGATAGGAGGACATCCTGATCCTCACCAACTCATGCATTGTCTTATAGGAGGTTCTTCTGAATACAAGATCAACAACAAAGTGGTCCAGCTACATGAGTACAGTGAGGAATTAGAGAAATTGGGCATTCTCATCAAAGCTCGTAACTTCCTCGTCTTTCAGGTGGGCATTTTAAATAGTTATGGGCTCTCTGCTTTTTGTTAGCCCCTGTTCCATCCCTGCTGGGTCTGCTTCATCATTTCTATCCTGAATTAATGTAGCACCTTTTTTACTGGGCTTCCTGATTCCTTTCCAGCCCCTTCCAGTTCATCCCCTAGGTCAGGTTCTTATTATGAGGACATAAATCTATTTCTCTCCTTTTTTTTCCCCTTAAAGCATTTCAGTGCTGGGCACTGTGGCAGATGCCTATAATCCCAGTGGCTTGGGAGGCTAAGGAAGGAAGATTGTGAGTTCAAACCCAGCCTTGGCAACTTAGCAAGGCCCTAAGCAACTCAGTGAGACCCTGTCTCTAAAAAAAATATTTATAAAAAAGGCTGAGGATGTGGCCCAGTGGTTAAAGCGCCTCTGGGTTCAATCCCTGGTACCCAGAAAAAAAAAAAATTCAGTGATTTCTTCTTGTATTATGGTGGTTGTCCTCAAATTATAGTCCCCAGACCAGCAATATCAGCACCACCAGGGAATGTGTTATAAATGAACATTCTCAGGCCCCATTCTAGACCTTTCGACTGAAGAGACTATGGGATGGGACACAGCAGTTTGTGTTTTACCAAGCTCTCCAGTTTATTATGATGCCTACTAAAATTTGAGAATGATTGCCTTAGATGAAAATTCATACTTCTAAGTTTGTCGTTCAGGAAACACTATCATTTGGTTCTTGCTGGCCACCTTATTTGCCTTAGCTGCCAATACTCTTTCCCTCTAACCTTGGTACTCCAGCCTAATTAAACCATTTGTAGGTCCCCAAATTCACCTGCTATCTTTGCCCTGCTGGCCTTTACATATTAATTTTCTTTCACATGGAATAACCTTTTTTTTTCTCTTAATTTTCTCCCTCCCTCCCTTCCTGTGCTAGGAATTGAACCCAGGGACTCACAAATGCTTGGCAAGTGCCATACTTCTGAGCTATACCCCCAGCTCCCTCTTATTTTCTTGGTTAGTTTTTTCCCATCTTCCAAATTCAGCTTGGAAGAAGCCTGGGGACTAAGGTCAGGTTAGTTTAGGAAGATGAGCTTTATCAATCTTTGCCCAGAATTACTCCTTTTCTCCAGGAGTATAGGTTATTATTATAAAATCCATTTCTTTTATTTGTATTTCTATTGGAGATAAAAAGCTGTAGCTAGGACAATGTTGTGTTCAAGAGCAGGTAATGTTTAATATGTGCTTTTGAAAAATGTAAATAAATTGCATATTCACTTTTTTAAAACAGAAAAATTCAGCTTGAATGTCACACTTGGAAAGCCTTTCCAAGATAGGCATCCTTACTACTCTTTTATCCTCCAAGCATCATTTAGTCCTTTTTCTGTTTTGCTTCTATCAGTGTTCATAATACACTGTTATCTTTGTGTCTGTCTCTTCTGCTCCCTGTGCTCCTCAAAAGCAGAAAATGTGTCCTCAAAGCCCAGTGTGGAATGTGGCCATATTTGGGGAGAGTGGACTTTTTTTTTTTTTTTTTTTGAATGAATGAGAGGGAGTGAGCAGGGAAAACAGTTAGCTAGGGTATAAATGGGAGAGTGTTTTGACCTTTATAGGGTGCTGTGGAATCTATTGCCATGAAGAACCCCAAAGAGAGGACAGCTCTATTTGAAGAGATCAGTCGCTCTGGGGAGCTGGCCCAGGAGTATGATAAGCGAAAGAAGGAAATGGTGAAGGCTGAAGAGGACACACAATTTAATTACCATCGCAAGAAAAACATTGCAGCTGAACGCAAGGAGGCCAAACAGGAAAAAGAAGAGGTAGGTGGCCAGTTTGCCTCTTAATTCTGAGGGACCTAAATGGAGCCAGTGCCTTACCGAGGCACCCCTGTCCCCGTTCCCATTTGCACAGGCGGACCGCTACCAGCGTCTGAAAGATGAGGTGGTACGAGCCCAGGTACAGCTGCAACTCTTTAAGCTTTACCATAATGAAGTAGAAATCGAGAAACTCAACAAGGAACTGGCCTCAAAGAACAAAGAAATTGAGAAAGACAAGAAGCGAATGGACAAGGTAGAGGATGAGCTGAAGGAGAAGAAGAAGGAGCTGGGCAAAATGATGCGGGAGCAGCAGCAGATCGAGAAGGAGATCAAGTAAGAAGCAGACTTGGTCCTGCAATCTGTGGGAAACCAAGAGGCTGTGCTGTTCTCTAGGGCTCCTTTGAGCCTAGAGTCCAGTGCCTATACTAGTTTATCTTCTTGACTTACTTTGACCAGAACCAGGCACATTTCTTGACCTGCATTTAAGACAGATAAAATATTTAAGTACTTAGGCTGTGAATAGACAGGTTCTCAAATGAGGGAGAACTTGATAGGGGTGGTGGCCTTGTCAGATGAGAAGAAGCAATAAAGACCCAGCAATTGAAATGGCCAAGAAGACTGTCTGGAAGAGGAAAACTGAAGCTAGAAGCATAAACAGGCATTTGAAATGGTTAGATCAGATGAGGGACAACTCAGTAAACACAGGGTATTCTTGGAAGTTGTTAGTGAGGGGTTTGGCCTGGCATGAGGTTGGAGCAGAGGTGGTAGCTTTGCAGCTGAACACAAGGAGGCAATACAGGAGAAAGAAGAGGTAGGTGGCTAGGCTGCCTCTTGACTCTGAAGGTCTAGAACATGAGGCTAAAGCTGTAATTCCAGGTAGTAGTTGGACTGCCCCTTTTTTGAAGATCCATGGGGCATTAAATTAGCTGAGACTAGCTGGGGAGCTCAGGCCCCCCTTTCTTTAAGTAGAAAGCCTGGGACTCCTCCCTTCTTCCACAGTGCTGATTGTCCCCTTTCTCTCTGGCAAAAGGGAGAAGGACTCAGAGCTGAATCAGAAGCGACCTCAGTACATCAAAGCCAAGGAGAATACCTCCCACAAAATCAAGAAGCTGGAAGCAGCTAAGAAGTCTCTGCAGAATGCTCAGAAGCACTATAAAAAGCGTAAAGGTGACATGGATGAACTGGAGAAGGAGATGCTGTCTGTGGAGAAGGCCCGGCAGGAGTTTGAAGAACGGATGGAAGAGGAGAGTCAGAGTCAGGGCAGAGACTTGACCCTGGAGGAGAATCAGGTAGGCCTTGGAAGCAGTTGATTGACAGGCGATTGCTGGGCTGACCTGGGCTGACTTAGACATTCTTGTCCTCATTTCTGTCCCTATACAGGTAAAGAAATACCACCGGCTGAAAGAAGAAGCCAGCAAGAGAGCAGCCACTTTAGCCCAGGAGCTGGAGAAGTTCAATAGAGACCAGAAAGCTGACCAGGACCGTTTGGATCTGGAAGAGCGGAAGAAAGTAGAAACAGAGGTTGGCAAAAGTTATAAGATTATGTCTGGGGACTGGGATATAGCTCAGTGGCAGAGTGCATGCTTAGCAAGTACAAGGCCACAGGTTCAATCCTCAGCACACAAAAAGATTAGGAATGATGGTCCCTAGAAAAGAAAATAATGATAGTCTTTTTTTTAATATTTATTTTTTAGGTGTAGCTGGGCATAATACCTTTATTTTATTTATTTTTATGTGGTGCTGAGAATCGAACCCAGGGCCTCACACATACCAGATGAGTGCTCTACTGCTGAGCCACAACCTGATAGTCTTAACAATAATGGCAGTAGCTAACATCTATTGAGTACTTTACTTATTGTGTGAGAGGTACCATTCTTTACATATATTCACTCATTTAATTCTTCATTTATGACTACCTTTATGGGATGGTTACTATTATCCACACTTTCCAAATAAGGAAACTATAGCACAGAGTTAAAGTAATTGTCTGAGTTCATATAATTATTAAGCAGCAGAACCAGAGTATGAACTTGGGCTGTCTAGCTCTAAAGCTCACACTGATAACCCTCTTACCATGTATACTTTACTTACTATTTTTCTAATGTCTGTGATGATGATAGAAAGTTGTCATATTGCCCCAAGAACCTGAAATGTTCTAGGCATTCTGTTAAGCATTACCCTGTTTTAAATGCTTGACATATGTTTTATGAAATCGAAGTTATCTACATTTTACAAATGAGAAAACAGGTTCAGAAAGACCTGTGAAGCTTACTTTGCCTGGGTTTGACCCTCTGATTGGCGAGGAAGCCTGGAGTGAGGTCAATACCTGTGAGAGGTTCTAGAGCCCTGGGAGGCCTTTGTCAGTTAGCAAACCAAACTGGACACCATCTGTGTGTCTCCTTTTTAGTAGGCCTCCTGCATTAATGACAAATTGTCTTGGACTCTTGGATGAGTGGGCACATAGAGAGTGTAAGTAAGCCCCTGTGGTCTTGGAGTTAACTGCCCAGGCCCTGGTGATAGAATTTACTTGTTACCTAGGCCAAGATCAAGCAGAAGCTGCGGGAGATTGAAGAGAATCAGAAGCGGATTGAGAAGCTGGAGGAATACATCACTACTAGCAAGTATGTGGCTCAGCAGCCTTTCCCCCTTCCTTCTACTCCTGTCTTGCCCTGTCCCTTTTTAGGCAGGACGACTGAATCCCTCAGTCAGGAACATTATCCCACCAGCCAGGGTTAACTTCTATGTTCTGTCATTTTGTAGGCAATCCCTAGAGGAGCAGAAGAAGCTAGAGGGAGAACTGACTGAGGAGGTGGAGATGGCCAAGAGGCGAATAGATGAGATCAATAAGGAGCTGAACCAGGTGATGGAGCAGTTGGGGGATGCACGCATAGACCGCCAGGAGAGCAGCCGTCAGCAGCGAAAGGCAGAGATAATGGAAAGCATCAAGCGCCTTTACCCTGGCTCTGTGGTAAGACAGGAAAAGGGAGTCTTACTGAGCACTTACTCATACCCACTATTATGGTTTTCCTAACAACCCTGTGAGGACAGAGTTGCTAATCTTATTTTTATAGTTGGGGAAATTGAGACTCAGAGAGATTGGTCCAAAGAAGCCCAGCTTATAAGTGGAAAAACTGCAATTCAAACCCAATTTGTCCTGATGCTTAAGCTTATGTTCTCTTCACCATACTAATTACATCTTCCATATGACCTCCCTTGACATATACCAAGCCTGTTAGCTTTATTTATTTATTGTTTTTTCTTTAATTGGTACGCTACAATTTTGCATAAAAGTGAAATTTATGTTGTTATGTTCTTACAAGCACATGGCATAATTTGGTTAATTTTATTCTCTCCTTTCCTATCCCTCCTTCCTCTCCCTCTGTCCCCTTCCACTACTCCACTATTCTCTTTCTATTTTCATGGGAGCCCATTAGCTTTTAGGGACACTCTGAACTTTATCAGATATCTTGGCCCCTTTCACCAAATTCCATGTTCCTATGTTCCCTGAGTAGTACCACTCTAAATTATCCTGTCCCTGAGTTTAACTTAGTTTAGTTTTACAAATATTTCCTGATCATTCCTCTGGGTACTGCTGGGGAGATAAGTATGAATCAGAGTCAGTCCTTGGCCTTGAAGATCTTATCCTTTATCTGATGGTTCTTAGGAAACCATGCTTGATTTTGGTCAGGGATGATGTAAGGTTAAAAGAGATTTATTTTGTAAGGTAAAAGAGATTTATTTTGCTTGGTGCTTATGAAAGTTTGATATAATGTATGTAACATATTTGACATAATGCCTGGGTTGCAGTGATCTGTGAAATGGTGAAACTGATTTTTGGAAAGGTGATTTTGAATTCAGACTTTGATTTCCTTGAGTCATTGTTGTTTGGGAGCCATAATAGGCTTTTTTCCATAGGATGGGGATTCTGTTCCTCTGAGACAGGAAAATACCATGGTGCTTTTCTTACTCTCCCACAGTTAATACAGCACTTTACTTTTGATACCAGATGTTTGGGTTTTTTCCCCACACACCAAGCAGTTCTCTAGATACCAGCTGGGTGTTCAATAATTCAGTTCAGTTCTGACACTTGTCTATGTGGTGTCAGATCCCATGTTAAGGGTTCAGTCTGACAGGACTGCCTCTCACTTCAGATGTCAATTGCAAGTGGTAGGTTGTGATCTGTGGTTCTGACTGACCTGTTATAAATAGGCTTCCCACAACCCGCTTCTTGGATTTGACTCATTTGCTAGGGCAGCTCATAGAACTCAGGGAGACACTTAGGGATACCCATTTATTATAAACAATTTTACAAAGGATACAGATGAGTAGCCAGATGGAAGTGATGCATAGGGTAAAGTATGGGAGCTGAATCATGGAATTTCTTTTTCTTTTTTTTTCTTTCTTTTCTTTTTTGGAACTGGGGATCAAACCCAGGGCTCTGTGAATGTAAAGCAAGTGCTTTGCCACTGAGCTACATCCTAGCCCAGGTCGTGGAGTTTCTATGCTCTCATCAAGCACACCATTCTCCAGGGACCACCTCTTGTTCAGATATCTAGAAGTTTCTTTTTTTTCTAGAAGTTTCTGATCACAGAACTTTTGGACTTTTATGGAGGCCTCTTACATAGGCAGGATTGATCAAATTATTAGCCATTGCTAATCAACTCAATCTTTGGCCCGTCTTCCACAACAGAGGTTATGAGTGGGGTAGGACTGAAGGTCTCAACCTTCTAATCTTGCCTTGGTCTTTCTAGTGACTAACTCCCATATTAAACCTATGTAGGAATGACCAGTGATCAGTTGTCACTCTTGTTTTTGGAGCTATGTGTGTCAAGAACTGGAGACTAGGACTAAATGTATATTTCTTTTTTCTTTATTTCTCTCTCTCTCTTTTTTTTAGTAGTTAACATTGAAAGAAGGGACACTCCTGAGCTACATCCCCAGTCCTACTTATTTGTTTATTTATTTATTTAGGTATCAGGGATTGAACCAGGGGGTGCTTAAACACTGGACCACATCCCCAACCTTTTTTTTTTTTAATTATTTTTTATTTTGAGACAGGGTCCTGCCAAGTTGCTTAGAGCCTTGCTAAGTTGCTGAGGTTGGCCTCGAACTTATAATCTTCCTGCCTTAGCCTCCCCGGGATTACAGGAATGCACCCTGCACCCAGCTCTAAATGTTTCTCAGTATAATAGACCACACTGGTGTTTGAGTACAAATCCGTTATACCAGAACAATCATGAGTCAAAAGAAACTGGCATGTTACTAGAATACCCTTCAGTCATTCATTAATAATTAATCTAGTCTATCATCATATCATGTGTAAATGTCTCCTGGATGAGGCTGCTCAGGTTTGTAGCCTTCCATTCATTCTTGTAAGTTTCTAAAAGCAGGAATAGTCTTGGAAAACCTGTAGCTTTGCTCCTTTAGGTGTTTAGTATAGTTGAACTGAAAAATAATGTCATCTCTTTCACTAAGACTCTTTTGAGGTATTAATGTAATATTGGTTTTCCTACATTATGTAACCTATGTATTCATATCTTTGGTTCCCTCTTAACCCGAATGTTTGCATCTTTGGGAGGAACATTAGGATTGGCTACTGTGCAACTCTATATTGTTGACAGTACTAGTCTTGCAAATACCCCCCTCAGTTCATTCCTGTTCACATAAGGTAGGGTTACACAGATGTAGAACTAGCTGGCTAGTTTGACCAGTAGGGAGTATAGTTATGTGGATTGTTTCTGATAGAGATTCTAGCCTGCCCTTTCTGAGCTGGTAATTGAGATTACTAAACCAGCTCCCAAAAGCCTCATGCTTCCATTTTTTTTTCTTTCTTTTTCACTTAGTATGGCCGCCTCATTGACCTCTGCCAGCCCACACAAAAGAAGTATCAGATTGCTGTGACCAAGGTTTTGGGCAAGAACATGGATGCCATTATTGTAGACTCAGAAAAGACAGGCCGGGATTGTATTCAGTATATCAAGGAGCAGCGTGGGGAGCCAGAGACCTTCTTGCCTCTTGACTACCTGGAGGTGAGGCTTGTGAGAATTGGGTCAGGGCAGTATTCGAGGGCTCTTCCTCTTGGGCCTCCGTGTTGTGCCACTTATTGAGCTTCTTTACACAGGTGAAACCTACAGATGAAAAACTCCGGGAACTGAAAGGGGCCAAGCTAGTGATTGATGTGATTCGCTATGAGCCACCTCACATCAAAAAAGCCCTGCAGTATGCTTGTGGCAATGCCCTTGTCTGTGACAATGTAGAAGATGCCCGCCGCATTGCCTTTGGAGGCCATCAGCGTCACAAGGTATTGATTCCCTTACCCAGGTTGGAGCTGAACAGCTTTAGTAATGGAGATTCCTGTTTAGCTTTTCCTTCTCTCTTTATACTGTGTATAGACAGTTGCACTGGATGGGACCCTGTTCCAGAAGTCAGGAGTCATCTCTGGTGGAGCCAGTGACCTGAAAGCAAAGGCACGGCGCTGGGATGAGAAAGCAGTAGACAAGTTGAAAGAGAAGAAGGAGCGGTTGACAGAGGAGCTGAAAGTAAGCCATGGGCACCTGTAGTCCCTAGGAGTAGAGGTTCCAAGCCCGTATTGACTGCCTTCTTACTATGTAGACCTTCCTTGTCCTCTTCAGGAGCAAATGAAGGCAAAGCGGAAAGAGGCAGAGCTGCGTCAGGTGCAGTCTCAGGCCCATGGATTGCAGATGCGACTCAAGTACTCACAGAGCGACCTAGAACAGACCAAGACACGACATCTGGCACTAAATCTCCAGGTAGGGCCTGGCCTTTAGCCCTATCTTCCAAAGGTCCTCCTCATTTTCCTAGTCCAGGTTTCTCTGGAGGTGGGGAACTTGTTCCTTTCCTCCCAGACTATTCCAGAGAACCAAGCATAGCACAGTGTCAGACAGCCAGGGGTTCAGATCTTGGCTCAGCTATGTGTATAACATTCAGCAAGATACACAGTGTCAGTTTTTCATCTTTATCTATAAGATAGGAATTAATATCTACTTTATAGGGTCCTTGCAAAGATGGAAGAAGTTAATACCTATAAAGTCCTTAGACTAGTATGTGCTCAGTTCATGTTAGACGGCCATTATAAGCATATTCATTCAATAAATTTTTGAACTTTTCTAAAAGTGAATTAAAAGTGGGCCATAGGAATTTCAGTCCCTGTAGGTGGTGGTACTGTTCTAGGTATTTTCATGTGTTTTTCGATTATTGGGTTCTTCCCCAGCTTACCCTGGAGGTGTAATACAATATGTAGTGTGTGTATATGTACAATTACATGTGCATGTGTGAGAATAAAAAAAAAATTTACCTTTCTAAGATCTGATTTCTAGGACATACATAGTTCCAGGGTATCTATAGATAAGTGATTTTGGACCTATATTTAAAGGTGTTTACTGTGTTGCCTAGTCCTATGGATTGAAACTGGTTAATAGGAGGCCAGAAAAGAAGTCATGTGGTGGCTCCAGCAAGAGATGATAGAGATGATGACTAGGGCAGTGGTGCAAAATCAGGTTTTCTCAGTGTGTGGAGAGATTGCCCTTCCTGACTGTTAAGCCAGTGTAGTCAGGGTAGCTCTTGTCCTCCAAGGAGTCTGGTCTCTTATTTTTCAACCCATTACCTCTAGGAAAAGTCCAAGCTGGAGAGTGAGCTGGCCAACTTCGGGCCTCGAATTAATGATATCAAGAGGATTATTCAGAGCCGAGAGAGGGAAATGAAAGACTTGAAAGAGAAGATGAACCAGGTTGGTAGAGGGTGAGCCATACCAGCATGTGTATCAGGGCAGGACTGGGATTTGAAGCAGACTCTGACCTGGCTTCTCCCTTCAGGTAGAGGATGAGGTATTTGAAGAATTTTGTCGGGAGATTGGTGTCCGCAATATCCGAGAATTTGAGGAAGAGAAGGTGAAGCGACAGAATGAAATTGCCAAGAAGCGGTAGGTAGAAGTATTGGTAGAAAATACTGGGATGCTCTTTAGCTTCCAGCCTGACATCCTTGAAAATCAAATGCTGTCATAAGACATGGACCAGCTCTTAGAACCTAAATAGTTTATTGTAGGTAAGCTTCAAAGAACAGGGGAATTGGAGGCAGTATGACATAGGATAGTGTTTAAAAGTATCAGATTTAAACTTGGTTTACCTGGAATTAATGGGATCTACAACTTGTTATCTCGGTTAGTGACTTGACTTCTACAAGCTACAGTTTCTATGACATGGGATAATAATGATACCTATCTTGTGGCATTGTTGGGAGGAACAGTTGAAATAATGCTCATGAAGTATTTAGCATAAAACTTAGCACCTGCTAAGAGCAGTAAACATTAGTATTTATTTTCTCATTATCATGATTGGGTAGGGGATTCTAGGCTGAAGGAATAGCCAGAACAAATTAAGCTTCTTTGTTTCTCTCTTTAGTTTATTCATTCATTCAATAATCTTGAATCTTGAATCTTGTGCTAGGTTGTCCTGAACTAGGTATTGAAGGAGCCCAGGGGATTTGGGGGTTAGACAGGATGAACATGACATAGTCACTATTAAAGGAGGTCACTCCCTAGATCCTGGTTCTCAGTCAACAGTTCATCTAACCCTTTACCAATACAGTAAATATTCATTGCACTCCTACCACAGGCTAGGCTCAAAGGATTAAATTGGAGGATCTATCTTTTTTCAGGGAGCTTATGGAGTACTTGGACAGATCAACAATAACAGAACAGTGTGATTGATAGTGTAATTGAGGTATATAAAAATAATACAAAGAACATTTTCAAGGAGCTGCAAATCAGTAAGAGGAAAAATACAAAAAAAAAAAGAAAATGGGCAGAAGATACAGTTGGCATTTTATGGAAAGAGAAAATCGGTTGGCTAACAACAGTAGGAATTAATGTTCAGTCTCTTAACCAGAGGAATGTAAGTTAAAAGCAATCTAGCAGGGTCTGAAGATGTAGCTCAGTGGTAGAGCACTTGCCTAGCATGTGCAAGGCCCTGGGTTCAATCCCTAGTACTACAGCAAAGAAAAATTCTAGCAGTATTTGGTGAAAATTAGTCTACATATGTCCTCTTTAGTATGGAGATCATATACACACACATATCCCCCACTCCATAATATAATGTTCAGTCTCTTTGAACCAGAGTTAATATATACACATATACACACACCAGAAAATCTTACTACAGGATCACAAATAGGCACATTCAAGGTTGTTCATCTTGGCATAATCTGTGTTAATGGGGCATTGGAAGCAATGTAGAATGGCCATCACTGAGTAAAAGTAAAGTTTAAAGTGATGATTATACAAACTGTAATATTGTAAAGCAGTTCAAAGCAAGAATAGATTTATAAACAGTTACTTGGATGAAGTATGACTGAAAAAATAAGAATGAAAATTATAACACCAAGCATTTGTATAAATTTGAAAACATTTTATAAGGATATGCATTTTTAAATTTTTTTATTTTTTTAGATGTTGATGGACCTTTATTTTATTCATTTTATTTAAATGCGGTGCTAAGGATTGAACTCCTTATGCTAGGCAAGCGCTCACCACTGAACCACACCCCCAGCCCAAGGATATGCATTTTTAAGGGGAAGTGTGTGTGTATACATATCACTTTGGGGTATGTATTAATAATAGGGAAGGTAATTGAAGTGGAAATTGGGTATTAAAACAAGAAGACGAGAAGGGTCTTGCACAGACAGTGATAAGTGTAATGAGCCATGGATTTGATTAACTCAACTCTGCAACTGAAGTTCAAAAAGGGAGGAACCCAGCAAAGTATAACAGGTACTCAGAACCTACTCTGAACCACCAGGAAAGGGTTTTACAGAACAAGGAGTGATGAACTAAAGACCTGAAGAGTGAGTGGGATTTAGCCAGCCAGGTAGTGGCAGAAGAAGAGAGTTGCAGGCAGCGAGAACAGCATGCTTGGAGGTGTGAGAGAGCATGCCTTGTTCTGGACACTAAGTAGTTTTGAATGTCTAAAGCATAAAAACAGGGTCAGGAGAAAGGCGGGGGTGGTGGAGAGGTCAGCAGGGGCCAGATCACAGAGGACTTTATGAGTCATACTTAGGAGATTAGACTTAAAATTGCATGGCTCAAAATTATAGAGTTAATTACATTCCATTTGGATTATAGTGACTAATAGGTTTAAGCTGCTAGCATGACATCTGGCAGCATCTGTCACACTCAATTGGGGATTGGAGGGGCAGTTGAAAGTTATTAGCCCTGCCTGGCCTGCTAGTGTCTATATATGGTTACATACTCTTAGTTTCTGAAAAGATGGGGGACAGGCAATAATAAGAATCTAATATTTTCTCCATGGTCCTACCCAAGCTCTGCCCCTTAAGAGGTTCTAAAATCTTCAGCAGTGGTTGGGATGCTGAAAATAATCAAAACCCTTGGGCAAAGATGAGCTGAATATAGTCAGTATACCTGGCAATGATAACTTTTAAAAAAATTTTTTTTATATTGGGAATTGAACTCAGGGGTGCTTAACCACTGAGCTACATCCCCAGCCCTTTTTTATATTTTATTTAGAGACAGGGTCTCGCTGAGTTGCTTAGTGCCTCGCCAAGTTGCTGAGGCTGGCTTTGAACTCGTGATACTCCTGCCTCAGCCTCTCGAGCCACTGGGATTACAGGTATGCGCCACCCTGCCCGGCATAACTAAAATTTATTGAGTAGTTATTGTGTGCCAGGCATAGTTCTAAGGACTTTAACTCATTGAGAATATCTCTCAGTAATTCTGAGGTAAGTACTGTTGTTATTTCCACAGATGAGGAATCTGAGGAATGGAGAATATAATATAACTTGACTGAGATCATACTACTAGTAAATGGCAATATTGGGATACCAATACTCTAAACTCACTACATTATATTGTAATGATGGTGTATGGGAGTGAGCCCAGGTTTTGGTGTTAGACTTGGGTTCCAATCTCATATGTACCATTTACTAGCTGTATAGCCTTTTAGCCTGTTCTCTCTGTTGTAAAATTAGGATAATAATGCCTACTGTGGAGCTATCGATTAGAGGGTTCAAGATAATGTGTAAAGTACATAGAAGCTTAATAAATAAGAATTAAACATAGCTGGTGGATTCAGATGGACCTTTTTATGCCCTCTCATGGGAAAATGGAAACATGCTGGAGTCTTCAGTGTTTGAAGGGTGATAAATGGGTTTTGGCCTAGTCTCCCCTACTTTGTGCCATGTCTACAGGGGAATTTCATTCTTTAACTTTTGGCATGTGGGGGTACCCAACCACTGAGCTACATCCCCAGCCCTATTTTTTATTTAGAGACAGCGTCTCGCTGAGTTGCTTAGTGCTTTGCTTTTACTCAGGCTGGCTTTGAACTCGTGATGCTCCTGCCTCAGCCTCCTGAGCTGCTGGGATTACAGGCATGTGCCACCACGCCTGGCATAGTTTTTTAACTTGAAGACAGTTTTATGTGCATGTGAGTGGATGAGATAATGGTGACTAAAATCTAGCAGTAATGTGGAGGCCCTGAGCCCTGGGCCTAGTTCCTCTTTCTCTCCTTAGTTTGGAGTTCGAAAATCAGAAGACTCGCTTGGGCATCCAGTTGGATTTTGAAAAGAACCAACTGAAGGAAGACCAGGATAAAGTACACATGTGGGAACAGACAGTAAAAAAGGATGAAAATGAGATAGAAAAACTCAAGAAGGTAAGGAAAGAGAAAGTTAAAAAAGGAAAAATTGGAATAAATATCACAGAAGGGTAATGTCCATAGTTTATACATCTCTCACCTCGATTAATAAGAAAAACATCAAGATCCAAGTAGGGGGAAAATGAGTAAGTAACATAGATAATGAGATTCTAACAGCTCATGAACACATACAAATAATTTATCCTTACCAGAAATCAAAGAAATGCAAATTAAATTAGAAACATTTGGGTATAATTTGTTTCTAGTCTATTGCTCAAGATTTTAAAATGAAAAAAAGAATACTCAGTACCAGCTATGGTGCAGGAGAACAGTATTCTTACACAATTTGCCATCATCCATCAGGAGGATTCAGAATACATTTATACCCTGTAACTCGGTAATACCTGAAGAGATCATCAAGATCACGGTAAAGCTTTGTGCAAACAGGTTGATGTTTATTAGCATAATTTATAGTTCTAAATTGCTAACTACCTACATGCCCCTTGAAAAGTGGGAATTTGGCGCATCATGGTACATTGATGTATGTATTTATGTACTTTAATGGTTTTAACATTTCAGTAATACAGAGACCTCTTTTAAAGCAAAACTCTCCTCTAAGATATTGCCTTAAACCCTTGATGTTACTGAAATATATACTTAGAAAACTTAAAACAAAAGCCAAGAAAAACTTACAAAATAAATACTAGCAAAATGAATAAAATTGCCCAGCGTGGTGGTGCACACCTGTAATCCCAGCGGCTCGGGAGGCTCAAGCAGGAGGATCATGAGTTCAAAGCCAGCCTCAGCAACTGTGAGGTGCTTAGCAACTCAGTGAGACCCTGTCTCTAAATAAAATATAAAATAGGGCTGGGGATGTGGTTCGGTGGCCCCGAGTTCAATTCCCAGTACCTAAATAAATAAAATTAAAATTCAGATTTTTTAAAAAGTAACAAATATATATTTTTTAGGTTTTTTAAAAAATTTGTTCTAATTAGTTATACATGACAGAATGCATTTTGACACATCATACATAAATGGAGTATAATTTCTCATTCATCTGGTTGTACATGATGTACAGTTACACAGGTCATGTAATCATGTATGCACATAAGGTAATAATGTCATTCATTTTAATATCATTCCTGCCCCCTCCCCTCCCTTTACATTCACCTGTCTAGTCCAGAATACCTCTGTTCATTCTTATTGGGGATGAACATCTGCATATCAGAGAAAATATTCAGCTTTTGGTTCTTTGAGATTGGCTTATTTTGCTTAGCATAATATTCTCCAGCTCCATCCTTTTACTGGCAAATGCCATAATTTCATTCTTCTTTAAGCCTGAGTAATAGTTCAGTGTGTGTGTGTGTGTGTGTGTGTGTGTGTGTGTGTGTGTGTATCTATCACAGCTTCTTTATCCATTCATCCGTTGAAGGATACCTAGGTTGGTTCCATAGTTTAGCTATTGTGAATTGAGCTGCTGTAAACATTGATAAGACTGCAGCACTATAGAATGCTGATTTTAAGTTCTTTAACAAATATATTTTAATTGATCTCAGATAAAAAATTCTCAGGAAAGGTCAATAATTGTTTCAAGCCCCTAATCTGCTGGAGCCATTTCTTGAAGAACCTTGAGGAACTGGGTTAATTGTTTTTTCTCATTATTTCACACCCACAGAATTTGCATGTCTGGTAACTGAGTTCAGTTTCTTCATATTTCATATTTAGTCTTTAGATCTTCTGCTTTGTCAGCATAAGCTTTCATGGCATTCCCTTTAGTACTCCCTTTCAGCTAATTCTGGGAATCACACTTGGCCTTACCTTTGAGTTCCAGCATCTTAAGCTGTTCTGTATTTATGTTACCTATGGTCACTTGTTCATAGTGGCTATAAGAAGTATAGCATCTCATTGTCTGCTGGGTTTGGTCTTAAGAGCTGCTGGTCCAGTCACAGTCTCTCTGTGAGCCTAGAGAAGGCAAGGGGGAGGAACTAATAGTGTAAGATTGAACTGACAAGTACATCCCCAAAGATTCTAGACCCCAAATTTAACTATATTCATTCCTTGCAACAGATGATGATGTTTTGCTGAAACCTCATCACTTCATAGTGATTTTTTTCTAGTGGCTACTATACCTTAGTTCTTTGGTATGCCTGTGTTGATGTGTACTCTGTGATGACTCTCATTTTCCTACATCCTTCTTTGAGTTACCATAAAACTTTTGTTCCTTACAGCATTCCCTCCTGATATGGTATGGTCTTCTCTTGATTTGAACATATTGTTTTACTTTTGTCTACCTATATCTGTTTTATCATTCTTGTTTGTTTTTTTCATTAACCCCTGGTGATTAAGGTAGTTCTCTTTGTTGTCATTGGAATCTTAAATGCAGTTGCCAATAGGGTGGTGAAATCCTAGGGCAGGACTAGATTCATATCTGGGTGATCCAGGATAACGTGTTTATGTGAGTTTTGGACTTCTTTCTTTTTGGGGAGGGTACTGGGGCTTGAACTCGGGGACACTTGACCACTGAGCCATATCCCCAGCCCCATTTTGAATTTTATTTAGAAACAGGGTCTCAATGAGTATTTAGTTAGTGCCTCACTTTTGCTGAGGCTGGCTTTAAACTCTCAATCCTCCTGCCTCAGCCTCCAAAGCTGCTGGGATCACAGGACAGGCATGCGCCACAGCACCCAGCTAGACTTTTTATTTTGAAATAATTTTCAGGTTAGCAGAGAGTTGCAGGAATAATACAATGATTCTCTCAATATTTGTGGAGGATTGGTTCTAGGACCCTCCTTCAAAGATACCAAAATGTGAGGATGCTCAAATATTTGTATAAAACAGTATTATTTTTGTCTAACTCACATATATAGTCTCCTGTATGCTTTAAATTATATATTATTTATTATATGTAATATAATGTAATACTGTGCAAATAGTTATACTTTAACGTTTAGGGAATAATAACAAGAAAAATGTCTGTACACATTCAGTAGAAACAATTATTTTTTCCAAATATTTTTGGTTGGATGTAGAACTAAGGATAAGAAAGGCCAAATGTCAAAGAACTTCCATCTGCTTATCACCAAGCTTCACCAGTCATGAACATGTTACCACATTTGTTTTTTATTTCCTCTATGTATGTTTATTAGTTGCAGATATGTCTCCTTTATATGACTTCTTAAAATGAGAAAAAAAATCTTCCAATACAAAATTAGAACATTATAAGTAAGGTTACAATTCTCCTTTGGCTGACCACTCTCAATCCTAGTCTCCTTATTCTTTGCAGAGGTAAGCCCAGAATAGTTTGCATTCTTCAAGACCTTTTAGGATTTGCTTAAATATATGTACATTCATATGTGAGTACTCTTAGAAATACGTAGTATTGTTTGTGTGGGTTTTTACAAAACATGTTTTACATGACAAATTTTTGATTTATAAAAATAGCTCAAATATAACATTGTCAGAATGCAGACTTTTAATTACAATCTAATCTCAACTATGTAAAGCTGTTTATAAATAATGCTGGGAAAAATATACTAAAATATTAATTGGTTATCTCTGGCTGGTGGGATTAAGGAGTACTCCCCTTCGCCTTTCTTCTTCTTTTTTTTTTTTTTAAATACATGACAACAGTGGAATGCATTGCAATCCTTATTACACATATAGAACACAATTTTTCATATCTCTGTATATAAAGTATGTTCACACCAACTTATGCCATTATACATGTACTCTTTTTTTTTTGGCATTACAATTCTTAATACACGTATATACCACAATTTCCATACTTTGACAAAACATGTCTATAGTGGGTAACTTAGGTAATTGGGATTTTGTGGGAGGGCAACCAGATAAGATAAAGAATGCTAAGAGGTTACAGGGGTATGAAAGCAAAGCTCATTGATGAGTGGCTCCAACAAACTGCCTGTTGGGAAGGGTGGGGCAAGAGAAGATCCCACACTGAGATGGGAAAACCTTCATGTCTTATCCTGTTCCCTGCTGGGACCAGGAAGAACAAAGACATATGAAGATCATAGATGAGACCATGGCCCAGCTACAAGACCTGAAGAATCAGCACCTGGCCAAGAAGTCAGAAGTGAATGACAAGAATCATGAGATGGAGGAAATTCGGAAGAAACTTGGGGGCGCCAACAAGTGAGTGGGCTCAGGGATAGGGAGGGAGGAGTAGTTAGAAGAGGAAGCCTGCCAGATCTGGGTCTTACTTACCTCCCTGGACCTTTTTAGGGAAATGACTCATTTACAGAAGGAGGTAACAGCCATTGAGACCAAACTTGAACAGAAGCGCAGTGATCGCCACAATTTGCTACAGGCCTGCAAGATGCAAGACATCAAGTTGCCGCTGTCAAAGGGCACTATGGATGATATTAGTCAGGAAGAGGTGAGTATTATGGCTGGTGGTAATGGGCTGTAAACAAAATTTACCAGGGATGGGGGTGAGAGTGGCCAAGAAGGCAGGTGACAGAGGGAAGGACAGTGGGCAGAGGGTGGGAGGGACATAAAGAGGGATGTACGTGTGAGAGATGAGGTAAGGGAAGGCAGGTATGGTAAAAAAAAAAAAATGACTGCTGGGTGAGATGGCACACACCTATTATCCCAGCATCTCAGGAGACTGAGGCAGGAGGATTGCAAGCTCAAAGCCAGCCTCAGCAAAAAGCAAGGTGCTAAGCAACTTAGTGAGATCCTGTCTCTAAATAAAATACAAAATAGGGCTGGGTATATGGCTTGGTGGTCAAATGCCCCTGTGTTAAATTTCCAGTACCTACCAAAAAAAAATTGGCCTTGGTGTGAGAGGAAAGATGAATTGGGAGTGGAACTGCAAGCCAGGGAGTGGTGAGAAAGTTGAGCCAGGAAAGGATGAAGTAATCCATTAATCTTAGGTACACAAGTTAGTTTGTCTCCAGCAGGTGATGAATTTTGTAGGAGTGGAAATGAGGGACATTAGCAAAGAGCAAAGGAAGATGGGAAACTGGGGGACCTGAGGCTTAGCTGCAGTAAGGGATTTTGGCCAGGAGAGGGTTGGCTAAGGGACATCAGCAATGCAGAGGTGAGGAAGCTTAGTTACAGGAAAGGGAGTGACGTTAAGGCAATAAAGGAGCCAAGGCATTTTATCCATTGGAAGTGAAGATTTGTAGCTAGTGGGTGGGAAATATTAACCAAGAAGAGGTAGGAGGTTCATATATATCTTTGACTGGGTTATATACCTCTGTCCTACATGTCTTTCTTCCTTCCTCTTCCCAAGTAGCATGTCAGTTCAATTCAGTAAAATATTTTGAACTCTAGAAATGTTCTGGGCATCATGGTAACATGTGACATAATTACCTCTAATCCTAACCACAGTCCTGTGAGGCAGGCTTTGTCCCAAAGAAAAGCCCACATTACAGATGAAGAAGCTCAGCATCCAAGGTCATGACTTGCTGAGGATCACACTGTTAGTAAGAGGTAGATCCCTATTATGAAAATTCAAGTCTTTTTGCCTGTAAAGTCTCTTTTGGTTCTTCCCCAGTGCCTTCCTAGGAGGTGCTTCCTCAAAGACATTGGAAGCTGCAAAGGAGCCCTTTGCCTTCCACTAGAAAGGCCAATCTGCTCCATTTGACACTCTCTCTCTCTCACCATCACAGGGTAGCTCCCAAGGGGAGGAATCAGTGAGTGGTTCCCAGAGAACTTCCAGTATCTATGCTCGAGAAGCTCTCATTGAAATCGACTACGGTGACCTGTGTGAGGATCTGAAGGTGAGGATCAAACATGGGAGTGGGGAGTATCTTCCCAGCTGTCTAGAGAGAATGGGTCAGCCCGTCTTGGAGCCTGTTGAGACCATGACTGGAAAGGAGAGAGCTAACAAGAAATGGCTTGGCGGAGAGGAGGATTGAGCTGTGAGCCAAGGTCTCTCCCTCATATGTACAAATAGACACATGTGCATCTCTTACCCTTGACCCCCAGTTGCTTGTATACATGTTTGCTGCTAGTCACCCTCTTTCACATATATACATGGCAGAGCTTAGATACACAGACAAAAGGCTCCTGTACAGTAACAGACTGGCCTCAGTTGTTCCATACTGTTATGTCCTGGGTACCCTCCTCATGTGGCATTATATCATCCTGGTGTTTCTTTCCTTCCTCATGCTTCAGCTGCCATCTCTATGCTAGGTCCCACAGGTTACCTCAAACTCCCGCCTTCCTCCCAGATCTGTCCCTTATCCTTGGTGCCACTACATGCTCTTCCAGAAATCTGAGCCTCATGCTTGACTCCTCCTTCTCTCATTTTACGTATCAAGTCCTATTGATTCTGCCTCCTAAACATATTAAATTATTTTTTACATTTGCAACATCTTCTCTAAGGCATGCCACTTTCATCTCACACATTCTTAAAGGAGCCTTCCTAAATAATTTCCTATGCTTTCCAATCCATATCACATTATCCAGAGGGACTTGATTAAAAAAAAAAACTTTATGCAAATTTCCAAACATATATAGAAGTAAGGAGAATGAGATAATGAATGCCAGGCACCCATCACCCAGCTTCAACAGTTAGCAACATATGGTCAGTCTCATTTTTTTTTATACCACCACCACCATTGGACTATTTTAAAGCAAATTCCAGACATTATTGTATCCATAATTACTTCAGCAAGTGTGTCTAGAATATGAGGACTCTTAACCACAGCAGCATACCTAAAAAAGAGGAATTACTCTGTAATAATCTAATATTCAGTTAGTGTTTAGACTTCCATGAAAAGTCCCTCCCACTTTTTTCTCAGTTTATGTGTTCAAGTCAGAATCAAATTGAGAGGTCCATATGTTAAAATTGGTTGTCGCTAGTCTATAACATTTTTCTATCCTTTGTTCTTTTTTTTTCTCCTATTTATTTATGGAAGAAACTGGGTCATTGATCTTTTAGAATTTTCCACATTCTGGATTTGGCTGATGATGTCCCCATAATGTTACTTAACATGTTCTTCATTCCCCATGTTTCCTATAAACTGGTAGGTAAATTTAGGTTTTGATTTGATTTTGATACCACTGAGCTATATCCCCAATCTTGTGGGGTGCAAGTCTGGGGATATAGCTCAGTGGTAGAGTGCTTGCCTAGCATACACAAGACCCTGAGTTAAATCCCCGGTACTGAAAAAAAAAAGTTCTTTTTTAGGGGGAGGGGGCAAGAATGTATCATAGGTAGTGCTGTGTAATTGTGAACTTCCTTTTGTATCACATCATAGATATTTGTTGTCATGATGTACTCACTTGTCTTGTGTGCTAATCTGTGTGTGAGTTCATGCACATGCTCTTTTTCTCTCAGTCTGGTTCCAGGAAATCTGTCTCACCCACAAGGATACCAAAGTCCATGGATGCCCAAGTCCCTTATAGAAAATGCTATATTTGCATACATATAACTTATACTTGAAATCATCTCTAGATTACTTACAATACCTAATACAATGTAAGTATTTGTTACACTAGTGTTAGGGAATAATGACATAAAGTCTGTACATGTTCAGTATAGGCACATTTAAAAAAATTGTTTTTGGGTACTGGGAATTAAACTCAGAAGCACTTTACCATTATGCTACATCAGGCAGGCCTTTTTTTTGTGGGGAGGGGAGACATGATCTCATTAAATTGCTGGCCTTAAATTTGTTATCCTCCTAACAGCCTCCCAAGTTGCTGGGATAATAATTTGTACCTCCACAACCAGCTTAAAAAGTATTTTTGATCTATGCTTGGTCAAAGCAGAGGATGCTGAGGGCTGATTGTGTAAGAAACACTGAATGCCAGATGAACCTATGAAATAAAAGTACAGGGATACATTGACCAAATCTAAATTATGGGAAATTTGTTTTTGTTTTTATATATTTATTTTTGAGACAGGGTCTTGCAGTGTTGCTGAGGCTGGCCTCAAACTTGGGCTCAAGTGATCTTCCAGTCTCAAATTCCTGAGTAGCTGGAATTGATTACATATGAGAAACTAAGGGGAAAAGATCTGATTTCATCCATAAATGAAAGAAAAGAGGGAGGGGAAGCTGTTACAGACTAAGAGACTAATCAACCCATTGAAATGTGTGCACCTTACTTGAATTCATTGTAGAGAGGGAAGAGGGAACTTAGAAGGTAAGGGAGCTTAAGAGACATATTAGGTAATTGTACTGTATTTGGAATCAGCTTTGGAAAACCTATAAAAATAATTTATAAAACAGGGCAAATTGAACACTGGCCAGATGTTTTTAAAGTTAGAGAATTGTTAATTTTTTTAGGTTATGATAATGGTATTGTGGTTTCCTTTTTTAAAAAATACTTATCTCTTACAACAGTGATTCTCATTGTTTAGGTGAGTATTTTGCCCCCAGGAGACATTTGACAATGTATGAGACACTCTTTTCACACCCACTTATCATGGCTTGGGCAGGGATTACTCTTAGCATCTAGTGGGTAGATGCCAAGGATGCTGCTGAAATCTTACATAGAATAGCCCCCAACAAATATTCTAACCTAAAATATCAATGTAGGCCTGAGGTTTAGAATCCATGTTTTAGAGATACATACTAAAGTATTTGAGGATGAAATGAATGACTTGGATTTGCTTTGATACAATTGATTATTTTGGAGTTGGGCAGTATAGGTAACAGAGTATTGGGCATGAGTTGGTAGTTGTTGGAACTGAGCAATAGATACATGGGTTTCATTATGTTCTCCAAGGTTATGTATATATTTGATAATTTACATAATACAAATTTTTTAAAAAGAAAAACATAATTATTAGTTTTGGGTGATCCATTTTTATAAAAGTCCCCATTACCTTTTAGCAAATTGGTTTTAGCAGATGTTGACGGTCATTGCCTAAATCTGTTAAGGGTTGTAAAAGGATAGTCTAATTCTTTCATTAATCATTCTTTGATTTATTTGTGGGATTTATTTATTTATTTGTTTATTTAGGTACTGGGGACTGAACCCAGTGGTGCTCCACTACAGATCCAAATCTCTAACCCTTTTTAGTTTTTATTTTGAGAGACAGTCTTACTAATTTGCCCAGCCTGGTCTGGAACTTACGATCTTTTTACCTCAGCCTCCTGAAAAGCTGGGATTATAAGCATGCACCACTGTGTCTAACAATTCTATGAAGAACTTTGCCACATCAACTGTTCCCTTGAAATAAAGTACAACCCCCCCAACGAACATCCCTGGTTTCACCTTATAAAGTTTGAGTTATTAATGGTCAACCGCAGTCCAAAAATATTAAAATAGAAAATTCCACAAGTAAACAAAAAGTTCTGAGTTGTGTGCCATTCTGAATAGCATGATGAAATCTCTTGCCTTTCTGCTACATCCCTGGGGACATGAATTATTCCTTTGTCCAGCATATCCACACTGCATATGTTACTCCCGCTTCATTAGTTACTTGGGCATCTTGGTTATCAGATCAACTGTGGTGGTATCAAGTAACTTTAATGTAGTAGCTTACTGCTGCCTACGTGCCCACATCATTAGCTCCACTTAATCTTATATAGGCATTGTATCATCATATCACATCATCACACGAAGAGAAGGGTGAGTATAGTTCAATAAAATATTTTGAGAAAGAGACTATATTTCCATAATATTTGTCTTAGTGTATTGCTATAATTGTTTTTATTGTTAATCTCTTACTGTGCTTAATTTTTTGAATTAAACTCTGTCATAGATGTGTATATATAAGGGAAAAAAACAGACCATGGCACTCATTACTTTCTGTGGTTTCAGGTATCCACTGAGGGTCTTGAAATATATCCACTCTGGATAACAGGGGACTACTGAACAGTTTAGTACAGGAAAGATAGGATAAATAAATATGTAATCCTTTTCTTTGTTTTCCAGCTTTCAGAATGCTGAATTGGTTACCCTTGTAATCTTCAAAGGTGACCAATGAGGTTTTTAATTTATATTCATTATAAACTTAAACTGCTTAAGATATGATTGATGTTTTGATTCATTGGAAGTCATTTTTCTTCTTGATGCTCATATTGTCCCATTCTTGGCCAGTGGGAGCCACTACAAATTTATCTTTTTTTATTTTTAGATTTTTATTGAAAATTTCACATGCAAGAATAAAAAAATAAAATGCTCCCTCATGCGCTATTACTAGTTTCAACAACCATCAGCTCATTGCCAAAATTGTTTCTTCTTCACCTCAATGTACTCTGTTGTAAATCCTATATATTATATCATTTCATGTGTTAATATTGTAGATTTTATCTTTGAAAGAGAAAAAAAATCCTTCAAAATAATTAGAATCATTACCATTGTTCTAAAATAATAATTCCTACCTCAGATATAGCTCAGTGATACAGCATTTGCCTAACAGGCTTGAAGCCCTATGTTTAATTCCTATCACCACAAAAAAAATTAAAATAATATTTCCTTGATATGATGATTGGTATCACATGTACCAAATTGTTGCATACACATTCACATTCTGTCATAGTTTGCCTTCTTGAATTGGGATTCAAATAATTTGTTTCATGGATGGATAGATAAGGATGATTGGTAAAACCATCATTTGATATATTTCTTAAGTCTGTTTAGTCTATGGGATCCCCTGTATCCATTTTTATTTTTCTTTGTTGTTATTGAAAAAAATTGACTCATTTCTCCTGAAGGATTTTCCACACTCTGTAGTTTGCTGATTACATCCAGTAATGTTTAAACTGTCTTCTCAAAGCAAAACAAAGATAGTTCCCTATAGTTCCTGTAAGTGGGTAGGGCTCATGCAATCCCATTTTTCGCTAGTGGGAATGCACTCAGTTCTATAAATCAGTGCTGTTCAATAGAAAGAACATGTGACTTCATGTGCAATTTTAAATTTTCTAGTAGCCATATTTTAGAAAGTAAAAAGAAAAGAGTAAAAATAATTTTAATACTATAATATTTAAATTAGTATATCCAAAAGTATCATTTCAGTATGTGACCAGTATAAAAAATATCATGATTATATTTTTGAGAAAAGGTCTAATTATGTTGCCCAGGCTGGCCTTTAACTTCTGGTTTCAAGTGATCTTCTTGCCTCAACCTCCTGAGTAGTGGGGACTATAGGAATGTACCAATTAGCACAGCCAGCTTTAAAAATTATTGATGAGATATTTGACAATCTTTTTTGTACTATCTTCAAAATCCAGTATGTATTTTAACACTTACAGCACATCTCAGTTCAGATGCTAAAATAGCCTCAGAAATACTTGATCTGTATTTAGATTTCCTAAAATTTACAGTTGAAAAAGGAGACCCATATACCCAAGTTGTTCCAAATATACTTAAAAAATTTCCAGTAACTGAACTATCTGGTTTTCAATGTAAATGAGCTAAAATTCCATAAAATTAGAACTTCATGCTAGCTAACTCCATGCTAGCCATATTTCACATGCTCAGTAGTTTCATGGCTAGTGGTAACCTCTTTGGACCACACAGATATAGAGACTTGATTAGACTTCTGGGGTTGGCTTATTTGTTGTGGTTGTGACTCCTTCACAGGTGTTCGTGTTACTTCTGTCAGTAATGTCTGGTTGTGGGTCATTTGTGTAGTTTGCAGCCATGAAGATGATTGCTTGGATCCTTTAATTAATTGGGGGTTGCTAAATGGTAGTCTTAGTCTATCATTCCTTTGTTGTTAGCCATCATACATAGAGACATAATTCTCATCATTTGGTAACCCTGAAGTAGTTTGTTTAGGAAAGGTAAGATATATGTGCTCAGTTTTTTCCCTTTATTCATCAGTTTATAAAATAATGAATTGGTTCCTTGATAGTCTTAAGATTTGTCCACTGAGTTGTTTTTGTATCATTATGAATTTAAACACATTTAGTATGTTTCAGTTTGTTGTGGTTATTATACTTGATGCTCAGATTATCCTATCTTTGGCCAGTGGGAATGCATTCAAGTTGGCTTCTGAATCATTTTGATGCAACCCTGTAGCTTTGTCATCTTCCTTGCTTCCTGATATGTCCATGCTCATCTCTACATTTCTCAGCCTAGACCTGGAATGAGCCATTTCTTCAAGAAACTCTGGCTTTTTTTAGTGGGAAATGTTATTATTTAGCAACTACCATCTGGACACTAGAATGCTCATGACTGCTGGGTTGGTTAGTGCTTCTAGAACTTTTCACTAGACTGGGCCACTAAATGCATTTTTTATTTTTAAGAGAAAATGCACCCTGAGTTCATTTTGATATTTCCAATTGAAATTATAATTTTCACAGTTTAACATCATTGATTTTATGAGTCTCTAATTATTCTTACTAGAAATCTTGGTTCCTAGCAACACTAACATAATAACATATTTACTGTATCCTACTCTATATAATAGTTTAAAAATCACAATAAGATATTATTAGTAACAATTTGATTATTGACTGTAGTTTTAAATAGTTTAAAGATTTTGTTGAGGTTCTTTTGTCACTAAGCTCATTGGGCACGTGTAGTCATGTTGCTATATTTTAATGTGATTGAAAATAATTCTCTTGAGTATTTAACTAGCTTAATGTATAAGTTAGGTTTCTTTGTTTTGTTTTCTGTTTTTAAGAATTATTTTTTAGCATTTTAGTTTATTTTTTCCCTTCTTCAATTGTGAAATGTTTCAAACTTATAGAAAAGTTGAAAGAATAGAACAGTGAATACCCAAACACCTTTCACTTTAGAGTCACCAATGAATATTTTACCACATTTGCTTTTTCTCGCTCTTCTTTCTCTCCCTCTCACCCAACTATACACCTTTTCTTTTCCTAAGTCTTTTGAATGAAGTACAAATGTCATGATATTTCAACCCTAAATACTTTTGGTATACAGAAAATAAGGGATTCTCCTACATAATCACAATTCCATATCATACCTAAAAATGAATAATTATTTCATATTTACTATTCAGCTTATGTTTGAATTTCTCTGGGTGGTTCAAAAATTGTCTTTTTGTAATCTATTCTTTTTTAATTAGGATTCAGTCAAGATTTATGAATTGATTTTGGTTGTTATATCTCTTTAGTTGCTTTTAATATGAAACAGTCCCTTCACCTTTTAATCATGGCATGATCTTTCAGAGTCTGTGAGTTATCTTGGATATGTTGGTTTCCTTTCCTCTTTAACCTGCTCTTTCAACCCTGATATCTCCTGTAAATTGGAACTTTGGTCTAGTCTGTAGACTCAGTGAATTTAGGTTAATTTTTTTTTGTAAGAGCATTGCATTTGTGATGCAGTACACTTCATGTTGCATCTTACCAAGAGATGTATTGTATCACAGTTTGCCCATTATTAGTGACACCGAATTTGATCTCATAGTTGAAGTGTCAATTGCCAGGTCCTTTAGTGCTAAACATATACACAAACCTCCTTCATTGATGAGTAATCTTTAGAGTGATACTTTTATAATTGTATGACATCTTCATGTGGTTCTAAAACCAAAAGTACAAAAAAATACATGGGCTGGGAGCAGTGGCACATGCCTGTAATCCCAATGACTTATGAAGCTAAGGCAATTTCAAGGCCGGCTTGGGTGACTTAGTGAGACTTTGAAGAAAAAAAAAATATATATATATATATATATATATAAAAAAGGGGTTTAGCTCAGTGGTAGAGCGCCCTGGATTCAATCCCCAGTACCACAAAAAATAAAGCAAGGTACATGGGATGAACTCTAGTTTATATTCCTGTCCCTTTACCTCTCTTTTTCAATAAATCGCCTTTTAATTAGTTTTTGGATTATCCTTTTCTTGTGCTTATATGCTTAAAATACAAATATATTTGCATGCAGATATATTCATATACCTTACCCATTCTCTTAGATAAAAGATAATAGACTGTTATGCATTTTTCATACTTTACTTAAAAGCCTATCCTGGAGACCACTTCACAGCAATGTATAGCAGTGTTCAAAAGGGCTTTCTTTTCTTTTCTTTTTTTTTTTTTTCCACAGATAGAGACATCTCTTTTTTTTTTAATTAATTTTTATTGTAGGTTGTTCAAAACATTACATAGTTCTTGATATATCATATTTCACACTTTGATTCAAGTGGGATATGAGCTCCCATTTTTACCCCATATACAGATTGCAGAATCACATCAGTTGCACAACCATTGATTTACATATTGCCATTCTGGTGTCTGTTGTATCCTGCTGCCTTTCCTATCCTCTACTATCCCCCCTCCCCCCTCCCCTCCCCTCTTCTCTCTCTACCCCCTCTACTGTAATTCATTTCTCCCCCTTATATTTATCCTCCTTTCCCCTCACTTCCTCTTGTATGTAATTTTGTATACCTCTGAGTATACAAAAGCCATCAAAAGGGCTTTCTAAAATGTAAATATTTAAATCATTTGTGGCCTCTCTTAGGATAATGTCTAAACCTTATAAGACCTTTTGTAATCTGGCTTCCACTTGCCTATCTAGCTTCTTCTCTTCCTGTGCTCTTCCTCAACACATTTGTATGAATTCATGAACATGCTCAAGCATAACATACATATTGCTACTATTGCCATGTTGATTTTTTGTTTGCTTTTGAATTTATTAAAGTTAATTACTCTTGAATTATTTTTAATAATATTTTTAGTAACCCTTCCAGCTTTTGCCTTTGCTCTCAGTCTCAAAAATTGTTCCTTCTCTCTATCCTCACCCATTCATCCTGTAGGCCTTTGCTTAGCCTGACCCCAGAGTCTGAGTTAGGGGCCCTTCTTTTGTGCTAATTCAGCATTGTCTCCCTATCATTGTTTTGTATCCATCCTTTAAAATTCTGATTGTTTAGTTACATGTGTCCACTATTAGCCCCTGAACTCTGTGAACATAAGAACTGAGGCTCATAGATCCTGAAAGCCCCAGTGCCTAGCACTTGGTAGGCATTCAGTAAATAGTTATTGATTAAAAGTGGCAGAAAGGCGAAAACCCAGACATATATTACAATAACTATAAGACCTAAAATCAAACAAGTAAAATTTGCTCAGATGTAGTGATCTAAGCAGAAAATCTGAGTTGTCTTAGTTGTTGTGAAGCTGAAGGAGTCCAGAGCAGCCTGTGTGGGGGCCTGTAGGTCATCCTAGAATGGTACTGGCTCATGGCCTGGGCTGAGAGCCAGAGAGGGGCACCATCAGCTGCTTTTCCAGAGACAGAGGGTTTGACAGGGCCTGGGGGAAGGGCTAGAGATGAAAAAGCTGCTTCAGCCTGTAATTTCCAGGGATGGCAGGAACAATTAACATGGGCAGGATCAGGTGAAAGGAGCCAAGCTGGAGAAGAACTTGCCTTCTACACAGGAGCAGGTGCCCAGGCCCCACTGAGTTCATCATCTCTGAGGGGGTCCCAGCATTGGGACCAGGGCCTCCTTAATATTGCTGGGCCTGGGGTTACAGGATGCCCAGGCTGAGGAGGAAATCAAGCAGGAAATGAACACACTGCAGCAGAAACTGAATGAGCAGCAGAGTGTGCTTCAGCGAATTGCTGCCCCCAACATGAAGGCCATGGAAAAGCTGGAAAGTGTCCGAGACAAGTTCCAGGAGACCTCAGATGGTAAGGTTTGCATTTCTTCTGGGGCCTTCAGTAAGGACAGAAGGCTGCAGGTATTCTAAGGGCCTACTGTTATATCACAACAGCTTCTGTTTTGGCATGTTTTCCTTATTTAAAACTCCCAGATACCCTAAACTGGGGAGGTTATCTTACTTGCTTTTTAGAAGGTTAAATGACCTGCTAAAGGTCACCAGTTGGTTGACAATAGAATCCAGGGAGGAATCCATTTCTTCCTTTAGACTGTCCAGCAGCCAGCCCATAGGATACAGATCATTATGAGGCCTTCTTCAGGCATTCCTCTCCCTCTGTGAAATGTTCCTTTTCTGGATAGTCATTTTCAGATCATTCTTGCCAGGGTGTGGTCCTCAACCCTGGCAGAACCCAGGGCACTGAGGAGTCGTCTGTCCTTCCTTCTGGCAGAATTTGAGGCAGCCCGAAAGCGAGCAAAGAAGGCCAAACAGGCTTTTGAACAGATTAAGAAGGAGCGCTTTGACCGTTTCAATGCTTGTTTTGAATCTGTGGCTACTAACATTGATGAGATCTACAAGGCTCTGTCTCGTAACAGCAGTGCCCAGGTAGGCTGGAGCCCCTTACCCAGCCAGCTTCTGCCATCTTCAGTTGCCCTTCCCCTTTAGGGTCCCTGTCTTTCGACCTATCCTGACCCATCTGCCTTCCCCTAGGCATTCTTGGGCCCTGAGAACCCTGAGGAGCCCTACTTGGATGGTATCAACTACAACTGTGTAGCTCCTGGCAAACGCTTCCGGCCTATGGATAACTTGTCAGGGGGGGAGAAGACAGTGGCAGCTCTGGCTCTGCTCTTTGCCATCCACAGGTAAGGCTCTGCCCCCAGGGCAGTTGGTGGAGAGACTGAACTGAGGCCACCAGAGGCTCTGGGGCCCAAGGATGTGCAAAGATCTGCAGAGGTGAAAATATTCTGGTGGCATCTGGATTGCATCCCTGTTTCCATGTCTACTACAGTATATCTGGCCTTGGTTTTCCTGGACCTGTCTTCCCCATCCACCCTCATCCACTCAGCATGTTGTCACTGGCCCCTGCATGTATTCAGTCCCACCTTCAGGCTTTTGCTCACCTGGTTGCTGGCTAATAAGCCCTTTCTGTGAAAATCTAGCTTGACTGTCACCTTCCACACCTTCATACCTCCTCATTCTCCTCCCCTTCCTCTAGGAATCCCTGTTTGACCACTGTGGCATACCCTGACCTCCCTCTCCTGAACACCAGTAGTACTTGAGTCTGACCCCTACATAACTTAGTGCTTGATTATACAGCGTCATGCCGTGAACATTTCTTTAGTGCTTCTCTGTGCCAGACCCTGTGGAGGGATTGGGGACACAGATGAGTCAGACATGGTCTCTGGCCTAGAGATGCTCACAGACTAGCGGAAGGCAGACACATAAACAATGTGCTAAGTGTTGTAACTGGGTGAGCGTGGGTGCTGTAGATACATAGAGGAGAGACACCTAACCCAGTCCGGGGGAAGGTGTGGGTGGGCCAGGGAAGGCTTTTGAGGGCAAATAACACTTCAGGAGCAGTATAAAGGATGAGTTATACAGGGAGACCAGCAGGCATTCTAGACCAAGTGTGCTGCATGTGCAGAGGCAAGGAGGCATGGCAGAGCATGGTGTGTTGGGATGGGGTGGACCTCTGGATAGCTTGGTCAGTAAGACCAGAGAGGAGGACAGCTCCATCCCCCAGCCAGCCTGGAAGCTCTTGAGACGGCCCTATTTTTCTATTTTTCGTGGTTCTTCAGGATCCTGGGGCACAGGGCTGGGTGCAGAGGAGGGCTCCATTGATGTATTGGCTTTTAGAGGCTCAGGCAACATTAAGACCTGGGTTTTTTGGTTTCTGACGAATTGAAAGGGGAAGCTGACCTGGTTGATGGGCCTTGGGGCTGTCCCACCGTGCCTTGCCACCCGCTTCCCCTCAGTGTCAGCTCACCTACTGGTTCCCTCCCAGCTACAAGCCAGCCCCCTTCTTCGTCCTGGATGAGATCGATGCTGCCTTGGATAACACCAACATTGGCAAGGTGGGTGCAAGGAAGGTGGGGCCCGGGAGGGAGACCCCCCAGTTCGGGGCTGGGTTTCAGGGAGCAATTCCTGAGTGTGCCTTAGCCGTTCCTGCAGCCTGCTCTCTGTGCCCGGGAGGCTGGGCCCTGGGTTATCCTCAATGTGATAGTCAGTTGCCTTCTCTCAGCCTCTCTTCCTGCCCTGCTCCACCCCCAACCCCTCCCCTCCCACCTACTGGTTCTGACTGGAAAACACAGGGGAGTGTTAGGGCTTGAGCTCTGCTAAGTGCCCGGCGCCTCCCCCCACACAGGTGGCAAATTATATCAAGGAGCAGTCGACTTGCAACTTCCAGGCCATCGTCATCTCTCTCAAGGAGGAGTTCTACACCAAGGCTGAGAGCCTCATTGGAGTCTATCCTGAGGTAGGGCGGGTCTGGCTCAGGAGCCAGTCCCACTCTCTGCCTGACTCCCCAGGGCAGGAAGGGAAGGCTACAGTGGAGGGGCAAGGGGTGGGGGAGCATAGGGAATCAAGTCCTTTACGGCCATCTGGGCTCCTTGGAGCCCTGCCCTGGAGGCTTAGCCAGCCTAGTTGGGCAAGGCTGTTACATTTGGGGACAGGTGGAAAGGCCAGGAAGAGGCAGCCAGACAGTGGAGAAAGGAGGAGAGTGCAAAAACAGGCAGGGAGAGAAGGCACATGGGACCGAGCACATCGTCTCAACACAGAGAATCATTGCCTGGGCTATGGACAGATATGTAGGGAGGAGGGTTTGAGGCCCCTGGTCCTGGGGCGCTAGACCCCTCTTAATTCTCTCCTTACAATTTTATTTTTCTTTTTCTCCCTCCTCCTTCAGCAAGGGGACTGTGTGATCAGCAAAGTCCTGACCTTCGACCTCACCAAGTACCCAGATGCCAACCCCAACCCCAATGAGCAGTAGCAGTAGTTCTACCCTCCTGCCCTTTCTGGATTCATAAACTTCCCCTCTACCAATCTGGATATTTGGCACCCAACCTTCCCCTCCCTCCTGGTCCTGTTTGGTGTAGTCATGGGATTTAGGCACTGCTATCAAGCACGAAGAGGAACAGAGGTGATGTTAGGTCTGGAGCAAAAATTCCTGAGCTACAGGGAGCATCCTGGCCTCTGGAAGGAGGTGCTAAGCTGAGCTGAACTGAGCTGAACAGGGCCATCTGTCCATACCACCCCCTCCCAGACCACCCCACCCATCACCCATTAATCATGGGTCCCTTGGGTCCCTGGCCCACTGAGTGTGTGAGTATGTATGTGTGTTTATGTATGTTTGCTTGTGTGCGTGTGGGTGTGTTTGCAAAATAATAAAAGATATTGGAGACCTGTTTTAGAAAGAGCCTAGGCTGAATTTGATTCCAAGAGACCTTAGGATGACAGCACCCCAGAGCTGGGCAAAGGTACTTGGTACCTCATAGGAGTCTTAGGCAGTCACTGGATACTGCCCTCATTCACTTATTCATACGTTCATATATTCATCAGACACATACTGAACACCCTGTATTTGTCAGGCTCTATGCTTAGAATACTAAGTTTAAATCTGACATGATCTCTGTCCTGGTAAGGAGATGTAGTGGATTCATGAATTACAGTGGTTAGCCAAATGTTATAAGTACTTTGAATTTGAGAAGAGGATGGTCACCTCTAGGTTTCCTGGAGAAGATCATGTTTGAGCTGGACCTTACAAATTGGTAGGATTTGGTCAGGCACTAGAAGCAGAACATGGGCTCTAGGGCAGACAGTTATGGGTTCTGGTCCCACGTCTTATCACTTACTAGTTGTTTGACCTTTCTGTGCCTCAGTTCCCTCATCTGTAAAATGGGGCTAATAATATTACCTACCTCATAGGATTTAATGATGTCAAGCTCCTCACTGGAGGCATTATCCATGTGGAGCCAACTAGGTGCCGACCCTTCAGAATACAAGACTTCTCATGCCTGGTCCCTTGAGGGCTTCTGATCCTGGCTTTTAGGGACAGAAGGAACCTCCAAATCTCGGAGGTGTTCTGGTTAATGAGAAAGTTCCAGGGAGGTGACAGGGTTTACCTAGTAAGTGGAGGTCCTAAGAAAGCCTGTAGCTTCAACCATGTATAACTGGGTGCTTGGGCCCCAATTTGGGTTGTGAGGAACTAGGAGGAGAGGTAGCCTGGGCCTAATATGTGATGATCCCGTTGGGACCTAACCTCATTAGCTATAAGGACTGCAGAAGCAGCAAAGCCTGGTGCAATGAGTTTAGCTTTCTTCACTCATTCACGTACACCATCATATTTTTCTTATCCTGATCATGTCTTGCTTTTTTGTTTTTTAAAAATTAAATCAACTGGGGGTGTAGTTTAGTGATAGAGTACATGCTTAGCATGTGCAGGGCCCTGGGTTTAAGTCTCAGCTGCCCCCCAACCAGAGTTCTAACTACATAAGTAATGCATGAATCCATTCTCTTAAAGAAATTAGATTGTTGCAGGTAAAAGTAGCCTCATTCAACTATAACTACTCCCCTTCCTATTCTTTCCCTTCATAACTGCTGTTATGTTTTTTATGCTTCCATCTAGACTTTGTTTTAATATTTTTACATACATATATGAATTCACTGAAAATATTGTGTCTAATGCAAATGGTATATTGAATTGTTCTCCAATTTCTTTGCTTAACAATGTTTTTGAAATCTGCGCATGTTGCTAAGTGTAGCTCAATTCATCCTCTATAATTGCGTATAGATTGCCATCATATGACTCTACCACATTTTATTTACCCATTTCTCTTATGATGGACATTAAGATGTTCAAATTTTGCTATTACAAAATACTACATAGGAGCATCCCTGTATCTGTGTGAATGTGTGTCTGTGTGTCTGAAAGTTTACCTGGGTTGATTCCTAGAAGTGGAATTGCAGAGTCATAGGATATTTATATATTTGTGTCTGATAGATATTTCCAAATTGCCCTCCTGTACTATTTACTAAGTATTTTTCCTGAGGTGATCTGAGGTCTAACATTGTTATCTACATCAGTTTCATTCTAAGTAGTGATATCCATGAAGTCACTGGTTTGATGTGCTAATTATGTATTTTTCTAATACGTATTAAAAGGCATGACTATCTAAACAAAAACAAATTGTCTGTGTTCAACCAAAGAAGTCACATACCACCAGTGGTACATGTGCCATAATTTGGCTAATGCTGGCACAGTTCGGGGGTCAGACCTGGTTTAAATCCTAGCCGTAGAAACTTGGGCAAATTAGATCCTCACTCAGCCTCAGTTTCCTCATTTTATAAAAGGAGATAAATAGGATGGGGCTGGGGTAGTTTAGAGGTAGAGCTCTTGCTTAGCATGTACAAGGCCCAGGGTTTGATCCGCAGCCCTGACCAAAAAATAAAAGGAGATAAATAAACACCTACATTGCGGCAGTGAAGGGAGATTATGTAAAATATATTTGAAGCAATTTAGCTGGCATATCTAGATCACCACAGCTTTTTAAAGGTAGTGATTACTATTCTTCCTGCTTTGCAGATGAGAAGACTGAGACCCTAAAAGGGTTTGTGCTTCCGTCACTTACCAGATAACAGTGTGAGCTTGAACCCAGGTCTTCCAATTCATTCTAGTGCTTTTTCTACTATAAAGGTAGTTATCAACCTTGGCTGTACTTATTTGTGAAGCTTTTCCTTTTCCCTTTTTAAATCAAAGCAATATATACACAGGTGAAAATAGTACAGAAGGGCTTTAATGAAAAGCGGCAGCTCCCTGCAGCACCCCCACATCCAAAGGATTGTGGAGCTCTTTAAAAATAAATTGCTCTGGTCCCGCCTCTGGAAATCTGATTCAGTAGGTGTGGAAAATAACCTGGATAACTAGCCCCTACCTCGCAGGATAGAAAGGGCTAAGGCCCTGTCACACATGTGCTACAAAGGAGCTTCAAAGACTTATGTCCAAAGGGGGGGGGGGTGAGGTTCCAGTGGTTTAGTGACAGAGCCTAGAGTTCCACTTGGATCTTAGTGCTTGCCTGCTGCTCTTCCCTCTTGTCCCCCAGCACCTCCTGTCACTGCAAGGCAGCACAAGTCAGTGAAGACTGCTCAGAGGAGGGTGGACACCATGGTGTTTTTCTAAGAGCAAGCTGGTTCCAAGTAGAATCCCTAGGGCTTGTTGGAGGAACCAAGTTGACTCCCTTATACCCTGGATACACTTGCCTTGGTTTAAGGAGTTACGAGTACTTCACAATAGTATCTTCCTTTAATTATGTGCTTCACTCTGGGAATCATAGTATGGTGCACCAGAAATACAAAAAGATGAGTCAAATCATTTTTCTGCCTTTGAGGAGTTGACTGTCTAGTTGGGGGACGGGGGAATTCATAAGATGGCCATTAACCATTGGTGATCAGTTCTCTTAATAGAAGTACAGGAGGGGCATCTAGCTTAGGTAGATTCAGGGAAGGCATCCTCTAGTTAGGTGGTGACACCTGAATGAGACTTGAGGGACCGACTAGTAGGAATTAAAAGGAAGTAAAAGGGAATCCCAGGTAGTGGAAACAGTATGTATGCACAAAGTCCTGAAGGCAAGAAACAGCAAAGCACTTCAGGAATACTGAAGAATAAAGATCCCTGGGGTAAGGAAAGCTGGAGTTTGGTGGGTTAGTGTGGTTTCCAAACTGTACACAGGAAACCCATGGGCCATTCTGGGTCCCAACAGTTTCATCAAACTTAATTTTCTTAAATGCTTTTAAAGGTCTTATGACTAGTATGCTGCAGACTGGGGCCCATAGTTTGAAGGTAGTAGGGAAACCATGAAACTATTTTTAAGCAGAGGGCACTCTAGATATGAATTACCTTGTTTCTGGCTAGCCAGCTGGGGTGAAAATAGATTAGATATTCATGCTGGATGCACCTGTGCATGTAAGTTTCCCTGTTATTCAACTTCTTGCACTCTATTATATTTCCTTATTTTGCTCTAAATAACCTGTATGCACCACAAGGATGGGTCTGGGGATATTTGCTTGCCAGTACATCCCTTGCAGAAAGCGACAGTGCCTGACAAAATAGGCACCTAATAAAATATTTGAATGAATGAATGAATGCATTTGTGAGAAAAGAATGAAGACAGGGTGATTAGTTAGGAGAGACCAAGAAGCCTGCTATAGGGCAAGGGCAATAGGAATGGATTGGAAGTGATAAAGGTGTGAGCTGTTCAGATGGTGAACTGGACTTGATGACTGATTATTGGATGTGGAGGGTGACTGAGAGGATAGAATGAGTACCCACAAATAGCCAAGATTCCTGCCCTATCCCAGTTGTCTCCTCATCCATCTCTGAATCAGAATCTCCTTCCAGCCTCCTCAGCACCTGGAGCACCTTCCTCAAGTCAGTTCAACATTCTGTGTGCTTTGGTCTCTCACTTCTCCCACCCCAGCCATTGATTCATTCATTCAGTTCAATAAATCTTGGCTAAGCACCTCCTATGTACAGTGAGGCTCTTTCAAGCCAGGATTCTGACTCCCTCTTTCCTACCTCAAGAAATGTTTTTGAGGGCTTTCCCAGGTAAGACTCATTCCTTATCCAATAACATATAGTGAGATGCCCAAAACGTTGACCTGCAAGGGAACTGAGAGGCTGCCCAAACCCTTCCTGAGGCCCTCAGAGGGAATTAGCTTCCTAAGGTTCCACTGCTAAAAAGAGTTGGAGCCAGAACTGGAACCCAAGTTCCCTTTGCACATCACCTCTAGAGCCTCAGTCTTGGTCTGTCCCATTGCAGATCAGGACAGGCAGAGGTGGTCAGGGAGAATGTGGGACTTAGGTTGAGCCATGAAGGTCAATGTACTGTATAGGCTGAACAAGATGCTTGCCAATTACACTGCCCCTTTTTGGAAACCCTCAGCAAACCTGCCATGCCCTCAGTCCTTTATAAGAGGTTTCTTTAGCATAAGTTGCCATGCTCTGTACCATGTGACCTCACAGACTTGGCCATAGATGGCTAGATTTGGATAGTACCTGACTAAAGACGGCCAATCTCTAGGCTAGCCAGAAGCCTATTAGGTGGACTTGGTGTAAGGATTCCGCCTCATAGAGGTGGTGTGTTTCTAATGGCAAATGCATGAAACAATCAGATCTTCAAGGGAGCCTAAATATGAGGTGTTCAGAAGAAGTGGACAATTAGAATTTAATGAGGCAGAAGTGGTGGTGGATGAGGGGTAGCCAGAAACTAAATAGCAAAAGCAAAGAGAAAGCTTTGAAAGTCATAAGTCATGAGATATTTGCATTATGAGATCATGGAGCCACAAGTTAACTGAAGCCATGAAGCAGCAAGGCAACAATGGGCCAAAAGGATGTAGAAGCCATGAAACAATAGGAGCCTTGAGGAACAGAATACGTGACCCAACACTGATCATGTGAGATCCATGAAGCAGCAGAAGGCTTGAAGAGAAGATGCATGAGACTCGGAAGCAATGAGACTGCAAGAGCAACGAAGTAGCTGGAACCACGTGGCAGCAAGGCAACAGGAATGGAAGAGGCAGCAGGAGTTAGAATGCAGGCAGAAGCTACAGCAGAGAAGCCATGGATTAATAGGAACTGAAGCCCCAAGAGCCTCGAAGCTGCAGGAGCTGGGAGGCAGCAGAAGCCATGGGCTAGCAATGAGGGAAAGAAGTTAGTCAGTAGCAGTAGGAGGAGTATAAATACAGCCAGAAAGTAGTTGAGTCACCATTTTGGGAAGCACTAGAGAAGGTAGCAACAGATGCCTGCAGCTGAGGGGGTGACGAGATAAGCCAGGCTCTAGAGCTGCTTTGGATCATGAACCATTTTCAAGTTTCTGTTCTTCAGCAAGGCTGCCTGTGTAACTGTTCTTGTCTTCCTTATTTCCCTGTGAATGTTTTAATAAATCCCAATCACTAACTTGAGTGTGTCTTTGTTTCTTACAATCTAAAAGAGGTTAACACTGGTGTGCGGTTCAGATGGGTGGAGAGCAGGGCTAAAATTTTTCTGGTGGGTTTGAAGCAAGATGTGAAGGTAGGAATTCATTCTCATGCCCTTACTGGCACATGCATTTTTCATTCACTTATTGACTAATTTTTCTCATGCATCTACTTATCATTTGTTCATTCATTATTTATGTACTAACTCATACCTTATTCACTTGTTTATTCATGCAAATGATATATGAGCATTTATTCATTCATTTGTTCTTTGCTGTATTCACTCACATCATTTTTCCATCCATTTATTCTACAAATATATTTTGAATTCCTGCTGCATGTCAGGCCCTGTACTAGGTTCTGGGGAATTACCCTTCTGGGAATTTTCAGTTTAATTGGGGACTCATAAATAATCAGGTAAGTGCACTAAGTGTGGTAGGTGATACAGCAGAAGTCTAGTTGAGGCAAAGTGAGCATATAGGAAATATTGGATGGTTCTTCCTTGAGTGGGGCAGGTTGGAGGAATTAGGAAAGCTTTTATAGAGGAAGGGGTACTGGAACTGAGTCTTAAAAGAAAAATTGGGTGTTTACCATGTGGGAAAAGGAAAGAATATTCCAAGCAGAAGACTTGCCTAAGCAAAGTTGTATGGATAGATTTAGAGTATTACCCATTGCAGTGGAAGAAGTGCTGGAAGTCAGGTAATGAAGTTTATCTTTGATCCCATGAACAATGGGAAGCTATAGTAGGGTTTGTAGCAGGGGAGTGACCAATTAGTATTAGAAATCTCAGACTGGTAGTGAAAAGATTGGGGGCATGAAATATTGACCTAAATAATGTATATAATCATAGATTTATAATATATGCAAAGTGTATGTAAATATCATTCATAATTGGAGGCATGAATGAGTACTTATGGAAGCCCTTGAGGAGGGAGAGGTGTTCTATGAGGGGACTCTAAAAACATTTAGGAAGAGGTGGAATTGTTCAGTTAAGCTTTAAAGAATAGGGAGGATCCCAACTGGTAGAGATCTGGAAAGACTTTCCAGGCCTGTGAGATGAGATGTAAGGAGATGAGAGTAGATATGCCATGTTTGGGCTAACATTCCAGTTTGGAGCAGGGGCTGCTTTTAAGAGAGGCAGAACAGAAACTGCAGGGTTTCCCAAACTATATTATATTCTGCTGCAATAGTTCTAGAAGGATAAGGAAATTTGGTGGGGAGGGGAGTCATGGATAAGAGTGTTGCTTTGATTTTTGGATGATTTTTGTTTTGTTTTTTGCTTTTTAAAACTAATTTTTTCCTTAAAGTTTATTTAATTTAAAAATATTATTTTAAAATAGAAGTAATACATGCATGTTGCAGTAAAATCAAATCATATGGAAGGACTTATAAAAAGCAAGAGTTTGCACTGCCCCACACATTCCCACTCCCACTCTTACTTTCAGCACCCACTTTCAGTTATTTCTTCCCATTGTTATCTTCATATCTAAATAATATGTGGGCATTTTTAAAATTATCAGCTTTAGACATTATATACTGATATCCTCTGTGACAGATAAGAATTTAGATCATTTATACCAAACTCTCTTTCTGCTTCTAATATAGTTAAGTTTATTGGTTAACTTTTGGAATTTATATAACACCTTTGTATTTTGTTCCATGAACTAGAGACAATATTTCTTGATTAGTACTTTGCTAGATGAGAAAATAGACTTTTCTTTTAGCCCTCATTCCCACTGTTAACCTCCCAACCTCTGTCATCTAGCTTTTTATATTGTCAAAGCTGACATTGAATTCTGTAAACATGACTGAGGGGTTTGGTTTGGTTTTGGTATTTTTACTATTATTTGATTCTAAAAGTTGAAAAGCAATAAATAGCTATTAATATCAATATGACTATAAATATTTTTACTTTGTTTTAAAATCTTGAGACAGGGTCTCAGTGGCCCAGTCTAGACTTGAAGTTGCAATCCTCCTGCGTCAGCCTTTCCAGTCACTGGGATTACAGGTGCACACCACCATACCTGGTTCTATATTCTTCCTTTTAGGGCCAAGAAGTTTTATGATTTTTTCTTACAACAATTTTTCTTTTCTGAAGTTTCTAACTTTTCTTATTTTACTATTTTATTTGATTTATATTCCATTTTTTTCCTTTCAAAATTTCCATTAACACTCTGAATTACACCAATTCTACTTTATGTCTCCTAGAAGACCTTCTTCCTAGAGCCCTTCATTCCCTTTTCAAATCTGGAAGTTATTTTCTAAGGCCTAATTCATAGCTTATCACTTTTGGATTTCCCTTCACTGCTTTCCATGATTATATCCACTATTTACTAATTCCCAGGGTTTTTGTTTTGTTTTTCCCATCAACTTGATGAAGCACATCCTTAAGTAACTTTCTCAGAAAAGCTGTATAGAAAGTCATATTCTTGAGTTTTTGCATATGTAGAAATACCTTTATTCCATCCTCACTCTTAACTATAAAATTCAGTATCATTTTCCCATGTAATTTTGAAGGCATTGCTCCACTTTCTTCTAGCATCCAGTTTTGATGATAAGTCACCTTAGAATCACAAATACAAGGTCAGTGTTGGCAAATTAGTAAGACCCGATCTCAAAGGAAAAAATAAAAAGAACTGCAGATGTAGCTCTGGTAAATTGCCCCTGGGTTTCATCCTCAGTACATAACAAATAAAAATCTGATTATTAGTCATAGATTTACTGCTTTGTATATATCTATTCCCATCACTTTTTCTCCTCTCCTTTCAGGACCCCAAGCACACAAATGTTAGATCTTTTCTAATTGTCTCACAGGTCCCTGAGGTGGTGTTCATTTTTCCCTAGTCTACTTTTTTCTGTTTTCCAGATTGGGTAATTTCTATTGTTCTATCTTCAAGTTAACTGATTTTTTCCTGTGTCCTTTCCATTTTGCTGTTAGTCCAACCACTGAAGTTTTTACTTTTCAGTCCTAAATTATCCATATGGGTTTTCTTTATATCTTTCACTTCTTTGCAGAGTTCCTACTTTTTCATTTGTTTTGAACATGTTGCTAGTTTGTTGATGCATTTTTTATGGTAGCTTGTCAGATCATTTTAACATCTCTATCACCTCAGTGTTGGGGTCTGTTGAGTGTCTTTTCTCATTCAAGTTAGATTTCCCTGGTTCTTGGTATGATGAGTGATTTTCAGTTGAAACCTGGGCATTTGGCAATTGTGTTATAAGATACTGAATATATATATAATTTTTTTTTGGAGGTAGTGGGGATGGAACCCAGGATGTTGCATATGCTGCAAGCACTCTACTATTGAGCTACATCCCCAACCAAGATGCTAGATCTTATTTAAATATTCTGTTTTAGCTTCCCTCCTCCAACACCACTCTGGCAGTGGAAGAGGGGACACTGCCTCATTAATGTCAGGTGGGTGTTCAAATCCAAGTACCCACTCTCCATTGATACTGTAGGGAGAGAGTTTCCTCCTTAGTGATATGTGGGGATAGGAGTTCCAGCTACCTATGCAACCTTTGACCATACCTCAGTGGGAAGAGAGAGGGGCAATCCATTTACAAACAGTGGGGGTGGAAGTCTAGGTTCCCTTATTGGTCTTTACTAGTGCAGTGAGTGTGAGTCCACAACTTTGTTCTATGGTTCTTGAGTGGAGTAGAGCAGTTATTTTCTAGTTGATGGCTTTTCTGACCATAATTCTGGGATAGCTGAGGTGAAAACTGAAATAACTTACCACCCTGTCACTTCTCTACTATCTGGTTCCCTACCACATTTGCCACCATCTTTCCACTTTTCTGAGTCTCTTGTTTACATATAATGTTGAAAGATTTTAATGGTAGTTGGTGGGAAGAATGAGAAAAGTATTTCTTTTACTTCATTTACCCCTTTCCTGTTATTTTTAAACAATTTTATTTTTGGTGTTCTAAAGTTTCATAATTATGTGCTTCAGTTTGGGATCTTGTGTCATTCATTGTCCTGATCACATTTTACATCCTTTTATTTCCCTTTAACTCTGGAAAATTCTTATATTATTCCCTTGATATATTTTTCTTCTTTATTTTTTTTTTTTTTTGTTCTCTCCTGGAAATAAAGTTGGGTAATGGAATTCACAGATATGTTTTTTACAATTTTTTTATCCATTATCTCCTGTTTTCCATCTCTCTCCCTTTTTTTCTTTCTCCTTCCCACTCCCCTTCCTCCCTTGCTCTCTCTTCCTTTTTTTTTTTTTTTTTTTTTTTTTTTTTGTTACCTTCTGGGGGAAGATTAGCATTATCTCTCAACCCTTCTGTTGCATTTCTTTTTATTTGACAATACATTTATTGTAAATTTCCAAGTATTCATTCATTTATCTTTTCCTTTTGGTAGGGGGCTACTGGGGATTGAATTCAGGAGCACTCGACCATTGAGCCACATCCCCAGCCCTATTTTGTATTTTATTTAGAGACAGGGTCTCACTGAATTGCTTAGCGCCTCACTGTTGCTGAGGTTGGCTTTGAACTGACGATCCTCCTGCTTCAGCCTCCCGAGCTGCTAGAATTACAGGTGTACACCACCATGCCCAGCTATCTTTTCCTTTCTTACAGCATCCTGTTCTTGTTTTATGGATGTATTATAATCTTGAATCTCTCTGAGATAATACAGGTATTTTTATATCTCCTTCTGTTCTTTGAAATATCTATTTCATTTGGGATTGTTTTTTCCCTTGATTGCTTATTTTGGTCTCTTTATTACCTGTTACAGTCTATTCTCAAAGAAATCCTGATGATCCATGGTTGTTTACTGGTATTTTTAAACGTAGCAATGAAAATCTGATTGGAAACTGTTTGTGGGCAGTGCTAAGCAACTGGTGATTTTCCTTTAGGATAATTAAAGAAAAGCTGACTGCTGTGCTACAGAGTCCCTGAATGGCCAGAATATTAAGGTCTTTTCGCTGAAATCGTTCAGTTTCCTTAGAGAAGAACCCTCTGGTTTTGGACTAATGGGTAGACACCTGGCTGCTTTGAATTGTACACAGGGGAATGGGTTGATGGTTTGATATACAGCCTTCCCTGTTTTCAGCCCTACATCCCACTCCTAACCCTTCATCATACTTGGCATTGTCAAGACCCAAGACTCTCCAGGCTTCTGCAGAGAAAGACCAACTCCTTCCTCAGAGACATCTCCTCCATACATACTTCAGGCTATGGCTCCCTTCACCATGCTTCATCAGTCACCATTTCTCCATTTACTTCTTATCTTCCAGAAATTTGTTGAAATCTCTTTTGTGGATGGACCTGCTCCCATTCTCTTCATCATTGTGTTTTTATACTTTTTTTTATTCCTTTATGATCATTTTAACAGGATCTCAGGAGGGAGTGGAGATAAATACATGGTAAGTCTGTCATCTTGACCTGAAAATCTACTAGTCTACCTTTAACTGTTTTTAGTTTTTCTGGTGATTATCCTCATATCTCTAAATAATATACATATATTCTATTTGTCAACTTATCTATCAATTTTAGTCATTGTCTGTTGATGTCCTGCTATTTATGCCAACAAACTACCCTCCTCCTATGCCTTCAGTATAGAGATGTTGCCAGTTATATATCCTCTATTCCTTACCTTTTAACCTTTAACTAATAGATTTCTATTTCTTATTTCTGTCTTCTTTACTTTTATATTAACAAGGTTAATGATATTTTAACATTCTGTCTGTAACCATAATTAAGTCATCTGTACTTTGTTGATAGTTCATTCTAAAAGTTTAAATTCAATAAAGTGTTTCTGCTTTTATGATTATGTAAATATTGTTCCATAAAGATCCAATAGGATTACATTTCTTTCTGTATACAGTATTTTTTTCCTGTAGTTTCTAAATGCCTTTCTTTTTTCCCTTGCATTGCCTGACTTTATCATCTTCTCAATTTATTTCAAATTCTCAAGGAAAGTATAAAATCATTTGAATCCCCTTTTTCCCCAGATACCTTCCTCCTGGAGCCTCCGTCTTCCTGCTCCAATTTGGACTGATTGCTCTGTAGGCCTGCGGCACAGCTGTCATCCTGGGACGTCCCTTCATTACTCTTCTGGGTTGGACCCAATCTTTCTTGGACCCCATATCTTCCTCTTTCTTAATTATTCCCTTGTAGTGGACATTATGGTTATTTTCCAACATCCATTCCACTTCTCCCCCATTGTATAACAACTGTGCAATTTGAGTGGGATTGACCCCACCAGCAGCTCTAGGTATAGGCCTTCATTGGTATAAACTGATCTGAGTAATTTCATCCCCCAGCTAAGTGATGATTGGTTCAGGGATGATCCAGTCACACTGAGGCTTAGGAATTTTGTTCAGCTTTAGAGGGAAGAGGTAGCCCCTCTTCCCTGTATATGAACAAAGAAGCATGTGGCTTTGTTGCTGCTGTTTGCCATCTTGTGAACATGTAGAAGGCTTACCTGAGGATGGAACGGACAAGTGGAGGAGGCAGAGCCAAGAGAATCACAAAGAAATGGAACCATATTCCAGATCATACCAGACCTGAAGTCTCCCCACCTATGGACTCCTAAGTTAAGTGAGCCAATAAATTGCATTTACTTTTTAAGCCAGTTTGAGTTGGGTTTTCTATTGTTTATACCTGAAAGCATTTTAATTTGTTTTTGGTGTCTCCCTTTGGAAAGGATGAGTGCAGATTTGGTGATTTGAGGTATATTGTCACATGGAAGCATTTTTTCAAAGTGTAAATATGGGAGAAAGGATATATGTGGGTGTAGGACAACCAAGTGAACTCTAATGTTGGCTTAGCATCTAAATCCCATTACCATTTTGGGGACATTCCCCCCGGTGGGAGTCTTAGTCCCCAGAGTTTCTACTATGGGAACTAAAGGTGGTCAAATAGTTCCTCTCCCTGTCCAGCAGGTAATAAGGGCTGAATACTCTGTTCACAGCTTTCAATCTGGAGTCAGCAACACACAGAAACCAGAAATACACAAATTAACAGAATGATAATAGATGAAGAGACTATATTTGTAATGTTTTAAATTGACAGAAGATTGATCAATAAAAAAAGGAGATAGTAAACCCATCAGGAAAGTGATCATAGGATATGAAGAGTAATTTACACAGGTAGAAATTTGAATATATTAAGAGATTTTCAACTCTGCTAATAATTAGAGAAATGAGAATTAAAATAACAGTGAGAAATCACTATAAAAGTGGTAACATGTAGAAAGTTAAATATTATCATTTGCTGATGAGGAAATGTGAGAAAAAGGACAATTATCGATGGGAGCATAAACTGGTACAGCTATTCCAGAGCAGTTTGGCAGTCTCTTACAACATTAAGTATGGATATACTGTGCAATCCAGAAATCCTATTCCCCAGTATATATTCTAGAGAAATTCTCACACAGGTCCTAAGGAAATAGAATTGAGGTTGTTTGTTGCAGCATTGTTTGTGGTAGTGGAAATTGGAAGCAATCTAGGTGTCACCATGGGACTGGATAAGCAAACTGAAGTATATCCATAGGATGGAAAAGTATAAAACAATTAAAAGTAGTAAGCTACATTTACATATAGCCACATGAGTAGATCCCCAAACCTAGTGTTGAATGAAGAAAGCAAGAAACAGTAAGATTTATAGCGTAATATTTATATAAATGTAAAACAACAGTGTGTATTTTCATGGGTATGCATATATCTAAATAAATATATGGAAGATGGATTCAAAGGATAAACACATTAATTACACTGGAGAGGTTCACCACAATTGTCAGGAGAATGGAAGTGAGCATGGGAACTGAGGGGGCAAAATAATAAAGGAAAAGAACAGCCACATAATGCACAATGAATCAATGATTATGATTAACTGAACCCTGAAGTCCACAACAAAGAAGGCAAAGTAACAGATGCAAGGATGTAGAGTTCACGTGCAGTGGCATATGATGGTAGGTAGCATCATGTGCACTGGGAGCAGCAGTGGGGGTGGCAGTGGTTGCCTTCCTACAGTAGGACCTTAGCTTTCGTTTCTCCTGCCTAGCCTCTCCCCACTTTCTTAGCCCGATTCTTTGGACTCCTGTGAGTTACCTGATAACCTTGCAATAAATACCTTTTCTGCTTAAGTTTACCAGCATCGTTTCCATTATTTGCATCCAAGAATCCTGACTGATAGATCATGCATTTCGTTGGAGAAGAATACTCAAATAACTTCTTGAGAAAGGTAAATTTCAGGCTCTTTAAATGTCTGAAACATGTTATTTTTACCATCATACTTCAATGATAGTTTGGTTTTAGAATTTTATGTTAAAATAATTTTTCCTCTGAATTTTGAGGGTATTACTTTTAACACATGGTGTTTCTGATTAGAAGTCAGATGTTAACATTATTTTCATTCCTTTGGTGGCAACTTGTTTTCACCACTTTTGGAAGCTTATATTTTTTTTTCCTTAATTGATGTTTTGAAATGCCACAGTAATATGTCCAGATGTGTGTTTTCCCCCATCTATTTTGCCAAGCACCCAAAGAGTGGGTCCTTTTAGACTTATATCCCTCTATTCTGACAAATTACTCTTTTATTTCTTTGCTAATTTTCTTTATTTTGTCTATTCTTTTTATGACTCCTATTAGTTGGATGTTGATCTTCTTGGATGGCTTGTCTTTGCCTCTTTATTTTCTCTCCTAATTTATCATCCCCCCCCCATAAGTGTGTTTCTGTCTGTCCATTACTCTCAATTTCTAGGCCTTCATTTTTCACTTGTTTTTTTTTTTTTTTAATGTGGTGCTGAGGATCAAACCCAGGGTCTCGCATGTGTGAGGTGAGCGCTCTACTGCTGAGCCCCAGCCCCAGCCCAGTATGCCTTCATTTTTAAATTCTGTATGCTGGGTCTTTTTTTTTTACTTTATCTTTTATTGGACTTTTTAATTTTGACAGTCATTTTTAACTTCTAAGCATTCTTTCTTATTCTCCAAAGGTACCTTTAAAAATATTTTAACTGACATATAGTAATTGCATACATTTATGGGCTATGGTGTGACATTTCAATACATGTATACAATGTGTAACAATCAGATCAGGGTAATTGGCATATCCATCACCTCAAACATTTATCATTTCTTTGTGTTGGGAACATTCAAAATCCTCTCTACTAGCTATTTTGAAACGTACAATTAAATGTTGTCAACCATAGTTACCCTACTGTGCCATAAAATGTGAGGAGTTATTCCTCCTATTCACCTGCCCCTCTCTACCTGTTAATCATACTCTCTACATACTCCCCCACACACACTTCCCAGTCTCCAGTAACCCAGAGGGGTCTTTTTCATAGCATCCTTTTTTCATTTTTTTAATAGGTGCAATATCTTCTTTGTATGTGTGCTTAATAGTACTTTACTGGAATCTTGGGGATAACAGCAGATAATTAGCAGGCCAGAAAGGAAAAATTAAATTGGATAACAGATATTACCTCTCCAAGAGAATGTCACTCGTGCCCCTCTGGTGGGGGTGGGGGCTGCCTCCTGGCTGTCCGTCTCCATAGACCCCTAACCTGATAGCCTGTATGGCTCAGATTATCTTCCACCAACTATATAGTTTTAGCCATGTGCTTCCCACCTGCATTACAGAGCCCCAGCTTTCACCTTGGCATCAGAGAAGAGGTTATTTTCCCATTCCTTACTCCCAGACTAGCTCATTTCCTGCTCCAGCATAGCTCTCCATATGTTTATGTTCTTTCTGGTACATTTTCATACCCACCTTACAGTGGTGACCCTGGTCCCCATGGCCCACACATGGTGATCGCAGTAGTCAGCAGTACATTTCACAGAGTGGATGGTTAATAGTTATATTAACAATATTTGTAGTGGAACCAATAATCCAAATCTCATTCCTCTTTACAGGGATCCCTCCAACAGAAGTCAGTCAACAGCCGCTCAAATGTGCATGTCTCCTAATGTACATTTCTCAAAAACAAATAATTTTCAGTGACAGTCCAGTCCAAACCCATGTTTAAGATTTAAAAAAATTAACTCAGTGGAAGCAGAATACTCCTAACCTATACTCAGATTATGTCACTACATGGAACAGTTAACATTTTAATGATGGTGGATAATATTTCCTTACTCTGTACCCGGCACTTGAATTGCCTTCATTTTATAAAGAAGGAAAGTGAAGCTCCCAGGTGTCATTCGCCCAAGGTCACAGAGCTAATACATGGCAGACAGGAAATTGTACCAGGACATTCTAACCACAGGCAACCCACATAACTGCTACACAGAGCTGCCCTGTTTTCCACCAGCCAAATTCAGAATAATGGTGATAGCACAATTTTCTCTGTTTGATGGGTAGATACCTAAGATTAAGTGATTAGCCTATTCAGGTAGGTTTGCTTCCATGAACGAATGCCCATTGCTCTGGAGACAGAAAACTACTACCAACTTTTAATTTTTAAACTTTTTTGTTTGTTTTATGGTACTGGGGATTAAACCCAGGAGCACTTTACCACTGAGATACATCCCTAAACTTTTTTTTCATAGAAACCATAACTTTATTTTTTCATTTTTATATTTTTCCAAAATAATAAATATAGTTTAAAAAATAAACTAGGGGCTAGGATTGTAGCTCAGTGGTAGAGCGTTTGCCTAGCATGTGTGAGGCACCAGGTTTGATCCTCAGCACAACATAAATATAAATAAATAAAAATGAAGGTATTGTGTCCATCTACAATTAAAAATATTTTTTAAAAAAATAAACTAGTACTAAACCTACTAAAACCCAACAATATCCTGCCTTACTCCTTCTGACTCTTAAGTCTTATTTCCTAGAGGCAACGATTATCAACTATTCAACTATTTTAACTGTTATTTTGTTTGTTTGTTTGTTTTTTGCTGCTGCTTCTGGCTTTTATTATTCCAAACCCAATTCTCCCTTGCTCAGAGGCTTTCTTAGCCTCCTTTGCAGCTAAGAATGGTTATACAACCTAGCTATAGCCAATGAGATGTTTGCTGAGGCCTTCTGGGAAAGCTTTGATTTCCTGAGCAAAGAGACTCACATAGCTGATCTTGTCCCCTCCCTTCTTGTTTCTGCCTGGAATATAGTTGTACTGCCTGGAGCCATGACAGCCATTTTATGAACATGAGGAGATGAGCATGAGGATGAAGACAATACATTAAAGAAGAAAAAATTAGAAGGAATTTGCTTCCCCATCAGGCAGCTGAACCCATGCAACACTTCCTGTTAATTTAAAAAGTGAATGAATAAATAAATAAAACCTTATGTGTCTAAGCCATTGTCAGTTGGGTATTTTTGTTGCTTGTATCTGAAAGGATTTTTAACTGATGGACCACAGTGATTCTTTGTAATATGCTTACACTATTTTAACTTAGCCATTTGAAATATTATCTCTTGATATCGCATAAGGTGGATGAGGATTTTTAATCCCCCTCCATATACACCCCTATTTCCTTCCCTTCTTTTTTTCTAGTATGTGTGTGTGTTGCTAAGGATGGAACTCAAGACCTCACACATGCTGGGCAAGTGCTGCACCACTAAGCTATATCCCCAGTCTTCTTCTAACACGTTTATCTCTCAATTCCTAATAAATTAGTATTCACTATAAAGCTAACGAATATGCTATTATTACCTGGATTATTTTTTGAATTCTCTTTTGTTTTCCTGAATTTAATAATTGCCTGATATTTTTTTTTACTTATGCCATGCCCAGCCACAATTATTCCATTTGTTTCATCAGTTCATAAATATTTTCACATTTTTCATATTTTTCACAAATATTCAAGCCTATCAACTCATTGATTAAAGAAATCAATAAAAAGTTGTTTGATTTGGAACCCTATATAAGAAAGGTTATTCTTCCCTTTGTGGTAACTGGTGGAGATCTGAGCAATCTATTGGAGGACCTATAAGTCAGAAAGTGGAGGACTTTGCTTTGAAACTGATTTCTTTGGAGAACACTCATATTTTGCTGGAGTATAGGTGCTTGGTTCTTGTAATTTCTACCCATGAATATGGGGAAGGCAAAGGAAAGGTGGGAAAGGTCAATGGTTCCAATGTGCTTGTTTTCTCTCGCTCTCTCTCTCTCTCTCTCTTTTTTTTTTTTTTTTTTTTTTTGTGTGGTACTAGAGATGTACCCACCAAAATACATCCCATCCCTTTTTATTTTGAGACAATCTTACTAAATTGTTGAGGCTGGCCTCAGATTAGCAAACCTCCTGCCTTAGCCTCCCAAGTAAGTTGGTTTACAGGTGTGTGCCACTGCTTCTGGCTCCAACATGGACTTTAAATTAGCCCCTGCTTGGTGCTCCATGTCTTAATTCTACCATCAAGGTGCCTTTTCTGTACCTCTCCAGGGTTTGCAGGGTGGATCAGCTCTCTTCTGCTGGGTGGCCCCCAGGTGTGGACTATGCTTATGCCTTTTACTGCCCTGCTTTCTCAGTCACTGCCCCTCCAGCCCCTTTCTGCTGACCAGATCATTATCAAAATCTCTCCCATAGATGGGAACTCTTTGGAATTAGTTTATGCCCTTGATTCCTTTGCTCTTAATTTATGGAGTCTCAGGAATTAGAGGAGATAAATACATTCCACCTTCTTTTTCTTTCTTTCTTTTCTTTTCTTTTTTTTTTTTTTTTTTTTTTGTACCAGAGATTGAACCCAGGGACACTTCACCACTGAGCTAAATCCCCAGTATTTTTATTTTGACTTATTTTGAGACAGGGTCTTACTAAATTGCTTAGGGCCTCACTAAATTGCTCAAACTTGTGAGTCTCCTGCCTTAGCCTCCTGAGTCACTGGGATTACAGGCATGTGCCACCACACCTGGCTCTACCTTCTTGAATGGCAATTAGAATCTGAATTTTTAACTGCCTCCAGATTATTTGGATATACCAAATATGTAGACCAACATCTGTGAGCCATCAGCAATGGAAAAAGCATGGGTTTGGGAATCAGATTTGAGTTTGAATTCTGAGTCCCTGACATCCTCACATCCATGCACCTCAGTTTCCCCTCCATAACATAATGTCCTGGGTAGAATACAGTTCCAGATAGAACAATAGAGTCTACCTGATAGAGTTTGGGGTAAAATTTCCTTAGGTACTATACATAAAGCATCCAGCACAGGGCTTGGCAGACAGTAGGTGTCAAAAAATAGGAGTGATCACTTTTTAATGGGAGCAAGTGAGAAATGTGATTGGAAAGAATTGAATCAGGTTTTAAGAGGGCATGGAATGCCAGGACTTATTCTTGTAACACGGAGGAATCTTGGCAAGCTTGTCAGCAGGGGAGCAAATGGATCCTAAAGGATTTGGATTGTTTCCTCAGTCTGGTCGGGGGAGGGAGCAAGAAGCCCTTGGCCCAGCAGTTCTTGGGTTAAAATCTTCGTCTGCATCTGAGTTATTTGTAACCCGTTGTCATGGCAACAAGTTTGGCAAGCGAGCCAGTGCTGCAAGCTCCTGACAGTGGGGAGGGGAGGGCAGTGGGAGAAGACGGAAGATTTGGAAGGGGGTTCGTCTGTGACCAGCGCCTCACTTTCCTCTGATTTGCCTGAAGCTTTCAGCTGGAGATGAGGGTGAGCGTCCTCTAGGGAGAATCATTGGATGTTGGAGACTCTCCTTCCCAATCTCCTGACATTTCAGATGTGAAAATAGGCCAAGAGAGGTCCAGCAGCTGGCTCAAGGCCCCACAATAAGTCAGGGACTGAGACAGGACTAGACTTTTTGTTTTTGTTCTTTTTTATTCATTTTCTTTGGGAGGTGGGGAGTCTCACTACCCATGTTACTCAGGCTGGCCTTGAACTCCTGAGCTCAAGCAATCCTTCTGCCTAAACCTCATAAATAGCTGGGACTACAGGCACATGTCACTGTGCCTGGCAGCACTAGACTTTTTTTTTAAAAAAAGGATTCAGGGTCATAGAATTGAAGCATAACACACTAGAGGAAGCCTCTGAAAACATTTAATCCATCTTCCCATGAACATGCATGCGTATGTCTTTTTGTTGTTCTTGTTCATATAGGAAACCTGGGACCCAGAGTGGTTTAGAACTGACTTAGCATCACACAGCATTTTTTTAATAGAAAGATCCTTATTATTTTAATTTTTTCATATTTTTAATGGGTGCATTATAGTTGTATTCACACAACAATTTTGATGCTGCCTTGAAATCAGAACCCAGAGGCCTCTGGCCTCCCAGGCCTGAGTACTTCCTGAGGAAATGGTAGTCTGAGATTCACAGTTCAGAGAAGTCCCTCTCTGTTGACTGCAAGATGTGGCATCCTTGAGTAAGACTGATTTCACTGCATCGGCCTCTGACATCCCCAAATCCAACATACATGTGTTTGAGTCACATTTTCCCTGCATACAGACACACACCCCCTTCATCTTGCATGTGTGTCCTCCTGCCTGTGGCAACACTATTGCACAAGTAGTAGCCCAGAGCCACCCCTATCATGTCCTAAACACACCTGCCACTTGCCTTCTTCTCGAAATCACCCATAGGGATAGGCACTTCCTGAGCATTCTCTTATGTAAGTCAGTTCTCACAATTATCATTTTCTTTCTCCCAATTTAGCAGATGGAAACCTAAAGGACCAGGGAAAGATAACATGACTGGCCCGAAGTCACACAGTATTAGCCTGAATCCCTCCTTCTCCCAAAAGATGTTTCTGCCCATTCTATCCCACACTGATTTCTCAGTTCTCAGAGTTCCTCTGGCACTTGTCTTTGTCTTACTCACCCCCTTAAACTTGTGCAATACATTTCCTCTGTGTTCTCTGTCTTATGTGCAAAATGAACTCCTGCCTCCTTATAGCCAATCTCTCACCAAGTTCATTTGATTTTCTTCTTTCTGTCAAATCTATCTTCCTTCCTCATCCTCTGTTACCACCCTGCTCCAGCCTCAACATTCATTGATGATGAATGACCCCAAATCACACTCCCTGTCTTCTAAACCAGCCATCTTCAAATATGTTGCACACCTGCAGTGAGAGGGCATCAACCCAAAAGCCAACATATTCTTCCCTCCTATGACACTAAAGGTTTAACTCCTTCTTTGATAGTTAATGTTATTCAAAGTGCTAGCCCCTGCCTAACTTCTCAAACCTTAGCTCTTACCACTCGACCTCACACAGTATGCTCTGACCACTGAACTAAATATAAGTGCTTCCTAGTATGGCCGGGGGTTCACTTTTCTGGGTATTTCTGCAATGTCTTCTGTATAAAAGTATCTTAACACTGGTCCCCCCAACCTAATGAACTCAGCTGTTCAAGCTCAACTTCATCCTTGCAGCCCACCTTGATTCCCAAGTTAGACCTAATTCTGTCCTCTGGGCATCCATACCTCCTAAAGTTTTCCTTTGTCCCTGAATCATGTGGACCTGATGGCTGGGGTACTCTGTCCTATCAGATTGGAAGCTCCTTAAGGGCAGGGACTCTGTCTCTAGCAAAACCCAGCAGCATGGCCCATCCCAGATGAAATGTTCGTAAAAATTCATTGAATAAATCTAAGTTCATGAATAGTTGATTAATGAATGAAATTGGGGTTCAGGCCCATACCTCTAACCCCAGCAACTTGGGAAGCTGAGACAGGAAAATGGCAAGTTTGAGGAAATTTAGCAATACCCTGTGTCAAACTGAAAATTCAAAAGGGCTGGGGATGTAGCTCAGTGGTAGAGCACCACTGTACAGAGAGGGGAGGGGGAACAAAAAGAAATTTGGGTTGGGTTCTGTGATTGCACATTCTTGCCCCCAAAAGGCATAAAAGACATCACTTGTTGCCTGACATCTCCCCTCTGCCCAGAGGCATGGTTTATAGGGAGGAGTCATGACTTGAATCAGCTGATGCAGGGTATGGCTGCCCAGCAGTCCAAATCAGCCAGGTTGTGACCAATGATGCTGCGAGGTGGGGAGGGATGGAAAATAAAGTGATGTACTGTGTTATGTGCTATTATTTTGCCTCCTCTTGTAGGTAAGGAAATAGGCATAGGATGACTTGCCAAAACCATACAGGTGTGGTGAAACTCCAACATTGATCCCAGTGACTCAAGAGGCTAAGACAGGAGGATCTCAAGTTTGAGGCCAGCTTGAGCAACTTAGCAAGACTGTCTCAAAATAAAAAATAAAATTAAGGTCTGGGGATGTAGCTCAATGTTAAAGCACCCCTGGGTTCCATCCTCAATATTGCAAAGAAAAAAAAAACAGGAAAAAGGAAACTTGAATGAGCTAACGATGATAATATGTCTGAGCCATGGAGCATGAATAACTTCACCCTCTGCCCAGAAATCCCAAAATGACTAAATAACCCCCCATCTCCCCCAAATTAATACGTGTTCATTGATGAAAACATCCTACCATTCAAACACAACCACTGTTAGCATATTGGTGTGTTTAGCCTGTATTGTAATCTTAAAAAATATTTCTGATCATGCTGCATGTTCTTTTTTAAAAAAATATATTTTAGTTGTTGATAGCCTTTATTTTATTTATTTATATGTAGTGCTGAGAATCAAACCCAGTGCCTCACACATGCCAGGCAAATGTCCTACCACTGAGCCCCAGCCCCAGCCCCCATCATGCTGTATGTTATACTGTATACTGTCATTTTCACATAGACATTTCCCATTAAAATTATTTGTAACCACCATTTAAATTGCTGCAAAATATTCCATTGAGTACATATGCCATTTTGGCATTATTTGGTCATTCTTTTCTTTAGAATTTTTTTTGGGGGGGCAGATTTTGGGTTGGATATTCTGTGTCTTATTTTGGGTACCAGCATAAAGAAAGAGAGATTGTTGGAAAGAAATTAAGAAAAGCAAGGTAGGCTTTTGGAAAGCAATAGTATTTGAGGGGAACTTGGAGTACAGAATACATATGCAGGATAAAACCTTCAAATGATACAAAAAGATATGCAGTGAAGAATAAGTGTTGTATCCCTTACCCTTGGTTCCCTAGTTCTCCAGTGGCCTTTGTGTGGATTTTCTGAGCCTGTATGTGCCTGGGTATTCTAGGGGAACTGTTTTCAGGACTCCCCATTGGATACCAAAACTCACAGACACACAATTCCTTATATAAAATGGTATACTATTTCAAATAACCTACACAAATCATCCCATTTACTTTAAATCATCTCTAGATTACTTACAATACTTAATACAATGTAAATACTATGTAAATAGCTCTTATATTGTATCATTTAGGGAATAATGTCAAGAAAAAAAGTCTACACATATTCAGTAAAGACATAATTTTTAACTTTCCCCCCCAATTCTCAATTGTCCAAATCTTCAGATGTGGAAACCACAGATGTGAGGGACAATTGTAATTACAGATTATGTGGATAGGATGTGGACTAGTGTGGGGAGTGTGTAGCTATGATTTTTGTTCTTTTAAATATGTTTATTGAGATATAATTTATCCACTTGTAAAATACAATAGCTTTTGGTATATCCATAGAGTTGTGCAATCATTACCACCATCAATTTTAGAATATTTTCTTTTACCCCAGAGAAAGCTTACACCCCTTAGCTGTTGCCCATCAGTGTCCCCACTCCATACCCAGACACCTAATCAACTTTCTGTATCTATAGATTTGCAAATTCTTAACATTTCACATGAATGGAATCATAAAAATGTGTCCTCTGTGACTGACTTCTTACTTAGCATAATGTTTTCAACAAACATCCATGTTGCAACATATAGCAGTACTTTATGCCTTTTTAGAAATACATATAGAGCTTTTGCTAGTATGGTCATTTTGATAATGTTAATTCTGCCTATCCAAGAGCAAGACAGATCTTTCTATCTTCTAAGCGCTTCTTCGATTTTTCTCTTTAGGGTTCTGTAGTTTTCATTGTATAGATCTTTCACCTCTTTTGCTAAATTGATTCCCCATTTTTTTAAGGCTATTGTAAATGGGGTAGTTTTCCTCATTTCCCTCTCAGAGGATTTGTCACTGATATACAGAAATGCCTTTGATTTATGGGTGTTGAATTTATATCCTACTATTTTGCTAAATTCATTTACTAGTTCTAGAAGTTTTCTGGTGGAATTTTTTGGGTCTTCTAGGTATAGAATCATATCGTCAGCAAATAGTGCTAATTTAAGTCCTTCTTTTTCTATATGTATCCCTTTAATTTCTTTCGTCTAATTGCTCTGGCCAGTGTTTCAAGAACAAAGTTAAATAGAAGTGGTGAAAGAGGGCATCCCTCTCTTGTTCCAGTTTTTAGAGGGAATGCCTTTGATTTTTCTCCATTTGGAATGATGTTGGCCTGGGACCTTTACAATGTTGAGATATGTTCCTGTTATCCCTAGTTTTTCTAGAGTTTTGAACATGAAGTTGTGCTGTATTTTTTCAAATGCTTTTTTCTGCATATATTGAGATGATCATATGGAAATTCCTTGGAAAACTGGGAATGGAACCACCATTTGATCCAGCTATCCCTCTCCTCAGTCTATACCCAAAAGATTAAAAACAGCATATTACAGGAAAGCAGCCACATCAATATTTACAGCAGCACAATTCACAATAGCTAAACTGTGGAACCAAGCTAGATGCCCTTCAGTAGATGAATGAATTTTAAAAATGTGGTATATATACACAATGGAATATTACTCAACAATAAAAGAGAATAAAATCATGACATTGCAGGTAAATGGATGGAGTTGGAAAAGATAATGCTAAGTGAAGTTAGCCAATCCCCCCAAAACAAATGTTGAATGTTTTCTCTGATATAAGGTGACTGACCCATAATGGGGTAGGGAGGGCAAGCATGGGAGGAATAGACAACCCTAGATAGGGCAGAGGGGTGGGAGAGGAGGGAGGGGGTAGAGGGTTAGCAATGATGGTGGAATATGATGAACATCACTATCCAAAGTACAGTGATGTATGAAGACATGAATTGGTGTGAACACACTTTATATTCAGAGATGAAAAAATGTGCTCTATATGAGTAATAAGAATTGTAATGCATTCCGCTTTCATGTATTTAAAAAATAAAATCAATTAAAAAATGACACCAAAAAAAAGAAATACATATAGACCTACTAACAATTTTAGATTTACCAAAAAAGTTGGGTGGAACGTATAGAGAAGTCCCATATACTCCTGACCCTATGCTACTTCCCTCTATTATTAACATCTTATATTAGTGCAGTACACTTATTATAGTAGATTGGTGTGTTTGCTTTCTTTTGCTATGACAAAATACCTGAGAAAATAAAATTAGAAGGGGAAAGATTTATTTTGGCTCATAGTTTTTTAGAGGTTTCAATCCATGGTCATTTGGCCCCATCACTCTGAGCCTTTGGTGAGGCAGAACATCATGGTGGGGAGTGGGTGGTGGAGCAGGGTAGCTCAACTCACAGTGGCCAGGAAACTTAATGGGAGGGGGTGAGCTACAAGATATAGTTTTCAAGGACCAGTTGAGGACCAAACTTTCAACATGTAAGCCTTTGGGGGAACATTTCAGATCCAAACTGTAACATTGAACCAGTATTAATTCATTGTTATTAACTAAAGTCCATAGCTTGCATTAGGGTTTGTTCTTACTATAGTACATTCTATGAGTTGCTTTTCTTTTTCTTTTTTTTTTTTCTTTTTGTTTTTCTGAGACAGAGTCTATCTATGTTGCCCAGGCTGGTCTCAAACTTCTGGGCTCAAGTGATCTTTCCACCTCAGGCTCCCAAGTAGCTAGGATTATAGGCACAAACCACCACACCTGGCTTATTCTATAGTTTTTTTCTTTTTTCTTTTTTGGTACCATGGATTGAACCCAGGAGTGCTTAACCACTGAGACACATGCCCAGACCTTTATATATTTTATTTAGAGACAGAGTCTCTATAAATTGCTTAGGTCCTTGCTAAGTTGCCACGGCTGGCTTTAAACTCACAATCCTCCTGCCTCAGCCTCCCTATAGAATGACATTGAATCATTCTATACTTTTTGACAAGTGTATAATTATGTATTTGCCATTATAGAATCAAACACAGTAGTTTCACTGCCCTAAAAAACTCTTCTGTACTCCACTCAAGCCCCTGGTAACCACTGATCTTTTTCCATCTTCATAGATTCGCCTTTTCCAGAATGTCATAAAGTTGGAACCATATGTTACTTAGGCTTCCTTCACTTAGCAATACATATTTAAGGTTTGTCCATGTATCCTCATGGCTTAATCACTTATTTCTTTTCAATGCGGAGTAATATTTCATCATATAGATAGATATACCATAGTATGTTTATTCACTCATCCACTAAAGGACATCTTGGTTTTCTCAAAGTCTTGGAAATCATGAAAAAAATAATCTGCTCTAAACATTTGTGTGCAGGTTTTTGTATGGAAATTAGTTTTCAACTCATTTGGATACATATCAAGTACAACTTCTGGATCATATGGTAAGAGGATGTTTATATTTTAAGAAACTGCCAAATGGTATTTCAACATGGTTGTTCCATTTTGCATTCCCATGAGCAGTGAGTAAGAATTCCTGTTGTTCCACATCCTCATCAGCATTTGGTGTTGTCAATATCTTGGAATTTAATCATTCTAATAGGTGTTTAGTGATGTCTCATTGTTGTTTTAATTTAAAATGCCCTAGTGACACCTGACATTGAACAACTTTTTCTATGCTTCTTTGCTATGGATATTCTTTGGTGAGGTTCCTGTTCAGATCTTTTACCCATTTTTAAATTGGATTGTTTGCTTTCTTATTGTTGAGTTTTAAGAGTGTTTTGTTGGCTGGGTATGTAGCTCTGTGGTAGAGTACATGCTTAGCATGCATAAGGCCCTAGTTTCAGTTCAAAGTGAGAGAGAGAGAGAGAGAGAGAGAGAGAGAGAGAGAGAGAGAGAGAGAGAGAGAGATTGATTTTCGTATGTTTTGAATACCAGTCCTGTATTAGAATATGTTTTGCAAATATTTTCCCCCATAGTGTAGCTTGTATTTTTATTCTCTTAAAAATATCTTCAGCAGAACAGTTTTTAATTTTAATGAAACCCAACTTATTTTTTTCTTCCATCAATTGTGCTTTTGGTATTGTGTCTTAAAAGTCATTGCCAAAGCCAGGGTCACCTGGATTTTTTGCTGTTATCTTTTAGGAGTTTCATAGTTTTTCATTTTAGGTTTATGATCCATTTTGAATTAATATTTGTGAATAATATAAGGTCTGTGTATAGATGAATGTTTTTGCATATGGATGTCCAGTTGTTCCAGCAACACTTGTTAAAAAAAAAAAAACTATCCTTTCTCCATTTAATTGCCTTTGCTCCTTTGTCAAAGAGCAGTTGGTTTGGGCTGGGGATGTGGCTCAAGCGGTAGCGTGCTCGCCTGGCATGCGTGCGGCCCAGGTTTGATCCTCAGCACCACATACAAACAAAGATGTTGTGCCTGCCAATAACTAAAAAACAAATATTAAAATTCTCTACCTCTCTCTTAAAAAAAAAAAAGATCAGTTGGTTGTATTTTGTGTCTATTTCTGGGCTTTCCATTCTGTTCCATTGATATATTTGTTTATTCTTTTTTTATACCTTTATTTTATTTATTTATTTTTATGTGGTGCTGAGGATCGAACCCAGGACCTCTCACGTGTCAGACAAGCACTCTTACTGCTGAGCCACAACCCCAGCCCCTTGTTTATTCTTGATTATTATAGTTTTATAGTAAGTCTTAATGTCAGGCAGTGCCAGTCCTCTGACTTTGTTTATCTCCTTCAATATTATGTTGGTTATTCTAGGTCCTTTATCTTTACAGGTAAACTTCAGAACAAGTTTGTTGATGTCCAAGAAATAACTTACTGAGGTTTTCTTTGGGATTGAGTTGAGTCTCTAGATCAAGCTGGGAAGAACTGATGTCCTGATATTATTGATTGTTCCTAGGCATATACATAGAATATTTCTTCATTTATTTATATTTTCCTTGATTTCTTTCATCAAAGATTTGTTGTTTTCCTTGTATAGATCTTGTACATATTTTGTTAGATTTGAACCAAGTTATATAAGTTTTTGATGCTAATTTACATGATAGTGTATTTTTTTTTATTTCAAATCCAGCTATTCATTCCTGGCAGATAAGAAAGCAGTTGGATTTTATATATTAACCTTGTGTAATGTAAACTTGCCATAATTGCTTATTAGTTAAATTCTTTGGAATTTTCAACATAGACAATCCTGTCATCTGCAAACAGAGATATTTGATTCCTTCCATTTCAATATGTATATCTTTTATTTCCTTTTCTTGTTTTACTGCATTAGCTATGGGTTCCAGTATGTTTTGAATAGGAGTGATGAGAGTGGACATCTTTGCTTTTTTTCCTGATCTTGGTGGAGTAATTCTAGTTTCTCACCAATAAATATGATGGTAGCTGTATGGTTTTTGTAGATGTTATTTAGCTGTGTTCTTTTAATTAGGATTTTTCTTTAAAATCTTTGTTTTGACAATTTCAGACTTACAGAAAATTTCCAAGAATAGTACAAAGAATTGCTATATGCTGTTCACCTCAATTCCACAAATGTTAACATTTTACCATATTTGTTTATCCTACTCTATTTCTTCTTCTGTCTGAATTGATAGTTGTAGACATGATGTCTTTTTATTACTAAATACTCCTTAAACAAGGAGTTGTCTTACATAAACACAAAGCAATTATCAAAAATTGTGAAATTTGGGATGAGGTTGTGGCTCAGTGGTAGTGCGCTTGCCTAGCATGCATGAGGCACTGGGTTCGATTCTCAGTAATACTTACAAACAAAGTAAAGGTCCATCAACAACTAAATTTTTTTTAATTGTGAAATTCACATTGATGCAATACTATTATATATGTAATCTACAGATCTTAGTAACAACTTACTAATTTTTCCTCAACGATGTCCTTTATAGCAAAATAATTCTATGAGCCAGTGCATGGTGGCACACACCTGTAATTCCAGTGACTCAGGAGACTGAGGCAGGAGGGTCAAGAGTTCAAAGCCATCCTCAGCAACTTAGTGAGGCCCTAAACAACTTAGCAAGACCCTGACTCAAAATAAAACATGAAAAGGGCTGGGAATGTGGCTCAGTGTTTGAGCGTCCCTGGGTTCAATCCCTGTTACTACTACTAATAATAATAATAATAACTTTTATCTGAATAATATGCATTTGGTTGTTATGTCTTTTTAGTATCCTTCAGTATAGAAGAGTTCCTCAGTCTTTCTTTGCTTTTCAAAACACTGGCGTTTTTGAAGAGTGCAGGCTAGTTATTTTTAGACTGTCCCTCAATTTGAGTCTAGTGTTTCCTCATAATTAGATTTGGGTTATGCATTTTGGTAGAAACATCACAGAAGTGATGCTGTGTCCTTTTTGATACATGATATCAGGATGCATATAATGTCTATTTGTCCCATTAATGATCATGCTAGCTTTGATTATTTGGTTAAGGTAGTGTCCACCAGGTTACTCCTCTGTAAATTACCATAACTAATAAATATCTTATGGAAAGATGCATTATGCTTATGTAAATATACTGTTATTCAAACTTGAACCCACCAATTTTTTCATGTAGAAATAAAGAATCTATATGTATTAGTTGGTTTTCTAGTGTAAAGGAGAATTTTCTCTTGCACTTATTTATATCTTCATGGATTCATGGTTGTCTCTTTTTATTGTGGGGTATAGCATATTAATATAGTTCCTTATTTTATTTGACCAGTAGAAAGCCTTCTGTATTAGTTGGAGTCCTCAGATAAACTGTGTGTGTGTGTGTGTGTGTGTGTGTGTGTGTGTGTGTGTGTGTGTCTAGATAGATAAATAGATTGATTGATGGTTTTATGATTTATTAGATTGGCTCACATGACGCACAGTGACTAAAATGCTTCACAATAACCATCTGCAAGCTAGAGAGCTGGAAGCCTCAAAACTAGAGGCCAATGTTGTTCTCCACCCCCAGGCCAAGGATAGAGACCCAAGAGACAACCAGAGGGCTGCTGGTGCAAGTCTCAGAGTCCAAAAGCCTGGAGTCCAAAGAACCTGGAGTCTGATATACAAGGGCAGCAGCAACAGAAAACACACCCACTCCAGAAGGAAAAACTAGAACAGTATCTGGTCACATTCATTGTGATTCTTCCCCCCTCGGTTTACTGACCTACATGCCAATCTTTTCTGGAAACACCCTCACAGACACATCAAGAAGTGATGATTTGGGGCTGGGGCTGTGGCTCAGTGGTAGAGTGCTCACCTAGCATGTGTGAGGCTCTGGGTTCGATCCTCAGCACCATATAAGATAAATAAATAAAGTAAAGGTATTGTGTCCAATTACAACTAAAAAATAAACATTTTAAAAAAGAAGTAATGATTTATTAATTCTTTAAGCATCTCTCAATCCAGTCAGGTTGACAACCATATTTAACCATAATTCCCTCTAAACTGGCTTCTTTGTCCTTGTGGCCATTGTGACTCCATTTTTCTTTAACTTCCTTGTTTTCTGATAATACAAGATGCTCCGGTCCTCTTGTCTTTTCCCTGCCCTATCCCAGGTTATTTTTGGTAAACATTAGCATTTAGAAACCAAAATTTGAGTACTAGTGTTATTGTTGAATTTTAATAGTTTGCTTTTTTTAATTCAGAAAGAAAGCTGAACCTATACTACTGATAATCAAATGTTCTTTTTTGGAAGTGTTTGCAGATGGGCAGTGGCTGCCTGTAAAAGTTATTAACTTTATTTTTCAGTGTTGGGGATGGAAACCAGGGCCTCACACGTGCTAGGCAAATGCTGTACCATTGGAGCCACATCCCCAACCTGAAATTTATTAGGGGTTAATGTGTTCTGAAAGCAAGTTGCACCTTGGAATGTGGTAACACAGAGGTTAGAGGAAAGAAGCAGAATTGGAGGTGATTGGCAGTGAGGTTGGGCTAGACCTATTGAAAGGCTAATAACAGCTAATACTTTCTATTTACTGACAACTTACTGTGTGCCAGACAGTGTGTTGGGAGCTTTACAAACCTTTTCCCTGATCTCTACAATAATTCTGAAATATGGAATGAGGTTTACTGACAGGCTAGTAATAGGTGAGAAAAGGTAAGAACCCAGAGAGAGGGGAAGATGGTGGGGGAGACCATTGAACAGGAAAAATCATATCCCTGAGTTTTAGAGCAGGTACTCTGCTGTATTAGCTAGGACTATGAAGATTGCAGCTCTCATCCTATCTCTGATACCCACAAATTGTGAGATCTGGTGTGGCCATTGTAGCCTCTTTGAAACTTAATTTCATTGCCTGGCTACCTTACAGGGTTGTTAAGAGAAGCAAATTAAATATGACTCCAAAATTCTGAATTGCTACACAAACAGAAGTGGTTACTATTTACCTGGCCTTAAAGCCTGAAGTCTCCTCTTCTGCCAGAGACCATAATTCTCTTGGAAATACAATTGATTTAGGTTATAGGAAAAGATCTGTACCCTTTCTTTTGTCCATATGCCATGGGATTTCTAGGATATTCCTTTGGCAAATTTTGATGCCACAAAACCTACCATAACTTACATTTCTTGGTAATGTGGCAGGTAGCCTTTAGAATGACTCCCAGTGATGTTTGGTAGTCACACCCTTGTATAATGCCTTCTCCTTCAGTGTCAGCTAACCTAGAGACTTGTTTCCTCCTGCTAGAATGTGACTTCTTTCTTGCTAAACTACATTTTTTTCTCTTGTTGGGTGTGTGTGTGTGTGTGTGTGTGTGTGTGTGTGTGTGTTACTAAAGATTAAACCCAGGGCCTTTTACATGTTAGGCAACTGTTCTACCACTGAGCTACACCCTTATCCCCTTGTTGGCTTTGACAATGTGAGTCTTCATGTTTGTTAAATCCATGTGTCAAAGAACTAAAGACCAACATTCAACAACCAACTGAGTTTCTCAGTCCAACAGTCTTTGAAAAACTGAAAATCTGACCTTGGAAGTGGGCCCTGTCAAACTCTTGAAGCCTTTTTTTTTTTAATATTTATTTTTTATTTTAGTTATCGGCAGACACAACATCTTTGTTTGTATGTGGGGCTGAGGATCGAATCCGGGCCACACGCATGCCAGGCGAGCATGCTACCGCTTGAGCCACATCCCCAGTCCCGAGCTACCAGGGACCCTTGATTATCTCAATAGATACAGAAAAGCAAATGATAAAATTCAGCATCACTTCATTGTTTAAAAAAACTTCAGCCAAGATGGTGGTACACACCTGTAATCCCAGCGGCTTGGGAGTTTGAGACAGAAGGATCACAAGTTCAAAGCCAGCCACAGCAAAAATCAAGGCACTAAGCAAGTCAGTGAGACCCTGTGTCTAAATAAGATACAAACTAGGGCTGGGGATGTGGGCTCAGTGGTTGAGTGCTTCTGAGTTCAATCCCTGGTACCAAAAAAAAAGAAAAAAAAACTCCAAAAAATGATATAAAAGGAGTGAACCTCAACACAGTCAAGGCTTTATATGACAAATTTATAGGCAATTTCATACCAAATGTGGGGAGACTGAAATAATTTTCTCTAAGATCATGAAAAAGACAAGTATGTCCACTTTGACCACTGTTATGCAACATAGTATTGAAATCTTAACCAGAGTAACAAAATAAAGAAATGAAGGACATTCACATAGAAAAAGTCAAACATTTTTGCAGACATCATTTTATATGTTGGAAAACCAAACATAACACACAAACACACACATACACACACACACACAAAAAAAAAATCTTGAAGCCTTTTTATGAGACCCCCACCCCTGACTAACATTCCTGACCCATAGAAACTAAGATAAATGTTTTAAACCACTAAATTTGTGGTCATTTGTAACTAAAAAATAAATAACTAATATAGTAACCATATTTTTGTGGGGGCACAGGGGATTGAAACCAGGTATGCTTTGCCACTGAGCTATATCCCTGGTCATTTTTTAAATTTTTTATTTGAAGATGGGATCTTACTAAGATGCTGAGAGTCTTGCTAAGTTGCCAAGGATGACCTTGAATTTGCATTCCTCCTGCCTCAGCCTCCAGAGTCCCTGGAATTATAGGCATATGCCACCATGTCTAGCTCAAATAATTTTTAATTGACATTGCATTTAAATTGTATCCCTTTATAATAATAAGAATCCATAAATAACCAGGAAAATTATGAAAATGAGTTATGAGTAATAACCAGTCTTACCACTTACTGAAGGACATTGTGAGGCTATAGGAATTAAAACACCATGGTACTGGTTCAAAACTAACAACTAAATCAATGGAACACAGTAGAATGTTCAGGAAAAAAATTAGGTCCATAGAGAATAAAGGGTATCGAAGATGATATTTCAATTTATTGGTGGAAAGATTGTGCAATAAATGGCACTTGGATAATTGTCTTGTAGTTAGGCAAAAATAAAGTTGCATCATTTTTTCATTGCTCACACCAAATTGAATTACAGGTGTTTCAAAAATATATTACAAAAACAGTCATACTTTATAATCACCAAAACAATGGAAAACCCAAATGTCCCTCAGCAGGTAAATGGGTAAACTATGGTACAGCCCCACACTGGAGGACTACTCAGCAGTAAATGTAATGGACTCTTGATACAGGAAACAATTGGGACAAATCTCAGAATCATTATGCTGAGTGAATGAGGCCACACAAAAAAAGAGCACATAATGTATTATTCCATTTTTATATTGTTCAAGAGCAGATAAAACTAGATGAAACTCTAAAACTGATAGAAGTCAGAACAATGGCACTTTTTGGAGCAGCTGATGTTGAAGGGTCATTAGAATGATGGAAATGTTCTATATCTTGATAGAGATGTGGGTGACATGGGTTCATGCTTTTGTCAAAACTGATTGAACTTTTCACTTAAGATCTGAGCATTTCATTGTATGTAAATTATACCCCAATAAAAACTATTATTACTATTATTAGTTACAATATCACTCAAAGTTTTAGAAGAAAGTGTGAATAGATATTTTTGTAGAGGAAGACCTTTTCTGTGTGACTCAAAACCCAGAAACTATGAAGGAAAGGATGATGTTTTCATCTTATTTCATTTTGTTGTTTATTTTATTTTATTTTGGTACTAGGGATGAACCCAGGGGCACTTTACTACTGAGCTAAAGTCCCAGCCCTTTTTATGTTTTGAAACAGGGTCTTGCTAAGTTGCTCAGGGCCTCACTAAGTTGTTGAGGCTGACCCCAAACTTGTGATCCTCTGCCTCAACCTCTTGAGTCACTGGGATTACAGATGTGTGCCACCATGCCCAACTTTGTTTTATTATTTTAATTTATTGAATAGGTAATTTATTTATATGTTATAGTAGGCTAAATAATGATCTCCCAAAGATGTCTGCATCCTAAACCCCTGACCTGCAGTTATTACCTTAAATGGTGTTTTAGTTTGTTTAACTGCTGTAGCAAAATACCTCAGACTGAATAACTTATAAACAACAGAATTTATTGCTCACAAGTCTGGAGGAGGAGTCTAAGATCAAGGCACTGGCAAATTCAGTGTCTGGTGAGGGACTGTTCCTCATAGCTGGCACATTCTTGCTGCATCTTCACATGATTGATAGACAAAAAGGGGCTAACAAGCTCCCTTAGGCCTCTTTTATAAGGGCACTAATCCCATTCATGAGGGTGGAGGCTCCCCAAGGCCCTATCTCTTAATACCATCATCTTGAGGGTTATTTTTCAACCCATAAATTTTGGTGCAACATGTACATAACACATGGCAAAACACATGAACTTTCAGATCATAACATATGGCAAAAGGAACTTTGTGGATGTGATCAAGTTAAGGACCTTGAGATGGGGATGTTAATTTGGATCATTTGGGTGGGATTAATCTAATCACAAGGGTCCTTGAAAGTGAAAAGAAGGAGGAGAGTCAGAAAAGGAGGTGTGACAATAGATGTAGAGATGAGAGAGCAAGTGTGTGTGTGTGTGTGTGTATGTGTGTGTGTGTGTGTGTGTGTGAGAGAGAGAGAGAGAGAGAGAGAGAGAGAGATTTGAAGATGGAATCATAAACCAAGGAATGCAGGTGGCCTCTAAAAGCAGGAAAAGGTAAAGAAATGAATTCTCCCCTAGAGCTTACAGATGGAACATACCCTTTGCTTTTAGCCTTATAAGACCCATTTTAGACTCCTGACCTCTTAGAACTGTAAGATAGAAATTTGTATGTATGGGGGTGTTGTGGTACTGGGGATTAAACCTGGGACCTTGTACATGCAAAGTAAGTGACATCCCACTGAACTATATGCCCAACCCAACTTATATTATTTTGATCCTGTTTTTTGGTCATTTGTTTTAGCAGCAATGGGAAACTAATGCAAAAAGTTCAAAAATCAAAACCATAAGAAATGTATACTTAGAATTAAAAAGTGTATCCTGAGAATTATTGTCTGCACACTGTCCCCATCTATCTGTTCCCCTTAACTCTTATAGAGATAAGCATTTTATTTACTTCTTGCCTGTTTTTCCATTGTTTCTTTATGCAAATATGAATATTCCCATTATCTTTCTCTTAAGCAAAGAGTATCACTGTTTTCTGTTCTTCACTTTTTTCCCAATTAACAATATAAAGCAGATGCATTCATCTGTATAAATTTTAAGCTTCTGTTGGTGAATAATATTATAAATAAAGTCAAAGTATACAATTGGAAAAATATTTGTATGCAACCCACAGTAAAAATGAAAATCTGTTCATTGATAGGGACTTGCTCAAGTAAATTAAATGTCACATTCATGAAATAATGTCAAATATATAATATTAAGTGAAGAAGGCATTGGAAAACCAGTATGAATAATATGAGCCTTTTGTTTATGAAAAACTACTACTCTTAACCTAGAAAAATATATAAAGACTATGTAGTAAACTATTAATAATAGTAATATTGGGATGTGGGATTATGAAGGACTTTTCATTTTCTTCACTAATGTTTATGCAATGTTCAAATTTTTGACATATATCACTTTCACTATCAGAAAAAATTGAAGATATATATTCTAAAATATCTTCATCCCCATATCCTTTATTAGTCATGGTTCTTGATTGCAAATAGTGCATTGTGTCAGCAATGACTCTGGTTAACTGTAGCGGAAAATGAAATCATTGTAATTAGAAGGTGTGGCAGAATCATTTACAATTTACTGAATTTCCCAATATTAGAATTAGGTGAACCCATGTAACTAGCTCTAGCCAGTGGACTGGTGTTCCATCCTCCCATTCTCTTTCTCTACTGTGGCAATCATGAAGACTAGATCACACAGCCACAAGATGATATGTTCCATCAGCCTGGATTCCTGAGTTACCACTTGGAAGGAATATTTTCTGAAAAGCTGCTATACCTACAGTAGATTTTGCATAAAGTAGGAAATAAAACTTATATGAATCAAGTAGTTGATATTCTTTAAGTTGTCAAAGAAATCCAATCTATCCTAATAGAAAAGGATGTAAGGTCATTCATGGGATCCATGAGAGGTCTAGAGAACCAGGCAGGGTCATAAATCAGGGGTGGCAATGCAGCTCAGGTTTTGCTACAGGAATGGTCTGATAGGATAATCCTTTTGCTCTCACTGTTAACTGAACACTTGCCTGTACATCCCTGGACCCTACTCTCCCTTAACACTATTACTGTACTATTTGATTCTTGATTGCACAAAAACTACCTTGAACAATCACTAAATAAACCTACACACTTTTGTGTCATTCCCTCAATATCAAAGTTCTATGCAGGATCATGTGAGTCCCAGTGCCAATGAACCATCTACCAGGGGATAGTGAGAAGAAGTATGTGTCCTTCTCCCAGGTTTCAGTAGTGCATGGTGCGGTCCTGCCTCTAAACCTGCCTTGTATGTCTCCCAAATAGAAAGAGTGTTTGAATGCTGAACAGCCAAATTACTAATGTTCACTCTAGTGTCTCCTTCACTGACCAATATTTTACCCCTTGACTTAAATGAAACTTACCTCTCCCTTGAAAAGAGTAAATCTAAGCTGACATTCTCTAGCTAATAATATCCTCAATTCATGGGCCTTGTTCCTCCATCACAGCCCCAAACCTAGATGAATACAACTCTCCACCCTTCCCTGTGTCAATCCTGAACTCATACAATTGCTCAGATGGGAGCCACTAAAAATTCACAGTAACCTCTGTTTGGTTCTTCAAATTGCCATGACAGCTTTGCTAAGTCCCCATTTCCTCAGCCTGTTACATCTCCCTTTTCTTTTCCCCCTCACCTCATATCCTGCTGCAAGTAGAAGACCTCAGATGGCAATATCTTCACTTTCTTACTGTGAAGTGCACACAAACTCATAAGTATCCAACTTGTCCTCTCCTCATTCTTCTCTCCTAAGCCAGTAGAAGAGGTATCCTTTTTCCTGATGACTAATCCTTCCACTGGTGCTCTGTATCCCATTCCCCTCCCCATCTCCTCAGTGACATTGGTCTAAAAGTTTCCTCTCACCTTCATTTATCTCCAGTCTCTCCCCCTTTACTGACTCAGGCTTTAATGTTCGAGTCTCTTGCATCTTTAAAAAAAAACCACATTTCCCTGTTTATGACATCAAAAAGAATGTATTAGTTAAGAATAATTTTACCAAGGAGATTCAAGACTTATACACTGAAAAATATAAAACATTACAGAAAGAAATTAAAGAAGACCTAAGTAAATGAAAAGACATCCCACATTCATGGATTGGAAGATTTAACATTATTAAGATGGTAATACTACTCAGAAGGATCTAAAGATTGAGTGCAATCCATATCAAAATCCCAATGGCCTTTTTTTTTTTGCAGTAATGGAAAAGCTAAACTAAAGTTCATATGGAATTGCAAGAGACCCCCAAATGATCAAAACAATCTTGAAAAGGAAAACAAACAAACAAAAAATAGTTGGAGGATTCACACTTCCCAGATTCAAATTTTCTGCAAAACAACAGTAATGAAAAAAAAGTGTGGAATTGGCACATGTATAGACCTATAAATCAATGCAATGTAACTGAGAATCCAGAAATAAACCAATACATCTTGATTTTCAGCAGGTTTGCCAACACCATTCAATAGAGAAAGAATAGTCTCTTTAATAATAGTGCTAGGACAAGTAGATAACATGTAAAAGAATAGAGTTGAGCTTGGTGCAGTGGTGCATGCCTATAATACAATCTACACAGAAAGCTGAGACAAGATTGCAAGTTTGCAGCCTGGGCAACTTAGCAAGATCCTGTCACAAAATAAAAAATAAAATGGATTTGGGATGTAGTTAAGTAATGAAGCACCCCTGGGTTCAATCCCTAGTGCTGATTTAAAAAAAAGATTTCTATTTCATACCATATACAAGATTAACCTGAAATAGATCAAAAGACTAAATACAAGAGCTAAAACAATAAAAGTCTTAGAAGAAGAAAACATAGGGGTAAATTTTTATGACTGTGGATTTGGCAGTGGATTCTTACATATGACATCAAAAGCACAATCAACAAAAAGAAAAAAGAAAGAAATTGGATTTGGGGTCTAGGGATGTGACACAGTGGTACAATATCTGTCTAGCATGTGAAAGACCCTGTTTTTAATCCCTAGCACTGCCAAGAAAGAGAAATTGTATTTCATCAAAAATTTTAAAAACTTTTGCATATATAAGGACACCATCAAGAAAGTGAAATGACAACCTATATAGTAAGGGAAAACATTTGCAAATCATATATCTAATGAGAGACTTATATCCAGAATAGATTAAAAAAAACTCTTACAACTCAGCAACAAAAAGACAAACAACTCAACTGAAAAATGGGCAAAAGGCATGAATAGGAAAGAAAGATATAGAAATGGCCATGAAACACATAAAAAGATATTAAGAATCTTTAGCCATTAGGTACATGCAGATCAAAATCACTTCACATTCACTTGGGTAGCTATAGTTCTTGTTTAAAAAAATTACTTTTTAGTTGTAGGTGGTCACAATATATTTATATCAGTTTTATGTGGTGCTGAGGATGGAACCCAGGGCCTCACATGTGCTAGGCAAGCACTCTACCACTGAGCTACAACTCCAGCTCTATAATGCTTTTTTAAAAGGAAAAGTAATGAGTGTTAGCAATTGGAACTTTGTAACATTGCTAGTGTGAGTGTAAAATAGTGAAGCCACTGTGGAAAACAGTTTGGCATTTCTTTGAAAAAGGTAAACATAGAATTACTATATGACCCAGCAATTACACATATAGGAATATACTAAAAAAATGGAGACAAGTATTCAAATATATGCACACAGTGTTCATAACAGTACTAATCACAATAACCAAAATTGGAGGAACTCAAATGTTTATCAACTAATAAATGGATAAATAAAATGTGGTATATTCATACAATGGAATAGTGTTCAGCCATAAAAGGGAATGAACTCCTGATACATACTGTATTGTAGATGGACCTTGAAAGTAGAATGCTAAATGAAAAAAGCCAGACATAATAAGCCACATGATTGCACTTATATGAAATATCCAGAAAAGGTAAATGCATATAGACAGAAAGCAGATTAGTGGCTGCTAAAAGCTGGGATTATGTAGGGAAGAGAAGTGACTACTTAATGGGCATAGGGTTTCCTTTTAGTGTAATGACAGTATTTTGGAACTAGATAGAGATGATGGTTGCACATTATATGTGTACTATATGCCACTGAATTGTACAGTTTAATTTTTCATGAATTTTATATCAGTTATAAAAACCATGGTCTCCATTTCTTGACAAGTTAAACATAAATTTACCATGTGACCCAGTAATTCCACTCAATATCTATCCAAAAGAGATGAATACATATGTATGTACAAAAAATTGTACTCAGATGTTCATAGTTAGCAGTATTACTCATAATAGCCAAAAGGTGTAAAAAACCCAAATGTCCACCAACTGGTGAACACAAACAAAACATGGCATATGCATACTATTTGGCAATAAAAAGCAACAATACATGCTATAGTATATAAGAACCTCAAAAACATTTTGCTTAAAGATGCCAAGCATGTGCGCTTAAAGGTGTGCATGCAACACAACACATATGCATCACATTCTATGATTTCATTTATATGAATTTTTCTAAAAATACAAATCTATTGAGACAAAATGTAGATTAGTGGTTGCCTGGGGGTAAGTATGGGGCTAGGGAGTAACTACATATGGACATGAGTGATTTTGCGGGGAGATGTAAATGTTCTAAAAGTGGCTTGGGGCTGGGTGTTGTGGTGTGCACCTGAAGTCCAAGCTATTAGCAAGGCTGAGTCAAGGGGAACAATTGAACCTAAGGGTATTAGGGCCAACTTGGGTAACAAAATGAAACCCTGTGTCTTTAAAAAAAAAAAAAAACAGTGGGGAGGTTGTCGTGATGATTGTACAACTCTGTAAATATGTTAAAATTCATTGAATCATACACTTAAAATGACTGAAGTTTATGCTATATAATTATACATTGGTAAAGCTAATTTTATAAAAACAACAACAAAAACATTGCCTCATGGCTCATTGCTCTCTAGCTTTTGCCTGATTTCTCTCCTTTCTGTCACAAAGAGCTTGACAATGTTGTTTGCACTTCTGTCCATGCTTCCTCACCTTTCCTTCACTTTTTCATCTTCTCCTGTCACCCCCTTAACCCATCATATTTCAACTTCCACTCCTTCCTTTCTAACCCATTGTAATTTACCATCCACTCCTGCCACTCCATGGAAACTGCTTTCTGCAATAGTACAAGTGGTCTTGTTGCTAAATCTGGTGGATGGTTTTCAGGCCTTGTTTTGTGTCATGTTTGGCACGGTGGACCACTTTCTCCACTTGGTACATAATTTGCCCTTGGCAATTATATTCACACTCTTAGATTTACTCTTTGCTCCTTGGTCCCTACTTCTCAGATACTTTTATGGGATGCTCTTCCTCTGCCCTTTTCTTGAATGTTTTTGTTTATTAAGGCTATGTTCAAGCCCTTTTTGCTTCTCATGCTCATGGAAATAAAGTCCAACCATATGAGCAAAGCCAAGCCTAATTTCTTTAAAGCTTGCTATAGCAAGGAAATCAGCCACCATCACTTGTATTTTGGCAGAGACTCAAAGGAGGCAGAGGGGTGGGAAAGCTTTAGTGGGACAGCTTCAGGTATGCCCTGTTTGGAGATTATTTGTCAGTTAAGTAGAAGAAGGGCATCTTGTGTAATTTGTGAGGAGGGCATATTTGTCTTTCTTGGTCCTAAGTTGGAAACAGGGACTAAAGTTCCAGAAGCTGTTATTCATCAAGTCCTGGTCATTTGGGATTGATTGTTTCAGATGTTACTAATTAGCTTCTTGGGTCAGCACTAGAGGTAGCAATCTGACTTCCTGCAAGTCTCATGTATAATAGGCTGGTTTGCTGGCCTGCTTATCGTGGATAAAGGGTAGAATTCCCGGACAGGTTGCTGCAAGTTGTGGGTCAGAATTCTATATATGGTGTGGCCATTTTTCTTTTGTATATTTAGTCTCTCACTCTCTACAGTTTGGATGGGCTATCTCATCCATTCTATGTATATAGTAACCATCTAAATGCTGACACCTCCCAACTCTACAGCTCCAGCAAACATTTCTTTCCTGAGCACCAGATCCATGTATCCAACTGCTTCCTGTGTATTGCTCTCTAGCTTTTGCCTGATTTTTCCCACTGAACATCCCACAGTTGCTTAAAGCTCAGCAGGTCCTTCAGTATTTCCCCCCCAGAAATTTATTTCTCTTTGGGTGTTCTTCTCAGTTAATGGTTCTGTCATTCACCCAGCAACCTTAGCCATAAACCAAGCTTCCTTTTGACTCACTGAATACAATCCATTTGCTGATCACGTTTATTTTTTTAAATTTTCTAAATATTATCTAATTCAGAGATTCTATACAGGGTTCATGGACCCTGGAAGCTTTCAGAGCATACAGAATATACTGAATCGTAGGCAAAATTTGGTATCTGTGTATTAGCATTTTTCTGGGGAAATGAAAACCAGGTCTTCATCACATTCTCAGACAAGTCTGTGACTCAACAAAAAGTTAAGAACCATTTCTCTAAATCCATCCATTTTTCTTCATCCATCCCCCTACACTGACCAGATGTAGTCACCACATGGACTATTTCTTCCTATAGCAGCCTCTCTGCTCTCTTAGAACTGCAAATCAGGAAGAAATTTGCTGAGGCCATGGACCAAAGCTAGCAGTGGTATGTGTATTCTGCCCCAGGGGGCTCTGCTGTGCCATTTTGTCCTGTTCCCTTCTCCATTTTCTACCAACAGATCATGTGTTCTATTTTCCTTTTCCTCTCCTCTCCCCCCTCTCTTCATCTTCTCTTCTCTTTCATTCATTTTCTTTCCTTTCCTCTTTCCCTTCCTCAACATCTCTGTTATGCTTCATTTATGCACTAATTATAGGGTAATCAGATTGTTGATACACAAAGCTTGAAGCCTCTTAAAACCAAGACTTAAGGCAGCACTCATCCTACTAATTGGCTCTCATTTACAGTGTCTCCAACACCCTCCCTGTAGAAGATGAAAGGAGAGTGAGGGGCCTGAACTTGGAGGTGTGGTGTCAATAAGTAGGGAGACCCAGTCTCAAGAAAGCTGTAGTAGGTTAGGACACATATGTGGAGCAGGTCAAAGATCCACCAATCTTTGATTGAATCTTAAAGTTTAAAAGAAATTTCTAATTTTCTAGATTGATCTTCCTCCCATCTCTTACAGTCCTTTGTTGCTTTATTGTCCACAACTCATATTTCCAACAAGTTCTATTGGTTTTATCTCAAAATATATTCTATTCTGTCCTATCGACAATGTGAACATTCTTTAACATCACACTCCTTTATGTATTGTGGCTTTATAGAACCATACCTGACTTGAAATCAGATACCTTGAATCCTCCAATTTCGTTCTCCAGTGTTGTTTTGCTTGTTAGGTCTTTTGCCTTATGTATAAACTTTAGAATCATATTGTCTATGTCCAAAATATGGCTTTCTGAGAATTTGATTGAAATATGTTGAATCTACAAATTGGGAAGGATTGATATCCTAATAATATCAGGTTTTCTTCTATGAACATGGAATATCTCTCTATTTAGATCTTATTTGATTTTATCAGTTTTTTTTGTTTTAAACCCTCAGATATTATACATATTTTATTATATTTGTAACTAAGTATTTCATTGCTGCTATTTAAAAGTCTTTCTTAAAATTTTAAGATTCTGTCTATTGCCGATATACAGGGAAACAAATTGATTTTTGTATGTTCACCTTATATTCTGTGACATGGCTGTACTTACCTATTAGTTCCAGGAGATTTGATTTTGTTTTGCTGTAGATTGTTTTGAATTTTCTTTTTTTAAATATTTTTTTTAGTTTTAGGTGGACATGGACACAATGTCTTTATTTCATTTTTATGTGGTGCTGAGAATCGAACCCAGTGCCTCATGCATGCTAGGTGAGTGCTCTACCACTTGAGCCACATCCCCAGGCCTTGAATTTTCTATAATTGCATTGTTCAGGTAAAAATATATTCCAAATTTGCCCACTTATCTTTCTCTATCATCACTATTCTAGCCCAAGCTATCATGTTCTCCAATTTGGACCGCCTAACTAGTTCCTAGCTGCTCTCCCTGTCTCTAGTTTTGCTCCCACTGTAATCCATTTTCATACATCAGAGTAAGCTTTGAAGAACATAACTCAGATCATGTCACTCCCAGCTCAAAATTCTCAGATGGCTTTTCATTGTACCTGAAATAAACATCTTTACAGCTTTACACAGTCTTATTCTAAAACTTCTTTCCTATCACATCTAGAACTAGTCTTTCCTTTTGCTTCTCCAATTGGACTTCTTTCTGAAGTCCCTTGAATACACTCAGTTCCTTACCACCCAATGGCCTTTGTCCTTGTGTCTCACTCTGCCTGGGATGCTATGCCTCTGGATCTTTTTGAAATGATTGCCTTCTTATCATTAAAGCTTACCTCAACTTTCATAACTGTGAAGAGTCCTTCCCTGACTAATGTATTTAATCTTGTTTCTAAGCTCACTTTGTACTATTAAATATTCATTCTCATAACACTTTTGACTTTTTGAAATTATTATTCATGTATTTGTATGATTGTTTGTGTTTGTCATCCTCCCTCAAAAATGTGAACTCCTCAGGGCTGGGGCTGTGGCTCAAGTGGTAGCGTGCTTGCCTAGCATGCATGAGGCACTAGGTTTGATTCTCAGCACCACATAAAAATAAAATAAAGATATTGTGTCCACCTAAAACTAAAAAATAAATATTTTTTTTTAAATGTGAACTCCAGAAGAGCAGGAACTCTCTTTTTTTTTCTTCAGAGGAAAAAAAGTAACATTTATTCCTAACCTCATCACTTAGCGACAACAGTTTGAACAACTCAAGGTTTATCTGTTATGTAGTTTCCACAAATTTAGACCAAACTGTAAACACTGTTTTTTTAACCCATTTTTTCACCCATTTTTCATTTGCCCATATATCTAGATTTATTATCAGTCTTCTATAATATCGCTTCAGATGGTTACAAAGCATTACACCATATATAGAAACTACAAAGTATTTAACTGGTCCCTTATTGATAAATAATCAATTGCCAAGCATAAATTTTCTTTACCACTAAATGGCCAGCACCTGGAACAGTGACTGGACCCTAAGTCTTTAATGAATGGCTGCACTTGGGCTTGAACATTCACAGTAACTTGGAGCTGACTACTTTGGTCCATGAGGAAGCCAATGGCTCTTTGGGTAGTTTTGTGTGGTAGAAATTTTACCATTCTTTTGCGATAATGCTGAATTCTTGACCATATAAACAGAAGGGGAAAATGTATAATCATTAGAAAAGATGATGAGGAAGCATTTGATGAAACTTAGCCCCTATTCATGATGAAGTTCTTAGCATACTAGGAGTAAGAGGAAACTTCCTTAAACTGATAAAGATTATCCTCCAAAATCCTACAACAAACACTATACATAGTGGTAAAATATTGCAATTCTTTCTCTTTTTCCGAAACAAGATGCCCATGTCATCTCTTTTGTTTGATATTGAACTGGAGATCCTGCACAGTAAGACAAGGAGATGAAATAACAGAAAAAAAACATTTGGAAAGAAGAAACAAAACTGTCATTTAAATCTACTTTCTTATCTTTCACTCACTCCTCCTCCTTCTGTTTTCTGGAGGCCCACAGAACAAAGCTGTCCCCTTTTCTGCATAATAGTCCCAGTTCTACTCCCCTCTTTGGGCCTTGATCACCTCCTCTGAAAAAGGAAATTTGGAGTTCTATCTTCTCGTGCTTCTTTGAGTTCATAGTCTCCTTCCTACAGGCTAAACATTTCCATTTTCCTCAATGGTTCCTAATAGGGATAATTTCCAGATCCTTCCTTTCCTAGCAACACACTCAATTTTAGTTGTTTTTTTTTTTTTTTAGTTTTTTTTTTTTTGTTGTTGTTGTTGTTGTTTTTCAGTAATATGGTGCCCCAAACTGGGGCAGAAGGTGATGACAGGCAAGGGCTCAGAATGGTGGAAGTGGAGGGAATTCGACTGAAAATAGAACTTAAAAATGGTGGAGAGAGGAGGCAGAGGAGGAGAGCTGGAATGAGGGAGAAGAAGCCGGGAACAACATCTGAGGAAAAAGTGGCCTGGCTGGTGAGCTTGTGAGAGGTGCCCCATCTTCCTGCCTTATTTCCCTGGAAGAGAAGAAAGGTCTCCTGCATGGCTTGTGGGTACAGAGATGGGTACAGAAAGTGTGGTAGGCCACAAGCATTTGGTGCTTTGCCAGTCTGCCCTTCCAGTTTTCTTGCCTCTGGTCTTCAGGACCCTCCCTCTCATAGGTGGAGTAGGGGTAGAGGCAGGGGACATTGACAAAAGTCAGATCAGGATGGGAAGCGAAGCTGAACAGATCCAGGTCCCTGTCCAGGAGGCAGGAGCAGCCGCCACAGTGGGAGGGAGCAGCAAGCCAACAGCTGAGTGAGACAAGGCCTGGGTTATTTTTTTTCCAGTTTGTTGGCATGTGGGTGGATTTTTCTCCTTTTTTCTTCTCTCCTGCTCTCTGCCGTTTCCACAGAGATGTGGGAGTTTGCAAATTTGTCTCAGTGGAGGGGAGAGGCAAGAGCTGATTTGGGGGGTCCTTGTCAGGGACCAGGGGAGCAGAGAAGGACACTGCTATTTTGGCAGCAGGGAAACTAGGACCCATTTCCCTGGGGCAAGGAAGGCATTCATATTCTGCCTTTCCTCTAGCAGCTGCAGGTTTGCCTTCTCACCTCCTCTGGCTCTTGGCTCTCAAATCCATCCCACCTGGTGATTGCATAGGCTTCACTTCACTTCTCTTCTCACTCTGCAGTGCCAGATGCCCTTTTCTCAAGGCTCTGGACAAATTAGGGGCACACTTGAAACTCTCCTAAGCAAAGGCTGCTCTCCTTCCCAGTATCTCTGGTGATGGGGGTTGGGGAGGCCGAGGAGCATCTTTTTTTCCCCAATATACATTTTAAAAAGTTTTGTAGTTGTAGATGGACAGCATGCCTTTATTTTATTATTTATTTTTATGTGGTGCTGAGGATTGAATGCAGTGCTTCGCACGTGCAAGGCAAGCACTCTGCCACTGAGCTACAGCCCCAGATCCCCCATATACATTTAAATGATTTTTAAAAAGTACCTGGTTGGTTGTGGTGGCACACGTCTTCTCAGAAGGCTAAGGCAGGAAGATTGCAAGTTTGAAGGCAGCCTGGGCAACTTAGTGTGACCCTGTCTCAAAACAAACAAACAAACAAACAAAAGGGTCTGGAATTGCAGCTCAATGCTAGAGGAACTCAGGTTCAATCAATCCCTAGTACCCAAAAGAAACAAACAAAAACCAAAAGCAGTACCTGTAGCACATACTAAGAGCCAAATAAGTCTTTCAAGCTTTCAGAGGGGAAAGCTTTCCGAAAGGCTGAAGAGGTGTGTAGTTTAGGGAATGGCTTCTGGAGGATGTGAGACCTCAACAAACTGACAAAGGAGCTGAGAACATGCCAGGTAGGGGCAATGATCACCAGCCTGTGGGTCCAGACACCTAGATGCTGATACTGGTTCTGCCATTCATTGGTAATTTGATGCTGAACAAGGAAGTACTTTCCCTTCTCTTGAGCTTTGTTTCCTTGTCTGGAAAATGGGTTGAATCTCTAAAGCTCTATGGATCTATACAAATTTAATGTTGATTCCCAGTTTGGGGAGTTATGAGCCATATAATGCGATGATGTTTATGCAGAATGCATTGCACACCATCAAGGGGGTAGGATGACCAACTGTCCCGATTTGCCTAAGACTCAGAGGTTTTCTGGGATGTAAAAACAATGTACTAAATATACTAAAACAATCCTGGGCAAACTGGGACAGTTGGTCACCCTAACAAGGACTACATTCACTAATTATTATTTATATTATTATTATCATCATCATTATTATTATCATCATCATCATCATCATCATCATTATTACCACTAGAGGGCAACACTCGCTCATGGCTGGGAGTAGGTCTTACCCCCACCCAAAAGGAACAGAATGACGGGTGATTCCAGGACCAATCGATCCTCCCAGTCTTTCTCCTGGAGAGAGAATGCTGATGAAGACAGAGATCTGAATCCCAGGAGCTTCCTTTCAGCTCTGCCAGCCCCCTGTGGTCTGACTGCCAATTGTGCCTGAACCCCGACTAGCACACAGGTGCTGGGTCTGTCCCACTGTGGCAGAACAGCCTGCTTCTCAGGAACTGGGGAAATAGAGAGATGCTGACAAGTAGCTTTGGTTTGTCTGAACACAGGGACACTTTCACCTGGTTGTGTAGTTCTCCCTATGCCTTGGCTGACTGGCAACATACACATTCCACAAGAGCAGCTCCATTGATCCAAGAGCTGGCTTCCTCCTTCCGAAAGAATTGATTTCTGTATTACCTTCTACCTCTTATCCCACTGAATTGTAGTTATGATTTATCTATCTATATACCCCATTAAGTTGTTGATTCAGGCATTCAACAAACACAGATTGCTTATTGCTTACCTACCACATATCAGGCTTTTTGACAGACTTGTGTACAGTGGGGAACACAACAGACAGAATATCTGCCCTTGGAGAACTAACAGTCCAATGAGGGAGGCAGGAGGTAAACAAACAAAGAACTGCACGAATCAATATGTAATTACAAACTTGCTAAGTTCTGGGAAGGAGAGGACTTACTGAGCATGTGTCAGAGGGATCTGTGTAGTCTGGGAGTGAGAGAAGTTTCAGCTGATGAACTGACATTTGAACTGAGATCTGAAGGATAAACAGGCCAAGGCAGCAGGGAGAGCTTTCCACAACAAAAGAACAGCAGGTGTGCAGAGTCTGAGCCTAGTTGGGGTGTGGTGGGGGATGAGTGTTTGCTCCTTGAGGGCAGGCGGCAGCCTGACTCTTTCTTGTTCATCTCTTGCTGTGGCTCCAGGCCTGTGACACAGAGTTGTGAAAAAAAATGTTTCTGGATTAGAACTGATGGACTTTCTGTTATGGAAAGCATCATAGACTGGGTGTCAAAAGGCCTAGCTTCAGGGGCTGGGGATGTGGCTCAAGCGGTAGCGCGCTCGCCTGGCATGCGTGCGGCCCGGGTTTGATCCTCAGCACCACATACAAACAAAGATGTTGTGTCTGCCGAAAACTAAAAAATAAATATGAAAATTCTCTCTCTCTCTCTCCCTCTCTCACTCTCTCTTAAAAAAAAAAAAAAAAAAAAGGCCTAGCTTCAAGTACCAACCCTTCTGGGCAATTTGATTCAATTCAGTTTCTTCTTACTATGTACCCCACTAGGTGCCAGGACGCAGGGTCAAGCCCATTTAGGGGATTGAAAAATAAATAAAATTGTCTCTGCCTTTAAGCAGCTCATGGTGAGGTAAAGTAGCCAACAGGTAGACTGGTCTCTTTTTTTTTTTTTTTTTTTCAGGCTCTAAAACGAGGGGGTTTGGATTACATACTCTTTAAGGTCCCTTTCAGCTCTGATGGTCTTGACCTGTTCTTCTTTGAATAACAGCCAGTAAGATTGTGGTGGGGAGAAATAGAACAGACTTTTCGATTTCTCATGCCCTTATAGGAGTCACATGGGATAGGGCTGGAGCAGTGCAGGCTTGGTTCTGTTTATGGACCAACCATTTTTCCATTTATGAGTGTCTCTGGAGTAGTCAAGGCTCACTGCTTTTGGCTGGAATGTTCCAGCATTTGATAAATCTTTTTCTTTCCTGTTCCCCCTCCACACTTCCCCGCTCCCATCCAGTTTTCTTTTCTACATCCAGGACTGTGTTTTCAATATATCGGTACTGAGAAGAGTCTTTAAAAATTAACCCCTCCATCCAGTTTTTCCATTCCCTATGCAACAGATCCTCCAAATGAAGCCACACAGCCACTATTTGGAGACCTCCAGTGATATGCTCTGTTCACTAAGCTTCGCCTATGATAGTTTTCTTCCCTGGGATCTGTCGCCCTGTAATTTTCACCCATTGCTTCTGGCTGTGCCCTTTGGAGCTAAGCAGAATAATTCCACTACATTGCCTCCCTGACAGCTTATTGGATATTTGAAGACAGTAATCATGTCCTCATAAGCCTGTCCTCCTCTAGGCCAAATATCATCTGTTCCTTCAAATGTTCTTCATTGTTTCAAATCCCTTTAGCATCTGTAAATATAGTTTAGTTTATGTAGGATTTATATCTCGCCTACTTTAAAGAGGATATTAGGCGACTCGTCAGTTTATAACATGAAAGAAAGACAATTAGGGATAAAATGTGGAAGAAAACAGAACAGAGACCATGTAAAGGAAGTACGAATAGATGTTGCCAGGTACCTAAAATGAACTGGATTATAATTGGACTCTGAATTTGGCTCAAAGTTTTATGGCAGCTAGGACAAAATTGGAAACACGTTGGGTTATGTGGTTTCGTGTTCTGACAGGATCAAGCTTACAAATCATCTTCAGAGAGAAAATTTCTCCTAAAACAAAACTCCAGATTAACCTATTAGGATTGCTTTCTGTGCAGCTATTGGAGGCTGACAGGTACTTTGGTTACATCTCATACCATCCCCCACTAGGGGGAAGGGGCCTGGAAGGATAATTAATTAATTAGCCAAATGCTGTCTCAGTTTTAAGCACCGCTGTCTCTGTCGGAATCCCCGAGAGGAGTGTGTCTTCTTTTTTCCTTCTATGTTCCTCAAAGATAGTCACTTTTCTACCTTTCTGCCCTCTAAAGTCTACAATCTTAAGGCTCTTTGGAACACCAGACCCTGGAAATAGCCCATGAAAAGACCTGTATCCTGGTGGTACTGACCACAGCAATTAAGTGCTGATCACTTTTCTCTGGCTCTCAGTGTTCTCAACTGGAAAACGAGTTTATCTCTGAGATCCCTTCGGCTCTGATATTATTTCTAAACCCTCTAGGGGAAAGACTGGTGGGAATTTTTTTTCTGAGGGTGCTTAGAAGCAAACCCAGGGCCTCACACATTGCTAAGCACATGCTCTACTGAGATTCACCACCTGAGTTTTGTTTTTAATTTCAATTTTCCCATCTCGTGCTTGGCAGCTAACAAGTATAGGAGAAGGTCTGCTCATAGATAGAACTGTGAGAATCCAGTAGGCAAACCCAATTTGAACAGATGCCACCGTTGGATCTGAGGAAAATGTTTCATGGCTCTCTGTATCCTGACGAATTCTTGTTGACTGGATACTGGCAGTGGTGAGATGTGGATTTTAGGGTTCTTTCCTACTCTAGCTTCACATTCCTTGGCAGAACTGGTCCCAGGGTAAGGGGAATTTGAGCAATCACACTGGAGACTAAGGCTCTGGGAAATGACTATGGGAGGCAGCAGACAGGAAAGGAAGGTAGTGCTATAGTTTCTGCTGAGCAACCACAATGAACCAATACTAAAGTCATTCTGTGGTGTGAAATATTCAGTGCACACAATATACCTGTGGGCACCTCCCCACCTGCTATGTCACTCCTTTGCTTAAAAATCTTCTGTGACTTTTCATTGCCTATGAGAAAAGATTTCCCTTCAAGTTACAATAGGAACCCAGAACACAATCATATATGATATATGCTTGTGGCTCTCTGCTGCGAGACTGGGAGCTCCCTGAGGGGCTAGGCTATGTACTTGATTCACCCAGGCTCTCCTTTATCGTTCACTTGTCTTTCTCTTTCTCTATCTATCTATCTATTTCCCTCCCTCTCTGTCTCCTCTTTCTTTCTTTCTTCCTCTCTTCCTCCTTCTCTCTTTCTTTCTTTTCTTTCCTTCTTTCTCTCTCTATTTCTTTCTTGGGATTGAACTCAGGGGCACTTGCCCACTGAACCACATCCCCAGCCTTATTTTGTATTTTACTTAGAGACAGGGTCTTACTGAGTTGCTTAGCACCTTGCTTTTGCTGAGGCTGGCTTTGAACTCACAATCCTCCTGCCTCAGCCTCTTGAGCCACTGGGATTACAGGTGAACCATGCCCCATGCCTGGCTACCTTGTCTTTCTTTTGAGCACTATCACCATCTGTATTAGTCCGCTAGGGCTGTCATAACAAAGTATCACAAACTGGGTGCTGCCAACAAAAATCAATTATCTTGCAGGTCATGGTGGCACATAACCCCCAAAAGCTCAGGGGGCTGAGAAGGAAGATCACAAGTTCAAGGCCAGCCTCAGCAAGTTAATGAAGCCCTAAGCAATTAAAGCAAGATCCTGTCTCAAAATTTTTTTAAAAGAACTGAGGATGTGGCTCAGTGTTTAAGTGCCCCTGGGTTCAATCCTTGGTACCAAAGAAAGAAGGAAGGAAGGAAGGAAGGATGGAAGGAAGGAGGGAAGATAGATATGATTCTCTCATAGTTCTAAGGAATAGGAGTCTAAAATCAAGATGTCACCTGGGCCATGCTTCCTCTGCAGCCTCGAGGGAAGAATCCGTCTTTGCCTCATCCATCTTCTGGTGGCTGCTGCAATTCTTGGTGTTGCTTGTCTTATTACTCCACTTTCTGCCTCCATCTTCACATGGCATTCTCTCACACATGTGTTTCCATGTCCAACATTCCCTCCTCTTTGAGGATAACAGTCATTGGATTAGGACCCACACTAATCCAGTATGACCTCAACTTGATTATATCTGCAAAGACCCTTATTTCCAAATAAGGTCATACTCTGAGGTGGTTTTTTTTTTTTTTTTTTTTTTTTTTTTTTTTTTTTTTAGTGGATACAGATTTTGGAGGGATACTGTTCCTTGTCTCTCTCCCCTTTAGAATGTCAGCCCTATAAGGCAAGGGATTGTTTGGTTTGTTGCTATACCCTCATTATTTAGAGAAATGCCTAACAGATAGTGGACACTCAATAAATATTTTGTGAATGAAGTTTAGTACCCATCTGCCTCCATTCCCAGAGGGAATCTGAATGATCAGAAGCGGGGATGAGGTCAAGAATGCAAGAACAGGAATAATGCTTTGCAAATGTTTGCTGGATGAATAGAAATATTGACTGTCTATACTACTTTAACATTTACAGAGTACCTATTTTGTACAAGTTACCAGGAGAAGATACAAAGAAGTGAGAAGGAAGCAGACAAATATCCTGACTATACCTCCATGTGACAGTAGGCAGCACCCTCAAACTAAGTGATTAAGTGATTTCATATATGTAAAATATTTAGCATAGGGCCTGGCACATGGTAACCACCATAGAAGTGCTAGCTATTATTATCATAGTAGTTGTTATGTGCTAGCTCTCTGCAAAGTGTTAAAAAAAACAGCTTTATTGAGATATACTTCATGTGCCACAAAATCCACCCTTTAGAGGATATGAGTCAGTGGTTTATAGTGTATTAGCATGGTTGTGCAACCACTACCACAGTCTAATCTTAGAACATTTTCACCCCCCTCCAAAAAAGCCCCATACCAATTAGCATCAGCCCCAGCCCCACTCATGCCCTAGCCCCTGACAACCATTACTCTATTCTCTATACCTATAATTTATTTATTCTGGAATTTCATATAAAAGGAATCATACAATATGTGGCCTTTTGTGACTAGCTTCTCTCCTTAACATGTTGTCAAGATTTATCATATTTTAGCATGTATTGGTACTTCATTCCTTTTTAAAATTTTTTTAGTTGTAGATGGACACAATATCTTTATTTCATTTACTTATTTTTATGTGGTGCTGAGGATCTAACCAAGTGCCTCACACATTCAAGGCAAGCGCTCTACCACTGAGCTACAACCCCAGCCCCTTCATTCCTTTTTTTTTTTTTAAAGAGAGAGTGGAGAGAGAGAGAGAGAGAGAGAGAGAGAGAGAGAGAGAGAGAGAATTTTTTTAATATTTATTTTTTAGTTTTCGGCGGACACAACATCTTTGTATGTGGTGCTGAGGATCGAACCCGGGCCGCACGCATGCCAGGCGAGCGTGCTACCGCTTGAGCCACATCCCTTCATTCCTTTTTAATGACTGGATAATATTCCATTGTGTGGCCATACCACATTTTGCGTATCCATTCATCAGTTGAATTGGTTGTTTCCACCTTTTGACTATCACTTTTATTATTATTCATAAAGCTGCTATGAACACTCATGTACAAGTTTTTGTGTCGATGTATATTTTCATTTCTCTTGGAGAGATGCCTAGGAGTGGAATTGCTGGGTCATATGTGTAACTCTATGTTTAACATTTTGAGGAACTGCCAAACTGCTTTGCAAAGTGACTGTACCATTTTTACATTCCTGCCTGCAACAAATGAGGATTCCTATTTCTTTACATGCTTGCTAACACTTCCCATTGTCTATCCTTTCAGTTTTAGCTATCACAATCCATATGAAATGGAATCTCATTGTATGTGTTTAAGGAATTTATGTTTATTTTCCATTAACCTTGTGTCCATTTTCTGTTCAAGAGCCTGCAGAAGGACACCATTAGACCACTCAGTGGTTGTTCCTATCCAGTCAGGTGTATGAGCAGTGGGAGCTGCAGCCCAGTCTTCCTTCAGTGGCAGGCTGAGCACACCAAGCTATTGGAGAGAACTACTGAATAGGCATAGAGGGACTTGCATGCCTTCAGACCAGTCTGCACCTTGGGTTGAATAGCAGGAAACTCAGCAGCTGGAGAAGTTCATTGACCCTGAACTTCCTGCCTTGGTCTTTGCCTTTTCAGCAGCAGCCTGCTTTTCTTTTTCAATTTCCTCATGATCTCTGTAGAAGTAGAGATCAGGCATGACCTCCTATGAGTGTTCACAGGAGCTGGTGCCACACATGCACAGAACTTCCCAGGCCAATATCCACCACATTGGACCCACTGAGTGAGCCCCCTTGCAGTGCTGGGTGGCAAAGTTCATGTAGCACAGAGGAGAATCTGTGTTACATGGAGCCATGATAAGCAGGTTATCATAGGACTCTGTGAGAGGCTAGTAGTCAGCCCTGGGATCAGTGAGCACCAGCAGATGTGGCTCCCAGAAGGCTGCCTGAATCTGTTGAGTAAAAGTTCCAGAAGCCAAGTGCCCACTAATAGGAGTGGTGCCAATGGAAGTAGCAAGCTTCAATGCAGCCCATTGGCCAGTGTTTCTGGAGAAGAAAACACTGACATCAATTAAGTTTTCAGTAGTAACAATGGCAGAAGCTTCTCCCAGCTCCTTTTTTGATTTATGATGTAGATGTGGTCATTTTTCCTTTTGTAGATATATTGTTCCATTTGGAACTAAGTGAGTTACTGATGCAAGAAGTTCAAAGACATCCTCTTCCTCATGTGTAGGACATGAAGAGCTTTGGATATTGGAAAGTTTCCCTTTAAGTTACAACAGGAACCAAGAGCACTGCCTTACGGATATCATAGAAAGCTCATTGTGCTTTTGATTTGCATTTGCCTGATGAATAATAATGCTGAGCATCTTTTCATGTACTTATCGCCCATTTGTATATCTTCTTTGGAGAAATGTCTGTTCAAATTCTTTTGCCCATTTTTAAAAATTGGGTTGGCTTTTGTTGTAAGAGTTCTTTACATAGTTTACATACAAGTCCCTTATCAGATATATGATTTGCAAATAATTTCTCTCATTCTTTTCTGTGCAAGTTGTTTTTGAATGTTTTTTTTTTCTAAGACCACCTCTGTGAACTAAGTGTTTTGATAGGGAAATGGGAATTCAGAGAGGAAAAGATGGAATTTAAATCCAGTTTTGTATAACTATAAAACTCATGTTTTCCCCTCTTATCTCAATGTCCTCACAAAGATAAATCAAGACATGTTTAAGGCTTTAAGGAGCTCAGTCTGGAAGAAGATATAAAGCCAAATTCCATTTGTCCCAAAAATGCCACAAGAGAGGGGCAGAGGAAGTGTAGTGGGAAGTCAAATGGCGGGGGGACTTCTTACTGGGGAAATAAGAGTTGGCTTCAGTAAAGTGGCATTTGAGTTAATTCTCGAAGGATGGGAGAATGGGATGGGTACAGTTTCATTGGATGGAGATGATGGAATGAATGAGGAGAGCATTTCCAAAGGAGAGCGGGAAAAGAGGGTTGAATGAATGGAGCTTTGATCCCAAGTTTAACTTTGACGGGGAGTCCCAGGGCTTGTTGGAATGGAAAACCCTGGGACTGCCTTGGTTGAAGCCCCAGGGACTGGCTAAGATCTGGTTGGCTAGGATAGGGAATCTGGGCACTGGCTTAGATGAAAAGTTTAGGGGCTGGCTGGAGTTGGGGGATGCCTGGGATGTGTGTGTGTGTATGGAGTTCCAGGTGTTTCCTGGGACTGAGGGAGCTTCACACTGACTGGGCTGGAGGGACATGGGGCTGACTGGGATAGGAGGAGGGTCCAGACTAGGACTGGAGACCCAGAGACTATCCATGGTGGGGGCTGGACAGAGGTCTCCGGAGACAGGAGGTCCAGATGTTGTCTAGGATGGGGTATCTGACATTGCTTCGGGCTGGCAGACCTACGGTTCGGGAGAGAATCCCGTCTGTTGTCTGGACTTGGGGACTGCCTGGGATGGGTTTTTTCAGAATGGCTTGGATGAAGACCCTGGGCCTGGCGAACCCCAGAGAGATGTTGGAACCTGGTTATAAGGAGAGATTCTTTAGGCTGCATTTGTGAAGTGAGGACCCTGGGACTGGTGGGTGGAATGAAGAGATCTCCTGAAGGATGTGATGGGGCTGGCCCCGGCCGGGCGCCGGTGCCTAGGGGCTGGTCCAGCTGCGGGTGCGGGTGGCGGCTGCAGGTGGGGCGCGCGGGGGCGGGCCGGGCGAGCAGGGTGGGGGCAGGGGCGGGGGGCGGGCCGGCGGCCGGGGCGGTCCCGCGCGGCCGCGCTGCGCAGTGACTCCGCAGCGGGCGGAGCGCCGTGGGCCGCGTCCTCCGGAGCCGTGGCGGTGGCGGCGGCGGCGGCGGCGGCAGCGGCAGCCTCAGCTCCTGCTCCCCGTGCCGCCGGCCCCAGCGCTGTCTCCCGGGCCCCCCCGGGCCCCCGGGCCCTCAAGCCCGGTGCGCGCCCTCGCGTCCCGCCGGCCCCCTCCCCCGGCTGGGCCCGGGGGAGGGTGGCGCCGTGAGCGAGCGGGGACTGGGCTCTCCTGCCCCTTCCCCTGCCCCTGGGCCGCCAGGATGGAGGCGGGGTCGGGGCCCCCCGGCGGCCCGGGATCCGAGAGCCCCAATCGGGCGGTGGAGTACCTGCTGGAGCTGAACAACATCATAGAAAGCCAGCAGCAGCTGCTGGAGACCCAGCGGCGGCGCATCGAAGAGCTGGAGGGCCAGCTGGACCAGCTCACCCAGGAGAACCGCGACCTGAGGGAGGAGAGCCAGCTGCACCGCGGGGAGCTGCACCGGGACCCCCACAGCGCGCGGGACAGCCCCGGCCGAGAGAGCCAGTACCAGAACCTGCGCGAGACCCAGTTCCACCACCGCGAGCTGCGGGAGAGTCAGTTCCACCAGGCGGCTCGGGACGTGGGCTACCCGAACCGGGACGGCGCCTACCAGAACCGGGAGGCTGTGTATCGGGACAAGGAGCGGGACGCCTCCTATCCGCTCCAGGACACTACCGGTTACACAGCCCGTGAGCGCGACGTGGCCCAGTGCCACCTGCACCACGAGAACCCAGCCCTGGGTCGCGAGCGTGGCGGGCGGGAGGCCGGGCCAGCGCACCCGGGCCGCGAAAAGGAAGCTGGCTATTCCGCCGCGGTGGGCGTGGGGCCGCGGCCACCGCGGGAGCGGGGCCAGCTGAGCCGTGGCGCATCAAGGAGCTCCAGCCCTGGCGCTGGCGGAGGCCACAGCACCAGTACCAGCACCAGCCCGGCTACAACCCTCCAGAGAAAGTAAGGAATGTGTTTGTACCCCCACTTCCCGCTCTTCCCCTGTTAGCTCCCTCTCCAACTTGTCCGACTGATAAAGTAAGAAGCTCGTGTCTGATTCCATGTCCTCTTCTCCTGTCCCAACCGGGTGAAGCCAGGTTCTCCTCGTCCAGCCAACACCCTTTCCCTGGCCAGGGCACATTGGGTTGGCCAGATGAGTGCAGGCATCTCTCTTCTCCCAGTACCGCTGCCAGTGAGGGACTAGAGCAGTCATCACCGCCCCCCCCCTCCGCTTCTTCAACCCGTAGCTGCATCCTTGCCAGAGGATGGGTTTTCATTTATTTATTTATTTTGGCTGTGCTGCTTGGGGTTTTTATTGTCAGTGATGGTGTCAACTCAGAGCCCCAAGGGAAAGGAACCCCCTTCTTTTCTTTTTTCTTTCTTTCTTTCTTTCTTTCTTTTTTTTTTTTTTTTTTTTTTTTTTTCCTTTTTTCGCCTGATCTTGTCTCCCCTGTTGGTCTCTGGCCTCCACTCCATCCTTTCCCAGAGAGGCAGGTGGGGACCAGAATGGCTGCTGGAAGCTGAGACATCCCTCTGAGGGGAACTGCAGCACATCCTGGCCAGGGGGGGAGCAAAGATGGGGGAGCAAAGATGGAGGCCAGGCCCTTGGCTAGTTCCTCAAAGTCCACCCCCTCTCCACCCTTCAAGAAAAACAACACCCATTTAAAGAGCCCTACCAGGAAGGGAAGCCTACAGATTTCCCCTCTGTTGGATCGGCTCCAGTTCCTGTGCTGGGGTCTGTGTGTCTATTTGGGACACCTTGGCAATATCTTCTGGGTTGGTGGGACATGGGCTGGGTCCACTTTTTCCATGTAGATCTCATCGTGTGCTGATTGGGATAAACATATCAGGCTGAGAGTCAAGGGTGTGCAGGCTCAGGGGGATGCCCTAAAGGCTCCCTTATTGCTTTTCTGCTGTATTGGAAAGAATACTGAATTGGGAGTTAGGAGACCTGGGTTACCCTTCCAGCTCTGCTATAGATTGACTTTGTGACCTTGACTGAGTCCCTTCTTCTCTCAGTTCATCAATTCCCCTATGTCTTTTTTAATGGTGAGGTCTGCTGTGGATGCTTTTTAGGGACCCCTCCAGCTTAGATTCCATGGTTCTCTGACTAATCCAGCCACACTACAGAGCAAGCCTGAAGTCCTCTAGCGAATGGACAGGCTTCCCCCTCCTCTCACTGCTCAGCTGGTCCTACCATGTGCCACAACCAGTGGAGTGTCTCTTGGAGGCTGGGCTGGGGGTGGGGAAGCCTTCTGCCTCAGGAAATCTGCTGGGAGACAGCTCTCTGCAACTCCCCCGTGGTGAGGCAGCAGGCTGGGGTGCTGGGTTGAGATGGCTGGGCCCCAGGAGCAGCAGCTGCAGCGTGAGGGCTCGGCTGGGCTCCACTGCAGCGCACCCTCAGCTGAGTCTTGGTGTAGACTGCTCCAGGGTAGTCTGGGGGCCAGGGGAATAGGCTTGCCTGCCCAGGCAGAGCTACTGGGAGCCCAGTTGAGGGGACTGACCATGTACACCATGGGGCACCACACTGGAAGAGAGATGCAGGGAGATTAGGGCCTGTTTAGGAGAGGGCCATGGTTGGGTGGGGGCATTGTGGTCCTGGAATCTGACTGCAGAAGACTTTTCTAGAGGGGGCAGGCTTGTGACAGAGGGAGCAGCTTCATTATGTATGGTTCCAGGGAGCAGAAGCAGGAACAGTGGGGACATTTGAGATAAAATCAGGAAGAACTTTACAACCTGGCCACTGGTGATGCAGTAGATTGCCTCAAGGCGTGGGGGTGGCAGCTGGCTGTACATGTCCAGCAGAGGCCTGGTGGGGATCCAGGAGAGCTGAAGAAAGTATAAGACCCAAATGGGGTATAAAGCCCAGTGAAATGATCTGGGTCTTCCCCAATTCCAGTATTTCATTGCCCTCACATTCTCTATCCTGCAGACACAGGTCTGAATCTCTTGGTTGGCTGGAAGCCCATTTGCTCTTGTGCCATCCTTGAGGGCTTGCCTCTTGTTCCATCTTTGTGTGCACCTTCCAGGTCGCTCATTGCATATCCTTGTTTCACATTTCCTACTGGATTAATAAAGGGGTTTAGATTGTACTTTGAATTTCTCTCCTAACCACTTATTAACTATTCACACATCCTTGATTACCTCTTTTAGTCTTCACAACAAGCTTTGTGCAGTGATTATTAGCAATTCCATTTTAGAGATGGCAAAACTGAGGCTGCAATGTGAAGGAACCTTGTTCAAGGTTATGCTACTAGTTGCTAATGGAGCTGGTACTAGAACCCAAGTGTGTCTGTCTTCAAGGCACATTATTTGTTCATGAGTGTTCTCCAACCCCTAGGAGTGTCTTGGCCTTGGGTCCTGAACAGGTAGATACTGAACTGGGAGAGGCCAGAAGAGCCTTAGGTATCTGCAAGGTTTGAGTTGGAGGAGATGAGTCTGGGATGAGTGGGGGAGTTGACAGGGAGGAAGGAATATTGTTTCCCTCTTGTACTCTCCTCCCAGCAAGGCATTAGGAGGACCTGGCAGTGTAGTAGCCATTGGTGTCACTGCTGCTGCTGTTAAGTGACTCTCCTGCTAGGCCTTTCTGGGTTTGTAAGGAGTGGGTGAGAAGGCTGCTGCTGGAAGCGCAGGCAGGCAGGGTGGGAGTTCAGCAGCAGAGGCTGCAGCATTGGGGGAGGACAGGCAGAGCTGGGTGCTCCTGGTCCCCGGGCTCCCTCTGCTGGATGAAGAGGGGAGAACGGGGCTTTGGGCTGAGCTGGAGCTTGTTGGGGGCCACTCTGCCTAGGGATTTTCTTTAGCCCTCCCAATGACCCTGGGCATTTGTCACCGCAATCCACATGTTATAGCAGAAGAAACTGAGGGCTTCGAGAAGCAAAGCCCACAGAGGTCATGCTACTAATAAGACAGACTCCCGATCCTGTGGACTTACCTTTCCCTGCATTGGACATCAGCTGTCATTCCCGTCACCATCCATATCAGCCATCCAGGACTCCCACATCCTCCCACACTGTCACTTCTGGACAGGTTCCAGGATGCCAGTATCCCTTCTGCTGTGCTCTGGGTGTGGCTTTCCTAGTGCAGTATAGAGCTAGATGAGTCCCTACATCCTTCTGGTCTCTGGTCCTCTGTTTGTGAGGGTTTCGTTGATTTGTCTAGTAGTTGTTGGTCTTAACTAATGCTCAGATCTTTTTACCTGGAATTGTCACCCCCACTCCACCATCCTGCCACTATCAGAGAAGAGCTCAGCTTTCCTTGTTGATCTGGCCTGGCCCCCTGCAGTTCTGGCACCTGGAATGATTTACAGGAATGCTCAGGGCCCCTTCTGAGGGGGTCACTGTGGAGTACCCCACGCTGAAGAGAGCTGTGTTTCCCACGCTTTTTGCATGGGCCCAGCTCTGGCTCTGCTGTAGGTGGTGGTAGGCTGTAGCTGGTATGGTGGTAACTCTCCATCCTCTGTCCCCACCCACCTCACAAGCTGGCTCACATTTGGGGACAGCAGCCTGAGGGACCAACCTGGTGTTCTTGACAGCCAGGGCAATGCGTGGTCTACTGTTTGGCTGCCAGGCTGTCCTCCGCAGGCAGTGGGGTGCTGGTGTGCTCCCTGCACGGACTGAGGCTACTGAGAGGAAGCAAGGGAGAGACTCAGCCCAAGGAGAGGCTCTGGAGAAGCCTGTCTCCTTTGGGGTCTTGGGTTCTTTTCTCAGGGGGGTTTCTCCCACCCCCTAACAGGGAAAACCATTTATATCCCCCTCACACACTGTGTTATGAGCATCATGCTCGTGTGGGAGGAAATGATAATGTTGAGTTTAATGAGAATTAGAGGAGTCTTGCTTTTCTGTCTAGATCTAGGGCAAGAATGGAGTTGTCATCCACAAATATTTCTTGGCTGTATGCACAGAGCAGGAGGGGCCACCAGGCTGAGCAAAAACCACCATGATCATGGCGCTTGAAGAGCCCCTCTCTCATTGGCCAGGGAGACAAGTCTGCAGGCCCAGTTCATGCCATAGAGATGGGGCTCAGGACCAAATGAGTAGCAAAGGTGGTGAGGAATGGAATTTCTCAAAGATGGAGGAATCAGGGAAGGCCAAGCCAAGGACCTAGGCAGTGGGGAAAGGGGCTCTGAAGAAGGGTGGGTGGTACCTGGTATCTGACGGGGGGGATTGTGAGGAAGACACCAGACTCAGGCTTGTCACCTGCTTTCTACCTTTTCTTCCTCTGTTATCCTGCCTACCATGGCCTCTGGGTTTGCTGGGAGCATAGTAAATGCCTGGAGCATGGTGAAGAGGCCACACAGGTACTGAATGAGGCTCAGCCTTCCGTATAACAGGTACTATACTATGTGGTTTTATATAATAATAGCTAACATTTTCTACTGTACTTACTGTGTGCCAGGTCCTGTTTGTTTTAAACACTTTCCATGTAGTAATTTATTTTGTCTTCATGTCAAGCCTTTCATGTAGAAATTGCTATTAACTCCATTTTACAGATGAGAAAACTGAGGCTCAGAAAGGTTGGCTGGCATACCCAAGATCAGTTAATAAATAAGTGACAGAACTGTGAAGGAGCTAAATGGGAGCCTGAAGGAGCCCAGGTGGTGGGGATCCAGGGTTCATGGAGTTCTTACCCATAATGCAGTACTACTTCTTGTCTTATTTTCACATAGAATCCCTGCCAGGTGGATGCTATCAGCCTCATTTTTCAGATGAGGAAATGAGGATCAGATGGGGGCAGTGACCTGCCGGAGGTTGCACAGCTGGATAGGGCCTGGAACTGTCTGGTTCCCATTTCTGTAGAACACCTTTCCCCTCCTGCAGGTTGGGTTTAAGGACATCAGAGCCACTCCAAATGAGGCTCTGGCTTTTCCCCTACAGAGTTCCCAGGACTACTGCTTGAAGCAAGGCAAGTTCCCACTCATAATCACCTCCTCATCTTTGCCATAGTGTGTGTGTGTGTCTGTCTGTCTGTCTGTCTGTCTGTCTCTCTCTCTCTCTCTCTCTTTCATTGTCAATGGGCCTTTATTTTATTTATTTATATGTGGTGCTGAGAATTGAACCCAGGGCCTCACACATGCTAGGCAAGTGCTCTACCACTGAGCCACAACCACAGCCCCTGTATTAATCTCTTAATAGATCTTGCTCTGGCTTCAATAATTCCACTCTCTGGCCTGCAAATTCCTTCACCTGTAGTCCATGGTCTTCTTAGGGATCTGACCCCAACTTCCATTTCTCATCTTTTTGTAGTCTCTTTCTGACAGAATATGCTCCAGCCGCCCTGGCTGGTGTGCCCTGTCATTAGCCCACCCAGGCCTTTTGATAGCCTTTGGATCTTGGCTTATGCTATTCCCTTCTCCCAGACTGCTCTGTCTGGTTCCTGAACTGAACTTAGCTGTCACCTCTCCCATGTTTATTTGATAGTCCCTAAGGATGTTCAGTTTATCCCCAACAGTTTTAAGGAACAGTCTGCCCCTTTTTATACCTTAATGGTTGTTTACATCTTGTGTCTCCTCCAATAGACTGAGAGCGCCCCAAAGGATTCATATTTAACTGACATATATTGAGTGTGTATTGTGTGTCATATATGTTGTATGTATAGGTACTGGGAGCATGAGTGAAGGAATGAAAAAGCTTGGAAATACACAGCATAGCACAGAACACAGTAGCTGCTCAATCAAAGCTGACTAGACAAATGAATGACTCATTAAGTCCTGGTGAACTAATGCCAGGGGTACCTCATTTTTTTCTCTCTTCTGGAACTCCCTTTGAGAGAAATGACAACTTCAGAATTATACTGGCTTTTTGCTGTTTTTTCCTCATGCACTCTGAAGTCATCTGGCCTTTGTTCTCTCTGCTTCTCATACCCACCAGTCTCCCAATTCATAGAGTGACAGAGAAGCAGAGTTGGATGAGCCTTTAGAGACATACAGGCCAATATGCTCATTGTTATCTCTCTCTACCATACTATGGCTGTGTCTTGCCATGGTCTTGACTTTTGATGTAAAATCTTCTTTTCTGAATAGAGGATAGAGGCTCACCTAGGACCTGTGTGCAGTCACCCAGCCCAATGAGAAGTTGTTAATTTATACATCATATTTATTTGTCTTGCAGTGCTAGGGATTGAACCCAGGACCTTACGCAAGCTAGGCAAGTGCTCTATCATTGAATTACCAGTGTGCCCCCCACCCCCATATCTGTTGAATCTTTTTAAAATTTTTATTTATTTTTTGGTACTGGGGATATTAAACCCAGGGGTGCTTAACCACTGAGCCACATCCCCAGCCCTTTTTATTTTTTTATTTAGAAACAGGATCTTGCTTAGTTGCTCAGGGCCTCGCTAAGTGGTTGAGCCTGGCTTTGAACTTGAGATCCTCCTGCTTCAGCCTCCTGAGTTTCTGAGATTACAGGCATGTGCTACCGTGCCTGGCTTCATTGAATCTACCAAGCTCAGGTCCTGGGCTAGCCACAGTGTCTTGGGGTGGGAAGAAGACCTGAACCCTCTGGCTCATTTCCTGCTGTACTCCCTGGAAGGATAATAAACATTGGACATGGGGAAGAGTGATGAATAAATGACTTATTTCCTCCCTTGGGGGAACTCTTTAGGGCAAGATGATTTGCTAGCAACCCTAACTTCCCCATGGTATTTAGTCTGTCTCCAAGCATCCAAGTTGAAAGCATTTACATGGGGCAACTCATTCCCAAGTGCTTAATAGCTTAAGCTCCTTGGAATCTTAGTGTTCAGATAAAGTGTGGTGCCCTGGAGGGAGGACTTCTTGTGACTCTAGGCATCACATCACTTTTGGAACCTCACTTTTTTCCAGTAGGAAACAAGGATTCTAGTGTATTTTTTGATATGTAATATTCCCACCCCCCACCATAAAAATGTATCAGAAACTTTCCTGGCTGCTTCTCATGCTTGTCAGGGTCCTGATCAGTCTGGAAAGCTGAAGGCTGAGGATGGAAAAATATTAGATGGAGCTGCCCTGCCCCCTAGAGGCGGAGCATAGCAAATAAAACAACAACAAGAAGACTTCCCATCACATCCTTTTCAAAACAAAGATGACAAGCCAGAGCTACACAGCCCATCACAATTGTTTGTATAACATCTGAGCTGTAAATTTATCACTCCTATCACATAAGAGGTACCATTTCACTAATACCATGTGCATTTCCTTGGAGCTATATGGTTTTTAAAAAACTGAACAGTTTATTATTAATTGACAGTAATTATATTGGAGCTATGGTTTTTTTTTTCTTTTCTTTTTTGGTACTGGGGATTGAACCCAAGGGTGTTCTATCACTGAGCTACATCCCCAGTCCTTTTATTTTATTTTGAGATAAATTGTCTAGCCTATCCTCAAACTTGTGATCTTTCTGCCTCAGCCTCCCAAGTCACTGGAATTACAGGTGTGCACCGCCACGCCCAGTGGAGCTATGGGATTTTTATACCTTTTGAAAGGGGTAATATGACTACTTGTGTAGGCCTTATGATTTCTTAATGGATCCTAGGATACAGTGTACCACACTTATCTGGATCAAAGCAATGTTTTTCTCACTTTAGAATTATTGTCATTATGTCTGTGATGAAAAGTACCTAACTTTTACTTACCCAAAATTTCCTTATAAAACAGGGAGGCATCTTACACAACTGCATGTCTGATATGCTAGCCACTTCACAAACAATCCATCTCATCATGGTTATTTTTTTCCCCTAGTACTGGGGATTGAACCCAGGGGTCCTTTATCACTGAACTACATCGCCAGCCCTTTTATTTTAATTCTTATTTTGAGACAGCATATATACTAAGTTATAGAGGCTGACATCAAACTTGTGATCCTCCTGCCTTAGCCTCCCAATTCCCTAAGATTACAGGTGTATGCTACTGTGCCCGGTTTCATCATTATTGTCAGAATTAAATAAGATGACATAGTTGAAGTGCTCAGCACATAGTATGTGTTTCCTCAGCATTAAGCATTATTATTAATAGTAACTTCACAAAGCTCTGCGCTAAGGGAGGGCAGAAAGGACAGGCCAAGTGGGAGCTCACCACATTTCTGAGAAAGAGGTCAGTGCAGTGAGTATCATGCTGTGTCTTGTACCCTCGCAGGCAGAGAGTTCTGTGATTTGTATTATACGGTTCCTGACCTCAGAGCACTCATTGTTGGGTGGAGAAGATGGTTGTGGAAACACAATTGCAATGTGGGGTGCAATGTGCTATGCTTGGGGAACTCAGGGGGCCAAAGGTGCCCATAGGAGGGACATCTACCCAGATTGTGAGGGGAAGGCTTCTTGGAGCTAAGGATCAGAGGATAACTACGAATTGGCTAGGTGAAAAGATACAGTGTGCTGGGGTCAAAAGGGAGGGTGAGTGCTGGGCACTGTAGGTGGCATATGTCTGTAATAACAGTGGCTTGGGAGGCTGAGGCAGGAGGATTGCAAGTTTAAGGCCAGTCTGGGCAACATAATGAGACCCTGTCTCAAAATGAAATAAAAAGGGCTTGGATGTAGCTCAGTGGTAGAGTACCCCTGGGTTCAATCCCCAGTGCCTGAAAAAAAAAAAGAAAGAAAGAAAAAGGGGAGAGAGGTAAGGTAAATTACAGGGTATGTGTTGGGGGAAGAAGCACTTTTGTCTGTTTAGTACAAATTCAAGAACCACCTGGGAGGCAGGTGGGGTCGGAGAGGAGCTTGGAGAGTTGGCCAGCCTGGATCACGAGGATCCTTGAAGAACAGCATCAGGAGGTTTATGCTGTTGGAAACCGGAAACCAGCATGGGGATTTAAGCTGGAAGGAGGTATATCCATTGTACATGACAGGGAGGGGGCACATGGATAGTCATGTTTTGAAGAGATTGCCCCTGGAGGGCAGATTAGAAGAAAAATTGGAGGACATGCAGTGAGGAGGCTGGTGCAACAGTCTAGATGAGCCATGAGAGACAATAAGACGCTTGGCAGTGGCAGTACAGATCACCATGGGGGAAGACGGATGATGGCAACATACTGACAAGTGCTGTGATGGAGGGAAGCACAGGCCACTGCAGGTGCTCAGAGGAGCATCAAGGTTATAATGATACCAGCGTTGAAGTCAAGAAACTTCAAGGTGGAAGGGTCCTGAAAAATCCTACAGCTCAAGGCATTCGTTTTACAGGTGAGAAGACTGAGGCCCGGGGAGAGAAAGCACTTGTGTAAGGCCGTACAAGGTTTGAGAGCTCTGAATGGAAGAGTTGCTCTAGTACTAATGCCAGTATTCAAAGCATCTTTCCTTAAATGTGCTATTTCCTGCCTTGAAATCTTATGAAGGTGTTGGGGATCATTATTTTTGTGTTGTACATGTGACAAAACCAGAACTCCAATAAGGTTGGGTGACTTGTTGGAGAGGAGGTAATGAAGAGAAGGCATTGCATAAAGGGGCTCTAGCTTAGATGGCACACAGACCCTTTTATCTGTTCTGTATCTTTAGAAATCACAGCTGCTGGATTCAGAGCTAGGGCATGAACCCAGGGTTCTCTTGCCCCACCCAGCCCAGACCCGGCCTTCTTTCTGCTGATTTCTCCCTTAGGTAGCTCATTTAGATGTAACTGAGACAACTCTGGGGCAATTTCTAGACCCAGACCCAAGCTTGTCCCCCTCTTTCTGTTTTCATAAAGGAAGGGAGACTGCATGGATTATTAGTGTGTCCCTATAGCCTTGGGCAGGGAATCTCTGGCCTAGCTGTCTTTGTTTTGGGGCCCTGTGGTATGATGCACAAATAATGAGCTTTTTACACAGACTTGGATTTAATCTAGATTCTACTCCAATCTGCTGCATGCCCTCAGCAAAATCATTTTACCTTTTCTGAGTTTTTGTTTTCTCATCTATAAAATGGGATAACAATGCCCGTCTCTTAAGATGAACCAAAACAATTTGAATGGCATTCCCTGCTACTTACACGTGTTTAAAAAATATCTGTTTTCCTTCTCTTACATGAAATCTCTCATGGACAATGACTTGAAGAATCCAGTGTGAGGCAAAGTTTCCTTCCTCTGAAACCTGGTTTATTTCCTCCTTCCTAATATGAGGCTGTCACATTTCATTGAATCTTGCTTTTTGCCTCTGCTACCAGTTAATTTGAAGTACAGCTCTAGCATCTTTGTTGATCTCTGTTTTTGAGATCTTATTTTGTAGTTCAGTTTCTACATTCTGTCCTTATGTGTGTTCTTGGAGTGAGCAACTTCAAATCCTTTGTGACTCAAGCAGGTATAAATAACTAATAGGTGTAAATAGTTGAATGAATGGAAGGCTGGAGAGGTTGGATTGGGGATGGTGAGATTTAAAGAGGACCAGAGGATGGTGCAGGCTGTGTCAGCTGAGGAGGTACCTCCATGGATGGTTGTAGGAGCTAAAGAAGTTGTTATCACTGGGTCATCCCTTACCTACCTCTCTTGCTTCTGCTTTAAAAAGAAGCAAAGCTTGGAGAACAGGACCTCTGCTCATCCAGAATCATCCCCTTTATATTTTTTATGTATAGTGTAGGATACAGAGGTCTAAGAAAGAGAAAGGATTTGTTTTTTTTTAAGTACCACATAGTTACTTTTTTAAAATTATTTTTTAGTTGTAATTGGACACAATACCTTTATTTTATTTATTTTTATGTGGTGCTGAGGATTGAATCCAGGGCCTCACATGTGCTAGGTGAGCACTCTACCACTGAGCCACAATCCCAGCCACCCCCCGAAAGGACTTGTTTTTAGAAATTAAATAAAATCACTGCACTAGTCTCAGTTACTTGGAAGGTTGAAGCAGGATGATCACTTGAGCCCACACATTCAAGAGCAGCATAGATAACAAAATAAGACCTCATTTCTGTCTGTCTGTCTGTCTGTCTCTCTCTCTCTGTCTCACACACACACACACATACACACACACACACACACACACACACACGGTGGCAGATGCCTATAATCTTAGTGTTTTGAGAGGCTGAGGTAGGAGAATCACAAGTTTGAGGCCAATTTAGTAAGGCCCTAAGTAACTTAACTCAGTGAGACCCTGTCTCAAAAAACAAAAAGGGCTGGGGATGTGGCTCAGTGGTTAAGCAACCCTGGGTTCAATCCCTGGTACTAAAAAATAAAGCAACACATATGCATAATTTTTTAAATGCATTTTTATTTTTAATTGACATATGGTAATTGTATGTATATATGGGCACAGTATACATGTATACAATATTTAATGATCAGATGAGGTTAATTAGTACATCCATCACTTCAAACATTTATGATTTGTTTGTGTGGGGAACATTCAAACTCTTTTCTACTAATCTGAAATGTTCCATTGATTGCTGTCAACCATAGTTATCCTTCTGCCTATAGAACATTAGAACTTAGGCCTCATATCCACCTGCATCTTTATACCCATTAATCATTCTCTCTCTATTCCCCTTTCCTCTGGTGCCCTCCCCAGTGTCTGCAACCATTATTCTGTCCTTTACTTCTATGAGATCAATTTTTTTAATTTTGTTTTTTCTTTCTTTTATTATTATTGTTGGGGGTGTACTGGGTGTTGAACCCAGGGATGCTGTACCACTGAACCACATCCCCAATCCTTTTTATTTTTTTTATTTGAGACAATGTCTTACTAAGTTGCTAAAAGTCTTGCTGAGTTGCTAAGGCTGACTTTGAATGTGGGATCCTCCTGCCTCACTCAGCCTCTTGAGTCACTGGGAGGCGACTCAGGTGGTGTGGTGCCTAGTAAGATCAACTTTTTAGCTTCCACATATAGGTGAGAGCATCATACATACACAATTTTAAAAAGGCAAATAGTAAGGACTTGTACAGTTAAAAATAAAACCTTCTTGGGGATGGGAATGTGGCAGGAGGATCACTTGCCTGGGTTTGATTCCCAGCACTACAAAACAAAACAAAACAAAACAAAACTCCTAAAGTCTACCCGCCTCCCACTTCCTAGCCCCAAGATGTAACTACTTTTATCATTTTGTTTTTCTGGTGATAACTTCATATCTCTAAATAACATGCTTCAACAGTTATTTCTTCATTTATCAGCTTTGAACATTATCTCCTGACCTCTTGCTTCTGTGACAAATGATAATTTAGCTTGTTTGCAACACTTGCTCTTTCTCTCCCCCATCTCAAATTTCTATTGTTATGTTACTATTTGGTATCCTCTCTTGGTTACCTTTGTAACTTTATTAGATAGTATTTTAAACTGTGATTTCCTATTCCTACAATTTTCTGGGTTTACGTAATATTTCTTGATCAGTTGCTTTGCAAGACATAGATATTATTGTTCCATCCTTTCCTTCACCATTCCTCCCTTTATTTTATTTATTTATTTTTTGTACTGGGGATTGAACTCAGGGCCTAGCATATGCTAAGCAAGTGCTCTACCGCTGAGCTACATCCCTAGCCCTTTGTTTTATTTTAAGACAGGGCCTCACTAAATTGAGTACATTATCATTCTTTGCTATAAAAATAATCAGGTCTTCATTGCTTTATCTAGAGAGACTAATTATAAGGATTGACCAACAATACAATATGTTTATGTAGTTATGATTTTGTCACTATTATTCAGTGTAGGGCCAAATAGTGTACTATAATTGTACCTCATTTCCCATAGTTCTGCTGTCATAATATCTGTACTACTAGGAACATCAAAATGAAGTGACATTTCCTTTCTTACATTCTAACAATTGATGAAAATTGCATCACCTTTTACTTTATTTGAACCAGGACTTTCTTTCCTTTTCTTTCTGCCTTTTTATTTATTTAATTTACTTACTTTCTTCCTGTTTGTGGAGTTTATTGAAATCATGGGATAATCATAGCACATCTTTTGGGAATATCATTTTACTTAGAGATTTTTAGGAGAGGAATTTGTAACAATTCATTCTAAAATATAATATGCATGCAGAAAAGTGCTCATATCATAAATGATATGAGTATTTTACAAAGGACATGGTCAGTTTTTATAGACCAAACACTGATTTATCCGGCACTCAGATGAGGTCTTTTTTTCCACATACTTGGTACTCAGGGAGCCCTTTCAATTTGAAGGCCTTGTCTCTTCTTACATTATATCTTTGATAATTATTCCCCTTCATTTTTTCTGTTTTCTCTTTCTGGAATGTCTGTTATTTGATGTTGAACATCCTGGATTGGTTCTCTAGGCTGTTTATCTTTTCTCTCCTATTTTCTATTTTATAGGTTATAAATGAGTTAGTAGAAAGTCTCATTGACCCATCTATACCCAGGCTCACTTCTCTACAGGCTGGTTTTATTTTGGTGGGCCAACAGGGAGTTGGTTGTCATCATGGGTGCTCCCCAAGTACCAGAATGATAAGCATTCTATTTGGAGGCCACCTTAATTCATCCCATAATTTAATTTCTTCAGCAAGGAGACCTCTGATATTTTGCCTAGGGGCAAATATTGAGTGGCCTAGGTCTTGGGTCTGGTGATTGGGGTAGCAGGGAAGGGAGGATTTATATACTCACCTTCAGTTTATCCCCTGTCTTGAGCCTCATGATCATTTCTACCCTCCCTGCTACCTACCATTGCCAAGTCTGGAGTTTCTCTTGGCCTCTGTTGGCCTGACTGGCTCCCTCTTCAACTGTAACCTCCTACATGGTGTCCTTGGCTCTCCTTCAACTGCAGGTAATCTTTTGTTTATTTTTTTGCTCCCAGAAATTTGTTGAAATCTCTCATCTTACTGATACCACTCTCTGTGATTCTCTTCCCTGAAATGAGTTCATACCTTGTTTTATTGTTTCACTTTCATTTTGGTGAGGCACTGGGAGAGAAAGGAGATAAACATTTTTTGCTATTGAGGTATAAACTTAGGCTAAAGCTACTTTTAAAAACATTTGTTTTGCTCTCTCTCAGATTGAAGCTGAAAACTACTAATGAACCCCCCTACCCCCTAGCCGAACTTGGAATGGCCTCATTTGGGCCTTGTACTGCTACTGGCCCCAACCCTTATCATGAGCTTCCTTTAGCAGCCCTGGAGCATCCCTTTCCTCAGCCTCTGCCTCCTAGACTATGCAGTCAAGGGAGCCTCAGCTGAGGATTTCACATCTGGGCTCTGTCCCCAGTCCTCCTGCTGCCTTGGGCCAGCCCCTCTGACTTCTCTGGGTGCCCTGTCTGTGACTCAAGAGGCTCTTGGTCTTCTATGAGCTGGGCTTTTCCAGGATTGGCTGGGTGCTTGGAAAGCAGCCCAGCCTCTTTGCTCAGGCATTGGGAGCAGGTGGGCCAGAGATGGGCCCCGAGCACACAAGAGGGGGTTTGGAGGCTGAACTGAGACTTCTGCAACAGCAGGCTGCTCTAGCTGCTCCCCCTTCCACCCACTCTCTTTCCCATCATGGCTGAACCTCCAGCCCTCTGCTGGAGGCAGAGGGAGGAAAGAAGGGAGGGCTGGAGAGCCAGTTCCTTTTTCCTTTGCTTTTTTTTCCCTCTCTCTCTCCCCCATCCAGCCCTCCCTCTCTCTTTCTTCCTCTCTCTCCCTCCCTCATCACAGTGTTGATCTGATCTGGGCTGTAATACCTGTGCCTACTCCTACCTTCCTTCTTGGGCTCTCCCCCTTTCCATCCTTGAGTGATTGTCTTTTCTAGAAGCACTCCCTGAATGTGAATGTTCTTGGTGTGGAGGGCCCTAGGCTGTGCTATGTGGAGGAGATACAGGAGACTGGTGAGGAAGAAAGGCCAAGCTCACAGGCTGGTATGGGAGATGAAGCCCTGCTTGGCTCTGGTATGACAGAAGGAAGCAGCAGCTGTAGCAGTTAAAAGCACCGGTTTTGGAGTCAGAAAAACCCAGATTTGAATCTCAACTCCACTGCTTATTAACTGTGTGACTCTGGGTAAATCACAGTATTTCTATGAACCTGTTTCCATATCCATTCAAGGAGACAAAGAATGACTACCTTCCACACAGTCCTGGACCATTGTAGATGCAAAATAAGTAGTAACTTTATTATTACATGGATTTTTTTTTTTTTTTTTTTGGTACTGGGGATTAAACCCAGGGGTGCTTAACCACTGAGCCACATCCCCAACCCTTATTTTTTTTATCTTTTGAGACAGGGTCTTGCTAAATTACTTAAGGCCTCACCGAGTTGCTGAGGCTGGCTTTGAACTCGTGATCCTCCTGTCTCATTATCTTGAGTAGCTGGAATTATAGGCGTATACCACTGTACCTCACTCTGTACCTGCTTTTTCTTTTTTTATTTTTTGTGTTGCTGGAAACTGAACCCAGTACCTGGTGCATGCTAGGCAAGCTCTACCACTGAGTTATATCCCCAACTCCCCACCCTTTTTTTGTGGTGCTGGGGATTAGACCCAGGGCCTTGTGCATGCAAGTTCAACCCTTTTTATTTTATTTTGAGACAGCGTCCTGGAAAGTTGCTGAGGTTGGCATTGAACTTTTGATCCTCCTACCTCAGCCTCCCAAATAGGTGGAATTACAGCATCATCGCATCCAGTAGGAATCTGCTTCTTATTGCCATTTCTAGTTCCAATTCTTGGCTCAAATGTGCCCCCGAGAAAGGAGTCTTCCTCTCCACCTGAATCAATTTTCAAAGGCTTTTCTTTTACTTTTCACATCGTCTTGTGTAGTACTTGAACTCAGGACACATATTTACCTCTCCTTAGTGCTTTTTTACTTCCTTGCTGTCACAAGTAGGCCTTCATACCACTTGTGGTCTAGGGGAGCTCTTGCATGTTCCTTTGGTTAAGGCTGTAGCCCCACTCATCTTTCTAGCCATTCTGTTTCCTTCCTAACCCTGCACTCAATTTGTATTGAACTATCTAGAGTTCTCTAAGCATTTAGGCTTCTTTATGTTTCTTCTGCCTTTATTCTGGCTGTTCCCATGGCTAAATGCCTTTTCCCCCTTTTCTACACTGCAGACAGCCACTCAACTTTTGAAGAGCACCTTCTGTGTTCCTCACATTGTTCCAGGCACTTGGAAATAGTGAACAAATCAGATAAAAACCTCTGTCCTGTGAAATTGACATTCTAGTATGTGTATGTTGGGTTAGGGATAGAAAACAAACAAGCAGTTATGTATGTCAAATGGTGGTGTCATGGACAAAAATAAAACTAGGCAGGGGGATGGGTTGTACAGAAGGCCTGGTCAACTCATGTACAACCATTTGTGGTAGGGGGGATACTGGGGATTGAATCCAGGAGTGCCCTACCACTTAGCTATATCTGCAATCCTTTTTATTTTTTATTTTGAGACAAGGTCTTGCTAAGTTGCCCAGGCTGACCTAGAACTTGCAATTCTTCTACCTCGGCCTCCTGAGAGGCTGGGATTATAGGTGTGTGCCATCATGCCTGGCTGCATGATCATTATTAAGCAACCTTTTCCTCATTTAAGCATTTCCAATGTTATAACATATTTTTATAATCATATGGTATTCAATGACCTTAGGTTAGTAATATTTTTAGCTTGATTATATTGATAAGATACTGAGACTTAGAGATGTAAATCTCATAGCCAGGAAGGGTAGATTGGTATTTAAACCCTGAACTGAAGCCTCTGCTCCCAACCATTGTCATTCACCAAGCCTCACTACAACTCTCTAAAGTCAGAATTATATAAGATTCCTTTTATAGTTGGGAAAACTGAGTTCAGAGAGGGGAATGGATTTACCCATGGTTGCACAGCCAGTGAATGAATTTGAACCCAAATCTATCCAACACTCAAGGCTATGCCCTTCTGCAAACCTTGAGGTTTGCAGGGCTCTCTGGGTTTATCCACCTTTATATTTGCAGGCTCTATCTAGGCAAGCTACCAGTTAAAGCCCTTGGTTCTCCCCCTTCTCTTTGTACTAGTGGTTCATATGTAACCTTCAGATACTCACAGCCTGTCTGTCTCCCCTTCTCCTTTGGCCACCCCTTGGGCCTAGCAGAGGGACCTGGATAATAAGACCACATAATTTCTGAAAGTAACTTCAAGAAATCTGGACAGGGAATTCTGGGGTCCTGGGTATCTTGGAGTGTGTTCTAGAAGGGATAGGCCAAAGATCCCAATGGACATGACTCCTTGACCCCACAGATATTTGATTTATGGGGAGGGGCCCCTAAAGAGTGGGGCCCAGTGTAGGGGCCTCTGTTTCTCACTATAGCCTATGATATTGAGGCTTGTAATTGACTGGGCTCCAAGATCCTCCTCCTCTGGTTTCCTGAGCTAGCTCCTGCCTTGCAGTGAAGGGAGTATCTGTGGGGGTGTGCTATGGGACTAGGCCTTCAAGATCTTTGGCTACTCAAGAATGCTTCCTTCACAGTAAGCCCTGGATATGCACACAGATTTTTAGGGCATTCTTTAAGCCCTGGATATACACACAGATTTTTAGGGCATTCTTTTTAAAAAACAGTTTTTAGTTGTCAATGGACCTTTATTTTATTTATTTATATGTGGTGCTGGGGATCAAACCCAGTGCCTCACACATTGCTAGGCAAGTGTTCTACCACTGAGTCAACAACCCCAGCCCCTTAGGGCATTCTTTGTAGTATTTTGTTCAGAGTACTCTCAGGATACTTATCTTCATTTCTTAGTACCTTTGAACAAATTGTATATTTAATGTGTTCTTCCATTAGAAAATTTAGAAAACCTTGGAAAAGTAGAGGAGAAAAGCATTATGCATAATTACAACATAGAGAGGCAGCCACTCTGAACATTTGGTGTATTTCCCTCATTCTTTGCATTTTTTCATGTAGTCGAAATGATTTTGCACATATGATATTTTTTCTTATTTTTCTCATTTGCACATTTTCCTATGTAATTGCATATTCTTCCTCACCATCATTTTTAGTATTGCAGATATGCTATGATGTACTTAAGTATCCTCTACATGTAGGGCATAAAAGTGGGACCCATTTTTTCATTGATTTAAGTTATGCTGCAGTGGGCTTCCTTATACATACAGCTTTAAGGGAACTTACAGCTTTTAAAGAATTGACCTTATATAGGAACAATTGCATCCAGGTTATTTCCCTTTGTAGATGGACCCTGTCAGGGTCTGATCCATTCTTATAGTATTTCATTCATTCATTCATTGAATTTAACATGTTCACCTTGTATATCTGTAAACCCAACCCTGAGAGCTGGAGTTATGAGCAGGAATGAGATACAGCCCTGGACTGCCAAGAATTCCCAGTCTGCTGGGAGAGTTGGGCATGAAAATGGACAATTTTGGAACAACTTGATCCTGGTTGAGATGAGGCAAGAATAGTCTACTGTGGGAGAAAAGAGGAGGGGCTCTTAACCCATCCTGAGGACATGAACATAAGCTTCCTGGAGGAGGTGGTGCCTTTGTGAGTCATAGAGGATGAATAGGAGTTGGCTGGAATAAGAAAAGAAGCTTCCAATTAAACACAAGTTGAGCTAGGTATGGTGGCACACACCTGTAATCCCAGCTACTCAGGAGGCTGAGGCAGGAAGATCACAAGTTTGAGGCCAGCCTGGGCAACTTAGCAAGATCCTGTCTCAAAAAAAAAAAAAAAAAAAATCAAAAGGACTGAGGATGTGGCTCAGTGGTAAAGTGTCCCCTGGATTCAATCCCCAGTACCACAAAAACAAAACAAAATAACCTTATTTGTTTTGATTGCTTTTCCAAGTCCCACCAAATATGAGTAAAGGAGTAAAACAGAAACATGTAAGGTTTTGGATGCTGACCAGAAGTAAACTATTTCACAAGGAGGACCTAGCAATGCTCAGAATTCAGAGGTACTATACACTTCAGAAGGCAGAGTGAGGTACGGACCCAAGAATAGAGGAATGTAGGCAGTCTGTTCCTCCTGGCTCTTCCCCAATCCCATCCAGTCAGGGACTCCCTCCACCTGCAGCCCCATTCCTGCAGATGGAGGTTGATTCTCTGGAGAAATTGAAGTTAAGAAGCTTTGGGTTGAGGACAACAGGCACAGTGAAAGATGGAATAAAACAGGACTGCAAGCAAAGGGGTTTGCAACCTGAAACCTCTTTCCATTCCCCCATTTTCAGGACACCAAAGTCAGGAGCACACAAGAGATCAAAGGATTATTCTCTAGGGAAACTGAAAGACCCCAGAAAAAAGGCCCCTAAGAAATGACATTTGGGAGTCTCCCAGCAACAACAATAACAAAAATAGGCCCTCAGCTCAGTAACCCCCTAGTGAAGCTCACTTTTTAGCAAGTTCCACCTGCACCCAAAGCTTCTATACAGCTTGTAGTGCTCTGGGAACTGATAGCCAAGGATCATCAATCAGAGATCCTTAAGTTATGTATATTTTATGTAAACTAAACCTTAATATGATTGATGTGTTTTTTTTTTAAATTTTATTTTTTTGCAGTACTGGGAATTGAACCTAGGGGTACTTACCACTGAGCCACATCCAAAGCCCCCACCCACACTTTTTTTTTTAATTTTGAGGCAGAGTCTCACTAAATTGCTTAGGGCCTCTCTAATTTGCTGAGGTTGGCCTTGGACTTGCAATCCTCCTGCCTCAGTCTCCTAAATCACTGGGATTACAGACATGTTCTACCACTCCTGGCTACAACTGATACTTAGAAAACACTTCAAATTCTAGGCAGCCAGAGATTATCAGATAGTCCAAAACCATTTAGGAAGACCATCAACCTGAAGAACAGACGGAATTACCAAACAAACAGAAGTAAGGAACTGGAAGGGATTGAGGTAATAAAGGAAGGAGAAGAAACCTGGGAAATTAAAAGCAGAGCCAAAATAAAAAATAAATCAGTAGAATCAGAAAGTAAAAGGTAAGGAGATATCCTAGGAAGCATAATAACAAGATAAAGATGACACAAGAGAAAACAGTTGAGAAAATCTGAGGATCAATTGAGGAACTCTACCACCTAGCGATAGTAGTTCCAGAAATAGAAAATGGAGGAACAGCAGGAAGAAAATTCTCAAACACATAATATAAGAATTTTGCCTAGAACTGAAGGAATGAAAACTCCTGCCAAGTACCCAGCAAGATAGATGATACAAAGGCCCATGCCAAGATATGCCACTGCGACATTCTGATACATGGATTTTTTTTTTTTTTTGTACTGGGGATTGGTCCCAGAGGTGCTTTACCACAGAGCTACATCCCCAATGATTTTTAAATTTGAGACAGGGTCTTGCAAAGTTGCTTAAGGCCTCGCTAAGTTGCTGAGGCTGGCCTCAAACATGCGCTCCTCTGTCTTAGCCTCCTGAGTCACTGGGAATACAGGTGTGGGCCACCATGCCCAGCAGAATACCAGGGATGAAAGAGAAGATCCTAAAATCTTCTAGAGAAAAATAACTGCATCACTTACAAAGGATCAAGAAAAAATAATGTTGGATTTCTCACCAGCAGTGCTGGAAGCTAGGAGATGATGGAGCAGTTTTTTGCAATATTATGAGGGAAAAGAATTTCCAACTAGAAGTCTATACTCAGTTGAATTATGAATCAGGAGTGAGGGAATGATAGAGACATTTTCACACATGGAAGGTCTAAATATTTCATGTCCTATACCTCCTTTCTTAAGAAACTTTGGAGAAAGTCCTCCAGCAAGATGTGGACATAAACTCAGGGAAAAAAAAGTCACAGAAACTAGAAAACAAGAAGTACAACATAGAAGAGAGGTGAAAGGAATTCCCAGATGATGGAGGAGAATGTCTTAGGGTAAGACCTGAAGAGCAGCCATTTTTTTTTAGTTGTAAATTGGCACAATACCTTTATTTATTTATTTTTATGTGGTGCTGAGGATTGAACCCAGTGCCTCATACATGTTATGCAAGCGCTCTACCACTGAGCCACGACCTCAGCCCCGAGCAGCCAGTTTTGAGTACAGCAGAAGGATTGATATCTTTAAGGGGAAAAATATGAACTAGTGGATTACTTGATGTATCACAACATATTTTTTTAAATTTATTTTTTAGTTGTAGTTGGACACAATACCTTTATTTTGTTTATTTGTTTTTATGTGGTGCTGAGGATCGAACCCAGGGCCTCTCACGTGCTAGGCGAGTGCGCTCTACCACTGAGCCACAACCCCAGCCCACAACATATTTTTTTGATATTTATTTTTTTGTAGTTGAGTTAGACAAAACAACTTTATTTTATTTATTTATTTTTATGTTGTAATGAGGATTGAACCCAGGGCCTTGCACGTGTGAGGCAAGTGCTCTACCACTGAGCCATGTTACAACATATTGAAAAGAGAATTGCCTTTCTGACGGAATCTGGGGAGCAGTTGATCATTTGATGAAGAAAACTAAGCAAACAAACAAAAAAGACAGTGATCATTAACAGGGAGAATAAAAAAAATTGCAGTCCCCAATACCACAAAAAGTAAAGATTGTATGGGAAAGGAAAAACAATTATATATGATATGATTTATCCATTACAAGTTGACCATTCCTAATCCAAAAATCTGAAATCCAAAGTGCCCCCAAATTCCCATCTTCGAGCAGTGACATGATGCCATAAGTAGGAAATTTCACTCCATGAAACTTTGTTTCATGCAGAAAATTAGTTAAAATTTGTGTGAATTACCTTGCGCCTGTTCATAAGGCGTTTATAAAACATAAATGAATTTCATGTTTAGACTTTGGTCCTATCCCCAAGATTCCTCACTAATTATATGCAGTTATTCCAAAATCAGGAAAAATCAGAAATCTGAAACACTTCTGGTCTTAATCTTTTTGGATAAGGTATACTCAACCTGTGTTAGTATCTATGCAGACATTATAATGTAAACCACCAACATTGATTTCATTCAGACTTTGTGATGTAAGTCTAATGGTGGAATGAGGGGAGGGCACATGTGTACCTGCGTGACAACTGGAATGAATGAAAATGGTCACCATTCTGTAATGCATATAAAACAGCATTTAAAGACTCATGGTGGTGGTAGTATGCATGAGAAGGTTCTAATGGTGTACTGCACAGTAGGAATTCAGGACATAATTTAGAAAACTGAAAAAAATATTAGGAAATAAATTGGCATGTGTGTTCTTTAGAAATGAGGGGGTAAATACTGAAAAAGCAGTGAAAAGAATTGGAAAGGGATCCATCGCCTTTGAGAGTGGCCACTGAGAGTGAGGAAGGATATAGCAGGGAATTGTTTTTCCTTATAATCCTGCAGTGCTATGCGACTTGAAATTCTATAGACATGTATTACTTTGGTAAAAAAATTAAATTAAACAAGCATGTGTGAATGTGTAACAGTTAATTCCACTATTATGTTTCCAAAAACATGGAAATTAAAAAAATAAAATTAGAAAAGACCCACAAGGTCTGGGGGATAGTTCAGTGCCTAGTATGTGCAAGGCTCTGGGTTTCACTCCCAGTATTATAAAATAAATAAAAAGAAAAAAGAAAAAAAAACAAAGAAAAAAGGACACACAAGCAAGCCAGTCATGGTGGCATGTGTGGTTGGAGTTCCAGCTATTAGGAAGGCTGAGGCAGGAGGATCACTTGAATCCAGGAGTTAAAGGCTGGCCTGGGAAACATAGTGAGACCCCATCTGAAAAACAAAACAAAACAAAAGACATGTAAGATAAGGCCAAAAATGAATTAGTGATATGAACACATATTTTAGGAATATGAAAAGTAATTTAGAAAAAAATTACTTAAAAAGTCAAAAAGGAGACTTGTTTTTGTTAAGATCCTTTACAATATGATTTTTAAAACCATGTTCATGTATTACTTCAATAAAATTAAAAATCATTTGAAAACAAATACAAATTTAAAAAATTAAATAAAGAGGGTCAAGTGTGTTCCAGATAGCAAATACTAGGTGTGCTCAAAAGGCAGGGGGAGGGTAGAGGGAGAGATTTAAGAGTTTTATTGAGGCAGAGCCTGATCTCTGTGTGTTTGAAGAAGTTATTGAATGTTCAAAGCAGGAGAAGCACATCAACTGATTTGTGCTTTAGAATGTTCCTTTTTCTCAGTCCTGATGAAAAAGGAGTTGTTCATGGAAGACACATGCAGTCAGCTTGGGAGGGAAGATGCCTGGCTGCTGAGGGCTGGTTGTCAGCTTTTGGAGAGAACTGCATGATCCCTGGGCCAGGGTACCTCTTTTCTCAGGACACTCTTCGGAAGATCTTTGTTCACAGTTGTCCTTCAAGAGTGTGTCTGTCTCTGTCTCTGGCTCTGGCTCTGTCTCTGTCTGTCTGTCTCTCTCTCTCTCTCTCTCTCTCTCTCTCTCTTTCAGTACTGGGATTGAACTCAGGGCTTCATGCATACCAGGCAAGTGGTCTATCTCTGAGTCACATCCCCAGGCTGTTTTCATTGACGTCCAACCTCTTTTCTGTTGGACACACAATCTGTGTGTGTGTGTGTGTATGTGTGCCCGCACGCACATGTGTGTTAGCAATCAAACACAGGGCCTTGCACTCATGAGGCAAGTGCTTTCCCACTGAATCACACCCTCATCCCTGGACACATGATCTTTTAGACACATTACTCAAATCCTGGCTTGAAGACATCTGTCTCATTTGGGTGCCTCTGCATATCTTGTTTCTGATGCTTTTGTTTTGTTTAATTAGTTTAGCTTTCAGAAGACAACTTTGTATCTAATTCCAGGTTCTTGGGGAGAGGTACCATGTTGTTCACCCAGTTGTTGTTTATATTTGATTTGGAGAATCAAAACTGGAGGCAGGGAATCTAGTCTGGAGGCAAGGACAGAAACTCCAGTGTGGCATCCTGAGAGCCTCTAGTCTTTTCAGCTGTTCTGCATTGTCATCTCTGTCAGTTCCATAAAAATTCAGGAACTGTTGAGATTCTGCCATTTATTCTCCCATCTTCAGATTGCCTCTCAGTCCTGGAAGCCATAACATCAAAATTCTTGGGCAGAATACATGCCCAAGTTTTTGGCTCAGAAAATACAGTTACTATACCCAAAGGCCTCAATAAATTACTGTTTATTGAGCATCACTACTGAGCATGGGAATGATAAATCCAAATCATGAGAATCTTGGGGTCTTAAGTGGCCTTTATTAGAAGGCTTTGGGGATCAGCAGGAGAAATTGATTTCTTCTACTTACATGGATAACAAAAGGGGATTTGGTCCCTAGGTCTTTGCATTTCTATATGTGGACAGCTGAATCTAGTTGATAAAAGAGATAAACCTGGGGTTCTGAAAAAACTAAATTTTAAAGTCGGAAGGTTACTTGTAACTTAACTAACATGGCCCTATCATTTTGTAGATGAGGAACCAAGGTTCAGAGAGAATTGATTTGCCCAAGTCTACACTGTCAGTTAGGGAATGAGCCATAAATCAAACCCAACTTCTTTCTACCAGTCTATTCTGCCTTCCAGAATAGTGGCCCAGCTTCATGAAGTAGAAGGTAGATTGACCATTTGGCAGGGCATTGGCCCATGAAGAGGGGTAGGATAGCACTGCATTGATGATTGTTGTCTATTTGTAACATACTAAATGCATAAAGAATGATAGACCCCTCAGGTGAGCTGTATCCCTACATTGAGAGTCATATGGTGCTGTCTCCTCAAACTAATAAGAATCAAACTGCAGTAAGAATTGGCTAATTCACACTGCATTGTGGCCTGGAGCTCTTTCTCTTCTTCACTATCATCTTGAGAACTGTAACTGTGACTCCCAATACTTTGGGAGCAGAGGTATATATCTGAGAATCTCTCAGATGAATGAATGATGGAGAGGAAGGGTCTGTCAATACCTCTGGCTTGATACTGGGGAATGAAGTGATATTGAGCTACTGGTACAGTGAAATGTGGTAAGAGCTTGAGCTTTGGGGTTCACTACAAGCTCCTCTACTTGTGTGACCTTGGGCAAGTCACTTCAGCTTCTCTGAGTCTTGGTTTCATCATCTTAAAATTGGAAGATTAATCCCGACTTTATATATCAAAGGAAATAATTTATGAAAAGAGCCTAACACTGTACCTGGTAAATTGTTAAGTGCTCAATGATTGTTTGTGATGATGAAGAAGGGGATTATATACATTGCTTAATCCCTAAAATGAATGTGAGCAAGTGGCCAGTCCATGAGCTTCTTGATGAGTTGTCTTTCCAGGTTAGGGCCTAGTAGATTAAATAATGTGTGCTGGGTTTGGGGGTAAGTGGGTAGTGAAGAGATCAGCCTGTCTAGAGCAGAGGGTTAGTGTTAGGACAGAAGTTGAAAGGCTCAGCCTCTATTCTGTAGGCAATTGGGAAGTCATTGAAGGGCCCCTCAGACTTGGTACCTGAGAATAATTGGGCCAGGCCTCAGAATCTATCTTGCTACTACAGAGTGAGATAGAAAGTTTTAATAAAAAGGTATTCCATGGCTCTGCTCCTATGTTCCTTTGGGGGCTTAAATGATTAAAAGTTGGTGTCACTGTTATCAGATGAGCATGCACTTGTGCCAGATGCTGTTAAGCCTCAAAGCCACTCCATAAAGGGAGGGATTCTCACCACTGCCCCCACACCCACCCCTTTTACAAGTGAAAAAACTGAGGCTTCATGTAGTGAGGTGACTTCCCCAGGATTATATGGCTGGGAAACAGTCAAACTGGAAGTGCTGTACTCACCTGATACCCTGATGCTTACCTGCCCCACCTCACTCACGGGGCCTCCATTCACCCTTTCAACAGATGCTCTCTCTCAAGCTCCATCTCCCTCCCTGTGTGTCCTTTTGTCCTTCGGCACTCAGCATAGTTAAAGATGGGGCTTCTTGGCACTAGTCATATCTTGGCTCTCTCAGCTGAGGAAAGAGCCTATAATGTGTTTACCTCTGTGTTCTTTTACAGCCCAGCCTAGGAGAGGGCAGGAGGCCTGGGGTAGAGGGAGGATGAAGACTACCAGGGGGAAGAGGAAGACAACTTCCCAGACTATCTCATTTCCATGGTCCCTGGCCATCCTCCCGTTCCCTACCCCCAGTTTACCAGCTCCTCTGCCCTAATCTCCCTTACACAGTACATGTCCATACACAGACACACACAAGTACATGAAGAGTCGGACACACATGGGTACCATCTCTCTCTGTCTTCCACACAGATACACACATGCACACAACACACACACACACACACACACACACACACACTCTCATACATTCCTTTCAGGGAGGAGTAGCTGGAGGGGAGGGGAGTGGTTCACATTTCACTCATTTCCTTGCTTCCCTCAGAGCTGTCCCCCACTCCATTCTCTTCTGTTGTGCTCCCTTTGTCTCTGAGGGGCCTCACAATGAAGAAGGCAGACCAATGTAGTAGAAAGGAACCCAGCAGCTGACTCATTTACCCCCTTGGCTCCATTCTCTTCATCCGGAAAATAAGCAGGTTGGGCCAGGCAATTGGCAAAGCCTCTTCTATGTTGTTAATAATACCTGGCATTTGTCTACTGGGTTCCAAAGGGCTTAATCATCCCAACAGCTCTGCAAGGATCGACCTCATGTTACAAATGGGGAGACTGAGGCTCAGACTCAGAGAGGTGAAGTGACCTGCCAGGTCAAGGGGCTGGTAAGTGGTAGAGCCAATATCTGAGCCTAGGTCTCTATGTTTAAAGCTCAGGCTTTGCCCCTGCCCACAGCTGCTGGCTGCTTATTAGGCCACTCCAGAGAAAATCACATTCCTCACCATGACCCATTAGGCCCCACTGCTGTTGATTTATGGGTACCTCTTTGATCTCACCTCTGACCACCCTTCCCTTGCTCACTCCACCCCAGCCTGTCTTCCTCCATGTTCTTCCAACTGGCTAGGCACTCGCCATCTCAACCATCTCACAGCCTTTGCACCTGCTATTCTCTCTGCATGAATGGAATACCCTTTATCTCATTTCCATCAACATGCATTAGGCCTCAAGGGTACTATGTAGGGCAGGGGAAGAAAGTAGAAAGCACATGTTGACTGTGTTTTTTTTCTTTCTGTTTCCCTTTCAGATCTGATGGGGAGAATTCCAGAACTGTCAGGTCAGTACCTCCTTTCTTTAGTAGTAGTTGGGAAATTGGGCTGGACATGGGGTGGGAGCCTCTCATTTCTTACTTTGGGATCCATGGGCAAGGGTAGGGACCAACTCCAGGGTTCTTTCCCCATTAATATTAGGGGTGGGTGTGGAGCAGAGTGGAGTGGGAGGAAAGGGTGAATGTGGCAGGTCTTGGGAGGGGGTTGTAGACTGTTCTTCAGTTTTTCTGACCCTAGCTGACTCAGGGGCTTGGCTGAACACTTCAGGGGCTCATAGGAGCTGGCCAGATATGAAAGCTGATCTCCGGAGAGATCAGCTCTGGACCTGGGACTTTTACCACCTTCTCTTCTCAGGAGAAGAGGGTATGATGAATGCAGGGCTTACCTAATCTAGTGTTCTTGTTCCTACCCTGAACTATGTCAGCCCTGAGTAGTGGGATTTAGGTGGACTTTGGGTATGACACATCCTAGACATTAGAAAAACATATCATTGTGACAAGTAAACTTTTTTTTTGCTTGGTTAAAACGTTTATAAGATTCAGTAAGTTTTAAAGGTAGAATCAATTGCCACTTGAGTAGGCAGGAGGAAAATTGGGGTAGAGGCAAGGGCTCTTTGTGTATTCCCCCGGCTTCAACCATCAGAAACCTCATGAAGGCAGAAGTGTCAAATATAAGGATTATTTTGGGAATGATGGGGGGCTCAGGATAGGGCCCAATCAGTCTTAGCTTCCAGGCTATGGACTATGGGATGGGCCTCTGAGATGAGATGGGTCCAGGCAGCCAGAGGCACAGGATTGGGACAGTTAGTTCCAGCCAGGGCTACCACTAGCATATATAGCACCTTTGTGAAGAATAGAAAAAAGTTGTCCCTTTCAGGAGCATCCCTTCTGATTCGGATCAATTGGAAAAAATGTTCCTTTACCTCTGAGCCATCTCACCAGGCTTCCCAGCTTCTGACCATAGCAAAGGTTAGATATCAGCCCCCACTCATGCCCTCTTGGCTGTTACCCCTTGTGTAGGGCACAGTTTGCCTAGCCATATGCAGCAGTGCAGGTCCTGTCATCCAGACAGTGGATATGGGCTGGAGGAAGAGGATGTCAACACACACAGAGAGATATAAGACACCTATCCTAGTGTCCCAGGCAGGGGGTCTGTGTTTAACACATTGGGCCAAGGTCAGAGCCATGGGATAGACACACAGTGAGGTCAGTGTGAAAGCAGGGGGAACATGATGGACACAATCAGCCCTGGTGTCCAGGAAAGGGGTATATGATGAGCTATAATTAGTCCCAGCATGCAGCCAAGGAGCATGGCACAGGCACAGCTTGTCCTAGCACTTAGGAAGGCACTTGTCTGGAAAAGGACATGGATCTCACCATCCCATTATGGATTTGGGAAAAGGTAACCTGAACTGACCTTGAGCTCAGGGCTCCTAATGATATGCCTGCCAATTGTTGAGGAATCAGCTTCAGGGTGCCTCTGGTTCTTACCTCTTCCTGCCAGGGGAGTTTCTGAGATCTATAGCTCAGGGTATTTAATAATAATCATAATCATAAGTCATGTGATGATTTATGTTGGGCCTTTACGACTTACAGAAGTTGTCATGGACTTTCTTTTGTTTGATCCTCCCAGTGACACTGTAGGTGGAACCTGGGCTGGCCTTATCATCAGTGTTTTACAGTTGAAGAAACTAAGGCTCAGGATGGTTATGGATTTTGCCTACAGTCACCCAACTAATATGTGGCTGAACCAGGATTCAAACCCAGGTCTGCCTGGCATCAAGCCCACAGCCCTGCCCACACCATCACTGTGGGAGCTCTCAACAGCCTTACAGATAATAATAATCATCCTCATCCTCATGCTAATATTAGTAATCATAGCAATTATCATTGATTCCTCACACACTAAGAACTCTGAATATGATCTTATTTAGTGCTCACAGCAGCCCTATTAGGCATGGATTCTGATTCCTGATTTACTGATGAGGAAAAGGAGGTTGTGAGAAGGTTAATGCCTTGCCCAAGGAAAGAAGAGTAATGGGCAGGATGGCATTTCTCTGATTCAGAACTTGGATTTCTGGCTCTAAAGCCAGTGTTGGTTTTTCTTATACTTGCTTCTTGAGCATCCATCCTGGGTGCCTGGTCAAGGAGGCTATAGAGGCTTTGGGGACTCAGCAGGTAGGGAAGTAAGGGTCAAACCTGGGCCACAGGAAGGACTGAAAGAATAACATTATGGGGCAAGATCTTGCAAACATGGTGGAAAGATTCTTTACCTAGGAACCAGGACTGGATAGGACCCTCTAAGGATGCTCTCAGGCCCCATGTGTAAATTCCTGAGTTCACTGCAGTTAGGGGTCAGGGAGGTCTTCTGGATACACACACACACACACACACACACACACACACACACACACACACTCCTGAAAATGGAATTAGTGTGCATAGGAAAGCAAGGTCGTATGTTTAAAGACAGGGAACAGTCATTTAGGCTGAAACAGAAGATTTGGGCAGGAAAAAAATTAAAGTTCAGAACTCTGGTCAAGGATGGGTCACAGATACTTTCTATCATCAGGGGGGAGCTGAGAAAGGTTGGGGAGAGGTTAAGCTCTGTAGCATAAAAAAAAGGCAGAAACTTTGGATCCAGGCAGAGGGCTCCATTTTTGGCTAGGTTACTTTCTAGTTGTGTGATTGGACAAACCTGTTTGTCCCTTAGAACTCATTTCCTCATCCAATAAGTATGTGTGTGTGCGTGTGCACGTGTGTGTGTACACACGGAGAAGGGTTAGAAGAAACATCAAGGAAGCGAGACATGATGTCATCTGTAATTTGGAAAGCTGAGTAAGGAGGATCACAAATTCAAGGCCAGCCTGAGCAATTTAGCAAGCCCCTCAACAATTTAGTGAGACCCTTTCTCAAAATAAAAATCACAAGGGGATGTAGCTCAGTGGTAAAGCACCCCTGAGTTCAATCCCCAATACCAACAAAACAAAAACAAAGAAAAAGAAAAAGTAAAAGAAACACCGGAGAGAGGGGCTAGGGCTCTGCTGTTGTGAAACCTGCACAGCAAGGAGTGAGCAGGATAGGTGGACTGCAAACCACCTAAGGCAGGGCCCAGGCCTGAGGGTTTCTAAGTATTGGGTGCCAGAGGAAGTGTAGAGTCTAATTAGAGCTGAACAGCTGGTGATGGGGGAGGGCAGTGGGCAGAGTTAGGTACTTGGACTTCCCTTAGATTCTAGAATAGTTGTCAGACATAAAGGCACCTTAAGCCAAAGTCTAGAGAAGAACTGGCCCTGGCTCAGAATCACAAAGCCTGCTTCCTAGCTGTGTGCTCTTTGCAGGCACTTAATTTCTCTGGTCCTTAGTTTCTCTTTGGTAAAATGGGAATGGTAATTCTGACTTCTCTGAGTTGATGAGAGAACTTAAAGCAGTGCTCAGCATAAAACAGTGGCTCAAGGAATTGCAGTGCCTTCTGTCCTTCCCTAATCCAATCCATTGTTTTATGTTGTAGAGTCAAGCGGAAAAAATATGGGGAAGTGCAGAACTTGAAAACAGACAGGGAAGGAGGGGCTTGATTGATCCCTTCACCAAAGATGAGGGAGCCCAGTAGCCCAGTTCCAGCAGCTCCACTGGCAGGCAGTGAGGGGTCAGGCTGGAACTGGGGGTGGGGGGACCAGGCTGGGGTTGCTAGGCACGCAAGGATGAGAGCCGGAGGAGGTGGCCTGTTGCTAGGGAAGGAGGGAGGGGGTGGGGGAGCCACTGACACCCGCGGAGCCAGGGACGTCCCCATGGCAACTAGAGCCGCTGCAGTAGGGAGGAGAAGTGGGAGGAGGAGCCACTGCTGGCTCTATTCCCAGAGGAGGCCTCCCACTCTGGGCCTCAGTGCCCCCATCTGTCCAACCAGAGTTTGGATTAGATAATCTGGAAGATTCTTCCTTGTTTTGACCTCCTGGCAATCAGAGATGGCCTAGCCTTTATGGCCCTTCCATGGCTTTCCCCATTCACATGTCTAACATACCACCAGTCCCCAGAGTCACCCCAGCTGTGTCCAATTCTTCCCTCCCATGCTGCTGCTTATTCAACTCAGCCCAGCTGCCCACCCTGCCCAAGCTCTCTCTATTCCTACTGCTTTGTTTGACTGGAACCTTGTCACTTATTGCTTGCTGAATGGCTGTTGAGGTGTGTACAGGGTTGGGGGGGACAACTTCTTTCCTGCTTGCTCTGGAAATCCTGCCCTGACTGCCATTACCTACCCTGACCACTTCTTCTCTCCTGGGCTTCTCTGGCCTCATAGGTTTGAGTCCCTCCTATTAGCCTTAGGAATTACTGCTGTAATTTATTGACCTGCTTCTGAATTGGGCTCCACACAGTACACTTGACAGACTCAGCTCTTTACAGTAAATTTATGGTGACTTATTGTGAATCTCCATTTTACATATGAGACAATATTCTGAGAGCTTATGGGACTTGCTGGAGGTCCCACAGGTACTGTCTGGTGGAGCCAAGTATGGAATTTGGCTCTGTATAATTGCTGCTACCTCAGGCTTGAGGTGGGGATAATCAGCAGCTGCAGAGCTTACTGAGTGATGGCTAAAGTTACTGTACGTCAGGTACCATGCTGGGCACTTTACCTGCAGTCTCTCTTCTCTTCTTCACAATAATCCTATAGGGCATATGGTGTTGTCATTTTACAGATGAGCAAACTAAGGCTTAGAGAATGAAAATAATTTATCCCATGGTAGAATTAAGGTAGGAATCCGAACCATCAGATTTATGATTACCACACTACCCTGGAGTTGACTCAGTTATGTTCCCGAGGCATAAACAGAGCATTCCCTATGTAGCAAGCTTGTGTTGGGCAATCCACAGGGGGAATGGAAGCAGGCAACCATGGTCCCTACCCACAGGAAGCTCCCAGTCTGGGGTTGCTACAGACAGATGAGCCAGCTCTGAAAAGTCCATATGGGAGTGTGCTGACGAGGTGTACAGCCAAAGTGTAAGGACAAGAATCTGGAAGGGTCAAGCTGGATTCTGACAGTGTGATGGAGAAGGCAAGAAGTGGGGTGAGCTGGGGAAATTTTCCCAAAGCAGATACCTTTCCAGGAAGCTTTAGAGGGGTGAGAAGGAGCAAAAGGTTCTTCTTCTCCTCCCTTTCCTCTTTGTGTTCTCCTGCCCCCCTCCTGGCCCAGCCCCAGGAAGTGGGTGACCCCTAAGCTGGCTGAGTGCCTGGTTGGCACCAAAATAAACTTGCCTTCCCTCTCTTCCCCTCCCCTTGCCTCTGTCCCCTCTGTCCTGGCTTTAATTAGCAGCCCTGGGGATGAGTCACTTGGCAGCTGGGGAGGGAGGCTGTGCAGAGCCCAGTCAAGCTTCAACTCCTGCCCTGAGCCTTACGGGCAGTGCCACTGTGTTCATGTGTGTGGGTGTACATCGCTGCATGTCAGAGAGGCTCTGTGTCAGTACGGCTGTGAAAAGTCAGGGCAATGTCGCATGCTGGCGTGTGGCCATGCACATCAGGATATCTGCATACAAACATATCTGGTGGTTGCTGCATTTGTTTTGGCATGTGACTGAAAGTTAGTGTGTGACTGTGTGGCCATAGTATGTGGCTGTGGCAGCAAGTGTCAGGAAATGCGGGAGCTTTTGAATGAACAAACACAAATACCATATAATTGCATTTACCCCTCCCAACATAAGTGTTCTATATGGGTTTTTGCTTATGCAAGCCCAGCACTCATATTCCCAATTTTCACTTGTCTGGGTACATTTTGCTGCAGGGAACAGAAGCCCACTCAAACTAGCTCAAGAATAAAGGGGGGCACTGTTGTGAGGCTACATCTCACAGAATCTAAGAACAGTAAATGAAGTACTGCCAGGTCTCTTGCCAGGTCTCTTGCCAGCTGGTCCTTGACCTGAATGTCAAGGACCAAGATTGCACTCTTACTCTCTGCATCTCCTAAGCCTATATTGTGTGTGTGTGTGTGTGTGTGTGTGTGTGTGTGTGTGTGTTTGTGTGTGTCTCACACACACAGCTTACCTAGTACCTGTCATTTCCTTTTCATTTCTCTCTCTGTACTGGCTTCCTCTGCTATCACATGACTAACGTGGCTGCCAACTTGGAAGCTATGTGACCTTCCAGCTTCAGAGTCTACCCCATCTGACTGCACTGAGTTCATCCAACCAGTTGTAATATAAATCAGTTGGACTTGATTCTCTTTGAAGTGAGTGAGGGTAGAGAGGTAAAATACTCAACATTTAGTCAGGTGCACTGGTACACACCAGTAATCCCAGCTACTCAGGAGGTTGAGGCAGAAGGATCGCAAGTTGAAGGCCAGCCTCAGCAATTTAGCAAGATCCTGTCTCAAAATAAAAAGGGCTGGGGACATAGCTTAATGGTAGGATATGTCAGGCCTTTGGTTCCATCCCTGCTACTGCCACATATACATAAAATACTTAGCACTTAGTGTTTCTTCTCCAGTGAGTACAGTTTTTATGTGTATACAAGTAAAGTCAGAGCCTAGGGAGGGGTATCCTGTTCAGAGGCCCAAAGTTATAAGATTGCTCATCCACCAAAGTTTTAGTTCCTAATTTTTTGCAAAGATAACCTCAGCTCATTTTGTTTTCAAGTTCTTGAATTGTTTTCAAGTGCTCTTGCATCAAAATACGTGGTTTTAGCTAAAACTGTCTTCTTTTTACTTTTTTGTGTATTCTGGGAGTTAAACCCTAGGGCCTTGTGCATGCTAAGCATATGCTCCACCATTGAGCTACCTTGTCCTCTTATTTTATGTCAAAGTAACTTTTAAATACACAGTGAATATTATCATTGCTCCTAGTTTTTGGTGATTTTCATAGCCTCAGAACAACTGGCATAATGCTACTGATGGTAGCTGCTACCAAGATCTTGATTGCTTCAGGAATTTTTCTGTTTTATTAGTGCAGTCACTGAATTTATAATTATTTGTAGTATATAATTACAAGCACATATTATCAATATTATCAGCTTGACGCTTCAGCTTATTTTTCCATTAATACAAACCCTGCAGTTTTTACATTAATTACAGAGGGAATTAATGACCCCTTAGACAAGTTTTCACCTATGAGTAAAGAGTTAGGAACCAGCTGTGCTACTAATAACTGGTCTCCAGACGCAAGGGCGATGCCCAAAGCTCCGGCCTCACATCCTCTGACTGAGTCTAGAGTCTTCCCACTACTTCCTTGGGGGCCTTCTGTTTCTGGCCTGGCACATAATAAATTGCTGTTGTTATTTTAATAAAAATGACCAATTTATTATTACTGTTAAAGCCATCTTCTTTTTATAAATGGTAAAACTAAGTGGGAGAAATTATCCCAGGCTCAGGGCAGAGTCTCCTTCAACTCCTCCTCCTTCTTTATTTTTATTGTGCCAAATATGAATAATCACTTTGATTCAGAAAATATCTACTATATTTCAGGCACTGTTAGGGAACACTTGACACACATTATCTTGAATCCTGTGGTTACCCTGCCAAGTAGGGGTGATTTACAGGTAGGGAAATGGATGCCTAGAGAGGTAAAGTGACTTCCCTGAAGTCATCCATTCATCTCTCCATTCATTTATTCCTTCATTCAAGCATGATTTATTGAGTACCTACAAAGTGCCAGTTGATATGATGGGATTAGTAGGATAGCGAATAATAAATAGAGTGATGGACCCTGCTTTGATGGAGCACATAGTCTGGTCAGGAAACAGACAATTACCCACAATTATAGGGGAAGTATAGGGTGTCATGGGTGTACTATGGAAGTGTGTCCAACCCAGCCTGAGGGTCAGGGAAGCTTCTCCAAGCTGACACCCAAGCTTTGACTTGGAGGATGAGTAGAAGTTAGCCAGGGGATGGGGTGGCATGAGGCAAGGCAAAGTGGATGGTGTTGCAAGCCAGAACTGGAAGGAGTGTTTGGCACCTGCATTTATGAGGAACTAAATATGTGTAGTGAGATGGTGCTGTCATGAGAAAGAGTCTAGAAAAAGGATAGAAGGTACATTGGGAGGCTGGAACTGGGACCTCAGTCAGTTAGGCCTGGAGCCAGTGAACTGCAGGATGCAGTGGCAGAGTTTCCATATTTCTTGGTGCCTGGAGACACTGTCAGCGTGCCTGGCCCCAGGGTGCCTCTTGGGTGGGCTTGTTAAGCATCAGTACTGGAGTCCAGGGTTCTCAGTGCCCTCTAGTGTCCATCTACCCATCCTACACTCTCCACTTAATGTGTATTGTCTGTCTCCCACATGTACATGTGACTGGGTGCCCTATGCTGGGTGCTGGGAACACTAAGGGGACATGTTCCTGTCCTCATAGAACTCCCAGCTGAGAAGAGGCAACAAGTATATGAACAGAAAGTGTCAAGAGAAGCTGGCCTAAAGAAGAGCAGGATGGAAGGACACCAGGGAATGACCCACCCTGCCTGGGGTGGGATCAGGGCAGCCCAGAAGGTACAACCTGTAGCTGACTTTGAAGAATAAAGGGGGACTAACCAGGTGAGGAGGTGGCTGTAGGGGCCTGGAGGGCAAGCACAGTTGAGAGTGAGGCATGGAACAGCATGTGGCTGAGAATTGCAAGCACTTCTGTCTGGGAGGAGCACAGGCTGAAGATAGGGGGAAGGCTGCGACTACCTGGAGGTGGGAGATAAGAGCTAGCTCACAGAAGGTTCTAGGATGCCTGCCACTGGGTCATTCATTAGGCACTTAGTGCATGGAATCTTATGAGATGCTTCACAAGCTGGACATAGTGGTGCACACCTGTAATCCCAGAGACCCTGAAGGCTGATGCAAGAGGATGGCAAGTTTGAGACTACCCTGGCCAACTTAGCCAGACCCAGTATCCAGATAAAAAAGGGCTGGGGATGTAGCTCAGTGGTAGAGTACCGCTGGGTTTAATTCCCAGTACCTCAAAAAATAAATCAAATGAAAATAAAAAAATTTAAAAAAGATCCTTTGGGATCACAAATGTCTCTGAGGATCAAATGAAAGAGACTTGATATTTTCTCCTCACAGAATAATATTTTTAATACAATTCCAGGGGTATCAGAGATACTCCTTTCCATGCCTATCTGTGAACCACAGGCTTCCAGAATGCTCTTAGTATAAATAAGGAAACCCTTAGTATGGCCTCCAAGGCTCTGCATGATCTGGCCCCATCTACATCTTCAGTCTCACCTTGTCCCCTTTGGATTCCCCACTCAGCCACATAGGCTTCTTTGCAGTTCCTGGATGTAGCACCTCAGGTCATTTGCCTAGGTCCTTTCCTCTACCTGGAATGCTCTTCCCTTGCTACTGTCACTTTTCGCTTAGTTTAATTTTATTAGTTGGTGAATATCTGTTTCCTCTCACATGGATGGAAGTTTCATCAGAGCAGGACATTGTGTACCCTTAGTTAGTGCTATATCTAGCACCTGGCACAATGCTTGGTCCATGGTATCTATTGAATAAAGAAAATGAAGGTTCCACCCATGCCCCTGTGACTGGGTCAAACTCCTTATCCTCAATTCCTTCTTCCCTTCAGCCTCCTGGGGCATCATCCCATGAGTCTACAAAACAGGCCCAGATATGTTCAAATTCCAAAAGTGACTCCAGATTAAGGTGTCTTTTCCTAGAATTCTTCCCCCATCCCTAAACAAACAGGCTACTCATGGTTCTCTTCATATCCCTGGGAAAGGAGTCAAACTCTTGGGTTCAACTTGAGACTCTTAGTGATGTATGCATTTTGTCTCACTGAATCCTAATAAGAACCCATATGTTAAGAATTGTCATTCCTCTTCTACAGATGAACAAACTGAGCCTCAGAGGGGCTACCCAGCTAAAAAGTTGTAGAGCATGTAGATGTTTTGTCTTACCAGAGAGAGGAAGGGGCTTGCCAGAGGTCACACTGCATCAGTCTTAGAGGCAGGACTAGAATTCCTGTTTCTTAACTCCTGTCAAGCCAAGAGGAAAGTCTGGGACAGAGGTAAAGCCTGTAGGGTGATAACTGCAAATGGGCTCAAGGTGAGCTGCTGTGTGAGAGCTAGAAAAATTGCTCTAAGAGAGAACACAAAGCAGAGGCTGAGGCCAGAGCCCTGAGGGCTGGGCTTTAGGGGGTGGGCATAGGGAGAGGAGACCATAAAGGGCCCACAGATGCCAACCTTGCGGTGGTCCGGAGGGCCTCTTTCTCTCAGCAGCTTTGGCTTTCTGGAGAGGAAGCAGCTGCCTCGGCAGGGAGGCAGGAAGGCTGGCCTGTTGCCTGTCAGCTCCTATTTCTTCTAGATCACTGACCCTCTGGCCCCTCCCAGGGCCACCTTCTGCTCAAAACAGCCAGGGGCCTTGGCTCTGAGGCCATGAAAGGACAGGAGACCTCTGAGCTGTATCTGTGGTCCTCTTCAGGAGCCTCACCTTCTTCAGACCCCAGTGGTTCTCTCCCTTACCCAGTGCCACCTATATGGAGGAGAGAGATTACTGTGGTGGGTAGGAAAGGAACCAGGGCAGCTGGATCCTAGTGAGGCTGGCCCTGTGAACTTCAGTGAGACTCTGCTCTTCTATAGGCCTCAGTTGCCCATCTGTAGAATTAGGCTGGGCAACTTCCTTAGAGGAACAGACTCTTGATTGTGAATGGTGTGTCTTCTGATTTGTACTTTTCTCTTTAGGGAACATTTCTCTAGGCCATTCTAGAGAACAACACAAGAAAAAGTGAGAGTTTATTACAGTGGTAAGGAATATTGGCCAGGGCCCCATCTTGATATTCCAAATGGGTGATTTGAATTTTACTTGATGTGGAGTGTCCCAGAATATCTCCTAAATATAGTCTCTTTAACCATGCTAAAAATTAGGATGTTTGTGAAAAGCTTCTATTGAAAGATTTCTGTATTCACAGTGAAACAACCAAGGGGACATATTCCAGATTTGGGAGTGGCCAAGCTAGGTCCTGATCTTGGGCTTCTGCCACTGGTACTGAACTTCTCTCCATCTCCGCTTTCTCTACAGAAGAGACCTAGTGACACAACTTCTCAGGGTGCTCTGGGAAATTCCAGTGGAGGTGCACATAGGGGGCCCAGCTGAGGTTTGTTTTGCCATAAGAAGTAACGAGCTCTCCAAGCTGCTTCCTCTTAGGAGGAGTTCCCAGCTCTCCTGGGGGAGCAGTGAAGGAGCAAAGTTTCCAGTTGCAGCCTGGCCTGCAGCCCAGCAGGCCTGGCTCCGCCTCCTTGGTTCCTCCTTCTAGGGAAGGGCTGGGGAGGAGGGGGTGGTGACACGGTGGAGGCACTGGCGGGCCAGGGGGGCCTGCCCTTGGGACAGGTCCAGACCCATGGAGCCCCCCAGGAGGAGCAGCAGGTAGGAACCTGGGTCCCATAGCCTGATCCCCTTTCTCCCTGCCCAGGCCCAGACCCAGTCCCTGGGCTGCTGATTCAGCAGCCTCCTAGCTTCCTGGTTCCTGGCTCCTTTCTTGGACTCTTGGAGGCCTTTGGCTCGGGGGAGGGAACCCGCTGGAGTAGGCATGGGCATCTGGGTGCCCAGCTCTGTAAGGCCCTTGGAGCCCCAAGCAACACAGTCTGTGGCCTGGGAGGGGTGCGCTTGGTGGCTGCCCTGGCATGCTGGCCTGGCAGGCACAGCACTGCAGGGTTTCAGCCGCTCCAGCTGCTGAGATCCTCTGATACAAATATTCCAGCAGCCCAAGGATCTCTGATTCTCAGATTCAGTAAGATATCAGGTCAAAGATTTGGGGTGGTGGCTGGCACAGAGATGGTACTTAAGAGACAGTCCCTCTGATGATGATAATCATGATCCTGATTATTCTAGAGCCTCAGATAAGAAGTCTCAGATTCAAAGATTCTCTGTAAGGTTCTAAGATTTGGGCATCTTCAAATTCACAGCAAGTGAGAGAGTGGGCAGCTGGCCTGACCTGCAGCCCCATCTCCTAACTTTTTACTTGGGCTCTTGAATGGTCAGGCCCCTACTACAACCTGCTCTTAGGGAATTGGGGAGGTGGGTGCTGATTGACTCTGGCCAACTGGTGTGACCCCAGCATATGCTGGGTAGGGCAGGGACCAGGCCCTTAGCCTTACTCCTTATTGTCCTTCTTCCTCCCCCTTGCCATTCTCTGGACTTTAATCTTGGGAAGAAGTAGGAGGTAGAGGGGCCTTTGGACTCTGCACTGAGGGGTGGGGGTACAGCAGCTGGGGGGGTGGCATGTGGGCCCTGCCTTGGGGTGGGGGGCTCAACACTGACCTTGGAAGCACATACTCCTGCTTGGAACCTTTCTGTCCTCTGCCTTGCCTGGGCTCTACCCGCCTACTCAGCCCCTAGTCCTAGTCCTATCCTGTCACCAAGACCACCGAGACCTTGTCAGCCTCCTCTGCCCTCACCCATCCTCTGCTCTGGCATTCTCTGTCACTCCCTGTCTTCTCTCTGTGTCTTTTGTCTCACCCTTTCTCTGTCTTCCTCTTTCTCCTTTTCTGTCTCTTTCAGTTTCTCTCTGTCTCTCTCCCTCTGCTCCTTCAGTGTTTCCTCCTTCTCTCACCCCCACCTGGGTTCTTCCCCCTCTTTGGGACCAGAGCCTCTCCTTTCTCCATCCTCCCCTCCCTTCCTGTGAGGGGTCTTCTATAAGGGGAGCCCCCTATATAACTTTTCCCTTTCTTTCATCCCCCTTCCTCCTCCCCTCCTCCCAACCCATGTGGCGTCTGATGTGAGGAGGGCTCCTTTCCCCCTTCCCTGCTGTGGTGTCCCAGCGTCTCTCAGTGGCCCAGGTCCCCACGGAGTCACCTGGAACACAGGAGGCCCAGCCGGCTCTTTCGTCTCTACTGCCCCCTGTTGTCGTTGTGTTCTGTTTGTGGTTCGAGTGCCGTCCTCTCTTTCTTGACTTTGTGGTTTTTTTCTTTTTTCTTCCTTCCTTCCTTCCTTCCTTCCTTCCTTCCTTCCTTCCTTCCTTCCTTCCTCCCTCCCTCCCTCCCTCCCTCCCTTCCTTCCCTCCCTTTCCCTTCCTCCTTCTTCCTTCTCTTCCTTCCTCCCTCCCTCCCTCCTTCCCTGTCTTATCTTCCTTCCTTTTCCCCCTCCCCTCCTCTTCCATTCCCCATCCTCCATTCCTCCCAGCCTTCCCTTTTTCCGTCCCCCACTCACTCTCACTTCCTTGTTCCCATTGCCCATCCTGCCTTCCCCTCCCTCCCTGTCTTTCTCTCTCTCCGTCTCTCTTTCTCTCTCTGTCTCTTACTGTCTCTCAGGTCCACAGCGTCTCATACTCTACACCAGTATTGCTGTCCTACTCAGGTCCTTGACTCCATGAAGCTTACCCCCTCAGGCAGGCTGGCAGAGAGCAGGTAAGAGATAGACCCATCCCTCTCCCACTCCCTCACCCTCCCAGACCAACATGCAATATCATTGCCAGACCCTTCCCCATGTCCCTTAGCCCCTGGTGTGACTGTGGAATGGGTGTCTGAATGTCTGAGTAGAGTACCTGAGAGATCAGGTTAGCAGATCAAAGAGGACATATAGAATTTATTTCTAGTTTATCCTTTTTAAAAGAAATCCTTCCCTAGAGATCTGCCCCAAATGGCAAAAGTGGTTCGTTTCAGAATTTGTGACACCTGAGCTGTTCTGAAGTATGAATAGGAGTTTGCCAGTTAGGTAGACTTGGATGTTTAGGCTCAGGGAAGAATCTATCCACACCTTTGGAGGACATTGTTTCCAAGTTAATTAGAAAACATGCTTTATGTTTTCTACTTAGAATTCAACAAAAGCAAATGTTAACGACGATATCAAAAAGACTAGACCCTTCCCCCATTTGAAAGTTTAAAATACTTGCATTAAAGAGGAAATTAAGAATGGAACTTATAGACTATTTAGAAGAAATGTCATCAATGAGAGATCATATACCAAAACCTATGGGATATGACCATAGGGATTCCAGAGGAAAATTTATAGCCTTCAATGCTTTTATTAGTGAACAAGGCAGAGTAAATTAAATGAACTAATTATTCCACCAGGAAGCTAGAAAAAGAACAACCAAAAGAAAACAGAATAAAGTAATTACTGTAGATAAAGCCCCAAATTAATTAAATTAAAAAAAGATTTGATAAAGTAATAGGTAGCTTTTGAAAACAGCAGCAAACTAGGTAGACCATCCTTTAACAGATACGACTGAGAATAAGGCAAGAACAATAATAAAATAAGGTATGAGGGAGAGGATTTAATCATGGATTCTGAGGAAAAAAATATAAGAAAATGCTTCGTGTGCTTTTATACCAATAATCATGAAAATTTAAATGAAGTTTGTTGTTTTCTAGGAAAATGGAAATTACCAAAATGACCTAAGGAGGGACAGAAAACCCAAATAGAATGGAAAAGGATAGAATAAATTAAAAAGTTGGTCAGTTTTTTCCTTGGAAATTGTACCAGGTCCAGTTGGTATTTTAGTAGTCCTAGTATATGATGGAAGTTCAATTGAGTCTGGAAAGGTCAGATAACAGGAAAACATGGACAGCTTTTCAGTTCATTCTCTAAGGCCAGCCTGGGCAACATGGTGGGATCCCATCTCAAAAATAAAACGGGGCTGGGGGTGTAGCCCTGGGTTCAGTTCCCAGCACTGCAAAAACAAATAAATACATACATACATATATACATACAAAACATAACACACATTAAAAAAACAACATTATAAAAAAGGCTAGTAACTAGAAAGGTTTAAACCAAAAAAAAAAAAAAAAAAACCCAAACTATAGCCTAATCTCACATATTAATAGAGCAACAAATATCTTAAATGAAAGATTAGCAAATGGAATCCATTAGGGTATTAAAAAATATAGCTTGACAAATGAAGATTTTCCAGGAATACAGGGATTGTTCAAAATTAGGAACTCTTATTGTAATCTATTACATTAAGAGATTAAAGAGAAAAGATCATATAATCATCTTCATAAATACTGAGAAATGATCTTATAAAATTACACATCTATTCTCTTGCTACAATGGACTCGTTTGTTACACAGCAATAAATAACTAAAAGAAGTAAACTAGGAATCAATGAAAACTTCCTTAATTTGGTAAAGAATTTTTATCAGAAACCAAAGACAATTGTCAAATATAACAGTGAAACAGTAGATACATTACCACTAAAATTTAGGAATAAAATAAGAATGATTACTATCACTGTTCTTTTATAAATAAATAATGTTTTTGGTGGGGAACAAGGGAGAGTACTGGCATTGAACCCAGCAGTGCTTTACCACTAAGCTATATCCCCAGTTCTTTTAATTTTTTTTTTTTTTTATTTTGAGACAGGGTCTTTCTACATTGCTGAAGCTGGCCTTAGCATTGCAATCCTCCTACCTCAGCCTCCCAAGTCTCTGGAATTACAGATGTGTGCCACTGTGCCCTGCTGCTATCACTATTTTTTTAACTAATAATTTTTCTGGAGGCTTTAATCAATGAGATTTTAAAAACATGTAAGTAGCCTAAATATTAGAAAGAGTCACAAATTTTGAAAATGACATGATTGTCTACTTAGATGATCAAAGAGAATAAAATGGAAATTTATTAAAACTAAATAATAAAATGCAATGCAATGGATAGAAACCCCAAACCATTAACTTCTCCTAATACTAGCAATAACTAGTTAGAAGACATAATAGAAAAAATCCTGCTCATAGTACCAAAAATTCTAAAATTCTATAAAATTACTGGGAATTTTCAAAAGTGGAAAATATTTCTCTGTAGAAAACTGTAAAATTTCAATGAAGACTGTAAGAAGACTTAAGTATATCAAGGATACAACCAATTCCTGGATGGGAAGGCTCAATATGGTAAAAAGTGACATTTCCCCCCAATTTGATTGAAAGATTCAGTGCATTTCTTATTAAAATTTCAATGGTATTTTCTTTGTGAATTGGGCAATTGGATTTTAAAGGTCATTTGGAAAAGTAAATACTCATGAAGTACTAAGAAAAATTTGAGAAAAAAAGAGTAATGAGTGGGAATGCCTTGTTAGCTACAAAAACTTACACTAGAACTTAAAAATGTTATATCCTCATAGAAATAGGATATATAAATGAAAAAATGAAGAATTTTTAAATAAATCCATATGTTGACATGAGAAATTAATTTATGATAGAGAAGACACTCAAATCAGTGGGGAGTTATTAATCAGGATGTGACTATTGGCTCCCGCTTTGGGAAAAAAATTAAGTTAAATCCTCACTTCGTGTAAAAACAATACAAAGAATACAACTTTAAAAGTACTAGAGAAAATCTGGAATATTTTTATAGTATTAGGGTGGAGAAGGCCTTTCAGAGCATGACTTTGAAACCCAGAAGCCAAGCCAGTCACTGTGATATGCTGTAGGTGGTATGTAGTAGGTCCCAGCTACTCAGGAGGCTAAGGCAGGAGGGTTGCATGAGTCCAGCCTGAACAATATAGGAAAACCTCTATCTCAAACAAACAAACAACAACAATATGACTAAAACAATAATGAAGTACCATTCTTAGGTACCAAAATGAAAAAGACAGGAAGGCTTAGGGGAAATAGGATTTCTCAGATACTTTGACTGAAATACAAATTGGCACAGATTTTTTATGGGGCTAATTTGCCAGTTGCCACACAAATCTTAAACATGCCTATTTTTCTAAGTTCAGAACCATATTTAGATTTTCTTGTAAAAATCAACTTTTTTCTACTACTTGCCAGAGGTCTTTTCTAAAACATCCCAATCCAACTGCAAACACAAGCATATGAATATGTATATACCTGTATGTACCTGTGTTTTAGTGGTACCAGGGATTGAACCCAGGGCCTTGCATATGAGCTATGTTCCTAGCCCTGTGCAACTCTGTATCACATACCCTTGTAGAATGTCATTCTCAACCAACTCTTTTATTTTTATTTATTTATTTTTGGTACTGGAGATCAAACTCATAGCCTCATGCATGCATGTAGGCTACCACTGAGCTACATTCCTAGCCCATCAACCCAACTTTTTCTTTTTTTTTTTTTTTAATTTAGAAATAGAGACTCACTGAGTTGCTTAGTGCCTCACTTTTTGCTGAGGCTGGCTTTGAACTCGCGATCCTCCTGTCTTGGCCTCCCGAGCTGCTGGGATTACAGGCGTGCACCACCATGCCCGGCTCAAACCAACTTTTAATTAGAAGGTTGCATGATGTATGCTTCTCAAAATAAAGACAGGATTGCAAGATTAGGAATAATCTTTAATTTTAGCCAATCTATAAAAATGTTAAAAGCAATGGAAATAATTTTATCGGCTCTTTTTTTAAAAAATGTTCATTCCTTTGGCCCTGTAGTTGAACTTTTAGAAATCTACCCTTTAATAGTACTTCCAGATATATACAAAGATGTCAGTACAACATGCTTGTGATAGTGAAAAAGGAGAACAATCTCAATGTCCATCAGTATGGAATAGCTTTTAGCTGATGATACACACACACACACACACTATTAGCAGATTGAAAGTAAAACATAAATATCTGTACACAGTTATGAAAAGACCTCCAAGACTTATTGTTAAATGGAAAAATCAAATTGCAGAACAGGGTAATAGTATGATACTAGTTTTGCAATGAAAAGAACCCCCCTCCATAATGACAATGAAAACATGTTATACAAACCCTTTTATCATTTCAAAATTCCTGTTTTTTTTTTCCTTGGTCCTATTTCCTTGCTAACTCATTTTCCTCCTCCTTTATACCTTTTCCCAGATCTTTCTTTTTCTTTTAATTAGTAACTCATTTGTTCAGCAAGTATTTTCTCTTGCCTGCTTTAGGTTAGGCCTTGTGCTGAATTTTGGTAGGATATTGGAATTAATTGTGTCTGGTCCTACTGACAGGGAGCTCAAATCTGGAAAGGAAGAAAGACACATAGACAGTGACAGCATAATGTGGTTTGGGATAGGACAGGATTAAGCTCAGAAGGCTGCCAGAAGAGGAGCACTTAACCCCATCTGGGAGCTGGGGAAGGCTTCCTACAGGAAGGGGAATTTGTTCTGAGTCTCAAAAGAGTAATAGCTTTCTTTCTCCCCCCGCTCCTGCCAGAAATGGTCTTGTCTAATCTTTGACTCTTTGCAAGCAGGATGACCTCAAGGGGGAAAGAATTTAGTCAATACCTTTATTCAAGTCCAAATTCTTCTACTTACCAACTCTGTGAGTGGGCAAGTAATTTAGCCTCTGAGCCTTTGTTTCCTCTTCTGTGTAATGGGGCTAACTCCTGGAGTTATTGTCAACTCTGGAAGAGCAGATACTACCCATGTCTTATTTTCTTCCTAGCCAAACATGTAGCACTGGATTAGATCTAAAAGCTTTACATGTCTAAGGATGATCCTAGAATAAAGGATGGGCCTGACCATAGCAGGGCTCTGTGATAAGACCAAGAGTAGTACATGGGGTTGTCAGGGTTGCATTATAAGAAGTGCCTGGTCTTGGTGTGAATAATATAGGAGGCAAAATAAGAATAGATGGGTTTGGGCAGGATGGTGCATGCTTGTAATCCCAGGTACTCAGGAGGTTAAGGCAGAATTGCAAGTTTGAGGCCAGTCTGGGCAACTTAGTGAAACCCCATTTCAAAATAAAAAAATAAACATAGGCTAGGGATATAGCTCAGTGGTAGAGTGCCCATGGGCTCAAACCTCAGTACTGAAAAAAAGAGAGTAAGTTGTCTTAGGAAACAGAGTCTAGGTCAGGAGTTCTGGCTCTAGCACTTGGTCCTCTTCTGCTGCTGCTGCTGCCATCTCCTAATCTCACAGCCCAGAGCAGTGAGGCATGGTGGACCACTATTTACCATGCCATATCTGGCAATTTCCATCCCAACTCTGTCACTCATGAGTTGAGTAACCCTGAACAACCCACTTCACACATCTCTGAGCCTACTTCCTTATCTGCTAAAAAAGGACAGAATACTACTAACATTATGGGGTTCATTTACTGAGGAGTAGATGAGATGATTCAGATGAATCCATTCAGAATTTATCTCACTAAGTGTTGTTATTAGTATTTATAGCAGTAGACACTTAATGATGGACAGCTGCAGCCAGGGCCTATTTTGGGGAATGGTTCTTGTCCTCTGTGGGTCCTCAGTCAGATAGGGAGACTGAGAAGGGCTGTGGCAGAGGAAAACACAGTGTGTGTGTGGGGGGGGGGCGATGGTAGCCTAGATGAAAGGATCTGGACCAATCTAGGGCTAGTGCAGATCAACTCAGCCTAAGTCTTAAAGGATAAGTAAGAGTTAGCCAGGGACAGAAGGGTGACACGTGGAAGAGCATTCTAGGCAGAAAGAATAGCATATGTGAAAGAACCTAGATATTATTTATTATTATTATTTTGTGGTGCTGGGTATGGAACCCAGGTTGTTGCACATGTTCAGCAAGCACTCTACCACTGAACTACACCCAGAGCCTGATCTAAAAGTTTCTTTACCTGGAACATATGAGTCCCAGATGGGCTTTGGGAGGCCTATGAACCTCCTGAAATTGGATGCAAAGTGTTGCATGTGTTTAGCTATGTACATAGTTTTTGTAGGGGAGATAGTTCATGGCTTTCATGAAATACGTAAAGGGATTTGTGTCCTTGTGAAAAGGTTGGGAACCAGTGTCGTTGGTGACAGTGTCATGTGAAAAAATTCTAAATAGGAGAGTAATTTGGTGAAAGTCATGTTTTAGAAACATATTAGCAGTCAATATGAAAACTGGATTGTATGCATAGAGACCAGCTGGAAGGCCTAATTTGGGGTATTGGCGTAAAAGAGATGAAATTGAGCAGGGCTACTGTGTTGTACGACTCCGGTAAGCCCCATTCATATAGAGGAATTTTAATTTTGAATTGTGGAATCCAAATCCTTTGACAATTATTAATGAATAATTGAATAATAATGAAGCTTCAATAGAAATGTCAGGGGATATAAACTGTTATGGATATAGGAGGTGGAAAGGGAGGAGACAAGGATGAGTGGACTTTAATAGAAGGTCATTAATAGAAGGCCAGAGTAAATAGTACAAGAAATGGGAACCTCTGTTAATGCACATCCAGCATTCAAAGTCCTTCGTCTCAGACATAATTACTAACTTCCATCCTACTCCTGGTTCTTGGGGATCCCGGGTCACCCTGGAAACACTTATTTTCCTGTGGATTTTGGAGAGTGATTAGTTTGTGAATCAGGTAGTTTCCTGAATAAAGTAACATTGGAACTAGTTGTTCAAGGTCCATAAAAATTTTGAGAAGCCAAGCATGGTGCCTTAGGAATCCCAGCGACTGGGGAGGCTGAGGCAGGAGGATCATGATTTCAAAGCCATCCTCAGCAACTTAGTGAGGGCCTAAGCAACCTAGCAAGACCCTGTCTCTTAAGAAAATATTTATAAAAAAGGCTGATAATGTGGATTAGGAGTTAGGTGCCCCTGAGTTCAATCCCCAGTACCAAAAATAAATAAATAAATAAATAAATAAATAAAAGATTTTCAAGAGCTAAAGTTGGAAGATGAAGGATGCTCTGAGGGTCTACACAAAGCCTGGAGGTGAGAATGGGTAAAGCAAAAGGGGGGCAGAGGTTAACATGCCTCAAGCAGCTGTCTGGGGAGTTCAGACTTGTTATTTTTTCCTTTGGGTAGACAGCTGGGGAGCCATGAGCAGTTCTTGAGTTGGAAAAGTGGTGTGAACAAATTAGCATTTTAGAAGGAAGGGAAACAAGGGAGGAGGCTGTTGCAGTAAACCAAGAAGCTAAGGAAGTAGCAGTGGGGATAGAAAAGAGGAGAGGGACCAAGAGGTGATTGAACAGAAAACTGGAGTCAGAGACTGAGGAAATAATGGGGTTGGAGGGAGAGGTGGAGATGGCTGAGTGTGGACTTGACAGTAAATTGGAGTGTTCAGGCCTACCAATGGATTCATTCATTCATTGAGTATTTATCAAGAGCCAGCCACTGGGTTAGGTACTAGAGATAAATCAGAACAAAATTAGATGCTGGTCCTGATGGATCTTACAGTGGGTGAGACAAATAGTAAGTAAATATATAGAATGTGTCTGGTGTCCCTGATTGCGATGAAGAAAAATAGTGAAGGGGTAGGGAATGTTGGGGTGTTTTCTTAAGAGGGAGGGTCCCTCTGATGAGGTAGTATGTGAACAGAGACTTGAAGGAGGTAAGGGAGTAAGCCATGCACCTATCTGGGGAACAATGTTCCAGATAGAAGGAACATGAAGCCCAAAGGCCCTGAGGCAAGAATGTGCTTGGTACATTTGGAGAACAGCAGGGAGGCCAGTGTGACTGGAGGAAGGTTGAACAAGGGGCCATAGGAGTAGAAAATGAGGTGACAGCAGCCACATTATGTACAGACATTTCGAACTATTTAGGAGGTACAATCAGCAGGATCTAGTGACTCACTTGCTAACTGAGCAGAAAGAATCTAGGGTGACTCTCAGGTGTGTTTTGGACTTGAGCGACTGGGTGTATGGCAATGCCTTTCACCTTAGTGAAATGCAGGAGGCCAGGTTTGCAGTGCTAAAGATGCTGAGTTAGAGGTACCTCTGAGATCTGAAGGCCCTGAGGGCCATCCTGGTCGAGCTGTCCAGCAAGCATTAGACTTGATGTGTCTGGATCCAGGAGAGAGATCTGTGCTGGAAGGAGCCACACCTGAAGTTAAGAAATGTGACAGCATCACTAAAAGAAAGTGTGGAATAAAAGAGGACCAGAGCAGAACTGGGGGAGGGGTTCAGATGTGTAAGGAATGGGCACAGGAAGAGAGATTGTCAGGCTGTGGTGGGGTGGGGGAATCAGAGAGGTAGGAGGAAAGCCAGCCAGGAGTGGGCTCACGGAAGCAGAGGAAGGAAGGGGCCATGCAGAGGAGGGCCTTGTTAAGAGTATCAAATGTTGCAGGGCGGGAGGAGTAAGTCGAGGGTGGAAGAAAGTCTATTGGCTTTAACCATCAGGAGGGCCTGGGCGACCTTCCTAAGAACAGCTTCTATGCAGTGGTGGGCGCATGAGGCAGATTGCAGTGGGTTGAAGAGTTTGTGGGAGGTACTGAAGCAGAGATGGCCAGTGTAGACAAATTTCTCAAGGAGCTTAACTGTGAAGAGGAGAGAGGGACAGAGGGGGATGTGGGGGCAGATAGAGGGTTTTTGTTCCCAGATGGGAGAGACTTGAGCTTCTATAAATGAGGATAGGAAGGAGGCAACAGAGGGGGAGAGGTTGAAAATACTGGAGGGAGAGGGGATGATTGTTGTGGAGGAGGTAACAGGGATGGGCTCCAGAGCCCAGGGGGAGAGACTGGCCTTAAATAGTATAAGGACCACTTCTTTCTCACAGAGAAGGGCAGCAGTGATGGTGGTGGGCATATAAGGGTGTTGAGGGGATTGGTGACCACAATGATTCAGGAAAGTTCAAAGCAATTAACATAATTGTGAACAAGAGCATGGATGCTGGAGCCAACAGGAAGCCCCATGAAACAGACTGGTGGTGTCAGGGGCTACTCTTGCAGGAAGCACCATGAACAGGGTCATGAAATTCAGACAGAATACCAGTAGGCAAAGATCTGTGCAAAAAAAAAAAAAAAAGAATCTTCAGAGGGGAAGAAACAGAATCAACAAAGGCATAGAGACATGAAAAGGCTGAGTGTGCTGATGGAAGCTAGTTTGATAAAGGTTGGCCATGAATGAGTAGGATAACAGTGATACCACTGATAATGACAGTCATAAAAATAGTTACCACGTGTTGGCCAGGCAGGGTGGCACATGCCTATAATCCTATCTACTCCAGAGGCTGAGGCAGGAGGATGGAAAGTTTGAGGAAACTTAGCAACACCTTGTCTCTTGTCTCAAATAAAAGACTGGGTATATGGCTCAGTGGTAGAGCACCATTGGGTTTAATACCCAGTACCACACACACAAAAAGTTAGTTATCATGTGTTAAACCCCAAATTACCCTGTGACAGGTACTTTATCATATTTGAATTCATTTAATCCCACCACGTCATGCAGGATAGATATTGCCTCATTTTGCAGATTAGGAAAATGAGTCCCAAGTTGGTAAAGAAATGGACTCAAGGCCACCCAGCTAGTAGGTGGTGAGGCTGGTATTGAAACTCAGGTCTGCTGACTCCATCTGACAGGAAAGGCCAAGTGGGGCTGTATGATGGGGGAGCATTGAATGCCAACTTGAGGGGTCTGAACTTTATCCAGGAGGCCATGTGAAACCAAGATGGGTGCCTGAGCAGAAAAGATTGGTGCACAAAGGTAGACTTTAGGAAGGGGTACGTGGTCCAAGAAGTTAGAGAGAAGAAACAGGGATGCAGTTTCAGGGGAGGAGGTAGCAGGGGCCTGACCTAGATAAGTGGGAAGTAATCAGTGGGACTGGACTATCATTTGTTTCTCATGACAGCCTTGAGAGGTGTGGATTTTTCTTCTCATTTTATAGATGAGGAATGGAAGACTCAGATGCCCAGGACTTGAGTCCTGGTTCATGTGATCTTGCTGACTCAGTGAGTGTGTGGAACAATGTGTCACAGGGAGCTCTGAGTCCAAGAAGTGTGTGTGTGTGCCACATGTGTGCATGTGCTTGTCTGTCTATCCGATAGACAGCAGTGCCTTCCCCTGCTTGTCTGTTTTCCTCCCCATCTCTTCCTGATCCTCCTATTTCTGAGATTTTATACTTACTGTGTCCCCAGAGCTGAGTAGTCTGGGAATAGGGTATTTCTATTTCCTTGGCTACCCCCCAGAAGATCAGCCTTTTCATTGCCAAGGCGCCTGGTTCACCCCTGTCCTACGTCTGTCCATCCACCCCATTAAACTGTAACCCAACCCCAGTGACTATCACATGCAATCTGGCCTCTGGTACTGCTCAGCAGTACCCTGGGGACAGGCGCTGGTTCCTGCAATAACTCTTCTTCACTGTGTTGGCTGCTTCTGTGTGGGCAGATGGCTACCTTGAGAATTAAATTCCATTCACAAGCAGTTAACAATCCCCACTGTGTTCCCATTGCTATTGTTTGCCAGGCATTTGATGTATGTTCTAGACCTTGCAACAGTTCTGGGGAGGCATCATGAGCCCCATTTTATAGATGAGGAAACTGAGGCTCCAAGAGGGGCAATAACATGCCCAAGGACACATACCCTAAAAGCCAAGAGGCATTTGTAGAGCTGGGATCTGAACCCAGGTCTTTTTGCTTCCCAAACTGTGCCTTTCTGTTCTCCATTTCTAAGCATCTCCTATTTTCCTGATCCTGAGCCTTCAGGAAATACAAATCTTTGTCCTTCAAGGACTGGGTGGATTTCAAGACAGATTTGTCAAGTTTACCCAAAAGACCTAGTAGGATTGAGTCTGAGACCTGGAATTCCAAGAACTCTGGGTTCAAATCCTGACTCTGTCACTTGCCCAGCAGTATAACCTCAGATTATCTAACCTCTCTGAGCTTCAGTTCCCTAATCTCTAAAAGGCTGCTTTGCAGAGTTGTTGCAGGGGTTAAATGAGATGTATACAAAGTGCCAACGTAGAACAGGTTGCTGTTATTCACATTAAAATGAAGGTCGGGCACCTATCAGAGTCAGAAACGAAGTTTATATACTCTGGGGATATCTTAGGACTGAGTCCAGGCTGCGTAAGGGGGAGGGCTGTCCCAGGAGGGGCCCAGCAACAGGCTCCTTGGAGACTGAGTTGGGTATGGCCCTGGATAATCCATCACACTGGCCTCCCCATTCAGACCCCTATCTTAGCCCCACCTCGCAGTTCTGGCCCTTCATGTATCTCCCCTGCTCTGCAAACTAATGCCTCTGCCTCTCTCTGTCACCCGCCCGCCTGTGGCCTCTACCCTGCCCTTCCTGGCCCCAGGGAAGAGGAGGAGGAGGAGGAGACTGAGGAAGAGGAAGAGGAAGACGCTCACCAGTTCTGCTGTCCGGCCTCCGAGTGCAGTAGTCCCTCCTCTCGGTAACTGAGAGGACAAGGGCCATTTTCTATGCAGAAGCAAAAGCCTTAACCAGCCCCCCACCCAGCCCCTGTGGATCCCCCATGGGACCCTGTCCCCTGCTTCAGGAATCAAATGGGCTAGCATTGTGCCCCTTCTTCCCCTACTTCCTTCTTGGAACCCCCTCCCACTACTGTCTCCCCTGGGCTCCAGCCCTGGAATTAAAAAGAGCTGGAGCCCTAGGTCTGACTAAAATGTGGGAGAAGCAAAGCTTGGAGCTTGGAGCTTGGAATCCCAACCCTCCCGCACATGCACTCCCACTTCCCACTTCCCACTTCCCGATTCCCGGGCACCCTGGAGCCTGCCACTCCTGGAGAGGTCTCCAAATGACATCCCAAGGACCTACCTCTGTCCTCTGTGAGCACAAACAGAGATGCAGGGTGCCTAGGGCTCAGAGGACCAGACGGGGACAGGACCCAGCCTGCCTAGATCCCTGTCGTTCGTCCCCTTGCTGTGGCCATTGCTGCCATTTCCTCCACTGCTTGAAGGCCTTGCCCCATGCCCCTTGCCACTCCCATAGTGCTCTGTAAATATGATCAGGAGGAAAAGGCCTTTCAGAGTGTGTGTTGCTGTGTACAAAGGAATTTCCATCAATAAAAGCTGATCTCTTCTCTCTGTCTGATGTATGTTCCACTGACCCTACTTCCCTGTCCCCATCCCCACCAGGGACTTGCCTTCTTTCCTATCCAGGGCTGGGAACAGAGACTGGGAGACAGAGTAGGATTTGATTTGTGGTATTCTCAACACCCAAGAGGCACTCAATAAATAAATGTGCAAATGGCTCCCAACTTGCCCCCTTCAGCCCATTAACCTGTGGCTGTTATGAGCTGGCTAACCTTGGACATGTTCCTTGACCTCACTGAAACATAGTTTCCTATCTGAAAAATGGGGAGGGAGGCTGGATCAGAGGGTCTCCAAGAGCTCTTCCAGCTCTGACATTCTATGAATTTGAGATGCTCTGATTTTAAGAAACCGCACTACGTGCATTTAAGATATGATGATTCTGAGACACATTCCATATAATTCTGTGATCTCTATTTCTGTAATGCCATGATGTTTGGAGTCTCCAATCCTGTAATTTTAAGATTATATGATTCTACAATTTTAAACAAATCTGATAATGGGATTTTAATATTCTATGATGTTAAGATTACTTGATCCTATACTTTTAAGGTTTTGATTCTACAAATTTAGGGATCTCTGAATCTGAAAGGAAGCCATTCGTCCACATTCAATGAGCCTAAATATTCTTTGCACCCAGCTTGAAGCAAAGACTCCTTAGAGACTGTCAGCAAGAGAGTGGATAGTGTGCTAAATTTATGTATTTATAGGCTCCTCACCTTTTATGATGTGTCTGTATTAGGAGCACAGCCAGGAGACCCCAAAGTGGGCTCATACCCTGACTTTCCCTCTCCAAGCCTTTGGTATCAGACAAATCTGAGTTTACCTTCTGGTTCTGCCATCTGTTATATTTGTAACCTTGAGCAAGTCTTCTTCTCCTTGAGCTTTATTTTCCTCCTGAGTGCAGTGAGAATCTATCTACCTCTCTGGTTTGTCATGAAGCTTATTACCAAGAAAGAATGCAATGAGCCCAGCATAGGGGCTAGTACATGCTTGGGCAAGTGTGCCATGATTAGTGGTTCTTGTTTGGATTAAGGTCCAGGTTAGAGTTCCTTTCTTTCCTTCCTCCCTTAGAACCCCTGTCATGTAGAACCTGTAGTTTTTCCAGAACCTCACCTCATTTCCTCACTCACTGCTTCCCTCAGATACTCAACTCACCTATTCATTCACTCATTCATATTCTCATTTCTCACTTCCCTCTCTCTTCTTTCCTTCCTTACTCTCCTAGAAGATATTGCTTGAGAACCGACTGGGTACAAGGCCCCAAGCTAAACACTTTGAGAGATCAAGTAAGACAATGGCTGAGTCCTCCATGAGTTCTCCATCTCTCAGAGAGATGCTGAGGTGGGTAGAGAGGGGTAGCATCTAGGAGGGCTTGCTGGAGGCAGAAGGGTAAGAGTTGGGCCTTGGAGGCTCAGAAGGGTTTGACTAGGTGGCAAGGGAAGAGAAGGCTTTATCCAGGGGGCACGGACCAAATGAGCAAAAGCCTGGTGGAGGGCTCCAGGGCCAGGTTGGGGAATGTAGAGTAGGTGAGTCTAGGTATCCTGTAGCTGGGAGATGGAGATCATTCTACCCTTCATTTGAGTGGAGATAGAAGGAGGTGAAGGTGCTCAACTAAATGAAGAGAGAGGGCAAATCAAGGTTGGATGGCCATCCTGAGAGCCATTGGAGTGGAGACTTTGGGTAGGCAATTGTACTGGCCAAATCAGGCAGGGGACCTGTGCTGTGGGAAGGGGGCAGGTTTATAGCCATTGTAATAAAAATATGTCTCCATGTATCTGCACATCCATACACATATCTTTGTGTGAGGTTGTGCAGGTCTCCCAGTAGCGAGAGATTGTGAGCTGCTGAGCATCTGATAGAATGTGATTATGTGAGGCTGGGTGTGAGGAATTCTGAGAATGTGAGGTCACTTGTGTGAGGTGGTGACTTTTGGTGCCTGGCAGTCTCTACTCATGTGTCTGGTAGATGTAATCACAAGGCTGGGTGTGGGTGGCATTTAAGCATGTGGGGCTATGACTTTTAGGTTGACAGTGTCAGGCAGGATGATCACACACATACAGACACACATGACTTCTACTGTGGTCTTAGGGGACCAAGGTGGCTGCTGAGCAACAGATGTGTGCTAGTCCCTGGCCTGGGCATGGTAGGTCCATGAAGGTGAATCATACCAGGCACTGCCCTTGGGAAACAGGCATGGGGGAGGGGAGCAGGGATGGTCACTTCAAGAGAGAATAACAAGTTAGCTGGTAATAAGAACCACCATGAGCTGGTGGTGGCACATGCCTATAGTCCCAGCTACTTGGGAAGCTAATGCAGGAGGATCACAAGTTCAAGGACAGCTTGGGCAACTTAGTGAGACCCTGTCTCAAAGAAAAAGGAAGGTCTGGGGGTATAGCTCAGTGGTAGAGTGCTTGCTAATCATGTACAAGGCCCTGGGTTCAATTCCCAACACTGCAAGAAAACAAATAGAGCCACCATGATATATGTGTGCACAAGACACAGAGTAGGCAGTACTGATGGGTAGGAGTGAGTCGGAACTGACTTCACAGATGGGCCTGCCTGCTCAGCATACAGCAAGGTAGAGATGAGCTCGCCCAAGCCTATCCAGTCCAGGGTGAAGGGGAGAGAGGATATTCTGAGTAGAAAAAAACAAAACAAGTATATGAGCAAGTATATGAGCTTGCCATGTCATGAAATTATAAGTGCCTGCTGCTGCCAACATTTTGGGTCAGGGTGGGAGGTGAGAGTTCTGAGGCTCCAAATGGGATGTTAGCCTAGAAGATGGGAGATTCTCATCCTGAGGGACCCTGGGCAAGTCACTTTGATTGTCTGGGCCTCAACTTGGATTGTGGAATTGGATGTTTCATAGTCTACCCCAGCCCTGTAGATCTTCTACCCTTAGCCAGCCAAATCCATGAGTCATTACTCTTGAAATGAGGAACTTCTCCCATCTAACTTCAGTCTTTCATGCTTCTTCCTGGATGGCTCCCTCACTCACATACTCCACAAATATTTACCCAGTGTCTGGCCCCTTGCATGACACTGTGGAAAGGCATGAGGAGGTGGAGAATGCAAGGACTTTAATTTGGAAAGACTGCACCGTGCCAGGGTGGGAAAAGCATGAGCTTTGTGTTCAGATACACTTTTTCTCCCCTTTTTTGCAGTGCTGAGGTTGGAACCCAGGGACATGTTAGGCAAGCACTGTAACACTGAGCTACACCACACCCCGTGTGTTCAGATACACTTTTGTTTGATTCCTGGCTCTACCACTGCTGAGCTCTGAGACTTTGGGCAAGTTACTTTATCTCTCCATGCCTCAGTTTCATCATATGTGTTATCTCCTTCAGGGAGAACAACCCAGACCTTGCACGCTAGCTATGCCTAGCGAAAAAGATGCACTCAATAAGTGACAACTATTATGTTTAGGGTGACAGAGAAGCAAAGCTAGATTCCAATCCAGGTCTGTGTGCTTCCAGAACCTGTGTTTGCCCACTGTCTACCCAATCAATCCCTTAGCTGGCCTCCTTCACCCCCCATCAGCTCCTGGGCCAAGTCAGGCTGGGCTGTGGGATTGGGCCACAGAAACAGCTTGCAGAAGACTCTTGGAGAAGAAAGAGATGACTGCTGTCCCTCTACCCCTCTGCCACCTGCCACTGGCTGTGGTCTCCTTGCCCAGTCTTGTTCCAGAGCCTAAAAGTCCCTGGCCCTATCTAGGTGCTTTGACCTTCTCCTCTTGTTTTTCTTGTTTCTCACTTCCAGTCCCCTCCCTCCAGCCTAAGTTGTCATGGGGATAGTCCTGACATCCCTTACTTCCTCTTGCCCTCATCTTATGGTATCCATGGCAACAGCCCCCATTCATTTCCATGGCAACTGCATCCTGATCCCATCCCCTGCTGACTGCCTGGCTCCGGGCAGTGCCAATAAAGGGAAGGAGGGAGTAAAGACCTCCCATTTGGAGCAGCATCCAGGGAGGGTCAGTGCCCCACCCCCGCCATGGCAGGCCAGCCCCAAATCCCTAGGGATCTGTCCTATCCTGCTCAGTTTCTTCCCATCTTAAATCCTTGGCTCACAAGGTTCCCTAGCTCCTCATCTCTCCCAGCTGCTTGAAGACAAGGCCCAGTCTATAAGCATCCTCCCCCAGGAAGCCTTCAAGGCAGCAGGAGGGCTAGCAGAGGCTTGGGGGTCTGAACCTCCCCCACTTCTGCCACTTGCTAGCTATGAGACCTTTGGCAGTCACTTTCCTTCTTGGAGCCTTTTTCTTCCTCTGTAAACTAGGATTCCTAATTCTTCCCTCACGTTTGCCATGCAGATTAAATAATATGTGGAAAATGCCTGACACGGGGAAGGTGCACAGTAAGTGCGAGTTTATTTTTATTCTGCTCAGCCACCCCCAAGCAGAAGGGATCTCTCTCCTGCACTCCCCCAACACTTCCTCTGTTCTACAGCCCTGATAACTTTCCGCTTTGTACTGTGGTTATTTGTGTAATGTGGCTTATTTCCCCCTCTGCAGAGGATGATTGTTTCCCCCACAGAATAGCCCAGCAGACAGTGTACATGGGCACATGTGTGTATGTGTGCATGTGCCCACATGTGTGGTTGTGTCTGTATATGTGCATGTCTGCACATATTCATGTCTGTTTCCATGTGATGGTGAATGTATGCTTTTGATTCTAGGTTTGTTAGCCTTTGGATGTATCTGGTTTTGTACCTGTGTGTGCATGTGTGCGAGTGTGTGTGTGTGTGTGTGTACATGTACAAGCTTAGCTCCTGGCTCAGGGGAGTCCAGAAAGAGAGGGGTCTCCCAGACCCTTTCCGAAGTACAGGAATCCAAAGAAGGAATTACATTTGCTTGAGCTCTGCACAGATGAGAAACTGAAGTATAGAGAGGGAAAGTGACATGCCCAGACTCACATAGCTGATAAGCTGGAAGCCAGGAACTGAAAGCAGGCCTATCTACTTGTCCTCCGTGTGTGTGTGTGTGTGTGTGTGTGTGTGTGTGTGTGTGTGAGAGAGAGAGAGAGAGAGAGAGAGAGAGAGAGAGAGATTGAGATTTTCCATGTGATCAGCATGTACCTGAGTGTTTTGGGGGCTCTGACTTGCAGGATTCCACACCCCCAGCTCCAATTTCTTCAGCCATGTGTGTGATCTCAGAAGCAAGTACTCTCATTTTTTTGCCAGGCCCTCTTATGCCAAAGAGTGGAGAGCTGGGAGCAGCACAGAGCCAGGAGTGGGGAGAGGCAACAAGATGTCATAAAAAGAAAGCCTAGGCTCTGGGTTTGAATCCTGGCTTTCTCAGTTAATAGTTGTGTGATCTTGAGTAAGTTTACACCCCCTCTATGAGCCTCAGTGTCCTCATCTAAGAAATTGGGCTACTGGTGCCTGCTTCAATAAGTTGGGAGGACTCGATGAGCTAATTAAGCCCTTGACCGAAGGATAGAGGTAACTACAGAGCCCTATAGCAGCACAGAGGAGGGGCCTGTAAACCAGTCTGTGTGAAAAAGGTAGAGAGGCATGGAAGGACACACCTGAGCTAAAATTTGAAGGGTGAGCAGGAGGTAGTCAGGTTGGGATAATGAGGCAGGAGTCAGGAGAGCCACTCATGGTCATGTTGAGGAAACTGGAGGTTATCCTATGGAGGATGATTACTATAAAACTGAAGTTAAGTCACATCCCTCCTCTACTGATCTAAATCAGAGCAAAAGCCAGTCTCCTGTGGGCTCAATGTCCTTCATAATTTGCCTCCCCATTACCTCTCTGACCTTACCTCCTCTCTGTCTTTCCTCATTCACTCTGTTGCAGCTATACCAGCCTCTTCACTGTTCCTCAGACAGGCCAGGCACAGTTCTATCTCAGGGCCTTTGCACTGGCTGTACCCTCTGTCTGTACTGCTTTTGCCTTAGCCACATAGCTCACTCCCTCACTTCCATCAGGGTTCTGCATATATGCCATTTCCCCAAAAAGGCCTTCCCTGATCACCACATCTATAAAAACACTTCATGCACTCTGCTTTATTTTCCTGCTTACAGATTATCCCTACCTGAACTGATTTATTTCTTTAATAGTCTGCTTTCTCCATTACAGTATTACCTCCCCAAGGGAGCACTCTTGTGTGTCTTGCTCACTGCATAGAGGGTGCTTAGTAGTTTGTTGAGTGAATTATGGGGAGCTGTGGAAGAGTTTCCATGGGAGATCAAAATGGTCAGATTCATATTTTTGAAAGCTCTCTCTTGCCACAGTATGGAGAAGAGTTTGGAAGAGGAGATTGGAGGATGTGGTACAAGTTCAGGTGAGATTTTTATTAAGCAACCACCTGAGAACATTCACTGACTCCCTTATGCCAGAAGTGTTTCTTGAGCATCTACTCTGGGCCAGGCGCCATGATCTGTGTTAGCTAGGAGATAACCAAATTCTCTTCCTGTGCTGGGATTCTGGGAGCCATGCACACAAATAGCTGTCACGCTTTGCCAAAGCTAATCTGTGCCATAAAAAGAAGGACAGCCATGTGCTGTGTGTGGGAGCTCTGAACAGGATCAGCAATAATTTCTGGCTGGAGGCAGGATTCAGGAGGGCTTCTTAGTGGTGGCATATGACCTGAATCTTGACAGAACCAGGATGTGGGGAATTTCTCAGATTGCACATGGCAGAGATGATGGGGATTGCATAGAAGGTGGAAGGTAGTATATGAGCAGTCTTGGAGGTGGGAGACTGAAGAGCATCGGGGAGAAACAGGATCTGGGCCAGGATGGATGAAATAGGGAGGGGGCTGGCAGCCAGCCCCACAGTGTGGCTTAATGTTTGACAGTGTGGGCTTTGGAATCAGTCTGCCTGGATTTCAATCCTGGCTGTATCATTGGCAGCTGTGTGACAGTGAATACGTTACTTAACCTCTTTGGGCCTGTCTCTTTATTTGTAAAATGAAGATAAATAACAATATCTACCTCATAGGGTTGTTTGGAAAAGTAACCAAATTATTGCATATGAAGTGGTAAGAATGTTAAGTGCTCTATAATCATTGTCTGTTGTATCTTGAAGAGGTCTTAAGTGTCAGAATAAGGAATTTGGGCTATCTCTTGTGGGCAATGGGAGCTATCTATGGATGGTTCATGAGTAGAAGAAACAGTTGATCAAAGCTGAACTCAAGCAGTGTGCTGGGAGGGGAGATGTTTGTGAGATTGGTGGGCAGGTCCTGCAGTCCTGAGGGAAAGAGTCTCTTGGATGATGAGGGTGGGCTGGTTTGGGTTTAACCCATGGATGGTGATGTCAGCCCCCCCACCCCCCACCCCCCACCAGGAGAAAGAGAATTTGAGGTGGAGGGCATTCCCCAGTCTGTTTCTGCTTTGTCCAGGGCAGTGTTGCAGATATAATACTTGGGAGGGTGGAGGATGAGCAGTGGGTGGGAGTTCCCACCAGGGCGGAGCCCAGCTCTGTGACCCAGGGCCTAGCCTATGATTGCAGTCTCCCTACCACACCCAGCCCCCAGTCCCCAGCACAGTGTTCTGCTGAGAGGCTGGTGGGCCTGTTGCAGCTCAAGCTCCTGTGCTGGTAGAGAACTCCCCATCCATATACCCCAGCTTGCCTCTCTGCCCTGTACTCTAGCCTCTCCCAAGTAGGGGCTGAGGAATGGGCCCTTAACCTTTGTACTATCCAAGAACCCCCCAACCATGTGCCCCCAAACCAGACCATTCTCTGGGCCCAGGCCACATCCATTCCCCCCACAACCTCCTCCATTCCTCACTTGCCTGCTTTTCCCCTCCTGAGCCCTCCTTTTGGTTCTCCCCACCTCTGTGGCTCCTCACCATGCCGGCTCAGCTCAGGGCTCCGGGGCTCTGTCGCCACCTGGGTTCCCTGGCAGCCTGGTTGCCATGGCACCGTGGGAGCAGGTCTGGCAGAACAACAGCTCTGGGTAACCCGGGTAGGCAAGACCCGGGGCCCAGCTTCTGCCACTCTTCGGCCTCGAGACCCCCTTTCCCTCCTCCCCAGCTGAGCAGAGGAGGCCATGAGAAGAAAGAGGAAGCTGCCCCGCAGGGCAGCTCTTTACCTGTGAGGATGTTGGATGGGAGGCACCTCCCACTTTCGCTGAGCCCTCGCCCTCGCCCTGCCCTCCCAGCAGCAGCAGTAGCAGCAGCAGCCCTGGAACCCTGGGAACTGGCCAGACCGGGCCTCCAGGCTGCCAAGGGCAGGGGCGGGGCTGCAGGAGTAGGGCTGGGTGGGGGAGGGGAGAGTCTGGGTGGGCAGGGTATAGGGGTGGGCCTCGGGCACCAGGGAAAAGGGTTGGGAGGGGATGACACTCCATGGGAACTGGTCTGGTGTGGTGCTGAGGATGGCACTGGGAGGAAAATCACAGCACACTGTGTCCGAGATAGGGCTCACCAAGGGATGGAGCTGGGAGGGCATAGGTCTGGGGAGGGGGAAACTAGCCCATGGGAGGAGAGGAGAGTTTGAGGCTGGAGCTATTAGGGGACTTTTTTCTTTTAGGACTATTAGAAGAAGAAAAAAGGGCTAGAGAGGACGGGACTGGGAGGAGACTGGTGTGGGGATAAGGCTGTAAGGGATGAATAGGACTGGGGGCAAGAGAGCCTTGAGGGAATGGCATCAGAGAGGATGGGAGAGGATGGCATCAGAGCTACAGGGAGAGAGAGATCTAAGGGTTGGGGGCAGAAGGGGAATGAGGAAAGGACTGAGAGCTAGAAGGCTTGACGGGAAGGGACTGTGGGGGCAGAGTGAGGAGACAGCTTGAGGATTAGGACTCCCCTTTAAGTGTTGGGGTCCCTGTATCTATGAGGAAGCAGGGAGAATGGGATTGGGGGCAGGGATTTGGTTCACTCACTCTCAGTCTGGCCCAGCAGGCCAATCTCCTGTTCCCACATCCTGGCTCATCTTATCTCATCCCCACAGTGTGGAGGGTGATGCCCCGGGCAGTGACCTGAGCACAGCAGTTGATAGTCCTGGGAGCCAACCCCCCTACCGACTGAGCCAGATGCCCCCTACCAGCAGCCACATGGGGGGCCCCCCTGCTGGGGTGGGCCTTCCCTGGTCTCAGCGGGCACGCCTCCAGCCAGCCAGTGTGGCCCTGAGGAAGCAGGAGGAGGAGGAGATAAAGCGCTCCAAGGCCCTATCGGACAGCTATGAACTCTCCACAGACCTGCAGGACAAGAAGGTGCAGAAGATATGGCTCTCTGGTTGGGAATGGAAGTGGGGTACAAGAGAGAACTGAGGGAGGGGTCGGGATATGGAGCTTGAGGGTGGTATCCAGGGAGGGATGATAAAACTAGAATTGGAAAAGACTGGCTCCAGGACCCTTTACCCTCCTGAGGACTCACTCATTTACCACCCATCTACTGAGTCTTGTATTCACTCAGCAAGCATTATTGAGCTCCCTGCCCAGGTCCTGGAGACCTGCCCCCAGTCTTCAAAAACATTCATTAGCACACACGTCCGTTGACAGTTTCACAGTATGATATAATATATTGTTTAGCTTTTTGTTTTGAAAAAGGGGAGGGAGGGGACAAAATACTACATATGGGAAAAAAGAAATCTGGAAGGGCATACCAAAATGTTAATTGTGGTTATGCCTAGGTGTTTGGACTTTAGGAAAACAAACCTACCTATCTCCCTTCCTCCTGACTTCTTTCCTCCCTGCCTGACTTCCTTTTTCTCTCTTTCCTTCTCTTCCTCTCAATTCTTTCTTCTTCCTTCTTTCTTGAAACTTCTTGCTCTTCATTTCCTTCCTTTCCTTTTTTGGTTTCTCTGATTTTTTTTCCTGCCTTTGAATAATCAATGTATACTTCTTATAAATGAAAACAATAACAACATAGTCCAAGCCCATGTGGCCAGTACTGAAATTCAAGAGAATTAGATTGGCACATCTGAGCAACTGTCAACAGCTAGCTGTGACTCCAATGGGGATGTGCTTGAAGGCCCAGGGCATAAGCCTGTAGCGTCTTTCTGACCTTGTTCCTCTTGGCCTTCCCCTGTCAGGTGGAAATGCTGGAGAGGAAGTATGGGGGCTCCTTCCTGAGCCGCAGGGCTGCCAGGACCATCCAGACGGCCTTCCGCCAATACCGCATGAACAAGAACTTTGAGCGGCTACGCAGCTCAGCTTCAGAGAGCCGCATGTCCCGCCGCATCATCCTGTCCAACATGCGGATGCAGTTCTCCTTTGAGGAGTATGAGAAGGCACAGAACCCAGCGTACTTCGAGGGCAAGCCTGCCTCGCTGGACGAGGGTGCCATGGCTGGTGCCCGGAGCCACCGTCTTGAACGGGGACTCCCCTATGGAGGCTCTTGTGGTGGGGGCATTGATGGTGGTGGAAGCTCTGTCACCACATCTGGAGAGTTTTCTAATGACATCACAGAGCTCGAAGACTCCTTCTCCAAACAGGTCAGGAGCCCTGAAAAGGGCCTTTCTTCCCCATCCCCAGGCTCTGGCTGCTTCTACTGCTTTTTGCTCATATTCCCAATTGAAAGGAATTACACTGCTGAGCATTTCATAGCAATAAATAACTACAATCTGAGTTGGGACTGTGAAAGTGATGAGACAGAATTGGTGAGATAAAAAAAATTACATTGCTAAAGCAAGCCAGTTAAAATATGGGTGTATAGGACAAATAAGAAAATAAAAGTTATCACTATTTGGAACTTGATCTGCTATCATAAAAACTAGAAGGTAATGAGCTCTTACTGTGTGCCAGGCACCATGTACGCCTCCTAACAGACCTGTAAGATAGAGATTATTATCCCCATTTTTCAGAGGAGATTGAGGCTGAGGCACTGGCCCTGGTACTTGTTCAGAAGGATCTCCCAATCTGGTGGGAAATAGCAGACATATGCATTCTACTATTTCCTGAAATAGAGTGTGCTCAAAGCCATGAGGAAGGATTCTATGAGGACCACAGAAAGCTTCTTGGAGAAAACAGCTTTGGAAATGGGCCTTACCAGACTGAGAAGATTTAGCAAGTTAGAGATAATTGAGGGGTGTCGCTTGCAGAGGCATTGCATCAGCAAAAACATGAGAATGTAACTGGCACTGATGGGAGTGGGAGATCATTCTAGGCTTGGGGTGTGTCAGCATAGCTGCCCAGGTATGAATCTAGTTCTGCCATTTCTCAGCTGTGTGACATTAGGCAAACAGTTTAACCTCACTGATTTACTTATTTGTTTTGTGGTACAGGGGATTGAACCCAGGGGTACTTTACCACTAAACCACATCCCCAACCTTTTTTTTTTTTTTTAATTTTGAGGTGGGGTCTCACTAAATTGCCCAGGCTGGCCTTGAACTTTCAATCCTCCTGCCTTAGCCTCCTGAGTTGCTTGGATTACAGGCATGTACTACCATATTCCAGCAAGCCTTCTTTTTAGAGTGGTTTTTATTTTATTTCAGGGTTGTTTTTTTTTTTTTGCAATGTTTTGAAGATTCATTTCAAGCTGAGCACAGTGATGCACTCCTGTAATCCTAGTAACTCAGGAGGCTGAGGCAGGAGGATTGCAAGTTCAAGGTCACCCTGAGCAATTTAATGAGACCCTGCCTCAGAATAAAAAAGGGTAGGGGATATACATCAGTGATGATTCCCACTAGCCTCCCTGCCAAAATGAAGATACATTTCAATTAGGTAACCCATATGGAAGCACCTAGTACATGGTAGCTGCTAAGTACATGTTAGGTTTCTTCCTAAACCAAGGAGGTGGAGTTGGGGATGTAGCTCAATGGTAGACCATTTGCCTAGCATGCACAAGCCCCTAGCACCCTCTACCTCCCAAAAAGGAATACCAAACCAATGATGTACTTGTTAGAAATTGAATGAATGAAACTTTATAAGAGAAGAAATAACTCTGCTCTATACTCTGTGATCTGGTCTTGCCATCAGCCTTCCTTAGAGCTAGTAAAGAGGTGGAAGAAAGTAGTATTGAAGCAAAGGTCTATATCATTCATCTACTCATTCATATGGAAAATATTTAATTAAACATCTCTTCTGTGTCAAGCAATATATTGAACTGAGCTAAAAAGAGAAGAACCAGAACTGCACCCATCCCTCAAGGGAAGAATAGAGAATAAGGGATCACAGTCTGGTGAGAGAGAGAGAGGAACAAGGCCTGGTCCCAGCTGTGGTGCTATACAAGTCTGATGGGGAAGTGTGTATCACTTATCTATTGCTACGCAGCAAACTACTCCCAAATTTAATAGCTTAATACTGCCCTTAGAGACTGTGCTTAAACAACAAACATAAATTATCTGAAGCCATTTCTTTTTGAGGGCCAGGAAGCTGGGAGGGGCTTGGCTGGATGGTTCTAGTTCAGGATCTCTCATGAAGCTGTGGTCAAACTGTGTGGTAGGATTGCAATCTCTGAAGACTGGACTGGGACTGACAGGTCTACTGCTTTCAGGCTCACTTACTTGGCTGTTGGCAGGATTCAGTTCCTCACCACATGGTCCTCTCCCTGGGACTGTTCATGATATAGCTCCTCCAAGGTGAGGGGTCTGAGAGACAGAGAGAGAATACAAGCCAGAAAGAGAGTGCTCAAGATGAAGCCAGTCTTTTACAACCTAATACCAGAAGTCACATGCTTTCACTTCTACCATGTGTTACTGGTTACACAGACCAACTGTGGTATAATGTGGTACCTGAGGGTGTGAATACCAGGAGTGGATATCTGTAAGGGCCAGTTTGGAAGCTGAATACCACAGGGAGGCAGAGTTCCCAGGTGTGGTCCAGATTCTTAAGGCTAAATTGAATGGGTTTCCTAAGAAAGAGCACTCTGGGAGCCCAGGATTTTGGTTTTCCCCAGGGGGATGGCAGAGGCAGGAATGTGGCTTGAATCAGGGAGGAGGTAGTATTTGGCTTGAGTCTGTATGGATACAAAGTAGATATTGGGGTGTCTGAGAAAGGATCTTGTGGTCATTAGCCTGAGCTCTTGTGAGCTCACAATGGCTCCCTGGGAGTTATTTTATAAACCATAAAGAACCTGCCAAGGGTTGGGGGAGGGGATTATACTTTCTTGACCTACCCACCAGGAAGATTCCCCCTCTTTTCCTCCCCTCCTTCCCTCCTTCCCTCCCTTCCACCATTCTTCCCTTCATCTTCCCCCCCCAACCCTGTCCCTCCCTTTCCCTCCTCCCCTTCCCCTCTGTACAGGTAAAATCTCTGGCTGAATCCATCGACGAAGCCCTGAACTGCCACCCATCAGGGCCTATGTCAGAGGAGCCAGGGTCAGCCCAACTGGAGAAGCGGGAGTCAAAGGAACAGCAAGAGGACAGCTCAGCCACGTCCTTCAGTGACCTTCCCCTCTACCTGGATGACCCAGTTCCCCCACCATCCCCTGAGCGACTGCCCAGCACAGAGCCCCCACCCCAGGGCCGGCCTGAGTTCTGGGCACCAGCCCCGCTCCCTCCAGTTCCTCCACCAGTGCCACCAGGGACCCGGGAAGATGGTAGCCGTGAGGAAGGCACTCGCAGAGGTCCAGGGTGCTTGGAGTGCCGGGATTTCCGGCTGCGGGCTGCCCACCTTCCCTTGCTTACCATTGAGCCTCCTAGTGACAGCTCTGTGGACCTGAGTGACCGCTCAGATCGCGGCTCTGTCCACCGCCAGCTGGTATATGAGGCTGATGGCTGCAGCCCCCATGGGACCCTGAAGCACAAGGGGCCACCGGGCAGGGCCCCAATCCCGCACCGCCACTACCCAGCCCCTGAGGGCCCAGCCCCAGCCCCACCAGGGCCCTTGCCACCAGCCCCAAACAGTGGCACTGGGCCCAGTGGTGTGGCTGGGGGTCGGAGGTTGGGGAAATGCGAGGCAGCAGGCGAGAACTCTGATGGTGGAGATAATGAGAGCCTTGAGAGCTCCAGCAATTCCAATGAGACCATCAACTGCAGCTCTGGCTCCTCTTCTCGAGACAGTCTGAGGGAACCTCCGGCCACTGGTCTGTGCAAGCAGACTTACCAGCGGGAGACAAGGCACAGCTGGGACTCGCCAGCCTTCAACAACGACGTGGTACAGAGGCGGCATTACAGAATTGGCCTCAACCTTTTCAATAAGTATGTGCCCCCTGTTCTAGCCTCCTTACTTACTTACTTATTTACTTACTGTTCTAGCCTCCTTACCCTGCTTACTCTGCTAGTGGGCACTTTGGTCCTTGGGATTGAGCTCCAAGCAGCAACCTTGGTTCTACTAGCCTCTCATTTGGTAGAATGGTGTTTTTTCCCAGCTGTTCAGGGAAGAGGATTGAAAACAGAATGGCAGAGTAGAGAGACCCCCAGTACACCCGGGTTCAGGTCCTAGTGCTGCCACTGACTGACTGTGTGATCTTGGATAGATGTTTTCCACTAAATGAATTCTGAGCCTTATTTCCCCACCTCCCCTTTTCAGAGAGGAAGCAGTCTGGGTTATAAAGAGCCCTAGTCTGGGAAACAGGAGACCAAGACCCTTTGTCTGCCTTTGGCCACTCACTATGTAGCCCTGGGAAAGGTGTGTTCCTTCCTTGGGCTTTGTTTTTTCCATCTATCTATAAGCAGGGGGGTGTATTTGGGAGGTGTTGGGAGGACAGAGTGGTGTGCTAGACTACTCAGTGACCGTGACTGAGCTCTTTCTGGGTGCCTGGTCTCGTGCCAGGTGCTTAGGAGTGGGTTGGGAATGTGGCATTTGATGAGAAAATAATTCAAAAACATTAGCTGCAATTAGAAAATGTTAGCTGTAATGGAAGGCATTAGATGTAATGTCTCACATCTTCATAGTCTGTTAAACACTGCCACCTATATTTAATTCTTAGAGTAACTCAGCAAGTTGGGTAGTTATGTCCCTATTTTATAGACAAGGAATCGAGGCTCGCAGAACTAAAGAGGATTATTCACAGTCATACAACTGGGAAGTGATAGATTTGAAACTCCTAGAATACCAGTGTCTCCCAAATTTTAGCCTTCTGGAGAGCTAAGGTTCTAGGGCTCTGGATGTGGGATAGCTCCAACCCAGATTTTGGACTGGCTCTCTAGAAACCTAAGGAGCACCTTGCCTGTAGAAATACTAAGGCTGGGTGATACCTACCGGGATGAGAATATGGGACATGGAACAAAGTGACCCCTTCACTTCTTCTCAAACCTGAGGATGTGTGACTCAGAGAGACCACCTTGTCCTCTTCTCAGGCCTTTTCTCAGGACTCCTGGTACCTGCTAGAAATATCAAAGCTCCTGGCATAAAGCTGGCTCTCATTAGATACTGATTTTCTTCCAACTGTGGTATGATTCCAGTGAAGGAGGCAGTTGGGGTGAGGAGACCTTGGAATTTTGAAGCTCTGTGAAATGAGCAAGTGGTTTCCTCTCTTTTAGGCTTTAATTTTCTCATCTGTACCATGAAGGGATTGGACCATATTATAGATTTGATATCCTTGGTCCTCTGAAGCCATTGTTAGTTGGGCCCCAAATTAGTTCTAGAAATGGGACAGAGGACAAAGTTCTAGAATGACTGTCATCTCATCCACCTCCTCTCTTTTTACAGGAAGCCAGAGAAAGGTATCCAGTATTTAATCGAGCGGGGCTTCCTGTCAGACACACCAGTGGGAGTGGCTCACTTCATCCTGGAGCGGAAAGGCCTGAGTCGGCAGATGATAGGGGAATTCCTAGGGAACCGGCAGAAGCAGTTCAACAGAGACGTGTTGGAGTGAGGACCCCAGCATGGGGCAGGCGGGCTTGGGATTCCCAGGAAAGGAAGCTAGCAGGGAAGAAGGGGACAGCTCGTCCTTGTTGATCAGATAAACTTTTCAAAACAGGATGAATATATCTTCCTGCTCCCTTATACTTCTGCCACAAAGGAATCTGATCTATCTTGATCTTACTTGGAAAGTCTACTGAGTGACCCTGGGCAGGGCATGCTCATCCTATGTCCTGCTTTGGGCCTCAGTTTTCCCATTTCTGGAATGAGTGGATTGATGGATAGGATCCCTAGTGACCACCTGTCCTGCCTTGATTTTCTGGGATGAATTTATTTTACACATTCTGCCCTTAAATGTTTAGCCCACAGGTCTTGATTTTAGAAATCTGTTGGTGGGGATATTAGTCCATTTGAGCAGGTCAGGGTGGATCAGAAGGGTTTGTGTGCGTGTGTGTGTGTGTGTGTGGGGGTGTGTGGGTGTGTGTGTGTGGGTGGGTGGGTGGGTGGAAGAATTGAGAATGCTGCATTCCCTTCTTTGTTCCTCAGCTGTGTTGTGGATGAGATGGATTTTTCTTCCATGGATCTGGATGACGCACTCCGGAAGTTCCAATCCCATATCCGGGTTCAGGGTGAGGCCCAGAAAGTGGAGCGACTCATCGAAGCTTTTAGGTATGCCAGCTTTCCTCTCCTGAAGCTGTCCCTCTCCACTTTGGGGATCCATGTAATGTATGTCTACAAGTCACTTCTCTGAGCCTCATACTTTTCTCACCATAAAACAGAAACAATAAAACCTATCTTCCAAAGCAGTTGTGAAGATCAGAGGTAGTACATATAAAGTATCTAGATCAGCATCTGTAACATGGGCATTTAATAACAACACCAGAAATAAAAACTAACATTAATGGGGTTGGAGATGTAGCTCAGTGGTAGAGCACTTGTCTAGCATGCACAAGGCCCTGGGTTCCATTCCCAGCTCGGCCAAAAAAACAAAAAAGCTAACATTCATGGAAGACATCCTAGGTATCAGGCACCAAACTGGACACTCTACATGATTATTTCATTAAATACTTAAAAACCACTCTATGGGTAGGTGCTTCTATTATTCTGATTTTGCAGATTATAAATTAACTTGCCCAGGGCAGTGAGTAAGGAGTGGAACCAGGATTTGAACTTAAGTATGTCTGACTGCACAGTCCATCATGCCCTTAACCGTTATACATTACTATAAATGCTTTAAGGATCAGACAGGTGTGGGTCTGAAACCTGCTCCACTCCTTTGAAGTATTTAGAGGAGAAACAGAAGAGTTGCTGAGAACTTGTTTCCCATATGGGAGAAGGATTTGCTTTGAAGTCAGAAAGATATGGCTTTACCATTTACCAGCTGTATTACCTTAGGCAATTTACCTCACCACTTGGAACCTGAGAGAGAGAGAGAGAGAGAGAGAGAGAGAGAGAGAGAGAGAAAGTGAGAAAGAGAGAGGTAGGCTGAGGCAGGAGGATCGTAAGTTCAAAACCAGCCTCAGCAACTTAGAGAGACCATAAGTAATTTAGCAAGAACCTGTATCCAAATCAAAAATAAAAAGGGGTGGGGATGTGGCTCAGTGGTTAAGTGTCCCTTGGTTCAATCCCTGATACCAAAAAAAAAAGAAACAAAAAAGAAAAAGAAAAATCAAGAAAGAGAGGGGAAGAAGGAGAAAAATGGCTACTTTACAGGATTGTGAAAAGATTACATGAGACAATGAACAATACATAAAATGGGAAAGCTCCAAAAAGATAGTGATTGTTGTTTTTACATGTTAGTCTTGGGAGATCTGAAATGAACAGACCCAGAAGGCTAAGGAAGTATTTCTTGGAGAAAAGTGTTGGTTCTGCCAGCCTGGGCAAATGGTGGGTAGGTAGAGATTGCTGGTACCTGAGTTTGGACTTGACCCCTCCTGCCCTACAGCCAGAGGTACTGTGTCTGTAACCCAGCCCTCGTGCGCCAGTTCCGGAACCCAGACACCATCTTCATCCTTGCTTTTGCCATCATCCTCCTCAATACCGACATGTACAGTCCTAGCGTCAAGGCTGAGCGGAAGATGAAACTAGATGACTTCATCAAGAACCTGAGAGGTGACCAGACTTATCATCAGCTTTTCCTACCCTTTGCCTGTGAAAGGAAAGTGGGTGGGGTGTGAGGTGGGGGAAGGATGAGGGAGATCCCAACTGTTTTTAGAAATTAACCTGTGTGGTGTTTCACTTTCTGTCAAGGCTGAATATCTCCAGGGCATTCACTTTTAAATTCACTCAGAGTCATTTTAAAAAGGGCTGGGGATATAGTGCTTGCCTAGAATGCATGAGGCTCTGGGTTCCATCCCCAGCAACACATACACATACACACAAAAAAATTGTTATTTGCCCATATACTCATCCACACACTGAATATTTATTGAACATCTTATATGTACCAGGCTTCTAGGTCCTAGCATTAGAGCACTGAATATGATAGATAAAAGTCCTGGCTCTTACATTATTTCACCCAGTCATTTACTTATCCATTCTTTGCTCTCTCCTTCCTTCTTTTCCTTATATATACCCATAAAGACTCATTTATTTTATGTACCCTTTCCTGCACTCACATATTCATTTATTCACTCAGCCACTAGTCAGTTGATTCTTAATGTGTGCTAGGCCCTATGATGGGTGCCAAGGACAATGGAGGAGAGTCTGCCATATTCCCTGCTCTGAGAGAGCTCCCCATGTGTGGAAGAGACTGACTTGTAGTGCCCAGATAACCAACATAAGACAGATACTGAATAGTGATATTAGAAAAGCCAAAATCCAGTCAGACCTCGAAACAGCTCCTCCGGAGAGCCTACCTCCAACTGGCTTCCTGGAGGATTTTATTTTAAGTTGAGCCCTAAAGGCATGGATAAGGAGACAGAATAGATATAGGGGAGGATAACTAGTAGGAAGAACAAGGAAGGCACAGTGGGAGAAAAATGTAAAGTTGTTTAGAGAACAATGGAAATGGGGTAGATGATAGGTTGAGAAGGTCAGATGGAGCTACTACCTGAGGGCATTGAATGCCAGATGAAAGGTGTCACTTTGACTTGTTATTCTTGGTTTATTGTATTGATGTCAAGCCCTGCCTCTCACCAAAGAGCAGACTGCTAAAAATGGAAACAGAAATGAAAGAAGAAAATAGAGTTGGGCGTGGGGGGGAGCCAAAATCAAGACAAAGTTGCTGAGCATCAGGGTCTGTACAGTTAGTAGGCTTTAAACTCACTGACAGCTAAAGTGAAAAAGGCAATATGGTGAAGAGTATTCCTTTAAGCCAAGTACCATGGTGCATGCCTGTAATCCTAGTGATTCTGGAGGCTAAGGCAGGAGGATCTTAAGTTCAAGGCCAGCCCCAGCAGCTTATCGAGACCCTGTCTAAAAAAAAAAAAAAAAAATTAAAAAGAGCTGGGGATGGATGGTAAAGTGCCCCTGGATTCAATCCCTATTACTAAAAAAAAAAAAAAAAAATGTTCCTTTAGCACCTGTCCCAGGAGTAGGCGTGGCATTTCCAAAGGAGACATCATTTCCTCTAGCAGAAGGTTTAGAAAGAAATGAGTGGGTTTCACTGAGCAGACAATCAGGAGGGGAGAAGGATGGTAGACTTAGGAGGAGGGAGTTAGATCAGAGGCCATCTGGAGCTGTCTATGAAAATCCTGCCATTATTCATTCATCTATTCCCTACCCCCAATATGTATGTACAGTCAGCCCTCCATATATGCGGGTTCAACATCTGTGAATTCAACCAACTACAGATCAAAAATATTTGAAAAAAGTTGCATCTGTACTGAACATGTACAGAGTTTTTTCTTGTCATGATTCCCTAAACAATGCAGTATAAAAACTATTTACATTGCATTTATATTGTAGTAAGTGTAAATAATCTAGAGGTGATTTTGCATATGCTGGAGGATGTGTGTAGGTTATATGCAAATGATATGCCATTTTATATAAGAGACATGGACATCCTCAGATTTGGGTATTGATAGAACCAATCTCCCTTGCATATAGAAGGACAAATGTGATTCTAGAGGCTATGTGGGAAGGGGATGTCTGTGTGTATTTCCCCTCTAATTATTGAATAAATAAAGCAAACAAATGAAAGTAATACATGCTCACTTTAGAAACTTTGGGAGCCTGGGAATATAGCTCAGTGGTAGAGCATGTACTTAGTATGTATGAACTCTAGTTCGATACCGAGTGCTGCCAAAACAATTTTTTTTGGAAAATATAGAAAATGTCTTTTTATGGTCTCAAATTCTGTCATTAGAGCATCCATGTTTAATATTTTGGTATATTCTGGTCTTTTTTCCATGCATATGTAACTTTCTATATAGTTAAGTTCATGTTATACATGCAATTTATTATCTTACTCTTTTCACTTAACTTGCTATAAGAATTTCCCCATGCTACTGAAATCTTTTTGTAAATGCCAAGTTTTTAACATCTGTATATTATCTTATTAAATAGATATATAAACCTTTACTTAACTGTTTCTCTCCTGTTAGAACTTAGGTTGTTTCGGAGTTTCCTAATAAGTAGCATTTTGTGAACATTCTTGGACATATATCTTGCATGTTATTTCTGAGTAATTTCTCAGGGCAGATTCCTAGAAGAGGAATCACTGGCTTTGGATATTTAGGCTTTTGCCAAACTACCTTCCATAATAGTCATGTTATTATACATGCCCAGTTCTCTACACTGGATATTATTTTTGCTAATTTAGAAGGTAAAAAATAATACTATATGATTGTCTTAATTATAGTGTGTTCTGGGCTGTTTAGACAAAGTCCCTACCCTAGGAAAGAAAGCAATTTGCTGGTTTATTGAAGGGCAGCTTCCCTGCCCCAATCCTGGTCAAGGAATCAAGGGTACCCAATTAACCCTTGGTCCTAACTATTATCATGGTCCATATGTAGGTGTGGGATATTGTGGAAAACCCCTACCAACCACTCCCTACATTTATGTGACATATCCTGGGGTTACTCCCCTCATTCAGGGGTTGACAATGGTGAAGACATCCCCCGAGACCTCCTGGTGGGCATCTACCAGCGCATCCAGGGACGCGAACTACGGACCAATGATGACCATGTGTCCCAGGTGCAGGCCGTGGAGCGCATGATTGTTGGCAAGAAACCGGTAAGTGCCCTGGGAGGCTGCAGAGGGCCAGGGTTCTGGTCTTTCTCCACCACTATGTGGTAAGTCACTGTCCCTTATGAGCCCAAGGTTCCCTTCACCTACAAAATGGAGTGAGTGATAATGCATTCCTTGGGGTGGGGACAGTGTTGCAGATGGTGCAAGGCCCATAGCGGTTGCTATATAAATATTAGCATCCTTCCCACCTCTGGGTTTGCTTGCCCACTCCAAGTAAGGAGCCAAGCTAATATTAGCTGAGAAGCAGAGCAAGAATACACTTTGGTCAACAAACATTTATGAATGCCTTTCCACTGAGCTCAGCATTTCACAGGCCCCCGGAGACAAATGTAGGAATCAGATATGGTCTCTGTCCTTAGGGGCACTCAGAGACCAATGGGGTTGCCAGACAGACATTTATAATACTTCCACCTTATGGTCTAGTTTAGGGGAGTAAAAAGGAAGGAGAGGCCATTTTCAGCATGGGTAAATTAAGGAAACCTTAGAAGGAAAAACTTTGGAATTGGAATTCGAAAGAAGGGTGGAATGTGGCCATGTGGAGCTGGACAGGAAAGGCATTACAGACAGAGGGTGCTACAAGGAACAAAGCAAGGTGTCAGAAAAGCTGGAGCTTTATAGTCTTTGTGTCAGAGTGGCACATTTTATCAGAGGTACAATTCCTCTTGCGATTGAATGTTAAAGTGCTGGGACCCTGAAGTTGATGGGCTGGCCTTGCTGACACTATTTCTCCATGCCTGTCCAGGTCCTGTCTCTTCCTCACCGTCGACTGGTTTGCTGCTGCCAGCTCTATGAGGTGCCAGATCCAAACCGCCCCCAGAGGCTAGGGCTGCATCAGCGGGAGGTCTTCCTCTTCAATGATCTCCTAGTGGTATGGGCACAGTGCTGAAGGAGATGGGAGGGAGTTGGTCAGCTTGGCTGCTAGATCTGTGTAAACCTTGTTGACATTGGTGTGTGGAGCATGGCGGGTGAGGTGCTCTACTGTGCCATCTGCATAGTCACCAGCAAGGCCCAGGTCTTCTCTGCTTCTCCTTTTCCTCATGGGTTCATTTGTGGGTTGCCATGGCCACAAAGAGGCAGAAAATGGTTGACATACAAATTTGCAATATGGAAAGTGGTAGGAGAGATGTCCCTGTTCATCTTAATAGCCAGGAAGGTTGTGTGAAAAGAGGTGAACTGTGACCCTGGAATCAGTCTGAAACCTTCCAGTGGTCCTGATTGTGGAAGGTATTCTTGAAATCAAGCCCATCACCAGTACAGAGGTGTTTGTCTTTTAGGGATGGGACTTTCAAGTTCTTCTGGGTAAAAACCAATTTTGTAGATGGCCTATATGACTGCAGGGACAGAAACATACCCTCCTCCAAGGCATCCAGTTGTCTTATCAGACAGTTCTGATGGTTAGAATCTGTTTCCCTGTGGGTTTCCTCCAAGGATCTTCACTTGACCTTTGGGATAACAAAAAGACATTGCTAAATATCCTTTGGGTGGCAAAATAACCCCCAGTTAAGAATCACTGCTTCAAACAAATATCTTCAATGCCCCCTCTGAGCCTGTTTCCTGCTGTGTGAAATGGAGCTAACCTGTACATCCTAGGGTTGTCATGAAGATGAAAAAGAGGTCATAGCCAGGAGTGGTGGTACTCCCAGAAACTTGGGAGGCTGAGGTAGGAGGATCACAAGTTCAAGGCTAACCTGGTCAACTCAGACACCATCTCAAAAAATAAAAAGGGCCAGGGACGTAGCTCAGTGGTAGAGTGCCCCTGAGTTCAATCCCCAGTACTGAAAAAAAAAAGTCATATGTGTATGTGGAATGGTGTTACCCTGAGGTGGGCCTGACCCACACAAGTGCTAAGTCAGTTTTAGATGCCCCTCGTGTGCTGACATCTGTGTCTGGCCCTATGCTGGGCACTGGATATGTGAGATGAATCAGACTCAGTCCCTGTTCTCAGGAAGCTCACAGTCCCAAGGACTTAAAAAAGTACTTTGAATCACTGTGAGCTGTAATCATCCTGAAATCAAAACAGTTACTTTTTAAGAGCCACTTGCGGGAGCTGGGGCTGAAACCCAGTGATTCAGTGCCTAGCATGTGTAAGGCCCTGAGTTAGTTCCTTAGTACCACAAAAAAAAAAAAAAAAAAAAAAAAAAAGGCACTAGAAGATTGCCTGAGCTCATGTTAGTGGAAAGTCCAGAGTGCCTAAGTACTTAGTAAAGCTCTTAGGTTGTTGAGAAAAAGACTTGTTAACTCTATAAATAGGCAGGGCAGAGAGTGTCATTCTGTGCTGGCTGTAGAGGGTGAGGACCAGGGGGTGAGAGAACTTGAAAACCAGATTCCTGTCCTCCAGGCCAGTAGTGGGCAATTATATACTCAAAGGACTATCATAGAGCTCTAGATGGGAAAAGCCCTGATCTGGCACTCTGATGGAAACTCAGAAAAGGGAAATGAAAATCCATGTGGGGCGTTAGGATGGGCTTCTTAGAGGGAGCAGCATTCAGTCAGTTCCTGTAAAAATTGTAAATACTTGTGTGCCTTGTCATGACATCAAGAATTTAGATAGAAAAATACCATCTTTCCTGTTCTGTTCCTCAAGCTTCAGTTCTCCCCAACTTGTGGGTATATGTGTTTGTGTGTTTATGTCTCTTAGAGGGGGTGGGAAGGGAGGGTGATTACTAGAATTAGGTGCCATGTGGAAATTCCCCACCCCAAACCCTGCCTCTTGTCTTTTTCCCACCCCTGCCAAAGGTCACCAAAATTTTCCAGAAGAAGAAGATCTTGGTGACATACAGCTTCCGTCAGTCCTTTCCCCTGGTGGAAATGCACATGCAGCTCTTCCAGAATTCATGTGAGTCCCTTCTTGGACCCCAGCATCTTGAGTCTATCCCATGGCCGCCATGCTCATCCTTCATCCATACCAGCCTTCAGGTTTTGGAGTCCTTTACAAATGGGTTAAGTTCTCCAAAGCACCTACCTGGTCCTGGGATGAAGAGCAGGCCAAGGTGGAGTGTGACTCAAGTCTGGCCCCTAGGGATCAGGGAAGCACAGTGTGTGTGTGTTCCCTGGTGGGGCGAAGAGATGGTGATCATGCTGTGCTCTGAAGGACTGAACCAGGAGGAGCATGGTTGGGTGGCATTCAGGACAGCAAAATCTTTGTGAGTAGAGGCAGAGGTACAAAGGAAAGGGTTTTTAGAAAGCAGTGCAGAATTGGGTTTGCCTTTACATCCTGGAGTATAATGAGTAAGAGGGTCACAACTATCAGGAGTTCGGGGGCAAAGGGGATCCACTAAAGACACTGGAGCAGAGAAAGAGACACGTCAAAGTTGGGCATTAGAGAAATCATTTCCAAGCCAGGTTTGGTGATGTAGTCTCATCACTGGGAGGCCAAGGCCAGAGTTTAAGACCAACCTGGGTAACATAGTGAGACCCTGTCTTGAAAAAAAAAAAAAAAGGAGAGAGAGAACTCATTTCCCATCTTGCTTTAGTTCTGCAGAGGCACCCAACTTTTCCTGTCCCCTTCCTTTACCCACAGATTACCAGTTTGGAATCAAGTTGCTGTCTGCAGTACCTGGTGGGGAGCGAAAAGTCCTTATCATCTTCAATGCCCCTAGCCTCCAAGACCGACTGCGCTTCACATCTGACCTGCGGGAGTCCATCGCTGAGGTGCAGGAGATGGAGAAGTACCGTGTGGAGTGTGAGTAACCCAGCCATGTGTCCTTCCCCCACTCTTGACATAGTGCCCTACAGACATCAAGAATCCCATCTTCAGAGAATCTCAGAGTTGAGGGTTGGCTTGCATAACTTTCCTATCCTTATTCCAGGAACCCTTCATTCTCTGCTTGAATACCTTCAGTGACAAGGAGCTCACTACTTCCCAACCTCAGATTACTATTCCAGGCTCTAAGAGCCAATGCCCTGGCCCCCACATCTATTCTCCAATTGGGAGCTAATTCTTCCTTCTATTAAAAGGCGTCATGGAGAAGAATCAGGGGATAGGAGGTAGATCTGTAGTTTCAGATCCTAGATATATGATTTATTATCTGGATAAACTAGAGCAAATCACTTAACCCCCTGAGCCCCAGTTTTTTCCTACATGAAATTTGGATGACCAGAAATCTCCTCCACAGAATTGAAGAGATGAAATGAAACAAGGCAGCCAAAGAGTCCCAATATATCCTAGGCGTTCAACAAATATCATTCCCTATCTCACCCTCTCCCTCCCTCTTCCCACATATCCATTCCTGAGCTGAGTCTCAGCAACTTGTTCTCCCAGCCCTAGGGGGGCTACACCAAATCATCTTGAATCATATACAATGGAAAACAAAAGTGATTACATCTCATTTCCCCCAATGTCCTCCAAGTTTTTTCTTCTCCAGGCTAAGCAGTCACAGTTAAGTAACATGGTATTAAGGAGAGAGGCAGGCACACAGAGAGAGACAGAGGCAGCGGACAGCTCTTTGGTGAGGCCTTCACAGTTCCAGGGTCTACTCTACTCAGCAAGGCAGGGTTAGAAGTTTCAGTTCACCAAATCCCCAGAGACCCTCAGGAAATGCAGAGCAAGACATTAGCATATCAAGATGAGGGGAGGATAATTAGACTAGAGTTTCTATGACTTGCTTGAAGAATTGGGGGTATAAGGAAGCCAGGAAAGCCCAAGCTCTGGAATCAGGAAGACCTGCTTCCAGAATGTTGGCTCCACCATTTCCAGCTATATGACCCTGGGCAAGCTCTATGACTTCTCGGATTCTCAGTTTCTTCCTCTGCACAATGTGGATGATGCTAATAATGTGGATTGAGAGGGATCAAGTATGTGTAGCACCCACCATACTGCCTGGCACATAATAGAGGATTCGATTCCTGTCAGTTTCCTGCTCCTGCCCTTCCAGGAGCTCCTCTGCCCTGGAGCAAGGTATCTGAGAACTGAGTGAGCTCTGGAAAGATTGTCCTCCTCCATAGGCTAGAAGGGTCTTCTTGTCCTTACTGTGAACCATCTGCCTTGAAGTTCTTTTTTGAACTTCAGGGGTGTTTGGGGAGACCTGACTGCTAGACAGTAAGAAAGGGGAGGAGTACAAAGGGCAAAAGGAGGGGAAAAGGAGCAGGTAGGGCAGGCACTGAGAGGAAAGAACTAGCAGGAGGAAGTGGTGCAGGACAGGTCTGGGCACCAAGGTGGCTTCAGAGACAGAGCTGCAGTTTGGGGGGAAATAAGTGCTGGCTGTCCAGGGGGCAAAACAAGAGGTCTGGGAGCCTGTGGAGGGCTGGGCCAGTCAGGTGGGTTCCCACTCCCATTCCTGATCTTTGCACCCTGTCTCTTCCACTGTCACCCAGCGGAGCTGGAGAAGCAGAAAGGTATGATGCGGCCTAACGCCTCACAGCCTGGAGGGGCCAAGGACTCAGTGAATGGGACGCTGGCCCGCAGTAGCCTAGAGGACACTTATGGGGCAGGCGATGGGCTCAAACGGGGCGCACTCAGCAGTTCTCTGCGAGACCTCTCTGATGCAGGTAAGTCTTCTGGGCCCTGCCTTGGCTGGGGAGACATGGGACCGGGTGTCCTCTTTGCCTCCTGTCACTGGCCGCCAGCCTTCCCTCCACCTGCTACACACGCCCGCACCCTGTCTTCACCCAGAGCCCTGGGCACTGTGCCACAGGGGGCCTGGTAGCCAGGTCAGAACAGGTGGAGCCCAGGGTTTGGGCCAGGGAGTGTGAAGTGGGGCCATAGGCTCAGCCCCTCTCTCTCGCTGCTCCTCCTCTCCTCCTCTTTTCCCTCTTCTGTCTCTCCTGTACCGCCTCTCCTCCTTCTCCATCTTTTCCTCCTCTTTCTCTTCCTTCTCCACCTCTCCTCCTCCCCACCTCCCCCTCTTCAATGGGGGAAAGGGATCATGGGGTGTCTGTCCCCGGGAGGGGCCCAGGCCTGGTGCCCAGCTCTGGAGCCCAGCAGGGTGGGGAGGGGGGGTTGCTGCTCTGACGCTGGGCTCCTTGCTTGTGGGTGCAGGGAAGCGGGGGCGGCGTAACAGCGTGGGATCGCTGGACAGCACCATCGAAGTAAGTGCCAGCTCCTGCCCCACTCGTCCTCTGCATGAGCCCTGCCCCGGCCATGGAGCCCCAGAGGAGGAGGGGACCTGTTGCTTCCCCCTCTTCCCTGCTGGGAACTGTGTGGCTGCCTCTCCCAGCCTACCACTCTCTCCATCTGTCCTCAACTCTGTCTGTCCTCACTCTGCCTGTCTCTCAGTCTGTCTTCCACTCTCCCGTGCCCCCTCTCAACCCCAGGGCCAACTCCAAGTAGGGATGCCCTTGGACTTGGGCCTCAAGAAGCTCTTACCTCCAAGTCCTGCTCTTTGACCCTGAGCGAGTCACTCTGCTCTCTGGTCCTAACATTTTCCTGGCCTACAAAATGGGTGTGAGGAGGAGGTCCTACTAATTCTTCCTATGCCTGCTGAGGTTCATCCGAGATAGTGGATGTGACAGCAGAGCTTTGCCAGCTGGGGAGCTCCATGTACAAGTACAGGACTGCTGTTTGGTTTTCATCATCACTTGGGGGTCCCTGTCTCCCCAGCTCCAGCCCTCAGGGACAGGGGTGGTGTTTAGGGTTGCGGGTCTAGGATGTCTAGACTGGCCTGACTTCCCCCCCTCCCCGCTTCCAGGGGTCTGTTATTAGCAGTCCACGCCCTCACCAGAGGATGCCACCTCCGCCCCCACCCCCGCCGCCAGAGGAGTACAAGAGCCAGAGGCCAGTCTCCAACTCCTCATCCTTCCTGGGCTCCCTATTTGGAAGCAAGCGGGGCAAGGGGCCCTTCCAGATGCCACCACCGCCAACAGGCCAGGCCTCTGCCTCCTCTTCATCTGCTTCCTCTACCCACCACCATCACCACCACCACCACCATGGTCACAGCCACGGTGGCCTGGGGGTGCTACCTGATGGGCAGTCCAAGCTCCAAGCCCTGCATGCCCAATATTGCCAAGGACCGGGTCCTGCCCCACCACCCTACCTCCCACCCCAGCAGCCCCCTCTGCCCCCACCTCCACAGCAGCCCCCACCCTTGCCCCAACTGGGCTCCATTCCACCACCACCCGCCTCAGCCCCACCTGTGGGGCCACATCGCCACTTCCATGCCCATGGCCCTGTCCCAGGGCCTCAGCACTATACCTTGGGCCGGCCAGGCAGAGCTCCCAGACGAGGGGCTGGAGGACACCCTCAGTTTGCTCCACATGGCCGCCACCCCCTGCACCAGCCCACATCCCCATTGCCCCTGTACAGTCCTGCCCCCCAGCACCCTCCTGCCCACAAACAGGGCCCCAAACACTTCATCTTCAGTCACCACCCACAGATGATGCCAGCAGCAGGCGCAGCCGGAGGCCCTGGATCCCGGCCACCCGGGGGCTCCTATTCCCACCCCCACCACCCTCAGTCACCCTTGTCACCACACTCACCCATCCCACCCCACCCCTCCTACCCACCCCTCCCTCCACCCTCACCACACACCCCGCACTCACCTCTGCCTCCCACCTCCCCTCATGGCCCGCTGCACGCCTCTGGGCCCCCTGGCACTGCCAACCCACCCAGTGCAAACCCCAAGGCCAAGCCAAGCCGGATCAGCACCGTGGTCTGATGAATGGAGCAAGTGAGCTAGGGAACAGGAAGGTCTGGGGGAATTCACAGGAGAGGGACCTTGCCCTTCTCTCCCTCCTCAGTTTTTTTCAAAATATATATACACATAGCAATGTCCTCCTCTCCACTTCCTCCCTGCCTCGGGGCCCCTCCTCCAAGCCCCTGCAGTTGCCACGGGGTTTCCTTCCAGATTAAAAGACCTTTACCACTTGCAGCCTGGACTCAGGGCACTCCAGAGCTGGGGAGTGGTGGGGGTCTTTCAGAGATCCTCGTCCTCTTTCACCTGTCTTCCTTTCCCCACCTTTTCCCTGGAGGTCTGGCTCGGTGGCCTCAGACCTCCGGGCCAATGTGAACCCCCTCACAGCTCTGGCTGGTGGAAAAGGGCAGCTGTCGGAGCTGTGGGGGTGAAGGCTTCCCCAGAGCTCTTCTGGCCATGTGGAGCTGGGAGAGAGCTCTGTAGAGTTGTGGCCAAACCTCAGCTGGCTCGGCCCTCTCTCTGACCTCAGGGCCTGGCCACACACCTCCATGTGTCTTTCTGCCTGCTGGAGGACACAGACTGTCAATGCACTGGGTGGGTGGGACCCCGCTTGGGCTGGCCCCCATGTGGGGCAGTGCTTCCTCTTTTGAGCCAGTCTATGCCCTCTCTCCAGTAAGCCCCAGCCCAGACCTCTTTGACTTCAGGAACTTGCCTCGCCCTGCAATGTTCTTATCCTGATCAAAGTCCAGACAGGTTTAGGGGGGGGCTCAGGTCTGGGATGAGAAGGGCACTGCCCTCCCTCACCCATATTGCATGCCCCCCCCATTCCCTTCCACCTCTCCCAGCAACAACCGAAGACAATGCACTTTATAGATATCACCCAAACACACCTCTCTGGGGCAGGGCACCCAGCATCAGCCCTGGGGAGAAGCTCCCAGAGGGCCATCCTGAGCCCAAGATGTCTTTCCTGAGGCAGAGATTGAAGCCATCAGAGCCGGGGCTGGGAGCCAGAATGCCTGAGTCCTTCTGTCCGTCAAAATCTCTGCTGCCTCTCCAGCCCTTTTGCAGCCCTGTTTATTTATTATAAATATATTTTTTACAAGCCCCAGCTCCTCTTCTTGCCCCGCACATTCAGCTCCTTTCTCAGCTCCTGCCTTCCTCTCCCCTCTCCACTATGGGCTGCAGTACAGACAGACAGATGGACCCTGGCGTATGGAAGGCCAGGGACCCTGGGGCTTGGGGGCCGGGGAGGGTGGTGGTGGGAGGGGCTGTATGGAGAGGAGCTGGGGTTCAGGCATTGTCTTTTTTTCCTCCTTGTATATAAGAATGTATATTTGATGCCTCATAAAATAACTTGTGCTCACCTCCCGCCTCTGCCTCCTACTTATGTCCCCTATCCCCACTGTGGAGCCCATGGAGAAAGAGGCCTTAGCCTGGGGAGGTGATGCGCTAATGGTAGAAGTTCAGGTGGGCGAGATGCTTTGGTTTGTTAGGAGGTGGAACAAGAAAGGTTTCCCTGTCTTATTTCATACATAGTCTATGTGACAAGAGTGGCAACAGTGTGGGCTCTGGAGTTGATCCAGTTCATATCCTGGGGTTTTCATTTCCTAGGCATGTGAACTTCAGGTGTCACCCTTTCTGAGCCTCAGTTTCCTGAATTTGCAACTTGGGGTGATCAACCCTTGCCACATGGATTGTGATGATGACATGAGCTAACAAGTGTCAAGCAACAAGGATGGAGAGGTGTTCAGCAAATTAGTTCCCTTATTTTCATTTGGCAGGTTGGATACTTCCATGGTTTTATGGCCTCTATTCCTGTGGCTTTGCCTTGGAGCCCCCACCCTGCATGCAATGGCTGGTCACATTTCTGTCCTTAAGGGTGGGAGTGTGACTTGGGCCAGGAAGACACAGGGCTAGATACATTATAAGAGCTCTTTGTATATATTTAGGTTGTTAGATAACAAATAACTGGACTGCCTTTCATTTACAGAGGAGGGTCAATCCACACAAAGTCAGGATGTGGTTTTCCTGACTTCTAGCCCATGCCCCTTTCCAGTGCCCCAAGCTGCTTCCCTATGAAACAAACCTTTTTCTAGCTGATGATTGGCTTTTGACTTAGCAGAGGAGGGATGGAGCAGAGCATCCTGACCCTCTTGATTAGGGTCAGCAGGGTCCCCAGAAACAGCATTCAGTTAATATTTCTGCTGCATTCTGAGAATCTGGAATGGCCTCTAAGAAGGAATGGTTTGGATGGCCCCACTCTGTAGCAACTTGGACCAGTGTCTTGGTTTTCTTCCTAATTCACATTTAAAGGCATCCCAGGGAAGACAACTACAAAAGCAGTAGCTGAGTCTATCTAAGCATTTGATGTCTCCTTGCAAACCAGACCTGAGCGTTTTAAGAATTTAGGTACAAAAAGTCCCCAATCAAATTCAATCAGCATTTTTGTTTCTTCTCTGGTAATCCAAGATGGACTACCTTTGGTTGTTCCCCTTTCTCCCACCTTCAGCTTGAGGCTGGTTGCATCTTCCTAGAGCTCAGCCTTTAGCACTCAGATCCTGCCTCAGTGACTTGACTATGCTGCCCTTGGTGAGTCATCCAGCCCTTCAGAGCCTGTTTTTTCACCTGTAAGGAGGGGATAGCAATCATGCAGTACAGTTGTTACTAGATGAAAGTGAAGCACCTACCTCCTGCCAGACACACAGTAGTATTCTTGGCCACCTACAGAAACAAGTGCAAACTGCTAGTCTTGACACTGGGAGTTCTCCATGGGGTGGCCAGCTGATCTCTATAGTCTCCCATTCCTCCCTCATATTTGGATCATACACTCACTGTTCTCTATAAGTGCCTGTGTGTACTTTCCAACCTCAGTATCTTACCTGTGCCTTTTCCCCCTGCCAGAGTGTCCCCCCAAACCACCAATATCCCTGATGGAGGTTTTCTCACTCTTGAAACAGAATTAAAGGGACCATCCTTCACAAAATGTGTCCTTGATCAGATTCCCTGAGATTCTCTCATTATCTTCCCAACCAGGCCCAAGTGGCTTGAGAGTAACACTGATCTGCATCATCTCCATCCATAGCATTGCCTAGCACAGTGCCTGGCACAATACTGATGTCACTCAGATCTTATTAATGAAATGAATGAATGAATAATATTCTCTCTCTCTCTCTCTCTCTCTCTCTCTCTCTGTGTGTGTGTGTGTGTGTGTGTGTGTGTGTGTGTGTGTGTGTTTGTTTTGTTGGGGATTGAACCCAGGGCTTCATGCATGCTAGGCAAGCACCTTACCACTGAGCTATAACTCAGCCCTTTTTTCAAAAAATGTATTTTGGGACTGAAGCTTACTAAGTTGCCCATGTTGGTCTTGAATTTGTAATCCTCCTGCCTCAGCCTCCTGAGTTGCTGGGATTATAGGCATGTGCCACCACATCCGACTTGAATAGTTCTTTTTATGCTTAGAATAAGGTATCTTTGTATTGGTTGATTTATTAATTGATGCAACCTTGTGTACCAAGCTTTTGGGAACCTCTGGGACCTCCTCATGCTTCCTTCAGCTCTTTCATAAGTTCTCTTCCTATCCTCATTGTGGTTCTATCTCTAGGATGTCCTTGCCCCCACCTTCTCCTTCTCAGTTGAGGTTCCTGGCCCAGACTTTGGAGCAGTAGTTCATCTCACCTCCCCATTTCTCTGAGGACCTGGAGACAAGAAGCCTATTGACTATTCTTATATCAAAGGACAAAGGTTCTAGGATCTCACGGAGTTCTTAACCTTTGTTCTGTCCAATAAGTCTTTCTGTGCTGATGGAAATGTTCTTATCTCTGCTGTCCAATATGGTAACCACTAGACACATGTGGCTGCTGAGCACTTGAAATGAGGCTAGTACAGCTGAGGAATTCAATTTTAAGATTTTAATTAAATTTAGAAGGATATGGTAGCACACACCAGTAATCCCGGTGACTCAGGAAGCTGAGGCAGGAGGATCACAAGTTTGAGGCCAGCCTGGGCAACTTAGTAAGACCCTGTCTCAAAGTAAAAAATAAAAAGTGCTGTGAATGCTGTTTAGTGGTAGAGTGCCTCTCCATTCAATCCCCAGTACCAATAATAATTCAACTAAAATTCATGGATGGTATAAACCATAATGGACAGTGTAGGACAAGACTTTCAGGATTTGATAACCTGGTGGGTAATGTCAGGACAATCTAAGATCAGGTCTGGAAAGAAACACTGGGTGTGTGGGGACACAAAGAACTCCACTTGGGGGTGGGAGTAGGGTCAAGGAAGGTTTTCAGGAACTGCCCCTTTAGCTAAGTTTGAAGACTGAGAAGGAATTGGCATGCTAAAGAAGGTCATTCACTAGAGGGGGCAGCACGTGCAAGGGCCCGGAGGTGTGAGAAAATACAAGTATTAGTGGCATGGCAAGAAAGGGGAGAGTGCAACTCAGGTGGTAGGCGCAGCATACAATGAAGCATGGAGGCAGATAGGCCTCCTCTGCTATGTTGCCAACAGGTTTTCCAACTGGCTTCAGCAGCAGCTAAAGAAATATCAGGTGATAGTTGGACTATATAGTATTTCCACTGTAAAATTACTATTTTCCCCTTATAATGAGTATTTTGTGGAGAGATGCATTGAGAATATGTAAATATTCTATTATTCCTCAAACTTTTACCCACCAGTTTTAACATTCACTGATGATTCTCCACTGAAACAATTACTATGGCTGAGGTTGCCAAATGGTGATTTTCAAATGCCATCATTCTTTTCATGTGTATTTGTTGGCTTTCCACTATAAGGTACAACTTTGCCTCCTCCCACATTTATTTATATCCTCATGGACTCATGGCTGTTTTACTCTATGTGCTATATATAACCCATTAACATCATTCTTTATTTTAATGTTCAGAATGCCCCAGATCTGGCCAGCAGGAAGCCCTTCAAGTTGGCTCCTGTGTCCTTTGGCATGTCTCCATCTTTCTTTGAGCACTTTCCTTTCTTCTGGCACCAAGAGATGCTTCAGACCTATCTTATGTTTTCCCTGCCCCAACTCTGGAAACAGTCATTGTGTCAAAGGAGCCTGATTCTTTCTAGTAGAGAATGGCATTTAGAAATCAAAGATTTGGGCAGTAGGTGTTATAGAATTTTCTCTATTACTTTGAAAAAGTTTGAGCATCCATTGGTGATTTTTTTTAACCCCAACATTCCTTCGATATTTATTATTAAACATTCTACTTTTAAAAAGAGCTTTCCCTTTTCCCTCATTTTACTTATATCAATGTGGATTCATGAATTTTTAATCAATGAGCTATAATCCACTACTGCCATAATTCATTTTGATTATTACTATTTGAATATATGATTTTATTGTTATGTATATGTATTAAGCACATAGTATTCATCTATATTTCTCTGTTTCTCTCCCTGTCTATTTATCCAATAAACCATGTGCTCACACAGGTACCTTGAAGAGGTTCTTTTAATAGTCCAGGCTAGAAGCCATGCATAATAAAATACACCTATGGTCTCAGCTACTTGGAGGCTGAAGGTGGCAGGGTCGCTTGATCACCCTATTTTGAGACCAGTCTGGGCAACACAGCAAGACACTGTCTCAAAAAAAAAAAAAAAAATGTGTTTCTGGCAGGGAGGGACTGGGGTTTCCCCTGACATCTAGAAAACTAGAAAGGAGATGTCACCATTTGTATTACTTGGGGCCGAGTGGGGATAAAGATCCTGAACAATCAAGGTAATATAAAGATACAGGGGATTAAAAAAAAAACAACACTAGCACAATGCCTGAATGCCTGGCACAAAGGATATTCTTAATGAGTTTTAACATATTGGTTGCTGACTCTCAGAAATAAAAGTAACAGCTACCAGATACTGAGGACTTGCTATGTGCCAAGTACTGTACAATAATCATGCAAAGTAGGTATTATCATCCCCATTTCAGTTTCAGAAGTTGGGAGTTGCCCAAGGTCGCAGAACTAGAAAATGGTAGAGCTGGTAGAACAGGAAGGCAGGCCTGTCTGACCCAGGGTGCGAGCTCCTACCTGCTCCCTCAGCTAGGATTTCCTAGACTCAGTCCTGAAGTAGGTAGAATCTACCTAACTGGGCACACAGTATGTGATTAGATATAATTAACTGAATGAAGGAATGACATTCCCCACCCTAGATGCTTAATATATATAGGACATGTTTGCAAAAAGTATACATTATTTTTAGTCAATATACTCAGTCTACTCAAAACTATACAGTTGTTCATTTTTCTTTTGTTCATTAAACATTTACTGCTTACCATGCCAGGTGCTAAGTATGGCTACATGGTCCCTGCCCTTAAGGAATTCATAGTCTGGTAGAGGAGCACAAGACAAGCACTTAATAGCATGTGCACAAATACTGAAATATGTGTACAGTTGGTATTCAAACTACATGCCATGGGCCTACACCTGATGAATAATAGAGATGATCCTCAAATGCAGTAGATGACTGATGGACAAAATACTGATTTGATACTCCTTCAAGGTAGTTGGGACGAACATGTTACCCAGGGGGAAAGGCCTTACTGTTCACTGTTCCACTAAAAATCTGGGAGACAGGTTGGTAAGGAAAATAGGTTTATTCAAAGCCAACTTGGAGGAAATTAGAGACTTCTCAAATCATCTTCTTGGGGGCTCTTAAGGCAGCTGGAACAAAAGGCAGGAAATATACATATGCAGATTTAATAAGCCAGAGAACCAGTCAGTTTCAGCTTCCCTTGTGTCTGTGCTCTGTTGGAGGAAGTAAATGCTGTCATCGGGAAGTTTTTAATTTCATAGGGAAATTAATCATTTAATTTAATTTAATTAAATAAATCTATTCTGAAACTGCTCAAGGAACATGCATACAATAGAAGTAGATGTACATACAGTAATAAAATGCATATGATGGGCTCTACACTACACAATAAACACACAATGTACACAACCATTTTTCTTTCTTTTCTTTCTTTTTTCTTTTTTTGGTACAGGGAATTGAACCCAGGGACGCTTAACCAGTGAGGTACACCTTCACCCCCTCCCCCCTTTTGGTATTTTATTTAGAGACAGAGTCTCACTGAGTTGCTTAGAGCGTCACCATGCCGGGCTGTACACAGACATTTGAGAAACAGTACGCTGTAAGCTTACAATTGACCCTGGTGTTTTACACAGTAGCACTCACCGGTAGGCGAAGGATAAAATAACGCTTGCTAAACATCCAGCAGTTAAAATATATACACTCGGGCTTATTTTATAGGATTACTGTGCCACAAATGTGTACACAAATACATATAACAGTTGAAAGCGTTCATTAAAATGCTGTCAATGATTCTTTGGGGGTTAAGAATGAAAACCCATCTCTGAGAGGCCTCTACATAAACTTGGATAAAAGAAATATTTCTTTACTCTACTTGGGACCGAGGATTTAGGGTTCTAAAAATCCATATTCCCCAGGGAGTGAGCGGCCTCTTGCCTTCCTTTTTCCAAAGCTCTAGAGGTCGGGGCCTAGAACAGGGAGCCTAAGTATATTTTGCTCCACCTGCGAGCCAGTACAGAAGGGGTCCTGTGAAATCAGGCACCCCAAACTGCCTTCCGCGGTCCACACAAAAGATTAAGAATAAGGGGCAGAAAACACCGGAGCGGGGCTGGTGACCAGGTTGAGATCCTCTGGGTGGTGGTGTGGCGCGGGGGTAGGAGGGGTGGGGGGCGGAGCGGGGCGTCAGTTTGGGCCCACCACCCACGGAGACCAGCTCCTCTTCCGGTCTGTCCCCCAAATGCGCATGCGCACCACTGGCCTTTAAACGTGCACCGCAGGTTCATCCGGAAAAAGGATCCGGCAAACAAATTACAACCTTGTTCTTCCGCGGCTGAGGTGAACTATTTTCTGTAAGTCGGGAAGGTACTTTTGAGTAATCGCTTTCAAATAGGGAGCCCGTGACATTCTATTTAGCCAAGTCCCCAAAGGATAAGGGCTTCCTAGAGTTTATCCTGATGCTAGTTAAAAGAGGCTCGGAGGGACACTCCGCGGAGGGATCCGGTTTGTTGTGGTGAGGGGAGGGGGAGACGCTGACAAACCAAGATGGCGGCGGCGGCGATGGAGGCCGCGGCGGTTGGGAGGTAACTGTAGTGGTGAGTGCTCCGTTAGATAGGAGGCAGCGGCAGAGTTTGGAAGGAACGGAACAAGACGAAGAGGGGATAGCAGCGGCGGTATCCTGAGAGTCTCAGAGTGCGGCAGCCACACGCCCCCCTAGGCTTTCGGCGGGCGGCGGCCGCCGGGCTTAGGGCCTAGTCTCCGAGCAGTGCCTCGGTTTCAAATAGCGGCGGCGCCATGAGCCCTTAAGGGCGGTTCGAGCCCTGCTGATCCCTGGCCCATTCCTCGGGCCCGCCATGGAGCCGGGGTCTGACGACTTTCTACCGCCGCCGGAGTGCCCGGTGTTCGAGCCTAGCTGGGCTGAGTTCCGAGACCCTCTGGGATACATCGCGAAAATCAGGCCCATCGCTGAGAAGTCCGGCATTTGCAAGATCCGCCCACCCGCGGTAAGGCTTGGGGGCCGGTAGTCGCCGGCGGCGAGGCCGGGGATGAAGGATTAGGGTAGGCAGCGGTGAAGCTTGGGGCGGAGGGCAGCTCGAGGTGTGGGAAGATGGGTTGGTTGGGACCGTTGTGGATTGGCGCGGGCTGGAGAAACGGTGCTGGGGGCAGGGGTCCTCTAGTTTGAGGCGCACAAGTGACCTGGGGTCTGAGTCCTACTTCCGTCCCCGCTTTTATTTCTTGGTTTTAGGCAGGGAGTCTAGTGGGCGGGGAAGAGTTCACAGAGAGGCATCCCAAATATCTCTTAGTTACTCCGGACCATTCAGGTCAAGGCTCCATTCAATAAAGCCCTTCTTCCATCTGCTGTCATCACTTCCCTTAAGGCAGGCGGCATAGTGTAATGACAGTATCACAGCTCAGAAGGGAGACAGACTTGAGTTCAAAACTCCGCTTTGAAGCTTAGCAGCTGTGTGACCTTGGGCAGGTAATGTAATCTCTCTGAGCCTGTGAAATGAGTCCCAGGAATGGTTGTTTCTAGGATTGGATTAAACTAGGTAGCGTCTGTGCATAGTAGGCACTAGGTAAGGGGTAATTAGTGAGACTGCGAAGGTGTTTGATGTGGTCATTGGTTTGCTTCTATGTGGGTTGACTCATATTTACTCACACCCTGCTAGGCCAATTCGTCTATGATAACATCCTGGCCGGGTGGACCAGTCATGAAATCAGTCTCACAGGGAATGCTCTGTCTGGCTCCCTTGAGGTGGGTTCAGGGATTGTCCCCTTTTCCTATTTGAAGGCAGTGTCAGGCCTTTTCTTGCACATAACCCCCAAGACTTGCCTTCTGTGGAGAGGCTTGAACCAGTCATCTTGGTAGTGTGGGCTGAGTCCTTCTCAGAAGATTTCCACTTTTCTGTGGCCCCGGATGTGGGAGGTCCCAGAGGAGAGGGTTTTGGGGGCGGGGGCAGGGGCAGAAACAGAATGGAGCTATGGAATTGTGCCCTTTTTGGAACACTTGATTCCCAGATGTCAGCAACAAAGGCCATGTCTTTCCTTCTGGACCTGGCTAGGCCTGGAAAAATCCCCCAAGGGCTAGGAGAGATTGCTCTCTTGCCATGGAGAAGAAATGATATATGCTGTTTATTGACCACTTGGGATTCTGAAGGCAGGAATTGAGTTTGAATGGAACAGGGGGTCTTTTGATTGGGTGTCTCTGGATGGGGAGCCTCATTCCCACCTGAGGAGGGCACCACAGGCCTTCTTATCCAACTTGGTACTTTTGGTGCTCAGCCACAGATCTAGGATGGTTTCAAATAGATCCTCTGGGAGGTGTTGGGTAAGCTAATTTCTTCCTTGTTGGATCCTGGCCACAGATCTCTGAGGTATCCTTATCCATGGTGAGGGAGTGGCAATGGGAGTGAGAGGTCAGGAAAGCCAGCAGAAGGGAGAGGCTGGAGTCCTGGGCACCCTTAAGGAGGCACTCCCTGAAGTGGTTGGGCAGGCCTGTGGGAGAAAAAAATATATTTGACATAGGGATTAGTTGAGGACTCAACTTCCTTTTTTCTACCTTGGACTTACCCGGCAGGCTGGCCTTCTGCATATTATTACCCTGGTGTGTGTATGTGTGGGCAGGAGGGATCTGTCCTTTGTTAGGTTTCTTTACCCCAACAGTGTGCTCCCCTCTGATCCAAGGCACTTGGCTCTCTGGTTTGGTATTGTTTTTTCTTCTAGACGACTGTTAGGCAGGTTGATATTCGAAGCGCTTACCCAAATGATGCTTGGGTTCAGGGTAGAAACCTATGTATGGGTGGGTGCCTGGGAACTGGAGGTTTGCCTTAGGATGAGTCATTTGGGGTCTGAATTGCTGGGAAGGTATTACCACACTAGGGATAGATGGGTGGGAGGACAATGTTGGTACCCTAGAATAGACCAAGGGAGCTTGGAAGGTTCTCACTTCCTGCCTTTTTGTCACCAATCGTAATAATGCTACCATATTGTACATGGGCACACAGTAGTATGAGACCAAAGGCAGGAAGTTTGCTGGACCTTCCCCAGCTATCAGTTGCATCCACAGCTCCTGCTCTAGGGTTCCAGTTCTGCAATTTCCTGTTGGGTGCTTGATATTGCACTGATTCTTGTCTAGAACCTGAGTCAGTAGGAAAGAAGGTGCCTGGCTTTTGGGTTTGAGCACCTTTCTACCTGGGTTATCTGCACTGAGGGGAGTGCCCTAGAGGTAGGAGACAAGAGACATTGGAAGCTTGACTGGGCTTTAGCCTATCATTTTAGCCTATTTTTTCTCCCCCTGCTTCACTGTATTTTTTACCTGCTCTTGCTGGAGTTCAGGAGGAGGGGTGAGGAAGAGTATGTGTGCATGCAAGTGTAAGTTCTCTTGCCCCTTTTTCTAAAATGTAAGTGTAGAAGAGGTCAACAGCTTTTCCCTCTCTTACTGTCCCCCCACCTTTCCTTCCATGTATATACATGTATGTATGAACACTGGTGCCTTGCTGTAGTGCAAGGAACCTTGGACCTGTAGTTAAAAGATATGAGTGACTCCACCACTAACTCAACATGTGAGTTTTGGAGAAATCACATTTCTTCTTTGGGCCTCATTTTCCCCATTTGTAAAATGAGGGCATTGATCTAAGTTATTCTAGGTTCTTTTTGTTTTGCCACCCCAATAAAAGCCAGAACTCTGGGTACCCCTCTCTAGTACCCCACCCACCCCAGGGACATGGTAGCTGGGGGTGGGTGGAGTACTAGAGAGGGGAGGAATCGTTTACCGTCATCCTTTGGGCAGGAGAGAACAAGCTCCAGCATGAAAAGGCAGAGTCTCCCTTACTTCTTTATTTTTCCTTGACTTCCCCCTCCTCAAATCTTACCATTCGTTGCCACCACAGTCTGGCATCCCAGTGCTTACCTGCCCTCGGCTTCCTCCCCTATCTCTTCCTGTATGAGGCTGATGTATAAGAGAAGACCCACAGGAAACCTTCCAAACCAAGGGAGTATGAGGATTTTGATGTTCCTTGCTTTTTCCTGCAGTATCTATCTCAGGCCCTTTAAACTGAGAATAGACATGAAAGTCCCAAACCTTTAAATCCTGCCAGAATCAGAGCTGAGCTACCCTTTGTGTGTATTGGGTTATGGAGTCAGCCTTTGATGTTAGGTCTTAATGATGACTCCTTATTTATTTATCAAGACCAGAGTTCCTTTGAATGATGTTTTCATTCGAAAATCAGTATACAGGTTCAGAAAGGTAAGATTTTATAACTAGTAAGTAGTGGAGCTAGAACATGAACCCAGGTCTTCTGACTGTAGATCCTATGTGTTTTCCTGTACATGCCTTGGGTATAGGGAGTTAATGTGGGTGTGAGGAGGGTTTGGGGTCATCTGTTTTGGGCTCCATCTCTCTGTGTCTTGAAATCCTGACATTGTACTGTTGAGAGGGACTAGAAGTTTCCCAGGGCATATGCATGGGACCTTGGATGTAGACTTGTGGGTCTACCAGGCCTTTTGTGAGTTCTTGCTGGGAAATAGGGGTGGGTGGATTGGGTATTTGCCAGGTTAATGGATCTGGGGTGCCTAGAGATCTGGGAAGGTGTAAAAGGAGTGCTAAACTACTTTTATTGCCCTCTAGTCTTGTATTATACTGGGATAACGCTAGTCTCTTTCCCCTTTTTATTCTCTCAGGATTGGCAGCCACCCTTTGCTGTGGAAGTGGACAACTTCAGGTTTACCCCCCGAATTCAGAGGCTGAATGAGCTAGAGGTGAGAAGACTGGTAGCTGGTGGTTGGGTTGGGAAAATGAACACCTGAGCTCCGATCCCTCTTCCTTCATACCTTCTAGGGCTAAGGTCCTTTATTGTCAGGGCCATAGAGGAAGCTTTAGAGCTCCAAATAAAACCAAGATCAGGGGGCATTTAACGTTTCTGGTTTGGTGGCCCAAAGGCTAGAAATGCCCCTTTCCCACAAAAGTTTGCTATTTTTGAAGCTCCCCTGTCAAGATCTACCTTCTTGGGTTAATAAAAAGGAAATACAGGGCTGGCTGAGACCCTTTCTTCATATATCTAATTCATTTATAGCCTTGTGCTTTCTATCTTCTTTCCATGGTGCTTGGTAAGGTGGGAGGTGAGGTAAAAGGGCAGGAACAACACAAGGACTGGTCTATGTAGAGGCAAGAATGGTTAGAGACAGGCTGGGTCAGGCAGGTAGGCTTTCCCCTCTACCTTTTGTTCTATACAGGAAGTCCAGGCCCTTTTTCATGGATAGATAGGGTTCTACACCAAGGAATTGAGAATACCCTGGGATAATGAGATAGGGTGCTCTGAAACCAGTTCTAGGTAAGGTCCTGGAGTTTTCCATGAAAGATGTAGGTTAGACATGTGCTTCCACTCTTCCAACATTATTATGTATTCACAAGCCTTACTAGAAGTTCTAGGGGTGATTGGGCCCAACTAAATACCCATAACCTGAAAGTTTATTTATCAAGACCAGAGTTCTGTAACCTCAACACTGTTGACATTTTGGGCCAGATCATTTTCTTGTCATGGTGGATGGTTGGTGGGGCTGTCTTGTTCATTGTAGGATGTTTTGTCTGTCTTATGTTGTACAGGCGACTGAACCCAGGGGTACTTAATCAGTGAGCCACATCCCTAGCACTTTTTATTTTTTATTTTGAGATAGGATCTTGATCTTGCTAAGTTGCTGAGGCTGGCCTTAAACTTATAATCTTCCTGTCTCAGTGTATACTAATAATTAATTCTCCCTAGAACCATGTCCTCTGACTGGAGTGAGGAGGTTATAGAATTGGGGCTTTGGGGAGCCCTTCTTAGGTCACTGAGTTGACCCATGACCCATGATACATGCCTTTTTCCTAGGATTTTTGCTCTAGGTCAGGTACTGAGTTGGTCAGATGATGGTGCTATTTCAGAATTCCATCTCAGTTCTTTAGTCCATTCTGCCTATAGCATGTTCTCTTGTCCTTTAAGAGTTTCATGGTACTCTTGGATCCAGTTTCATGGTACATAAGGAAGTGATTATGTTCTTTTGGAGTCTTCATTCTTTGAAACCTGCTTAGAGCTTAGATACAATTCTGAAGTTTCCAGAGGGCCTTTACTGGTCTTATTGAGTTTACTCCTCTAGGGTAGGTGGACTGCCAGTTATTTTCTTTGTATAATAAAAATATGGTTGATTCAGACATTAGAACCAATTTGTTCAAGGCTATACAGCAAATCAGTAGTAGAGGGAAAACTAAAACTTTAGTTGTTTGACAACCCAGGTATCTTGATGCTTGCTGTGTGATATAACTCTCTGATCCTTTGTGTCCTCTTCTGTACAAGAGATGATAATACTCATACAACCCTGTCAGGGAGATTGGGAATAAATGTATGTAAAGCTTTGGCTGTTCTACCCTCTCTTGGGAGATGAGAGAGAGAAAAAACTAAGCATTGCCCAGAGCGGGAGATCCAATTTAGTAGGAAAAGCCCTGAGTTAGTGTACATGGGCTGCTCTTTTCCCTTTTCTCCTTCTCTTGAGCCAGAAGATAGGAATTGGGGGAAGGGCTGGCCAGTCTCTTTGAGCCATTTCTTCTTCAGGCCCAGACAAGAGTGAAATTGAACTACTTGGACCAGATTGCCAAATTCTGGGAAATCCAGGGTTCCTCCTTAAAGATTCCCAATGTAGAACGGCGGATTTTGGACCTCTACAGCCTCAGCAAAGTAAGAACAGGTTTTTTTCAAATATCCCTACCCCACCCCAGTAACCTTGCTACTCTGGATTCTCCTTATTTTGGATATTAGATCTCTAGGCTACAGTTGAAAGGACGCAGCCTGATAGCGCACAGGTGTCATCAGAACATCTTGGCATCTCTTGCTGAAATTTGAGATTGGGAGAAAGGGGTAGCCCCCAGTAAAGTGAGGGGCTGGGGTTGTTCATATTTCCCCTTTGACAGGCCTGCTTCCTTATGTACATAAGCACAGCACATTTATGTCCTTTCCTGCTTGTCCTTTCAGATTGTGGTGGAGGAAGGTGGTTATGAAGCCATCTGCAAGGACCGTCGGTGGGCCCGGGTGGCCCAGCGCCTCAACTATCCACCAGGCAAAAACATTGGTTCCCTGTTACGCTCTCACTATGAACGAATCGTTTATCCCTATGAGATGTACCAGTCTGGAGCCAACCTTGTGGTAAGGATGCCAGGCAGAGATAGAGTAGGGCTTTACCCTTAGACATAGATTGTCACTCTTTTTAGGGGGTGGGGGATTGGGGGGGTACCGGGGATTGAACACAGGGGTACTCAACCACTGAGCCACGTCCTCAGCCCTATTTTGTATTTTATTTAGAGACAGGGTCTCACTGAGTTGCTTAGTGCCTTGCCTTTGCTGAGGCTGGCTTTGAACTCATGATCCTCTTGCCTCAGCCTCCCAAGCCACTGGGATTACAGGCATGTGTCACTGCACCCAACTGGATTATCACTCTTGCTCTTAATAAAACTAGCTTTGTGGACTGGAGCTCTGGGAGCTAGACCATACCCTTTCCTAGTGGGCCTTTTCTTTTCCCACACTGTCCAGTGTTAGAGGTCAGGGAGTTATCTGTAGAGCTAGCCTACTATTGACAAAGTCATAACTGACAGAGAAATTCAGAAGAGGGAGGGATCTTTTGGACTAGAGAGGTTGTGGGAAGAGATAGCATCTGATTTACTTCGGGAGATGGTTGAAGAAGGATCATTGGAAAGAGGAATGACTGTGCAAAAGCACTGAGAGGTCCTCAAATGCATCTGGTGTCACTGATAGAGACTCGTTGAAGGGAGGCTATTGGTATGTGTCAGGGCAGTGTACCACAATTTTGGTGGCTATTGAGTGAGGTTAGAGGGAAGTTTTTGCTCTTGAGGACTGAAGTTCCATGCCCTGATCCCTTCCCTTCATGTGTCCCCAGCAGTGTAATACACGTCCGTTTGATAATGAGGAGAAGGACAAAGAATACAAACCCCACAGCATCCCCCTTCGACAGTCAGTGCAGCCTTCCAAGTTCAACAGCTATGGTCGGCGGGCCAAGAGACTGCAGCCTGATGTGAGTACTTCCCCTTTTTTAATTTAGAGTTGCTTTGGGGTGGAAAATCTTCTTTTCGCTGACCAAGGCTGTGTTCCCTGTTGTACTGTCTCTCTCATTCTCTGAGGGTTCTTTTTTTTTTTGAGAGGAGTGTAATTGGGAATTTAACCCAGGGGCACTTCACCACTGAGCTATATCCCCAGCCCTATTTATTTATTTTATTTTTTGGTACTGGGGATTGAACTCAGGGACACTTAACCACTAAGCCACATCCCCAGCCCTTTTTTATTTTTTATTTTGAGACAGGGTCTCATCAAGTTGCTGAGGCTGGCCTTGAACTTGTTCCTTCTGTCTCAGTCTCCCAAGCTGTTGGGATTATAGGCATGTGCCACCATGCCCAGCTCATTCTCTGAGTTTTTAAGCATTGGTGTGCTTATATCTGCTTTCATTCTTGCTCATTTCTCCATTCTTGGCTGCACTATTGAGCTAGATCCTGGTCTGTTTATGTAATACCTTTTGTATGTTTGCCCTTCTTACCTGTCTATTCTTTTCTTGACTCACTTTGTTCATAGAAGTGAAAGTCTTTTTCTTTATACCTTGTATCCTAACTTTAGGCAGAAGCTTATGTGCCAGGTGTTTTTGATGCTGGTGATAGAGTAGAGAACAGGATAGATACTGCCCCTGGGCTCATTGAAGCATATAATTCAGCAGACTATTATAGTCACTGCCACTAATTGATAAAGCCAAACAATATTAGATTTTCTTAATATGAGTTATCCTTGAACTGCATCATCAATATGAGGTAGGAGTTAATAGTCTCATTTTATAGCTAGGAAAACAGATTTTATCTTTAATTACTTTCTAAGAGAGGGCTGAGGTGGGAGCTCATTTACCCCAAGTGTCCAAAAAGCACCTGAATTCTTGTCTTGGTCCATCTGTGCTTGAGCCCCTGGCTTGCGCTTGGGTGATACATAGTCCGAGTTATTCTTTCTGAATGGGGCATTCAGCCACAGATAGCAGTCTTGATTCATTTCTTTTCCTCCTAGCCGGAACCCACAGAAGAAGACATTGAAAAGAATCCAGAACTGAAGAAGCTACAGATATATGGGGCAGGTCCCAAGATGATGGGCCTAGGCCTCATGGCCAAAGATAAGACTCTGCGGAAGAAAGGTGAGCCCTAATAGGCGAGGGATGGTCTCGCCTTGGGGGAGGAGGTAGGGCCCTACATGTCTCAGACCTATGTTTAGAGCCACTTTTCTTTCTGCTAGATAAGGAAGGCCCTGAGTGTCCCCCCACTGTAGTGGTGAAGGAGGAGTCAGGTGGGGATATGAAGGTGGAGTCAAACTCGCCCAAGACCTTCGTGGAAAGCAAGGAGGAGCTGAGTCACAGCCCAGAACCCTGCACCAAGATGACCATGAGGCTGAGGAGGAACCACAGCAATGCTCAGTTTGTAAGGACCTAGCCCTGATTTTCTAATGTTCTGCTTCATGGCCCTTCAGTGAGCATTTTCCCAGCGTGGCACTGCATTAAACAGACAAGTGGGTCTGGTGGGCCCTTAATTGGGAAACAAAGCCAACTCACTTGGAACAAAGAACAAGAAAGGGTGATCAAGTGTTGTCTACATGAAGTGCTGGAAGGGTCCAGAGAATGAGACTCACTGTCCATTAATTTAGGATAAAGGCTAAGCTCCTCATTATCATGCACGATCCAGTTCCTGGTGACCTCTACCCTCATTCCCCATCACTGCCTACCTCATTCATCTGCTGTAGCCACACCAAACTATTTGAGGGTGTGTGTGTGTTTTTTTTTCCCCTAAGATATGCCATCCTCTTTCATACCTGCATCCTTTGCATATGTTGTTTCTGCCTTGAAGTTTCTCCTTCTGCTGTGCTCCATTGCCAAGCTTCCACTTGCCTAAAGGGTTCATCCATTATCAAGTGTCACTTTTACAAAGAAGTCCTTCCTCAAGGCTGTCCTTCCTTATCTCCAGCTGTTTTGAGTGCTTCCTTCTCTAGGCTCCCATAGTACCTTTTATGGCCCATATTGGCCGTAAGTTTTTATAAACATAGGTGTCTAGAGTACCGTAAGCCTTTGGAAGGCAGATACCATGTCTTACTCATTTCTGTGCCATAGGGTCTAGGGTAATGCTGATTCAGTAAATGTTCACTGAATTAATAAAAATGGAAAGATTCAAGACAATGATAAAGACCTTTCTTACAGTTCTGCCTGCTTATTTGGGGAGATGGGACATGCATGCAGTTGAATTCTAGACCTCACATGAGTAACTCATACAGGGCCATGAATGATTCAGCTGGCAAGCACAGCAGGTTTTCACAGCTGCTCTCTGGACTAGGGTTCTGTGTGGATGGACCTAGAGTTTGAAGGCTGGACAGGGCTTGTGTTGATGGACTTTTACTTCCCTCCCATGTCAGATTGAGTCATATGTATGCCGGATGTGCTCCCGAGGGGATGAGGATGACAAGCTCCTGCTGTGTGATGGCTGTGATGATAACTACCACATTTTCTGCCTGTTGCCTCCTCTGCCTGAGATACCAAAAGGTGTCTGGCGATGCCCAAAGTGTGTCATGGCGGTAAGGCTTTCCCAATCCATCCACATAGGGTATCCTGTCCTTTGTTCCTCTGACCTTACTGAGGACAGCCTCCTAGCTCAGCCACAAGCCTTATGTTTTGGTTCCCTGGGGTGGGGTTAGTCTGAGCAGAACTTTGGGAGAGAGAGAAAGAAGAGACCCAAGCTTTGCTTGTGTTCAATGGGAGTTCCTAGGTAAATGTCATGAACAGAGAAATTGTGTTTGGTGATTTATAAGCAAACACTAAGAAATTCTGAGGTATAGCAGTTGAGAAGAGAGGAGAATGATAAGGAGTAGTAATCAGGGAAAGTGTCAGGAATGAGCTTTGAAGGATAGGAATAGATTTCTTTTTCATGTTTCTGAGATTTTTATTCTTTGATTTTTTTTTTTTTTTAAGAAAATAGACAAATTACCTATCGCCACCTAGTGATAATCACTATTAATAGTCTGATATATTTTTTTCTCTTTTTTGTTGGTTCTGTGTAACTATCTTTAACAAGTTCGGGGTCTTGTTATATATGGTCATTTGTTACTTCATATCATATTTTTTTATTAAACTTATTCAAGGTATGAAATTTTAATTATATGGGTATAATGTTCATTTGGTTGTTCTCCTATTATGACCTTTAGATTGATTTGCAGTAAGCCTGGGGAATGGGAGATTATTGGGAGCTGAGTTGTATAGGAGAGAATGTGCTTAGGGCAGGTAGGGGCAGTAAGCAGAAGCAGCAGTGAAGGCCAAGGACCTGGGAAGTCTGGCAGGTCCATTTCATGAGCTTCCTGCTTTCAACCAAATTCCTGGTGCTTGTCTTCTACATTTCCCTCTGGTTTTCTGGAGAGCACGCATTGGTGGTTTCACCTCATCTTAGGGACTCAGCTGTGGTTGTAGAGACCGGATGTGCACATGTACACACACACACACACACATATGGAAAAGGACCAGGGCAATACAATGCATAACGGCCTTGGTATTAATGGGGATTATTGCCTGGAAAAGTTTGGATACCAATAGCGTCATGAATGAGGAAGACTGTGAGCCCTACTTGGCTCTCTTAAGTGGTTATGAGCCAGTGGACCAGGCTGACATTTATTTTTCCATCATAAGCAGGATGTGTGGGGTGCATACAATTCTCATCTGAAATCATGAATATAGATACAAGTAAGGCAAACCCATGTCCTGTCTTCTTAGACAGTCTACAGAACAGGAATAGTGAAGGGTGTGACACTAGAAACTAGTGCCTTCGTTTTTCCATTCAGTAAGGTACTAGAATATTCAGTGCCATTTTCCCAGGCTGAAAAGTTCCAATTTGACCATTAAAGAAAGCTTCATTAGAAGTATCCTATATGAACTCATACTTATTGGAAAGAAAAAATGATGGCAGAAGAGCATGGGAGACCATATTAAAGCTAGAGCTCGTGGTTTAGATGGTAGAGTCTTAAAGAATAGAGTATAGCTACAGCTATGAGGCAACAGTTTCTGGAGGCTGTGGGACAGAAGTTGGGTTTTGTGTTTTTTTCTTTTTTTTTTTTTTTTCCCTTGGTACTAGGATTGAACTCAGGGTGCTGAACCACTGATCTACATCCCCATATTTTTATTTATTTATTTATTTTTTTTACTTTGAGACAGGGTCTCACTAAATTGCTGAGGCTGGCTTTGAACTTGTGATCCTTCTACCTTAGCTTCCCAAGCCACTGGGATTATAGGCATGCACCACCCTACTCAGCTTTTTTTTTTTTTTTTTTCTTCTTGAGGTGGAGTCTTGCTACTTTGCCCAGGCTGCTCTTGAATGCATGGGCTCAAGTGATCCTTCTGCCTCAGTCTCCCAAGTAGCTGGGACAGGCATGCACCAATGTATTTGGCTTGAAGTTGAGTTTCGAAGAGTCATGAAAAAAATGTGAGAGGGGTTGAGGGTATAGCTCAGTGGTAGAGCACGTGTTCAGCATGTGTGAGGCCCTAGGTTCAATCCTCAGCACTAAAAAAAAAAAGAGAGAGGACATTTCAAATAAGGAGGATCTATATGAACAAAAATATAATGAGGGTGTATGTGGGGAATGGAAAAGATGAATTAAGATCAAGTGGTAAGAGAAAAAAATAGAGCTATAAAGTAAAAGCTGCCTCAAAGGCCTTGAGCGCAGACCTCTCTCCCTTACTCCTACTCCATATTCCAGTTCCACTTATGAGGATTCTCTATCTCTTTGCCTGTTTTGGTGACATGTTCTCCTTTGGGTTTCAGGAGTGTAAACGGCCCCCTGAAGCCTTTGGCTTTGAGCAGGCTACCCGGGAGTACACTCTGCAGAGCTTTGGCGAGATGGCTGACTCCTTTAAAGCCGACTACTTCAACATGCCCGTGCATGTAGGTGATGGAGGGTTGGGATAATGTTGGGGCTAGGGTCATAGGTATTGGTTCCTGATAGTCTCACCTTTCCTGGGTCAATGGGGCCAGGATAAGACGTACCACAATTCTCTGCTGTCCCTGTTTCCCCAGATGGTGCCTACAGAACTAGTAGAGAAGGAGTTCTGGCGGCTAGTGAATAGTATTGAGGAAGATGTGACTGTCGAGTATGGGGCTGACATCCATTCCAAAGAATTTGGCAGTGGTTTCCCTGTCAGTGACAGTAAGCGGCACCTAACCCCTGAGGAGGAGGTGAGTGGGTAAATACCATGGTTATATGTCAGCTATGTAGCTTAGGCAAGTCATTTAGTATCTGAAAGATTCAGTATTTCTCTAAGATGGAGATGATTATGCCTCTTAATGTAGTTGCTGTGAAATTTAGATGAAATGCTGTATGTAAAGAACATAGTCTAGTACCTGGTGTGTGTAGATGCAAGATGGGTTCTTTGACCTTTCTGAACCTATTTTCTTAGCTGTGAAATGGAGATAATACCTATCTTGCAAATGTTACAAGAATTTGCTCAGCTTATTCATAGGAAGTGTTCAGGGAGTGGGATTTGGATGCATAGGAAATTGAGGGCCCAGTCTATCTCAAGGGAAGAGTGGCATTTGGGTTTAGAACAGGGTTTTGATGTTTATTTTAAAATTTATAAAATTATTAAATGTATTATTATTAAAACTGATATATAAAAACATTAGAATTATATATACTTATGGGGTACCATGTGATGTTTCAGTATAGTATATATTGTATAATGTTTAAATGAGAGTAAATATCTCATTTATCTATGGTCAGCATTCAAAATCCTTTCTTCTAGCTTTTTGAAACATAATAGTACTTAATTGTTGTTGGGGTTTTGTTGGACTGGGGATTGAACTCGGGCGCTTGACCACTGAGCTACATCCCCAGCCCTATTTTGTATTTTATTTAGAGACGGGGTCTCACTGAGTTGTTTACGCTGTTGCTGAGGCTGGCTGTGAGGTTGGCTTTGAACTAGCAATCCTCCTGCCTCAGCCTCCTGAGCCGCTGGGATTACAGGTGTGCACCACCACGCCTAGCTCATAAATGTTATTTATAGTCAACCTACTATGCAGTAGCATACCAGAATTTCATACTATCTAACTATAACTTAGTATATAGTTAGATACACAACCTTTCTTAGTTCTGCCCTTACCTTTACTTTCTCTGCTCACTAGAACCACCATTTTACTCTCAGTTTCTGTGAGGTATGAACTTGTTTAGATTCCAAATACAAACGTGATCATGTGGTACTTGGCTTTCTGTGCCTGGCTGCTTTCACTTAATATAATGATCTCCAGTTCCATCCATTTGCTGCAGATGACAGGATTTCATCCTTTTTATAGTTGAATAGTATTTCATTGTGTATATTTACCACAATTTCTCTGTTCCTTCATTGGTTGATGGACTCAGGTTGGATTCCATTTCTTGGCGATTTTGAACAGTGCTGCAATAAACATGGGAGTGCAGATGTCTCTTTGACATACATATTGATTTCCTTTCTTTTGGATATATACGCAGTAGTGGGATTGCTGGATCATGTGATAGTTCTATTTTTAAGTTTTTGAGGACCCTCCATACTGTTTCCAACATGGCTATACTGATGTACATTCTTACCAATAGTGTACAGGGGTTACTTTTCTCCATATCCTTGCCAGCACTTACTAACTTTTGTTTTTATTTTTCTCTTTTTCTGTGGTGCTTAGAATCAAACCCTTGTGCATACTAGGCAAACTCTATGCTGAACTATATTCCCTGCCTCTTTATCTTTTTGATACTAGTTATTCTTACTCAGGTCAAGTGATATCTCTTTGTGGTTTCACTGTGTATTAATCAGGTTATCTATTTTTTTGGTATTGAATATTTTGATTACCTTACTTATTCTGAATATTACTTCCTTGTCAGATATTGTTTGCAAATATTTTCTCCCATTCTGTAGGTTGTCTCTTCGCTCTGATTGCTTTGCTGTGCAGAAGCTTTTTAATTTGACGTAGTCCCATTTGTCTACTTTTGCTTCTGTTCACTGTGTTTGGGGGTGTTATGTGGCATAGTAAAGGAACCAAAAACCCTTGCCTGTTTCAATGTCCTGATGTATATCCACTGTTTTCTTCTATTAACTTCATAATTTAAGGTCTTATATTTAAGCCTTAACCCATTTAGAGGTGATTTTTATTAATGATGGAAGATAGGGGTCCAGTTTTATTCTTTTGCATATGGATATCTAGTTTTTCCAGCAACATTTATTGGAAATACTGCTCTTTCTCCAATGTGTGTTCTTAGTGCCTTTGTTGAAAATCAGTTGGCAGAGGGCTTTGACTTGTAGTTGGTAGATGGATAGATCAAATATAATTGAAATTTTGTGTTTATGCATTTTGAGGGAAGGGGGGTAAGAAAACTTCAGTTTTAGATGTTTAGATGTGATTCCCCAAATATCTGACCTTACAGGAGTATGCTACGAGTGGATGGAATCTGAATGTGATGCCAGTGTTGGAGCAGTCTGTATTATGCCACATCAATGCAGATATCTCTGGCATGAAGGTGCCCTGGCTCTATGTGGGCATGGTCTTCTCAGCCTTTTGCTGGCATATTGAGGATCACTGGAGTTACTCCATTAACTACCTCCATTGGTGAGTGGGGCCCTGAAGAGCCTGAGAAGCAGTCAGGATGGGCTCTCTGCATGACATCAGGTGTGACTACATTATGTGTTCCTTTTTCACTTGAGCAGGGGTGAGCCGAAGACCTGGTATGGGGTACCCTCACTTGCAGCAGAACATTTGGAAGAAGTAATGAAGAAGCTGACACCTGAGCTCTTTGATAGCCAGCCTGACCTCTTGCACCAACTTGTCACTCTCATGAATCCGAATACTCTCATGTCCCATGGTGTGCCGGTGAGTGTCCAGGAAAAGTGAACAAGGAGTAGGAATGATTTAGTGATATCCTTTTTGGTGGCAGTGGTAGTCTTCATCTGAGTTTACCCCTGCTCTCGTTCCTTTTCTATCCTGATTGAGTTGTAGGTGTGACTATTCTAGTAGAGACCCATGATAATAGGTAGATACACACTGTGATTGTGAGCCCTCCAGGCCTTGTGTTTGAGGCGGGTACCTTAGGACTGGCTTATTATCATAACTGTGTTTTAGTTAGTGGAAGAGGGAAATGGAGGAATGGCAGGGCTAGAATGTTTCCTTGCTTTTAAAGGCAAATCTATCAACTTATCTCCTGTTAGAACTTGGTCACATGGCCACATCTAGCTGTAAGGAAAACTAGGAAATGTAATTTTTACACCGGATGGTCATATACCACCTACAAATTGTAAGTTAAATTATTATGAAATAATATCAGAGGACAAATAGCTATTTGTGCCATGTTTTCATATTGTTACCTTTTTTGGAGCAGTGGGTATATCTTTTTACTTATTAAACAGGTCAAAAGTTGAATCCAGAGTCCTGGCCTATCCACTTTCTCTGACAATTTTTTTCTTACCATGAAAACAAAACAAAACAAAAAAAACGTATTGCTGGGTATACAACTTCACATATCTGTGAGGGACTTTATATTTCTGGGAATTTTTGGCATTGATTAGCATCTTCCAGTTTTCTGGTGTGGACCTTAAAAAAACAAATAAACAAAAAAAACTGATCAACATTCATATGTAAAAAGGAATTAGTATATCTTCCATCTATGCTTTAGTTCTTACTCTGTGCTGATATTACTCCCTATTCCCTTCTACTCCCTCTGGCCTTGGCCTTATTGCCACTTAGTCTTATACGTAGGACATATTAGGTAGTTATTAATATTTAGTCTTTTTGAGGTATCCCAGACCTTTTGCAGTAGGGCTTTGGACTTGGTCTGTGGTTCTCTCTGAATTTTTTTCTTGCATTCTCCTTGTGTTATTATTTTGTATATCCTATGGATAAAATTTTTTACATTTTAATGATACTTAACCATGAATTGGGATATTGAACAAGGGAAGCAACATCTTAAAACAGCTCTGGCAACCTTCCTGCACTTGGAAGGGACTCTCCTTTTCCCTCTGTGCTTTACCCCAGTTAAGGATTACTGCAGTCAAAATGATCAAGGAGGGCTGCAGATTGACTCCATGGTAGAATGTGTGCTTAGCATGTGCAAAGTCCTGGGTTTGATCCCCAGCACATACCCCCTAAAAAAGAAAAAAAAAAAAATCATCAAAGACCCTTTCAGTTTTGCTACTTCATAAGTAGACTTTGGGTCTGACCTTTTCTCAGACTTCCCTCTTTCTCATTCATAGCCCAGCATTTGTTCTAGTCTACAATGCCAAGGAAAACTGTAAGAGTAGAAGATTCTTAACGATTTAGGCAGCTAGGATGCATATATAGAGAGAAGGTCATGGAGCTGTTTGATCCTGAGCTCTTTTTTAAAGACTGTCACACACTTTTAAACATGTACTCTTTGCTTATATCTCCATAGCTTTTTTTCTGCTAATGGCTAACCAGCTTCGTTAGCCAGCTCCTGCTTTACCACTCTGCCCTCTTTCTGCCCCACCCCATTTTGGTAGTTCCTAGCATCTCTAGGTCCTTTGGACTTGGCAGTATCCCCCTAGTCCAAGGCATCTGTGATTTTCATGTTCTCATACTGGCAGGCTGCAGTGTAGCCAGCTGGAGCTCCCTGCAAAGCTATCTTTAGCTATCTGTTCCCCCCTGCCTTCTTCTTTGGAGGGAGAAGGCCATTTCTTTTTATAGATATACAGTGTAAGTATTATTTTCATTAAAAAAGAAACATTCCTCCTTTTCAAAAAGTGGAAAATAAGGAGGTTATCCATATTCCATCCTAGTAAACATTTTTGTTATGTTTCCATATGTTTTTTGTTTTTTGGGAAAATTTTGATGTAGTAATAATCAGTATATAGATTTTTTAATGTTTTATAAATTTGACGGTCTAGAACTGCACTGTCCAATTGGTAGCCACTGGTCACATGCGGCTATTAAACATTTGAAATGTGACTAGTTCCAGTTGAAATGTGCTGAAAGTATATATAATTTATGTTGGATTTCAAGACTTAGTATGAAACAAAGATTGTAAAATATCTCACACTTTGTATAACAATTGACACGTTGAAATGATAATATTGTGCCTTTATTAAATAAAATTATTGAAATTAATTTACCTGTTTATTTTTTTAATGTGTACTAAAGAATTTTAAAGTGCATATGTGCCTAGCATATTTCTTATGGACAGTGCTAGTCTAGAATGATTTTTATAATTGTCATTTTTTTAAAAAACAGTTCATTGCATTATGGTTTACATACCATAAAATTTATCCATTTTAAGTGCACAATTCAGTTGTGCTGCCATCACCAAAATCCAGTTTTAGAATATTTCTCTTATCCCAGAAAGATCCCTTATTAACATTTGTAGTCACTCTTCATTCTAGCCCTTAGGACCAGGCAACCATTGATCTGTTTTCTGTCTCTAGATTTACCTTTTCTGGCCAATTCATGATAATAGAAAAATAAGTGGTCTTCTCTCACCTAGTAGGTTTTTAAGGTTTATCCATGTCAGGAGTTCATTCCCTTTCTGACCCAATAATTTCCCTTCACTATCTAATGAATATTGGGTTGTTTTTACTTTTTGGCTGTTCACATATGTCATTTTTAGTAGCTACAGAACGTGAGAAGAGTTTTTTAAAACCACCATGAAGGAAATAGTAAAGTGAAATTTGCCAAAATGAAGGTGCATGCTGAGATGAAGAGCCAGGAGCATTAGGTTCTACTCCTGGTTTTCCTACCAAAGGCTTCTCTGGGACTAGTTTTCACATCTGTAAAATTAAGTGTGGGACTAGATCATTCAGCAAATATTGCTAAAGCCCTTTCTGTGTGCAGGGCCTCTCATCAACACCCTGAAGGTCAATAAATCAGTCACTGCCTTTGGGTATGCACAGTTGAGTACAGGACAGAGAGCAGTAAACATGGAATAAAGAGGGGTGCTGCAAAAGAACCACAAACTGGGTCATTTAAGACTGGGGTTTTAGGAAAGGGTTTGTAGAAACAGGTTAAAATGAGGGGCTCTCAGCAAAGATATGCCATTGTCAGATTTGCAGTTTTAGAAGATAGTTCAGGTGTTTGATAGTAGAGGCTAGTACAGTAATATGGCAAGCTAGTACAATAATACAGCAAGAAATGCTTTGAGGCAGATAATTGCCTCTAAGCAGAGAAGAAGAAAATGTACTGGAGGTAGAAACTGATATATGCCCCAAATGAATGTGGTGATATGTTCATGAATGGGAAGATTTAATTTTGTTAGCATTAGTTCATCCTGAACTATTCTAGAATCCTATCAGAGGAATCGTTGAAGGGTATAAACAGGTTCTTGATAAAAGTTGGCAATTTTGCATGCAGTAGGAGTAACTTAGAGACTCTGGGTTCAATTCCCAGTGTGTGCACACACATAAGATTATTTTTTCGAGAATAGAGTTTATTTTTTTAGCATCACTGTACCTATTTCACTGTGTGTCTTTGCTAGCATCAAATGTTCATCTTAAAAGTTTTGACTTATTGTAAAAAAAGATAAAAGTATACATAGCTATTTCCATTCCTTAGTGAAACTCCAGTAAAACGACACAAAGGGGTTTTTTTTTTAGGATATAAGGTCACAGAGATTATGAAAACAGAGGATACAATGGTAAATAAAATTCCTGAAACTATAAAACAGACAAGGAAACTGAATCTTAAGCCAGAACTGAGAACATCTGAGAACCAAGCTGATTTTTACCTCAGAAGTCCCCCAAAGGTTTGTAGTCAGTGGCACCAGACATTCTAGAGGCAAAGATGGGATGAAAATAAGGACTGGTTTAAATCTATATGAGAAGCTGTGAGCCAGGTGCTGTAGCATATGCCTATCGTGCCTGCTACTAGAGAAGCTGAGGTAGGAGGATCACAAGTTCAGGGTCAGCCTGGGCAAGTTAGTTTCTGTCTCAGCATAAAAAAACAAAAATGAGTCAGATGTGGTAGCGCACGCCTGTAATTCCAGTGGTTCCAGAGGCTGAGACTGGAGGATCGTGAGTTTAGAATCAGCCTCAGTAAAAGTGGAGGCGCTAAGCAACTCAGTGAAACCCTGTCTCTAAATCAAATACAAAATAGGGCTGGGGACGTGGCTCAGTGGGTGAGTGCCCCTGAGTTCAATCCCTGATACCCATCCCACTAAAAAAAAAAAATAAAAAGGACTGGGGTTAGTGGCTTAGTGTAGAGTACTCCTGGGTTCAATCCCCAGTACTGTAAAAAATAAAAAATAAATAAAAGAATAAAAAGCTGGAGGTTCCCCTCCCACGCTGGGCTGCTAGAAATGTGAACTACCTTTACTCAAGTAAGACCAAGGATCTATTTCTGAAGAGGTTAATACAGAGGGCCCCTGGATTGAGGTCCCCTAAGTGCAGTTGAAGGTGGGGTTAACAGTGAAAATAGGATTTTTATCATTTGAGCATCCTGATAGCTGGGATTCCTAGGCATTTTCTTTTGCTTGACCATTAGAACATGCGGACAGGCCTTTTTCCTACAGGCAAAAAATGTGAGGATTTTCTCTGGCCTCAGAGGAAAGAAGTAGAGTTTTCTAAACAAAATGACTCAGGTAGATCACCCAGCATTGAAACTCAAGTTGTCAGATTTCACCTATGTACTCAGAGCTTTTTCATCTCTCTCTTTTTTTGGTACCAGGGATTTAATCCAGGGATACTGAGCCACACTGAGCCATATCCCCAGTCCTTTTTATTTTTTACTTTGAGATCGGGTCTTGCTCATTTGCTGAGGCTGGCCTTGAACTTGCAGTTCTTCTGCTTCAGCCTCCTGAGTTGCTGAGATTATAGGCATATACCACCACAACCAGCAGCATCTCTTCCTCTTAAATATAAATAGGCAGCCACAAATTAACAGTCAACTAAAGAAACCCTAGTAAATGCAATAGAAACAGACAAATAAGAAGAAAGCTACTTGGAGAAACAGAGGCCAGGAAAGGAGAAATAAACTTAACTTTAGGGTTTTTTTTTTTTTTTTTTTTCCCTTTTTGTACTGGGGGTTGAACCCAAGGGCACTTTACCATGGAACTATATCCCTAGTTCTTTTAATTTTTTTAAATTTTGAGACAGGGTCTCACTAAGTTTTCTGAGCCTGGCCTTGAATTTGCAATCCTCGTGCCTCAGGCTCCCAAGACCCTGAGATTAGAGGTGTGCACCACCATGCCCAGCTTTAAAAGCAAAAGAAACTTCATTACTGTCTTCAGAGATAAGCATGCACAGTAGTGCCCTTTTATTCATAGTTTTGCTTTCCATAGTTTCATTTATCAGTGGTCAGCTGCAGTCTAAAAATTTTAAATTCCAGAAATAAACAGTTTATAAGTTTTAAATTGCATACCATTCTGAGTAGCATGTTGAAGTCTTGTGCCACCTCTGTTCTATCCCACCTAGGGCATGATCATTCCTTTGTCCAGTATATCTGTGCTGTATATGCTACCCACTTGTCAGTCACATAGCTATCTTGGTTATCATATTGACTGTCAAAGTATAATAGTGCTTGTGTTCAGGTAGCCCTTGTTTTACTTAATACTGGCCCCAAAGTGCAAGAGTAGTGAAGCTAGCAATTCAGATATGCCAAAGAGAAGCTGTTAAGTGTTTTCCTTAAGTGAAATGTGAAAAGTTCTCAACTTGAAAAAATTGTGTGCTGAGGTTGCTAAGATCTACAGTAAATCTTGTGTCTGTGAACGAAAAAGAAATTTGTGCTATTTTTAATATCACACCTCAGACTGCAAAAGATATGGGCACAGCATGTGGTAAGTGCTTATTAGGAAAGGAAAGGTATCAAATTTGTGTATGTATGTGTAGGAAAAAAAGCATTAAATATAGGATTTGGTACTATCCAAGATTTCAGACCTCTACTAGGGGTCTTGGAATGTATTCCCCACAGATACAGTGAGAGTACTGCACTGCAAACCTGAAAGAACAGAATACTATTTAAAAAGAACATACTAAGAACTAATTAAAAAGACATACTCAAAACATATTGAGCTCTTGGAGCTTAAAATTTTGATAGCAGAAGTGAAACTTAAAAAAAAAAATGTAGTTGAGATTTCCTAGAAAATAGAATGAAAAGATAAAAATGGGGAAAGATAACATTTGAGAATTTATCCAGGAAGTTCAAATTCAAATAGTGGGAATTATGAAAAGAAAAAATAGATGGAAACTGAGAGAATGGAATCATTGGTGAAATCATTTAAGAAAATTTCCTTTAACTGAAGAATTGAGTTTTCAGAGTCAAACAGCCTATCCAGTATATGAATGATCTACACTAAGATATATCTTGGGGATTTTCATCTCCAACACTGGGAACAGAATAATCATGTGAACTTCTTGAGACAGAATCAGGTTTAATTCAAAGCATTAGAAATAAGAATAGCTTTAGACTTTTCAACAGCAATATTGGAATCTAGAAGACTAGAGCAAGCCTTCAAAGTGATTTTCATCTTAGAATTTTATTTTATTTTTTTATTTTATTTTTTTTAAAGAAAGAGTGAGAGGGAGAGAGAGAGAGAATTTTTTAATATTTATTTTTTAGTACTTGGCGGACACAAAATCTTTGTTTGTACGTGGTGCTGAGGATCGAACCCGGGCCGCAGGCATGCCAGGCGGGCACGCTACCACTTGAGCCACATCCCCAGCCCCATCTTAGAATTTTATACACAGCTGTATGTCGTGGTGCATGCCTTTTATCCTGACTCAGGTTGCTGAAGCAGGAGGATGGCAAGTTCAAGGCCAGCCTCAGCAATTTACCAAGGCCCTAAGCAACTTAGTGAGACCCTGTCTAAAAATAAATAAAAAGGGCTATGGATGTGGCTCAGTGGTAAACTGTCTCTGGGTTCAATCCCCAATAACAAAAAAGCAAAAAAAACCCAAGAATTCTATATACAGTCAAGTGTGAGAGTAAGAATAGACCGTATCACCACCAAAAAACGTTTCTTCCCTCCATTTCTTAGGAAGTTTTTGGAGAAAATGTTCAAATAAGGCAAAGGAATAAACCAAGAAGGAGTAAGTCATGGGATCTAAGAAATAGGAGGTCTGTCATAGAAGTATGAGGATCTCAGGAAGACAGCTGATCCAGACTGGATCAGATGAGAAGGCTGTATGAGAGAGTGTTATAGAAAGGTGAAAATTAATAGGAAAGGTGATTCAGACACTTGTCAGAAAGTTGGGGGTTAAAATAATAGTATGTGCAGAGAAAGTTAAGCAAATTGAGAAAAAAGAGGCTGTCTTTTTTTTTTTTAACCCAGGGCCTCACACATGCCAGGCAAGTGCTCTGCCACTGAGCCACAGCTCTATGAGACTGTTTTTAACAGAGTCCAGAGCATGTCATTTAGGGTTGTTAAAGGTCAACACCAATGTAACCAGAAGAGGTGAAAGTGATTGGCTCTGGGAAGGGGAGAATGGTAGGACCTTCTGATTTTATAACAAATCATTTAGAACACGTTTGACTCTTAAAACTATGTCTGTGACTAATAAAAGTAAACATTAGTATAAAAAGTTTGGCCAGCTTAATGAAAAGTGATATTTATAATTTTTACAAAAATTACTAGGGAAGTTGAAATAATTTGATAGGTATGTTGCGGGTTTGTGACTCAAATCTTTCTGTCATCTGTCAAGATCAGAACCTTGAAAAACAGACTAATGGTTCTCCCTTCAGAATTGAAGGGCCTAGGATTCTGTTGTCAGGTTGTGTACCCTGATGCTTTCCTTTGTCTCCTTAAGGAACCTGCAGTGGTTTCTGCAGACTGGAAAACCTCCATATCAATAGTCTTCACCTTTCTTGTTTTTCAGGTTGTCCGTACAAACCAGTGTGCAGGAGAATTTGTCATCACCTTTCCCCGTGCTTACCACAGTGGCTTCAACCAAGGCTACAACTTTGCTGAGGCTGTCAACTTTTGCACTGCCGACTGGGTGAGTCTGGAGTGTGGTGGGCTGGCAATGAGAAGCAGGAAAGTTGTGAGGAAGCTAAGACATCACTGCCTTCAGACTTGGCCACACTCAAACTTGAACCTGTCCACAGCTGCCAGCTGGGCGCCAGTGCATTGAGCACTATCGCCGGCTCCGAAGGTACTGTGTCTTCTCCCATGAGGAACTCATCTGCAAGATGGCTGCCTGCCCTGAGAAGCTGGACCTGAACCTGGCAGCAGCTGTGCATAAGGAGATGTTCATCATGGTGCAAGAGGAGCGGCGTCTACGGAAGGCTCTGCTGGAGAAGGTGGGTGGTGGGAGAGTCCCTAGCATTAGATACCCTAGCCTAGGAGGTTGTAGGAAATGGGCCATACCAAGGAGATGTAACCTTACTCTTGGAGTGTAGTGAAAAGAACTGGATGCATCTGAATTGAAAAACTCACTCCATTCTCTGCTCTACCCTTTACTGGCAACCTTACACAAGTCAGTTGACTTCACTGTCAGTTTTTCCATCTGAAAAATGGGAATTATAATAATGCTTATGGGCTGGGATTGTGGCTCAGTGGCAGAGCACTTGCCTTGCACATGTGAGGCTCTGGGTTTGATCCTCAGCACCATGTAAAAGTAAATGCATAAAATAAAGATACTGTGTCCATCTATAACTAAAATAATAATAATAATAATACTTATATTTTTGAATAGTCCAGGAGATCAGATATAATGTTTAATAACTGACCCATAGCTGGTGATTGTACAGCAATTCTTTATCATTGTCCAAATAACTCAGTGAGACAGGCAAGCATATGAAATCCTTACTGCTAAGTATCTTGGTGACTTTATGAGGTTACTTAAACTCTCATAGTTTCACTTTCCTTACTCTGTAAAATGTGAATAAATACCTGATCTGCAAGGTAGTTGTGAAACTCAAACTAAGTTTCACATGTGTGAGGCAAGTGTGAGGCCCTGGGTTCAAAAAAAAAGACAGCCTCTTTTTTCTCTGCTCTTTTTGGTAATGTTAATACATGAAGAAAATGAAATATGGAATATTTCTTTGAAAGTGCTATTTTCTTACACATAGGTGGTTTAGTAACTCTAATTAGGGAAATAGTGTTACCAAGTAGAAAGTGTTTCTACTTTAATACATTTCTGATAAGCATGTGTCAGTTGTGTGTGTGGCTGAGTAGAAGCTGCTACAGAGGTATAAAGTCCACCCATGCAGATTCAGCTGCCACCTTCAGCTCCACACTTATCTCTTTAGGGAATTGACTTAGTGGGGCTCCTCCATAAGATTACAGAGTAGGGTTGAGGGTATAGCACAGGAGTAGAGTGTGTACTTAGCATGCATGCATAAGGCCCCAGCACCACCAAAAAGAACAAAGTTTACAAATGAATGCTGGTCCTGAGAAATTCCTTGCTTCCTATTTGGGATGATACTTTATAATTTTAAAGCTCATAACTTTTCTGTGAATATGGGATGTAGGGAGAGTTTCAGCTATAGTAGTGTTGGAAGTCTGGGGCCTCTAAGTCATGGCATTAGTTGGTAAGTCTCTGAGGATTTCCAGGCATCATTTTCTCTTTCTGTGGTCCTATTCTTAAATGATGGCCCTGAGGCTATACTATACTATAGGAAAGAGCCAAAGCAACATGGGGAGAATAGACTTTCCTGTCCTAACATTTAGAATTCTGTACACTTGGCCCTCACCTCAGAGAGGAGTTTTGTACACCCTGGTCTTGGAATACTTAAGACATGATGTGTGTGTTTGAATACTTTTCTGGGAGGAGAATATTTGATTTGCATCCAATTCTGTTTTGTTTAATTTGATACTGTGGATTGAACCCACTAAGCTATATTCCAGCCCTTTTTATTTTTTATTGTGAGACAGGGTCTCACTAAGTTGCTGAGTCTGGCCTTGAACTTGTAATCCTCCTGCCTCAGCCTCCTGAGGCACTAAGATTACAGCATTTGCCACCACGCCTGGCTGCATCCAATTCTTAGGAGTTCATGATCCATGAAAACCTAGGGGCTTCATTTTTAATTTTTTTTTTAAGGAAGTTCTATTCTTTTTTAAATACCTTTATTTTATTTATTTTTATGTGATGCTGAGGATCAAACCCAGGGTCTCACACGTGCAAGGCGAGCGCTCTACCGCTGAGCCACAACCCCAGCCCATAGGGGCTTCATCATTATAACATTCTTTGGCTTGGAGTCAAAGTTACTATAGTCAAATCCTTAGTTGGCAAGTAACTGACTCTTGAGACTTAATTTCCTCCTTAGTAAAATGAGATATGCCTGTGAGATACATATTAGAGCTAATAATAATAATAATAAGTATTTGTGGAGCACTGAAGTTGCTTTTTAATCCTCCTAACAATCCAAAGAGGATGGTACTGTTACCTCTGTCTTACAAGAAAACTGAGACCCAGAGAGGTTTAAATAATTTACTCATGATTATACAGCTAAAATAAGTGGCACAGCAGTGGTATCTATAATTTGCAGTGGGCTTATAGCTTATGCAGAGGTTAGTTGTTGAAGGGTATAAGCAAAACTGTTAGCATCAGTATTTCTCTTTAAAATCCCTAAAATAACCCATAATATATAGCATTTTGTCTTTAAGTTACTCCAGCATAGTTGGCTTTTCCTTCATTTCTGAAATAGACTGGTTTGTCTTCATTCTAAGCAGCAGATGAAGTCACTGGCTTAGCTTTGGAAATCTTGTATCTTTAAGACATGGACACAAGGGCATGCAGTTGAATTTCTGTAATCTAGATAGATGCAGGCAGTGTCTTCTGCCTGATAAGCAGTCAGCACAAGTAACTCTTAAGCCAGGATTGTTCCCTTGAATACATTCTACATTGCTACCTCTCTGGTGCCATGGTCCATCACTGTCCTTGCCTTCTCTCATCCAAAAGGCCCTTAGTATCTAGCTGAATCTTATCTGATTTTCTTCCTCTATTAAATTCTGTCTCAGCCCATATTGATTTTGCCCTGATCCATCTGATTTCCTCTGCCTTGAGAGTGTGGACTTGATAAAAGGCAGGTGTGCTCTGTGAAGTTTGGCCTCTCGACCTCCATGACCATCAGCATAGATTTGAGTCTAAATTGGGGCTCAGTGGTAGCTAAGATGGGGGTTTATTCAACCCTGCCTGGTTCATAACACATGTGGTTGGATGTTCCCAGGGTATCACAGAGGCTGAGCGAGAGGCTTTTGAGCTGCTCCCAGATGATGAACGCCAATGCATCAAGTGCAAGACTACATGCTTCCTTTCTGCCCTGGCCTGCTATGACTGCCCAGATGGCCTTGTCTGCCTTTCCCATATCAATGACCTCTGCAAGTGCTCCAGTAGCCGGCAGTATCTGCGGTGAGCATGGAACCTTTCTGGAGGAAATGAGATAATGAGGAGGGTGCAGAGCTGGGCCAGACATGCTCTTCCTTGTCTTCTTCCTCCAGGTATCGGTACACCTTGGATGAGCTCCCTGCCATGCTGCATAAGCTGAAGGTTCGGGCCGAGTCCTTTGACACCTGGGCCAACAAAGTGCGAGTGGCCCTGGAGGTGGAGGATGGGCGGAAGCGCAGTGAGTGATGGGGGGGTCGGAGGGACTCCACAGGCAAGTTCTATTCCCTTTTCTACTGTACCCCTGACACCCTTCCTGTGCCTTTACTCAATACTGCCTACTTCTTGCTGCTCTCATTCTCCCTCTAGGCCTTGAAGAACTGAGAGCACTAGAGTCTGAGGCCCGTGAGCGGAGGTTTCCTAACAGTGAGCTGCTGCAACGACTGAAGAATTGCCTGAGTGAGGCAGAAGCTTGCGTGTCCCAGGCTCTGGGGCTGGTCAGCGGCCAGGAAGCTGGGTATGGCAACCTGAGGTGCTAGGGCATAGAGAGACTGCTTAGGATCCTGTGCCTAAGAGAAGTGCTACAGGGGGTGGACTCTCAATACCACTGGGTGTGTCAGCAGGAAGTTGTTAAGTACCTGAGAGTATGAGGTAGCCTGGAAGGGTAAGGAGACCAGGCAACTTGTGTCTATTTTATCAGTACCTATAGGAGATTTGAGAGACAGGCTGAGGAATTTTGTGGGCAGGGAGAAGTTATGGGAGAGTTGGGTTAGAACAGGATGTAGACACATAAATCTGAGCATAGCCACACATCTTTGGGTACACAGTCGGGGATGGATTAAAGAGTCCAGGTATTGGGATGTGTAACTAAGTGTAGAGGACCTATTTCTCCTAATTTCCCTTATCCTATGAACATACTTATACTTTAAAACCCTACCTGTAATCTGGGGCAGTTGGGGAAATCCTGAGGTATGAGATCAAGGTGGATAAGTATGGTGAGGAAAGGTATTGGGTCTTACTTAGCACAGAGATGGAGGGAAGGGACTGGTTTTGGACCTGAAACCCCCACATGTGAAACTCCATAGTCCCCACAGGGTAGCTGGTCTACAGATGACCCTGGCTGAGCTCCGGGCCTTTCTGGACCAGATGAACAACCTGCCTTGTGCCATGCACCAGATTGGGGATGTCAAGGTGAGGAGGGGTGGACTTGGAATGCTGCTGAGGGATCAGAGGGACTGGGGAACCTGAGCAGCAGGTCACTTTGGGCTCCCTTAGCAAGTTTAAGGTATTTGGGTGATGTAGGTGCATGTGTGAGAAAATAGGCACGAGGCAAGGGTCTAATAACTCTCTGTTAAATGTGGGATTTGAGGGGCAGGTGACGGGTTTGAGTGTAGGATGCAGAATCAAAAGAAAGTTGTTTGGAGGAGGTAGAAGAAAAGGAGGTAACGAAAGTGCTTATTGGGCCTGGAAAATTGAACGAAGTTCATAAAAGTAAAGAATTAGCAGGATAAGAGGAGAGCAAACACCAGTGTGAGCATGATTGTTTGTACAGGGACTAAGTGTAGGGTGGCATTTTTTAGGGCAGAGGGTCTCTCACTGCTCTGAGGGCAGAGTCCTTTGCAGAGAGAAATGAAGCAAATTCCTGACCACTCTCTATTAAGAATTTCTGAGGGTGACTGGGTGTGGTGGTACTCACTTATAATCACAGTGACTAAGGCTAAGGCAGGAGGATCACAAGTTTGAGGCTATCCTTGGCAACTTAGTGAAACCCTGTCTTAAAATAAAAAGGACCAGATATATATATCTCAGTGGTAGCCCCTGCTATACCATTAAGAAAATTTAAAAAGAATCTTTAGTGGTGGGGCCTAGGAGTGTGCATTTTAACAAATTCCCCAGGGCATCTTAAGAAGTACTCAATGTTAGGAATCACTGTCTTAGAGCTTGGAGGAGGAGAGCCTGGCATTTAGGTTCCCTTTTCCCAAAAGATTAGAGGGGAAGAAGATAGTGGGGCAAGGGTATGTACTGGTAGAACCTCTAAGTGAGCCCAGCTGAGGAGTTTGTTCTTCATTCCATATCCTGGTAGGGTATTCTGGAACAGGTGGAGGCCTACCAGGTTGAGGCCCGTGAGGCCCTGGCCTCACAGCCCTCTAGTCCAGGGCTACTGCAGTCCCTGTTGGAGAGGGGGCAGCAGCTAGGAGTGGAGGTGCCTGAGGCCCAGCAACTCCAGCGGCAAGTGGAACAGGCGCGATGGCTGGATGAGGTAAAACGCACGTTGGCCCCGTCTGCCCGAAGGGGCACCTTGGCTGTCATGAGAGGACTGTTGGTTGCTGGGGCCAATGTAGCCCCTAGCCCTGCTGTGGATAAGGCCCAGGCTGAGCTGCAGGAGTTGCTGACCATTGCTGAACGCTGGGAGGAGAAGGCCCACCTCTGTCTGGAGGCCAGGTAGGCCCGGCTCTTCCCCTCCATGCCCTTTATCCTTCAAAGTTTCATGGAGAACCCGAAGATGGTTGCTATAGGTGGTCTTGGATGTTTTACTCCTGTGTTGGTGTAGGGACTCTCCACCTAACTTGTGTTTCCTGTCTTGTTCTTTTTAAAACATAATTTATATACACAGAGGGGCAGAAATGCATAGAGGACTAGCCCTGTAGGCTTATGTGGTATACACACAAAAGTACAAATAACAAGCAGTTGGGCATATGTTAGTAGGAAGACAACACACATGGGGCAGTCTGATAAGACTGCAGCCATAGGTTACACACCAACAGTATGTGTAGGCACTTCCAGCAGACTGATAGACTGGTGGATAGGCAGAGGTGCAAGAATTGTGGCAAAAGGAGATGCATGGGTGCATGCAGTCTGAAGGAAACAGGGACTGGCAGCCGTCCATAGTCAGGACTCAAGCAATTAAGCCCACATGATAGCAGGAATTACAAGTGCCCAAGGGGCCTATGCAGTTACATCTGGTTATCAGACTGGGCTTCTGGTCAGCTATACCAGACAGAGTCCTCTTTTTTTCCTACCTTTAGGCAGAAACATCCACCAGCTACACTCGAGGCCATAATCCGTGAAGCAGAAAACATCCCAGTTCACCTGCCCAACATCCAAGCTCTCAAGGAGGCTCTTGCTAAGGCCCGGGCTTGGATTGCCGATGTGGATGAGATCCAAGTGAGGACCACTCCCCCATCCAAGGCTTTCTGTCAGCTGAGAAGAGTTTGCAAACACTGGGTTGGGTGGGCTAAAGAGAGGAAACTTGTATGGCACACTGAGGAGGCAAAATGTGCTTGGTGAACAATGTGAGAGGAAGGGTCGTGAGGCTGGCCTGAAGAAAGTTGAGGTGCTGGTTAGGATGAAGATGGTAGGGCAGGGAACCAGTTAGTGTGGGAGTGGAGCAGAGTAGGTACCTGGAGGAGGGTTGAAGAGGAAAACCACAGGCTAACAGTGAGGCTGGTGGTCCTGGGACTGGGGATAAGCCAGTCAGTGGATGCAGGTATTTAGGAGAGAGCCAGGACAATGCCTATTTTCTACTTCAAGACTGAGTCCAGTCCATCTTCTCAGCTCAGGACTGGGCAGAGTAAGGATCAGTAGACATTGGCAGTTTAAACTCAGCTTTTTCTCATCTCTGTCCTCAGAATGGTGATCACTACCCCTGCTTGGATGACTTGGAGGGCCTGGTGGCTGTGGGCCGGGATCTCCCTGTGGGGCTAGAGGAACTGAGACAACTGGAGCTGCAGGTACTGACAGCGCACTCCTGGAGGGAGAAGGCCTCCAAGACCTTCCTCAAGAAGAACTCCTGCTACACACTGCTGGAGGTGAGACCTTGCACCTTCACCCACAGCCTCTTCTCACCTGGCCTGGCTGTTGTGAGATGGCTCATATGAGAAAATGGGTTTTTGAAGGGCACCAGAAAGGGGAGGAGAGGAGAGGGTGTGGGAGGTAGGGAAGCCCGGTCATTCCCCCTCTGTCTGCCTGCCTCAGGTGCTCTGCCCGTGTGCAGACGCCGGCTCAGACAGCACCAAGCGCAGCCGGTGGATGGAGAAGGAGCTGGGGTTGTACAAATCTGACACAGAGCTGCTGGGGCTGTCTGCGCAGGACCTCAGGGACCCAGGCTCTGTGGTAAGGAGCTTAGACACAGATGGGTGAAGAGCCTGGCAATGATAGAGTTGTCTGAGCCGGGTGACCATGGGCAGACCGCTTGCTTCCTGAGCTTTACTTTTCCTGGTTTGGGAGTGGGGTGTTAAGGGGGCCAGAGAGGAGAGGGGGCAGGCTGCTGACCTATTCTTCCCCCCTGTCCTGGGCACGGCAGATCGTGGCCTTCAAGGAGGGGGAACAGAAGGAGAAGGAGGGTATCCTGCAGCTGCGTCGCACCAATTCAGCCAAGCCCAGTCCACTGGCATCGTCGACCACGGCCTCTTCTGCAACCTCCGTCTGCGTGTGTGGGCAAGTGCCAGCCGGGGTGGGAGCTCTGCAGTGTGACCTGTGTCAGGACTGGTTCCATGGGCGGTGTGTGTCGGTGCCCCGCCTCCTCAGCTCCCCAAGGCCCAGTCCCACCTCATCCCCGCTACTGGCCTGGTGGGAGTGGGACACCAAATTCCTATGCCCACTGTGCATGCGCTCACGGCGCCCACGCCTGGAGACCATCCTGGCACTGCTGGTAGCCCTACAGAGACTGCCTGTGCGGCTGCCTGAGGGTGAGGCCCTACAGTGCCTCACAGAGAGGGCCATCAGCTGGCAAGGCCGTGCCAGACAGGCTCTGGCCTCTGAGGACGTGACTGCTCTGTTGGGACGGCTGGCTGAGCTCCGCCAACGGCTACAGGCTGAACCCAGGCCCGAGGAGCCCCCTTCCTATCCTTCGGCCCCTGCCTCTGACTCTCTCAGAGAGGGCAGTGGCAAGGATATGCCTAAGGTGAGCTGCTTGGCCCAGCTCTTGTCCTCAAATTCCTGTCTCCTGGCCCCTACCCCGATTTAGATTCCAGCTCTGTCCCTGCTTTCCAATTTTCATACTCTTGGCCCAGCCTCCCTGCCCCATTCTATATCTGTCCAGATCCATAGACTCTTCCCTACTGGTAGCCTGTGTCTGCTCCCTCCTCTTCCAGGATGTAGAAGGTCCCAGGTTGGGGATGGAAGAATAAGGTGTGATTCTTCAGTTCAGTTACTCTTACCCATTATTGTTCTCCTTGGCAGGTCCAGGGTTTATTGGAGAATGGAGATAGTATGACCAGTCCTGAGAAGGTGGCCCTAGAGGAGGGCTCAGGTAAGAGAGGTAGGTCTAGATGTGGTGTGGGTAGGCTGTTGACTAGATGTCACCAGAGTGACCCATGTAGTTCTCAGCTTTGTCATAGTAGTGGAAAAGACCAAGGACAGTCTCTAACATAGCCTGTCCCCACCCCACCTCTCCTAGATCTGGAGATGCTATCCTCGCTGTTGCCACAGTTGACTGGCCCTGTGTTGGAACTGCCTGAGGCAACCCGGGCCCCATTGGAGGAGCTCATGATGGAGGGGGACCTGCTTGAAGTGACCCTGGATGAGAACCACAGTATCTGGCAGCTGCTGCAGGCTGGGCAGCCTCCAGACCTGGAGCGGATCCAAACACTTCTAGAGGTGAGGAGAGAAATCATAGGCAGGGCCAGGAGGTCAGGCCAAGCAGGCAGGGAGCCCAGGCCTGACTGCTGGCCCACAACCTATCTTTTCTGCCTGTCTGTGATCACAGCTGGAGAAGGCAGAGCGCCATGGGAGTCGGGCACGGGGCCGGGCCCTGGAGAGGCGGCGGCGGCGGAAGGTGGATCGGGGTGGGGAGGGCGATGACCCAGCCCGAGAGGAGCTAGAGCCAAAGAGGGTACGGAGCTCAGGGCCAGAGGCCGAGGAAGCCCAGGAGGAGGAGGAGCTGGAGGAGGAGACTGGGGGTGAGGTCCCCCCTACATCCCTCCCCAACACTGGCAGCCCCAGCACCCAGGAGAACCAGAATGGCTTGGAACCGGCGCTAGGGGCCACTTCAGACCCCTCGTCCCCTTTCTCTACTCTGACTTCCCGGCTGCATATGCCCTGCCCACAGCAGCCTCCTCAGCAACAGTTGTGACAGTGGCTGAGCCTAGCACAGACCCCAACAGAGATCCCCCACCTTGGCCTCAAGGATCCTCTTTCTGACCATCAAGCCTGCTTCTTGGGAGGTGGGCAGGGAGGGGGGGAAGGCCAACCCCCTCCCCACCCACCCCTGAATCCCTTGATTTTTATATTCTGACTCCAAGGTATTGTTCAGACCTCAGCTCCTGGGGGCCGGCCCCTGGAGTCCCCCCGTCCCTGGTAACCTCTAACCAGCATTCCCAGACTCCTGAGGCAGATAGACAGATGGGCAGGTGGGCAGAGGGACAACTGGGGCTGGGCCAGCACCATTCCAGAGACAAGGCCAGTGCATATGCAAACTGGGGGATCTCCTCTCTCTTCTCTTCCCCAGTTCTGGCCCTGGCCAGGCCATGCTACACTAACCTCCCCTTCCCCCTCTCACTCTTGCCTCTCCCCACTCCCCTTCCTCCCTCTCCCATCCTTCCTCTCCCTGACTGTTCTACCCAGGAGGAGGAAGCTTCACATAGCTGTGCTCAGTTTCTTATTTTAAAGGAATTTGGTTGGGGGGCTGAACAGGGCTCCCTGTGGTCTGAAGAAAGCTTTTGGTGCTTGTCCTCACACCCACCTCAACCCTCCCACCCCCTCTTCCCCTGTCTCCTTTCCTCCTCCTGGGTTCATGTTGTAATAAAGAAGATTGTTGGTGTGTAATTAATTTGTTCAAAAGGAAAAAAAAAAAGCAAAACAAGAAACTTGGTTCCAACTGAAGCCTATTTTAATTTTATTTTATTATAATTTTCCTCTTGTTAGAAATAAAACCCTTAGCAACGTTTTTTGGAAACATGTTTCTGAAGTGCATTTCTCTTCGAAGGGGAGAATGGTGCCTCCCTCGCCTGTCAGTGGAGCAGCTGTAGTGCTAGCAGGATTCTGGGGATGAGGCCAGGGAGCCCAGGGTTCACTATCTTAGTCCCACCAGCTTCTCTTTAACCTGGGCAAGACATTCCAATCAGGTGGGCTCTGGCCCTGCCCACCTAACCTCCAGCACAATAGCCTCTGCCAGCTTTGTGCCCTCGTCTAAGCCTCTAGTTCCCAGAGGAATTTTTTTTTTTCATGGCTTTATTGTGATACAGTCTTCACGCCTAAAATTCACCTGTTTGAAATGTGTGATTTGTTCTGTCAGACAGTTGTTTCTACAGTATGGATCTGACCGTATCACTACTGCTTAAAACTTTGTGATGCTTCATTGCCCTTAAGATAAAGATTATATTTAATGTCATTCTTTCTAGAATGCTTTCCTGTTTAACCTATATGCCGTATTCAGGGACTCATCCCTGATGTTTCTCCACTGGTTCTTTCTGCCCCTGATCAATGGGGACTAAAGCTCAAATGTGTGGTTGGCTATTTGCAATTCCTGAGTTCACTTTTTTTATTTGCTTTATTGAGATAAAATTCACATACCATATAGTTCACCCACTTAAAGTGTACAATTCAGTGGCTTTTAGTATATTCACAGAGTTTTGCAACCATGACTGCGAAAAAGTCTAGAATGTTTTTTATCACCCCCAAAAGAAACTCCACACTCCTTAGGTGTCCTTCCCATCCCCCCATTTGCTCATTTTTGACATTTTATATAAATGAAATTATGCAATATGTGATCCTTTGTGTTTGGCTTCTTTCACTTGGCATAATCATTTCAAGCCCATTAGTGGTCCCACAATAGTTGGGTGGATTTTTCCCTTCTGAGCCTTGAAGTCTTTTTAAGATGAGGGTGCTGGGCTAGATCAAGGACCACCCCTGGAGATTACTGACATGTTTTTGTGAGTGTTTGCATGCGTTTTTTCAGGTAAAAAGACTAACCAACTTGCATCAGATTCATAAAAGGATCCTTGACCCTCCAGAAGCTAAGAACCATTCCTTGTGGTCTTGAGTGTTCTGTGCTCAGGACATAAGGACATAGAGGAGGAATCAAGAGCATAGAAACTGCAAAGTCAACCAGCTTCTCTTCACGCTTGGTTCCTAAAGGGCTTTCCCTCCTTTCAAGGGGCTGCACAGAGGTATTAGAAGCTAAAGGCCAGGTCCTGATCCCTAGCCCAGGAATACAGCACATTGCCACTCTATTTTGTCCTTTTTTATCTGTGTGTTCGCAGGGTTCCATTTGCTCTATTTGTCTCCCTACCCAGGATTTCCAGGTGATAGGAACCTGGTGATGAATTACAAAGCATGCCCTCTTGTGGCAGCTCTGAGTGGTGAGAGGGCTTATCTCAGCCCTGTGTCGTCCAGTTTGGGTTGGGGCCCTGGACTAAGGCAAGGGCCAATGAACTACCCTATCCTGGGCCCAGTTTGATTCCAGGTTCCAGTCCAGGGAAAAAGCTGGCTTTTTATCTGCCCACTTGTCTAAAATTGATCATGAAGAGGGTAATGACAGACAAGAAAGACCTGGGACAGGGACAGAAAGGGGCTCAATCTTGGCAATTAATCACCACTCCAAGGCAGCTAACCACTAGAAGAAGTGGCCAGACAGGAAAGGAAGAGATGATGCAGCAACACCCAGGCTAGAGAACTGCTTGCCTGAGGTGGGGGTCTTCCAGGTTATGGGCCCATCCCTCACTAATTGGCAGACACCCTTTCTCACCTTGGTACCACCCTGCCCCATCCCTCTCTTACTTTATGCCCCCTTTACAGTGGACATGTATCCCTTGAATTCTACAGAAAAGGCTGTAGCCATCCTGCAAGACCCAGGTTAATTCTAACCTCTACTAGAGAACTTCCTTTGGTTCCACATCTGTCCCCTTCCCAGGTAGTCCCCTAGAAAGGGACGGGTAACTGATGCAGGAGCCTTAGATCTGAGTGGGGGATAGGAGAATGAAACCAGGGCATTAGTATTGTCTCACTTCAAAGTTATTTTCTACTTTATAGAGAAACCCTGCTCTGTATCCCAGATACTACTTTGCCCCTCAGTATGTCTCCTGAGTCTGCAGGTGACAAGGGGATAGGAAGACACATTAGTAAGGATTATCCCATTCCTCAGGCTCAATTGATCCCCCACCCAACACCTGCCATTAGTGCCTCTACTGTGCCTTAAATGGTGTCTGAAACAATAGGATTAATGGGTTTCCTCCTACCCTCTGTTCCCCATACTGGGAGTTCCTGAAGGGAAGGTGAGGCACAGGCTTGAGTCCTCCCCACTTTTAGGCTAGGAACCCTGCAAAGTTGACTTAGAAGAAGGCAGACAGAAGCAGCAATTGGAGTCCCATACTGTGCATGTGAACTTCCTTTTTGCATTGCAAAAAGTTCATTAGTACCAGATGGCAATCTATAGTGGTAGTAATTGGGTTTGAGGTCCATGGTCAATGGGACAGGCATTAGGCATGCTTCCAAGAAGACCTGAAATTGTGAGAGAAAAGGGATACCAAGCCAGAGAGATGGGTTCCCTCCCCTAGAACACTTATATTCTAGCAAAGGGAAACAGCCCCTTGTGAACCCCCTACTGGGTGCCAAGTTCCACATGAGATATTTCAGAGTCCTTGATAGACACATAGGAAACAGACCCCTAGAACAGGTCAGGCCCAGGTATTATCAACCTGATAGGGCTGGGATGTTCACTGTTTCTGTGAATCTAAGCTCTGCCTGTCAGAAGGGTTCCAAAGTAAGTGGTCTGCCACCAGGAAGTAGTTCATAGTGGGAACCCAGCATTGATCTCTGCTGTTGGTAGGCTGGGAACTCAGCAGTGCTATTCATATTGGCCTTGGTAGGTAGAAGCCTCTGTTGCTGAGATTCTGCATAAGCTCCATGCCTATCTGTATTATGTACTGGTGTGTCACAAATTACCTCAAAACCATAGTGGCTTAAAACAGCATTTATCTCATAGTTCCTGTGGGATAGAAATGTAGGTACATCTTAGTTGTTTTTATTTCAGGGCCGCTCACAGCCTGCAATCAAAGTGTCAGCCAGGGCTGTAGTCATCTCAAGGCTCCACTGGGGAAGGATCTGTTTCCAAACTCCCTCACAGGGTTATTGGCAAGATTCAGTATTTTTTGCTGGCTCTTGACCAGATACCACTCTCAGTTCCTTGCTATGTGGATCTTTTCATAGGGCAACTTGTTTTGTCAGAGCAATCAAGTGAGATGAGCGAGAGACAATGTGTGCCCACGTGCAAGACAGAAGTCATTCTTTACAACCTAAATTCAGAAGTGACATCCCATCACTTTTGCAATAGTCTGTTCATTAGAAGTAAGTCACTAGGTCCAGACCATACTGAGTGGGAGGGATTTAAACAATGGTGCCAACAGTGAAGGTGAGGAACATTGGGGGCCATCTTGGAGACTGACTACCATTGGTCCCCAATGATTCATATTCCTTCCACATACAAAATATATTCATCCCTTCCCAAGTTCTCTAAAAATCTCATCCCATTACAGCATGACCCAAAGTCCAGTATATTTTAATCAGGTCCAGGTGTGACTAAGGTGCCTTGGGTGTATTCCTTAAGTATGGCTCTTTAAATACTATTTTTCTCTATGTACAGATCTGTGAAACTTAAGAGGCAAGTTATCTGTTCCCAAGACACCCAACACACAATGGTGGAACAGGCATAGGATAACTGCTACAGATATTCCTGTTCAAAAGGTGGGGGAAATGGGAGATGCAAGAGAGTTACTGGTCTATAATAATTCTGAAATCTAACTAGGCAAACAGAAGTTCCTTGATTAGATTTCAAGGTCTGGGAATAATTCTCAATGGCTCTTTGCCCTGCCTTCTGGGCTCTTGCTTCCATCATCTGTGCCTTCTTTCCTTCCTTCCTTTTTCATTAAGAGTAGCACATGTTTGCAGCTAAGCAGTTCGCCCAATCTGCTTACCGCCAGTAGAATTTCAGAGGTCCATTGACTTCTTTTTGTCTTGTATTGTCTCTGTAATCATATGCTTGGTATTTCTCTTCTGTTGGTGAGTTGGGCAGTCACCAGTGACTATAGCCAGACTGGTGTTGGTGGAAGTCCATATTGTGGAGCCCATGTCCACCATCATGGCCATTTTGTTCAGGAGTCTGTCGGGCAAGGAAAAGGACGACAGGATAGAGGTTGGCTCATATTCACAGAACAGGTTATCTTGTCTGAGATCCTCCTCCATAGTGGATTGTTTCTGGTGCTCATTTATGAGGGACAAAAATAACTCTCACACTGTATGTCCATTTTATGGAGGACATGGCCTTCCCGAGACTTCCTTATTAACAATATTTCAACTCTATCCTTTTTAAATCCTTGACCAGGGAGCCAGGTCATTGGTAACTACTCATCAATGAGTTGTCAGCTATCTACATTTTTGACCATTTATGTGACCAGGTAGTTTTTCTACTGGAAGAATTTCCCTTCTTATTATCCTTCAAGATCAGTCTTAAGTGGGGTTGTAACCCTGCAACTAGCCACTTCTGGCAGATACCAGCATATTGTATAGAACCATTTGGTTTTAAACCAAGATTAAATATTGTATCCCTTAGTCATTTGGTCACAGGCAACTCCCATGAGGCCTAGGTGTAGGTGAGAAAGAGATGGCAGTATAACAGGTGGGGGAGTAAGATTACCTGTTCAGGCAGCTTACTTGTGTTTCCAAGACCTGCTGTATAGACCTATTCTATTTGATAGTGGAATGTTGTTGCACAAAGATAACTTCATGGACCTGATGAGACAGTTCCAGAGATCAACATAAGCAGATCAACACCAAGCACAGGTCAGCTGGTGTTGACCTGGAAAATTGATCCACTTTTCCATTTTTATTTCTCACTGCTTCTGGGATTCCTATATCATGATGTTGCCAATTCCAATTTTATCCTCCATTTCTTTAGTCTTTAAAAAGTATGTTGTATCTCCTTAGTCTTTCCTATTGATTTCCAGAAAAGGCCCTCAATCTGATCTTCCTCTCAATAATTTGTTCTTATGCTATAACCCTCTATCTTTATGCCATCTGTACTGTGTGTCTCAATAATGTATCCAGGAACTGGAGAAATCACCTTAGGATTTCTCCTGGGCACCATTTGAGGATTCAGGATGAAACTTCATGTATAACCTGATCCTAGTCTAACTAGTTGACCATAGTGAGTGGCTGGGTCACCAGGGATTAACATCAATACAGCATATCCAGTGTATTTTAAGATGTCTGGATATTTCCCTGTCCCCAGCACAAAATTATCCAGGCTGTAGGTCCCTGTGGGGAAAGCAGGAAGGGAGATTTTACCATATACACTTGTGAAAGTGTAGCAAGGTCATTCTTCAAATGGACTCTCCCTTTCATTCAAGGGGCTTTATTTAGTCTGTGGACTGGGGGAAAGGCTGGGACTGTACATTTTGGCAACTATATCATATGCCACACCAGAAAAATTTGGGGGGGGGGGTTATACAATAAGTAGGACTGTCCATCTATTTGGTCCCAATAAAACCATGCTTAATTAGCCACTAATACAGATTCCCACAGGTCAAACCATTCTGATTACTGCTGTGGTTCTGATGTTCACTATAGAACCAAACCCAACTTGTCTCTGAAGGTGATCCTATCATCCCCACTGAAATCTTCAAAATATGGTCACCATTGTACTATTGTCACCTCCATCCCAGCCAGCCAGAAGAGGAAAAGACCAGGTAGAATGTTTTTAGGAACTAAGCCTGGATGTAGTGCATGTTACATCTGCTCACATTCTGTTAGCTAGAACTCAGACAATGGCATACCCAATTTCAGGAACACTGGAAAATATAGTCTGAATTTGTCCCTAGAAAGAAGAGAAAGAAGACTTAATGATCACCTAACCAATTTCTGCCATATGTCATACTGTACTTTTCAAAGCCCTTCTAGAAGAAATAGTAACAGAGGATGAACTGAATGGGTTAGCATGATTAGTCAATTACAACATTCTTGTTGCCCTAAACAATTTGGATTCTTCTATTTACATTGTACCACAGATTTTCTGGCATCGTAACTTCATTTAACACAGATTATTGTTGAGACCACATTTTAGTCAAACAATACAACAACTCTCAGAAATACTCATAGTTGCTTCAGCCTACAAAGTACATCTAGGATTGCTAATGACTGTACCCATATTGAAAAGTCTGACCTCACCAAAATCAGATAAAAATAGCACAAAAAAAGAAAATTACAGAACAATATCCTTGATGAATATAGATGTGAAATTCTCAACAGATTACTAGCAAGACAAATCCAGCAGCAGATTGAAAGTATTATATGTCAGGATCAAGTGGGATTTACCCTAGGAATGCAAGAGTGATTCAACATGAAATATATCAAGGTAATACATCACAATAGAACAAAGAGAAAAAACACATGATCATCTCATTTCATACAGAAAAGGCATTTCAAATGCAGAAAAGGCATAGAGCTAATAAATTTAGGACAAGATGCAGGATACAAGAGGAACACATAGAAATTAGTTCTATTTTTATATTCTAGCAATGAATGATTAAAAATGAAATTAAAAAACAATTCCATTTACAATAACACCCACAAAAATAAAATACCTAGGAATAAATATGACCACGGAGGAGAAAGACTTACACATTAAAAACTATAAAAAATTGCTGAAAGAAAATAAAGATCTAAAGAAGTGGAAAGATTCCATGTCTGTGAATTGGAAGATTTATCATTGTTAATACTAGCCAAGATGTTAATACTAGCCAAGGTGTTCTATAAATTCAATGCAGTCCTCTGTGAAAGTTTGAGCAGGGTTTTTGCAGAAACTGGAAAGCCAACCCTCAAATTAATATGAAATTGCAAGGGACCAATAATAGCCAAAACAATATTGAAAAAGAATATCAAATGGCCAATCGATTTTTGTGTGTGATACTGGAAATTGAACCCAGGGCTTCACATAAACTGGGTAAGCCCTCTACCACGGAGTTAACCCTCCAGGTGGATAACTGATTTTTGACAAGGGTGACAAGTCCAGTAGGGGAGAAAATAGTCTTCAACTGATAGTGCTTGAACAACTTAATTTCCACATGCAAAACAACGAACTTGGACCCTCTAACTCACACCATATACCATTAACCCAAAATGAATCAGTGCCTTATGTTTAAGAGTTAAAATAACACTCTTTAGAAGAAAATAGGAATTACTCCTTATGACCTTGGATGTGGCAATGGAGTTTTAGATATGATACCAAAAGCATGAGTAAAACAATAAAATAGATAAATTGGATTTCATTGATATTAAATTTTTTGTGCATAATAGGATATTATCAAAAAAGAGAAAGGACAATTTACAGAATAGGATTCTATATTTTTAAATCACATATCTGATAAGGATTTACTATTCAGAATATGTAAAGAGTTCGTACAACTTAGAGAAAAGGGAAACAACCCAGTTTTTAAAATGGGCAATGGTCTTGAATAAATATTTCCCCAAAGAAGATATAAAAATAGGGGCTGGGGATGCGGCTCAGCGGTGGAGTGCTTGCCTAGCACGTGTGAGGCACTGGGTTCAATCCTCAGTACCATGTAAAAATAAATAAATAAAACCAAAGTATTGTGTCCAACTGCAGCTAAAAAATTTTTTTAAAAAAGAAGATATAAAAATAGCCAAGAAGCACAGGAAAAGATGTGTTATGTCTTTTATTAGGGAAATGCAAATCAAAGCCACAATGAAAAACCACTTAATGTCCACTAGAATGGCTACAATAATAAATTTTAAACCCAGAAAATAGGAAGTTGGAGAGGATATGGAGAAATTGTAACCCTAGTATATTGTTGGTAGTAATGTAAAAACGGGCCCTCTCTGTAAAACAGTTTGGCAGTTCCTCAGAAAGCTACCAGAATTGCCATATCACCTAGCAATTCCACTCTTAGGTTTACACTTAAAAACTTTAAAAAGGAACTCAGATAATTGAATACTAATTTTCACTGAAACATTATTCACTATAATCAAGAGGAAAAAACAACACAAGTGTCTGTCCATCAACATAAGAATGTATAAACAAAATGTGGTATGTACAAATAGTAGAATATTATTTAGCCATAAAAAGAATGAAGTTTGGACACATGCTACAATATGAAAGAACTTTGGAAAAATTCTAACTGAATTTATACCATTTTATGGTAACTGAAATAATCTAGACACAAAGGGCAAAGATTATATGATTCCACTTTTGTGAGATTATCTGGGCTTGGCAAATTCAGAGACAGAAAGTAGATAAAAGGTTACTAGGGGCTAGTAATATGAGAAAATGGTTGTGCAGAATTTCTGTTTGGGGTGGTGAAAAGTTTTGGAACTAGATAGTAGTGATGATTGTACAACATTGTGAACGTGATTAATGTCACCTAATTGTACACTCAAAAATGGTTAAAATGACTAATTTTTTTAAATAATGAAGAATTACTTTAGTATTTATTTTTTAGTTGTCTGGACACAATATCTTTATTGTATTTATTTTTATGTGGTGCTGAGGATTGAACCCAGGGCCTCACACATGCTAGACGAGCAATCTACCGCTGAGCCACAATCCCAGCCCCAAATTTTTGATTATATATATATAATGTATGTATATATATAAATATAATGTATGTATATATATATATCCATCCACAACAAAAAAACGTTTAGCTCAATGTAAAGTTACATGTCTTTCTCCTGATCTATCATCCTTAGAGTCAATTCCCACACGTTACTGAGATTCCTGCCAATATAAATTAGCTAAATCTCCTTAGGTTTGTGTATGCATGTGTGCTTGCACAGTTTCTAATAGGTGTCTACTTGTTCTCAGACGTGTGAATATCTGAATTCTGTAATGGGTCTAAAGGCAGCAAGGAGTGATATTGTTGGTTCTTTGAGAAAGATTAGCCAGATTGTTTTTTTTCTTTTGCAGGGGAGGTATTAGGGGATAAACTTGGGAGCTTTTTACCTCTGCACTACCTCCCCCTACCTTTTAAATTTTTTGAGATGGGATTGTTCCAAGTTGTTTAGGGCCTTGCTAAGTTACTAAGACTGGTCTTAGATTTACAATCCTCCTACCTCAGCCTCCTGAGTCACTAGGATTAATTAGTCAGATCTTGAAAGGGCCCCTAAGTCATGCAAGACCAGCCCCATAAGACTGGGGAGGAAGAACAGCCTCTGGTGCCAAGGGACGCTCAATGAAGGTTGGGGTTTAGGGCACTCAGATCTGTCCAAATCAACTCTGATATTTATATTCCAATTCTTTTTTAAAAAAATATTTATTTTTTAGCTGTAGTTGGACACAATACCTTTGTTTTATTTATCTATTTTTATGTGGTGCTGAGGATAGAACCCTGGGCATCGCACATGCTAGGCAAGCACTCTACTGCTGAGCCACAACCCCAGCCCCTCTATTCCAATTCTTAAGGTCCCACTGTTTTCCTAATTAGTAGCCTTGTTTTCACATAAGAGACCCGGAGGTCCTGTGAATTCAATCTGCATTGGAAGTTAGCAACCTACAGGATTTAGCTTATGTCTGATTTCAGTCTGCATCAGTCCTGGGCTTAGAAGAGATAAACAGATTTCTTTTGTAACCATAAACTTTATTTTTAGAGTTGTTTTAGGTTCACAGTAAAATGGAGTGCAAAGTACAGAGAATTTCCATATACCCCCTGCTCCCACATGTGTACAGCCTCCCGCACTATCTAAATCTCACAACAGAGTGGTGCATTTTTTACTATTCATGTTCATAAACTCATACTGTCGTATCATCAATCAAGTCAATAGTTTATATTAGGGCTCACTCTTGGTGTTGTACATTTTATGGTTTTTGACAAACATAGTGACATGTGTCTACCACTACAGTATCATACAGAGTAGTTTCGCCACCCTAAAATGTCTGTGCTTCACCTATTCATGTATCTCTTTCTTCTAACCCCTGGCAACACTGATCTTTTTACTGTCTCCGTAGTTTTGTGTTTTCCAAAATGACATTATTTAGGAATCAGAGTATGTAACATTTTCAGATTTTCTTCTTTCACTTAGTAATACTCATTTAAGTTTCCTCCATGTCACTTTATGACTTAATAGCTCATTTCTCTCCTCCTTCCCTCCATCCCTCCCTTCCTCCCTTCCTTTCTTCCTTACCTTTCTTTTCTTCAAACTGGGAATTGAACCAAGGCCTCAGGCATAGGAAAGCACTCTGTCACTGGACAGCTCACTTCTATCTTCTTCTCAGTGCTGGGGATTGAACTAAGGGGCACTTTACTAACTACTGAGCTACACCTGTAGCACTTTTTAACTTTTATTTTGAGACAGGGTCTTGCTAAAGTTGCCCAGCCTTCCCTGGTACTTGTGATATTTCTGTCTCAGTTTCCAAAGTGGTGGAGATTACAGGCATGCACCACTGCACCTGCTCATTTCTTTTTAGCACTGAATAATATTCCATTGTCTGGATGTACCACAAATTTCTCCATTCACCTATTGAAGGACATCTTGGTTGCTTCAAAGTTTTGACAATTATGAATAAAGCTGCTGTAAACATTTGTATGCTGGTTTGTGTGGATATAAGTTTTCAACCCACTGGGAAAAAATATCCAGGAATGTGAGTGTTGGACTATATGGTAAGAGAATGTTTAGTTTTGTAAGAAACCGTCAAACTGTCTTCCAAAGTGGCTGTACCATTTTGCATTTCCACCAGCAATGGCTGAGAGTTACTGTTGCTCCCAATACTCATCAGCATTTGGTGTTATAAGTATTCTGGATTTCTGCTATTCCAACAGGTATGTAATAGTATCTCATTGTTGCTTAATTTGCATTTCCCTGCTCAGTGAAGGTTGGGGTTTAGGGCACTCAGATCTGTCCAAATCAACTCTGATATTTATATTCCAATTCTTTTTAAAAAAAAATATTTATTTTTTTAGTTATAGTTGGACACAATACCTTTGTTTTATTTATCTATTTTGTGAAGCATCTTTTTCATGTGCTTTTTTACAATTTGTACATCCTTTTTTTGGTAAAGTATCTGCTTAGGTCTTTTACCTATTTCTTAATCGGGTTGTTTTCTTTTCCAAAATTAAATTTATTTTTTAACTGATACAGAACATAAAATTGTTCAAAGGCTGGAAATGTAGCTCATTAGTAGAGTATTTGCCTAGTTTGTACAAAGCCCTAGTTTGGTCCCCAGCACTGCAAAAAGAAACTATACATAATGATGGGATAACATGGGATGTTTTGGTATATGTATATACTGTATAATGTTTAAATCAGGTTAAATTTATCTATCTCCTCAGTTATTATTTCTTTATGGTGAAAATTTTCAAAATCCTTGTAGCTTTTGGAAATGTACTGTACATTATTTTTATCCATAATGTGCAATAGCACATTAGAACTTCTCTTATGTAACTAACTCAGAAACCCATCTGTCATCTTCTCTGTATATCCCTGCTATTTTTCCCTGCCTCTGGCAACTACCTTTCTACTCTCAATTTTAATGAGATCAAGTTTTTAGATTCTACATATGAGTAAGATCATGTAGTACTTGTCTTTCCATGCCTGGCCAATTTCCTTTAACATAATTATCTCCAGTTCTACCTGTGTTGTTGCAAATGACTAGATTTTGTTCCTTTTTATGGTCATATAGTATTCCACTATGTATCTGTACCATATTTTCTTTATCCATTCATCAGTTGATGGCCATTTAAGTTGTTTGCAGTTCTTGGCTACAGTGAATAATGTTGCAATAAATATAGGGTTGCAGATGCCTCTTTGACATACTTATTTCATCTCTTTGGGATATAAATTCAGGAGTGGGAGTGTTGTTTGTTTTTTTTTTTTATTGTTGAGTGTGAAGAGTTATTTGTATATTTTGGATACAAGTTCTTTATCAAATATGACCTGTAAATATTTCCTCCCAGTCTGTAGCTTGTTTTCTATTCTTTTGACAGTGTCCTTTGTAAAATATGTCATTAAAATGTCATTAAAAGATCTAATGAAGTCCATCTTATCAATTCTTTCATGGATCATGCCTTTGTTGTTATATCTAAAGTGTTATCACCATACCCAAAGGTCACCTAAATTTTCTGCTATTATTTTCTAGGAGCTTTTTTTAGTTTTGTGTTTTACATTTAGGCCTATGGTTCATTTGGAGCTAATTTTTGTAAAGGGTTTAAAGGAGATTTCTTTCCTCGGGGCAGTAAAGAAACTCCCCAGTGCCTTGAACTCAAAATCTAAAACTATGATCTTACCTTTAAAAATGCTTTTTTAAGCCAGGTGCGGTGGCGTACACCTGTAATCCCCGAGGCTCAGGAGGCTGAGGCAGGAGGATTGTAAGTTCAAAGCCAGCCACAGCAACTTAGCAAGGCCCTAAGCAACTCAGTGAGACCCTGTCTCTAAATAAAATACAAAAAAGGACTGGAGATGTGGTTCAGTGGTTAAACGCCCCTGAGTTCAATCTCCAGTACAAAAAAAAAAAAAAGCTTTTTAAAATCATGTCAGCCAGGGGCGGAGGCTGTAGTTTGGCAGTAAAGTGCTTCCTTGCATGTGTGAGGCACTGGGTTCAATCCTCAGCATCACATAAAAATAAATAAAGATACTGTGTGTTCATCTACAACTAAATAAATATTTTTTAAAATCATGTCAGCAATATGTATTTACTGTTCATAAATAATCAAAAGACACTGCTTATATTAAAACAAGGTACAGTTTCTCAAATGCATCTAGAGATAGAGAGTAAAAAGGCCAGTCATATGTATATTTTAGGATACTCACATCTACACATTTACCTTCAGGTCTAGTACAGGTAGATGTTCTCCATACTGTTTCAAAAGCAACATATTCTGACTTGGAGCACTTCTAAGACATAGAACATGTTGAACATATCTCATACATAAATAATACACTGAAAAGAAAGAATAAAGTGTTTCTTCAACCATTCTGCTGAGCTCAAGTGAAAAGCACATTAGGCCGGGCATGGTGGCACACACCCTTTATTCCAACAATGCAGGAGGCTGAGATAGGAGGTTTGCAAGTTTGAGACCAGCCTTGGCAATTTAGTGAGACCCTGTCCCTAAATAAAAAGGCTGGGGATGTAGCTCCGTGGTAGATCACTCTGAGTTTAATTTCCAGTAACCCCCCCCCCCCAAAAAAAAAAACACTAGTTTGTAAAGAAAGTGTACAGTAGGCCTATTTCATTCTTACACTAAAACATTTGACAATTACTTATTAAATACTAAATTAAGTCATCTTAAACCAAATGATATACTAATTATTACATCAAACAGGAACTTTGTTGTTCTTTGGGTGTCTATGGATAAAATTTCAGATGGAAAAACATTATTTACCTGAAATATCACATGTATTACAACTGGCGGGTATTCATATAAAATTGTTTCCTATTTTAAATTTTTGGACATAACCACAAACAGGAAAGGGTAAGAGTAAATAAAAATTTGAAATAAAAAAATAAGTAATTAAAGTACAGAATGTAACAGATGGAATAAACAGTAGATTTGACTACATTTGTAGAATGAATAAGTGAACTGGAAGATCAGATTTTTCATAGCTAATACTTCCACTTTTCTATGCCTGAAGGAAGATCCCACATGAGCTATCTGAACAGCTGAGTAGGGGTTTGTTTGAGAAGGAGGATGAAAATCCTGCTGAGATCTGAGCAATAGTTAAGGTCCATAGAACAGACAGCGGGGGCCCAACTTGTCCTGCTGGGAATGGCTGGGGCATAGAAAGTAGGATGTGAGGGAGATAAGGTGGGGGAATGCAGGACTTTGTATACTTTATAGAGCTAGGGTCATTGATTCTGGTGGGGAGTGCCCTGACTTGTGTCCTCTGCAGACTGTTATGACCTCTGGAGAGTAGTCTGAGGAAATGTTGGAGGACACCCAACTCTTTGAGTTCAAGAGAATTCCCCCATTCAGTTCATGTTCCAGGTCCATTCTTTATCCCTTGGAGTACTTGCCAGCCACCACCTCCTTTCTTTTTTTTAATTAATATTGTTTTTAATTGTCAATGGACCTTTATTTTAACTATTTATATGTGGTGCTGAGAATCGAATCTAGTGCTTCACACATGCTAGGCAAGCGCTCTGCCACTGAGCTACAGCACCTACCCCAGCCACCTCCTTTCTTTCTTGGGAACAAAGATAAGTGAAGGAGACCTAGTCTAGAGGGGCTGGGAATTGAGGTCGGCTATGGAGGGACTCAAGCAATGGAGATGTCTTTGGGGCCAGTTCCTTTCTGACAATTTCATCCCCTCAGTTATTGCTAGGAGGTGCTGCTGAGGACCTCCCTTCAGCACCTCCTTGTTCTTTGGATGATGTCATTCCCTGTTTTGTCTTGTGATCAGACAAGAGGGTAGGTAATGAGCTAGGCATTTCCCCTTGTTATTTTTTGAGACAGGGTCTCAATAAGTTGCCCAGGCTGGTCTTGAACTTGTAATCTTCCTGCCTTAGTTTTCACAGTCACTGGAATTATAGGCATGTGCCACTGTGCCCAAGAGTAGTCCTTGTTCTTTACAAATTACCCAGTTTCAGGTATTCTGTTACTGCAACAGAAAATAGACTAAGACAAGGATATTCAACATTGTCCATTATGATAGTTAATTTTAGGTGTTGACAGTGCCATGGCGTGCACAGATATTTGCTCAAACATTATTTTGGATGTTTCTATAAGAGCGTTTTTTTTTAAATATATTTTTAGATGCATGGACCTTTATTTTATTCATTTATTTATATGTGGTGCTGAGAATCCAACCCAGTGCCTCATACATGGTAGGCAAGTGTTCTACCGCTGAACCTCAGCATTTTTAAATGAGATTAAAATTTAAAGCTGAGTGTGGTGGTGCATGCCTGTAATCCCAGCAGCTCAGGAGGCTGAGGCAGGAGAATCTCAGATTCAAAGCCAGCCTTAGCAATGGCAAGATGGTAAGCAACTCAGTGAGACCCTGTCTCTAAATCAAATACAAAATAGGGCAGGCTTCTAATGGTGAGGAGATGTGGCTCAGTGGTGGAGTGCCCCTGAGTTCAATCCCCAGTACCACCCTCCAAATTTTTAAATTGGTAGACTGAGTAAAGCAGGCTGTCCTCCTTAATATCAGCAGGCCTCATCTAATTGAAGGCCTGAATAGAAAAAAAAAGTTTATTTTCTCCACAGTAAGGAAAAATTCTTCCTGCCTGTTTTGGAATTGGGCCATAGGGTTTTTTTTCCTGGTTTTGTATTTTAATTAAAACACTGGTTCTTCAAGTCTACTGGCCTTCAGACTAGAACTACACAATCAAATCTTTTGTGTCTTCATAATTAACATGAGCCAATTCCTTATAACAATCTCTCCCTCTTTTTCTGATATCCCATTGGTTACTGATCTATGCCATGATCTGGCAATAGAGTTCCACAAAATGTCACCACGGAATATTTATAATCAATCACTTATAAAAAGGTTCTGGGTGACTGTGTATACGATCCTTAGGGATATTTTTGTCAAATACAATTAGGTTGGATAAATGCTCTTAATGTCACCGGACAAAGTGGGGAAAGTAAAGGATGAGTTTCGGGATATGAATCCTAAGCTCAAACACTGCAGAAATGTCCTAAAAGCTTTTATGTGTGTTCTGAAGGTCACTCTGATCTCCAGTAGTTGCCAACAATCAAACTCAGCATCATATCACCTGGGCTGAATTACAATGCAAGTGAACTGCCAGTCTTTATTAGGAGGAACTTTGATTGTGAAAGAATGGGGTCCTGAAAGATGTAATGAAGATATGTGGGAAGATCCCTGATGAAACTGGGGACATTTGGCCCCTAAATTTTGATGTGTCTTCTCTGCCAAGGGAAGCAGCCTCCCCAACCGTAGAGGAAAAAGCCTCTTCACCTTCCTCTGAGAGTGTTAGCCCTGAATTGCCTGAGGAAAGTAATAGACTCCCCTGAGGCAGTTGCTATGCAAGAAAATGCTGATCCTCCTTACAACCCATCCCTGCCACCCTGCATTTGCTTCTAGATCTGTAACTAGACTCAAGTATCAGCAGGCTTCTAATGGTGAGGCACAAAGTAGACCCATGAGGGAATGCAGTACGCTCCAAAACTACTTGAGTCTTCTAATTTATACAGACAGAAATCTGGGGAGCCTGTACTGAGAAATACATATAAGGCCAGTCATGGTGGTGCATGCCTGTGAACCCTGCAACTCGGGAGGCTGAGGCAGGGGGATTGCAAGTTTGAGACCAGCTTCAGTAACTTAAGAGATACCCTCTCTTATAACCAAATAAAAGGCTGGGGATGTAGCTCAGTGGTAGAGTGCCCCTGGGTTCAATCCCTAGTACCAGGGTGTGGGATAATAGTGGAAGGAACATAATGTTGGATTGGGATAAAATTTATTGATATGGGCCCACAAAGAGATACTGAATTTAAGGTTGCCACTTGGAAACTTAGAAAGGGTGCTAATAGGCTGGGGATATAGCTCAGTTGGTAGAATGCCTGCCTCAGGTGCACAAGGCCCTATTCAATCTCCAGCACCACAAAAAAAAAAAGTGTTAACAGTTGGGTTGGTTGGTTGAAACATTGTGATGGGACCAGCAAAAGAGAAGGAAAAAAAGCTGGACTTGCCTCGATAAAATAGAGAGGAAAAGATTCAAAGACCTGAGGAGACTGGAATTTTAGATTGGATTTGCCACTTAAGATTTACTCACTGTGGAAGGGCCCAGAAGACACACCTTTCATCAGGATTATGGGAAATTTTGAGAGGGGAGCTCCAGCATCTTTGAAAAGCTCCCTAATCACTCCTCTCAGAACTTACAGTGGGAACTGCTGCCGCTGAATTAGGGAAACTGAAATGCCATGCAAGTGTAGTTGCTCCTCAACTTTTGATGAAGGTTATGTCCTGATAAACTCATCATAAGTTGAAAATGCATGCAGTATACCTAATCTACCAAACATCATATCTTAGCAATACAGGACACAGTAGAGAGTTATTGGTTTCCCCTTGTGAGATCATGGCTAATTGGGAGTTGGGGTAGCTACTGCTGCCACTGCCCAGGATAAGAACATATCTTGCTAGCCTGAGAAAAGGAAAAGATCAAAATTCAAAATTTGAAGTACAGGGCTGGGGATGTGGCTCAAGCGGTAACGCACTCTCCTGGCATGCACGGGGCACTGGGTTAGATCCTCAGCACCACATAAAAATAAAAGAAAGATGTTGTGTCCACCAAAAACTGAAAAATAAATATTAAAAAATTCTCTCACTCTCTTTAAAAAAAAAGTTGAAGTACAGTTTCTACTGAATGCCCATCACTTTTGTACCATCATCAAGTTAAAAAATCCTAAAATGAACTATCATAAGGGGAGACCATCTGTAACTGACTTCCAGGAAAGTAGGGGTGGACCACATCAGCCAAAGGCCAGGTTAATGTGGTAATGGAGAGCAGTCAACTCAGCAATCAGAATAATTTAATTTTGCACAAATCTAGAGCATTGGCTTGTTGATTATCGTATTCCTAGAAGTGAAATAGTTGAGAAGCCCACAATTCTTACTTGAGCTGTATCAGCATAAAAGTTCTAGGTCAAATGAACAAAAGTCTAACTTGAATCATAAAAATGTAGTATCATAGCCCCCAAGATAATTCCCAGACTTGAACCAGTTTGTAGAACCCCAAACCCCTTGAATGAAGGGGAGACTGGGACCCCTTGAGGAAAGACCCCAGTACACTGCTGAAATTACATACTGTAATCTTTTTCCCAGTTTTTCTCAAAGGTACTTAGAGTCTTTTACCAGGGCAACTGTACACTGAGGGAAAAGAAATAATTACATTTTTAAAAAATTGCTGGACACTGGCTCTGAACTGACACTAATTCCAGGAGACCCAAAATGTCACTGTGAACACATCAGAGTCAGGCCTTATGGAGGTCAGGGGCCGTATTAGTCAGCTTTTCCTCTCTGTGATCAAATTACCTAAGAGAACAATTTAAGAGGAGGAATAGTTTATTTGGGGTTCAATCGTTTTAGACCCTACTGGCTGGGCCTGGGGTGTGGCAGAATACCATGGCAGAACGACATAGGAGAAGAAAGCTGCTCAGCACATGGCAGCTGAGAAGCAGAGAGGGGACGGTGCCAGGGATAAGACATAACCCCCAAGGGCATACCTCCAGTGACCTACTTCCTCCAGCCATGTCCCACTTGCCTATAGTTCCCAGTAGTCCATTCAAATTATTAATTCATCAAATGGATTAATCTACTGATGAGGTTACAGCTTTCATAATCCAATCTTTTCACCTCTGAACATTGCTACATTATCTAACACATGAGCTCTTTGGGGGAACAACTTTAGATCCAGACCATAACAGGAGATCAATGGAATTTTAATTCAGGTCATCTCACAGTGAGTCCAGTTGAGTCCCTTAATGCATAGTTGAAAAAGATACATTTGGCAACTGGCAGAATCCTACAATGATTTCCTAATCTGTGGGGTGAGGGTTATGGTGGCAAAGGTCAAGTGGAAGCCACTGGAACCACTTCTACCAAGGGAAATAATAAACTGAAAGCAATAACACAATCCTAGAAGATAGCAGAAATCAGTGCTACCATGAAAGACCTGAGGAATGCAGGGGTCGTGAGAATCATCTCTATTCAACATGCCTCTGTTCTGTGCAGAAGACAGGGGATGGTGAAGAATGGCAGAGGATTACTGTGAGCTTACCCAGGCAGTACCTCCATTTATTTATAGCTGCTGTTCCAGGTGTGGTTTCATTGTTAGAGCAACTTAACACATCATCTGGTACTTGATATGCAGCTAGAGTTCTGGCAAATGAACTTTTTGTCTGTATCTGTCCAGAAGACCCACCGAAAGTAGTTTGCTTCCAGCTGGCATTGCCAGCAATATGCCTTGACTGTCCTACCTCCAGTCCTAATGTCATAATTTAGTCCAAAGAAATCTTGATAGATTTTTTGCTTCCACAGATATCATGCTGGTACATGATATTAATGATATTATACCAATTGGACTTAGCAAGAAGTGACAATTTCTTTAAACTTATTGGCAAGATATCTGCATGTCAGCAGGTAGGAAATAAGTCTGGGAAAAAAATTCAGGGGGCCTTTACCTCAGTGAAATTTCTAGGAGTCCAGTAGTAAGGGCATGTCAAGATATCTGTTTTAAGAAGGAGGATAGATTGTTCTATTTCCCTTCCCACAACCAAAAAGAGACACAACTTCTCATGCATTATGTTCCTCTGGTCCATTTACCAAGTGATCTAAAAAGCTGCTGGTTTTGAGAAAGGCCCAGAACAAGAGAAGTCATTATAATAGGTCTAGGCTGCTCTGCCACTATGGCCATATGATCCAGCAGACCCATTGGTATCTGAGGAGTCAATGGCAGATAGGGATAATGTTTGAAACTTTTTGTAAGCCCCAGAAAGTGAATTGCAGTGAAAACCTTTAGGATTTTGGAGCCCTGCTATCATCTGCAGATAACTACTCTCCTTTTGAAAGACAGCTCTTGGCCTGCTACTGGGCCTTAGTAGAGACCTAAATGCTTAGCTATGGGCCACCAAGTTACCATGTATCCTGAAATTCCCATCATGAACTGGATATTATCTGAGCCACCAAGCCATGAATTTGGACCTGCATAGCAGCACTCCATCACCAAATGGAAGTGGTATATATGCAACAAGCAAATTCTGAAGACACAGTTACATTAAGTGGCCCAAATGCCCATGGTCCCCACTCCTGCTACACTGCCTTCCCTCTCTCAACCTCCACCTATGCTCTCATGGGGAAGTTCTCTATGATCAATAGACAGAGGAAGAGAAGACTCAGGCCTGGATTGTGTATGGTTCTTCATGATATGCAGGGAATAGCCAAAAACAGACAGCTACAGCTCTATAGTCCCTCTCTGGGACATCCCCAAAGTACAGTGGTAAAGGAAAATCCTCCCAGTGGGCAGAACTTCAAGCAGTATACCTTTTTGTTCACTTTTCTTAGAAATAAAAATGACCAGATATGTAAAATGACTAGATAATTCATGGCCTGTGGACAATTTTTTCAAAGTATAGTCAGAAAGAAACACAGTTAGAAAATTGACAAGTAAATTGGGGTAAGAGGTATGCTGTCGTTTGGATTTGGAATGTCCCCCCAAAAGCTTATGAGTTGAAAGCATGGTCCCAGATATAGCAAGGTTAAGGTTAAGGTTAAGGTTAAGGTTAAGGTTAAGGGGTGCAGTTTTAGGCAATGATTGGATCATGATGGCCCTGACCTCATTTATAGCTGGGCTACAGGGAGGTGGAACTTAGTTGGAGGAAGTAAGTCACTAGGGGCATGTCCTAGAAGGATTTATCTTCTCCCCACCATCTTCTTGCCCCTGCTTCCTGGCTGCTGTGAGCTTTCCTTCAACATCCCCTTCCAACAAGATGTTTCTGCCTTGAAGCCAGCTGACCATGGTCCAATGAACTTCTGAAACCATAAGCCAATAAATCTTTCCTCCTCTAAGTGGTTCTTGTCAGGTATTTTGGTAACAGTGACAAAAATCTGACTAATATGGTAAAGTATGATTGTACTTGTGTCTCACCAAAGAGTGACCTCAACATAAGATTTTAATAATCAAATGGATAAAATGACCAGTCAGTTTCTTTCCCCAGCTACCCCTGTCATCTTACAATGGGTTTCAACAAAGTGGCCATGATGGCAGAGCAGAGGTTATTCATGGGCTCAGCAACATGGACTGACACTAAGCCCAACCTGGCTATGGCCATTGCTGAGCACCCAACCTACCAGCCACACAGATCAACTCTGAGTCCCTGATACAGCAGCATTTCCCAGGGTTATCAGCCAACTATTTGGTGGCAGGTTGATTCTTTTGGATGATTTCCTTCATGGAAGATGCAGTGTTTTGTTCTTCCTGAAATAGACACTCTAATTGTGGAATTACACACAAAGTTTCTGCCAAAACTACCATCCATGGACTTGCAGAATGCCTCATCATGGCATGGCACATAGCATTGCTTCTGATCAAGGAATTCACTTCACATCAAATGAAGTACAGCTGGGCCCATGCCTATGGAATTCACTGGTCTTACCATGTTCCCTACCAGCCTAAAGCAGCTGGCTTGATAGAACAGTGGAATGGCCTTTTGAAGATTAGTTACAGTGCCATCTAGATGGCAATACCTTGCAGGGGTGCGGCAAGGGTCACCCAAAGTCTGTTCTCTGAATAAACATCCAATATATAGTACTATTTCTCCCACAGCTGGGTTTCATGGGTTCAGAAATCAATGGGTGGAAATGGCACCAGTAACCATCACCCCTAGTGACTCACTGGCAAAATTTTTTCTTCCTGTTCACACTACTTCCTGCTCTACATGCCTAGAGGCCTTATTTCTAAAGGAAGTCACAACAATGATTCCATTGTACTGTAAGTGGAGTCCCATCCCTCCACTTCAGACTCCTCAGGCAAAGAAGGGAATCACAGCCCTGGATGGGTGACTGATCCTGTCAACCATGGGAAAATTGCACAGCAATTTCACAGTGGAGGTAAGAAAGAGTATTTGTGGATGCAGGAGATCCCTTAGGCCACCTCTTAATATTATCATGCGTATTATTAAGTTCAATGAAAAATTACCACCTAATCCAGGCAGGACTACATATGGCCCAGACCCTTCCAAAATGAAGGTGTGAGTCATCCCACCAGGGAAAGAACCAATCAGCCCACATTCCTGCTGAGAAGAAAGGGAATATGGAATTGGTAACTGAAAGGGGTAGTTATGAATACCAGCTACAACCACATGAACAGTCACAAGAAACGAGGGCTCTAATTTTCACAAATATTTCTTCTATATTCTGTTGTGACTTATACCTGTGGGTGTATCAAATATCTTTTTCTTCCCTCTTTTATCCCATTATCATGTAACATAACATGTGTAGGCTTTATACCATAATATTTAAGAATATTTAACTTTATATCATAGTATTTAAGACACAGGATCTCAAAGAAAAGAATAAATATCAGTGAAAGGCTTTACCTCCTTTGGAGGGGAAGGAGTTTGTGAGGAGAAAAGGGAGGATTTATGAGGATCAATTCCACATGTCAATCTGACTTGGCCATGGTGTGCCTAGTATTTGGTCCAACAGTATTCTGTGGTTTTCATGAGGGTGTTTGTGAATGAAATGAACATTTAAATTGTAGATTGAGTAAAGCAGATTGCCCTCTCTAATGTGAGTGGGCCTGAATAGACAAAAGCCTGATCCTCCCTTGAGTAAGAGAATTATCTTGCCTGACTCTCTTCAAAATGGGACATCAGTTTTTCACTCCTTTTGGACTTAAATTGAAACATCAGCTCTTCCTAAGTCTTGAGGCTACCTGCCTTCAGACTAGAACTATACCATTGGTTTTCCTGGGTCTCTGACTTGATTTGCCTTACAGAACTAGAACTAGAGACTGGTCAACTTCCATAATAACATGAGCTAACACTCCTTACAATAAATCAATCAATCTCAATCTCAATATCTATCTCAATCAATCTCTCTCTCTCTCTCTCTCTCTCTCTCTCTCTCTCTCTCTCTCTCTCTCTCTCTCTCTCTTATTTATTTTTAAGAAACAGATCTTAGTGTGTTGCCCAAGCAGGCCCCAAACTCCTGGGCTCATGTGATCCTCCTGCTTCAACCTCTTAAGTAACTGGGACTACAAGTGCCTGCTACCATGTCCAGCTTAGTTATATATTTATATACATACATCCTATTTCTCTGGAAAACCTGAAGACAGATTTGAAAGTAAGTATTTGTAAAAATTAGATCCATTTATATGTAAAAATTAGATCCATTTAAAATAATTCAAAAATTATTTTAAACTGTTAGAATGTATTAAAAACCTCCCATATAATAAATTAAATATTAATTTTGGCTAATTTAAAAATAAAACTTTGAGCTGGATGCAGTGGTACATGCCTGTAATTCCAGCTATTCAGGAGGCTGAGGTGGGAGGACTGCCAGCCTGGGTAACTTAGTGAGACTCTGTCCTAAAAAATAAAAAGGGCTAGGGATGTAGCTCAGTGGTAAAGCACCCCTAGGTTCAATCTCCAGACCCAAATAAATTAAAATAATAATAATAATAAAAATTCTAAAACTAAATATTATACTCATGTGTGAACATATTTTGAATGACAGGTTTTTTGAAGCTGTAAAGGCCTAAAATCAACCCACTCTAATGAATCAATTTAAGTGGTTCCACTGTTGGATGTTTCCTTTTTTTTCCTGAAAATAAATAATTAAAAATCAATTTCCATTTAAAAAAACCAGCATTTGGGCTAGTTGTTAGCATCAAAATCCAATAATATAGAGAAAGCGGGAGAAAGAGAAATGGGGAGGGAAAGGAAGAGGTACAAAGAATGGATAGAGAGCCCGGGCACAATGGCACATACCTGTAATCCCAGCAGCCTGGGAGGCTGAGGCAGGAGGATCCCGAGTTCAAAGTCAGCCTCAGCAAAAGTGAGGCACTAAGCTACTCAGTGAGACCCTGACTCTAAATAAAATACAAAATAGGGCTGGGGATGGGGCTCAGTGGTAGAGTGCCCGTGAGTTCACTCCCTAGTATCTTCCCCTCCCCCCCCAAAAAAAAACCAAGAATGGATAGAGAGAGAAAAAAAGATGAAAGAGGAAGAAAGGGATGGAGGGAGGAGGGGCAAAGAGAGAATAAGAAAATAACAACTGAATAAATAAACAAAATAAATGATGTTCCCAATAGTAGATGCTGTTGATACTGATAAGAAAGATGTTACCAGAAAAAAACTGTGAAGAGGATAGAGCGAGTTTAATAAATTTAAGTATTATACATATACCCACAAAATGAAGCATCTTGATGAGGAGGGGCAAACTTAAAAATCAGATTATATGGAATGATCCCCAGAGAAGATCACAGAGGTGCCATATAGTGCAGCCCCCTCACAGCTCCCTGCTGGTGGCCTGAGCTGTAACTTATAACTTTCATATCAGCATAATAATCATTGCATCTAGAAAATTAAAGAGTGAAAAATTAGACTGTTCAAATATAATTTCAAAATAACTTAACACTGGAAAACAGCTATTAATGTTTGTTAGAAATATTTTTAAAACTTTAATCATTGCTTTAAAAATTATAACTACTGGGGCTGGGATTGTGGCTCAGTAGTAGATCGCTCGCCTAGCACGGGCAGGACCCGGGTTCGATCCTCAGCACCACATAAAAATAAAGGCATTGTGTTATGTCCATCTACACCTAAAAAAAATAAATATTTAAAAAAATTATATAACTACTGATAACTCCTACCTCTGGAATCTGCAGCACTCTAAGTACCTGGGAACACAGGTCAGGGAAACTCTATTTTAATGAAGGAAGACTTGTGTTTTTGCCCCTGGAAGCTTCTAATTTGGAGGGGCATACATTTGGTTTTGGCCTTTTCCTTTTATGCTTCATGTTGTGATGAAGACCCTTTTGTCTGTCCTCTTATATATCTGTATATTTCTCTGGGACTTACAATAGCTAGGGGCAAAACTGTTGGATCATAGAATATACACCATCTCAGGTGAGGAGGAACTTCCAACAGCTTTTCACAGTGGGTGCTTTAGTCCACATTCCCATCAGCCACATAAGACCTACAAACATAGGTATTCATATCCCCACCACCATTTGGCCTTATTCTGCTTTCTAATTTTGCTGATCTGATAGACATAAAGTGATATCTCACTGTTATTTTAATTCCTCAGATTTCTAATCTTGAACCGCTGTTGGCTTTTCATATTTCTTCTGCAAATTGCCTATGCTTTTGCCTTCTCCTCTCCCCTCTTCCTTCCCTTTCCTTCTTCTTTTTGCTGTGCTGGGGATCAAACCCAGGGCCTTGAATATATGAGGCATGTGTTCTACCATTGAGGTCCATTACAAATTCCAACTGTTCTTTTCCTATTGATTAATGGGAGGTCTTTGTATATTTTAGATATTTAGACACTGCAACTACTCTCCTCAATCTGTAAGTTTTCTTCTACCTGTGTCCATAATGTCTCTCATTGACCAAAAATCCTTAGGTATTTTTTTTTTGTATGGGGTGGGGTGGTAAACCCAGGAATGCTTAACCACTGAGGCACATTCCTAGCCTTTTTTATTTTTTAATTATATATATATATATATATATATATATATATATATATATATATATTAGTTGTAGATGGACACAATACCTTTACTTTATTTATCCATTTTTATGTGGTACTGAGGATCGAACCCAGTGCCTCACATATGCAAGGCAAGCGCTCTACCGCTGAAACACAACTCCAGTCCTACTTTTTAATTTTTAATCTTGACACAGGGTCTCACTAAGTTACTTAGAGCATGCCAAATTGTTAAGGCTAGCTTTGAAATTGCAATCCTCTTGCCTCAGCTTGCTGAGTCCCTGGGAAAACAAGTATGTACCACCACACCCAGCAAATCCTTAGCTTTAATGTAATCCAATCAATCATCATTTTACCATAGTCACAAAGTTATCCTCCTACAATTTCTCCTATTAACATTACCATTTTATCTTTCACATTTATGTCCAACATGTGTCTAGAATCCACTTCTGTACATGGTACAAGGTAGAAATCCAGTTCTCCATGTCACAAGTCAGTGTTTGCAATACCCTCAACTTAAATGACTATCCTTTCTCCAATAGCTTGTTATACATTAAGTTCCTTTATATACATATGCCTGTATCTGTGCTGTTCTATTGGTGTAACTTTCCTTGCCAATAATACATTGTATATATTACTAAATTTAAATATACAAGAAATAAAAATGATAAGGCAGAAATAGAGAACAAAAGACAACAGTGAAAATTAACCAAACCCAAACTGATTCTTTGAAAAGACTAATAAGAGGGGGCTAGGGGGATAGCTCAGTGGTAAAGCACCTGCTTAGCATGCATAAGGCCCTGAGTTCAATCCCCAACACCACATAAAAAACAAACAACAATAATAAAAATGATATTTTTTTAAAAAGACTAATAAGAGAGGCAGACCTCTGACAAGAGTAGGTAAGAAAAAAAAAAAACAGAGAAAAGTTAAAAGTCAAGTGTAGCCAAGCACAAAGATGTATGCTTATAATCCCAGTCACTCAGGAGGCTGAGGCAGGATAATCACAAGTTCAAGGCTAGCCTCGGCAATTTAATGAGACCGTGTCTCAAATGGCTAAGGATGTAGTATAGTGACAAAGCACCCTGGGTTCAATCCTTAGTACAAAACAAACAACAGACCAAAACCCCAAAATATAGAATGAAAGCAGGGAAGTAACTATAGACAAAACAGATCTTTTTTTAAAATGCAGGATTACAAATTATATGTCAATATTTGAAAACCTAGATGAAAAAGATATGCGTTCTTAGAAAAATATAACATGCTTTTGGCACAAAAAGAGAGATCTTAGGGCTGGGGATGTAGCTCAGTGGTGCTTGCCTAGCATGCACAAGGCTCTGTGTTCCATCCCCAGCAGAACAAAAGAATGGGGGGAGGTCTTGAATAGTTTGGTGAGTATTAATGAAACAGAAAAGCCCAGTTGGTTTTGTAGAGTTCCAGCAAACTTCTAAGGAATAGTTCATTCTTACCTTATACATTAAAAAAAAGAACAAAACCCATCCATTCCATTTTTTGAACCTAGTGTAACCTAGGTAGTAAAACCAGATAAGGAGAACCCAAGAAAATAAAATCCTAGAGCCATTTCATTATGAAACAAAAATCTCTTCAAAAAACTTAGAAAACAGACACTAATAGTGTATTCATATCTAAGGGATATTATGGTACAACAGAAAAAATATACTAATATAGTCAGTCACAGTGGTGCACACCTATAATCCCAGTTACTTGAGAGGCTAAGGCAGGAGGATTATAAATTTGAGGCCAGCCTTGGCATATTAGTGAGACCCTGCCTCAAAATTTTTAAAAGGGCTAGGAATGTAGCTCAGTGGTAGAGCGCTCCTGGATTTAATTCCCAATAACACACAATAAAAAAAGGAGAAAGAAACACACACACACACACACACACACACACACACACACACTACACATATATACAATTTATCATATAAATGGTCTAAAGGAGAAAATTTTATCTCAATTAATGCAAAAAAAGCAATTGATCTATTCCTTTTATGTTAAAGTTAGTGCATTATGTTAATATTTTTAAACTATGTGTGTAGATGGGTTCCATTATTACTAAACTCCATTTCAGGTTGGTAAAGGGAATAATGAGTCTAATATGCTCAGACTTAACTGCCCTCAGGTGACACTGAGGCATACTGAGGACCAACAGTATACTGCCTAGAGGTAGTAGGGTCTGAATACTGATCCATGAACTGCCTACATTTGAGTGAGAAGCCCTGAGGCTGCTGTGGGTCCCTAAGTAAATGAAGAGCATCTTGTATCCCCAAACACTCCTACTATATCATCCAATACTCCTTTTGTGTGGGGTGGGGTACCAGGGATTGATCTCAGGAATACTCAACCAATGAGCCACATCCCCAGCTCTATTTTGTAATTTATGAGAGACAGGGTCTTGCTGAGTTGCTTAGCGCCTCACTTTTGCTGAGGCTGGCTTTGAACTTGTGATCCTCTGGCCTCAGCATCCCAAGCTGCTGGGATTACAGGTGTGCACCACCGTGTCCAGCTCATCCAATACTCTTGAAGGTAGAGTTATAGGAATTGAGATTCCTTTGGAGAGCCTGTCTGCTTAGGGTGGGAAAATTGGTGTAATCCGGAAGGGACAGTCCAAATTATCTGGTGCTGATGGTGAAGGTCAGCCTTGACATTTTAGTGAGACCCTGACTCAAAAAACTTTTAGGGGCTGGCGTTGCGGCTCAGCGGAAGAGCGCTTGCCTCACACATGTGAGGCACTGGGTTTGATCCTCAGAACCACATAAAAATAAATAAACAAAATAAAGGTATTGTGTCCATGTACAACTGAAAAAAAATTTAAAGGCCTGAGGGTGAAGTGAAAGCAGAGTTTTGGGTAACTGGGGTGTAGTGAGACAAACAATGTTGGTCAGGACAACCTCTAAGAAGCCTGAACTAGATTCATGGAGAGGAGGATGGTAAGTTCAAAACTCAGGGAAGAACAGGGGTGACAGATACTCATTAATGTCATATGGATCCTGATCATGGCAGTAGACCTGTCTGCTCCTAGAAAAAAATTTTTATTGACTTTCTTACCAGGATAAGGCTTGAGTTAGCTTTCTGTTACTGTAGAATAGTTAACAAAATAATCAACTTATAAGGAGGAAAGGTTTATTTTGGTTTGCAGCTTTGGAGGCTTCAGTCCTGGCTAGCTGGTTGGCTTGCCCTGTAACTTTGAGGCCTATGGTGAGGCATGTCAGTGAGAGGACCTAGTGAAGGAAGCTGCTCTCTTCGTGGAGGGTGGGAAGCAAGACAGAGGAAGCAGAGGGGCCAGGGTCTTAATATCTTATTTTAGAACATGCCCTTAGTGTCCTCAGATCTCCCATTAAGCCTCACCTTCAGCACCAAGCTGGGAACCAAGTCCTTAAACACATGGGCCTTTGGGAGACATTCCAGATCCACTATAGATTGGCCACCACACAGACTCTGGGTTAGCAAAGACAGCCAGTTTGAATAGCATCAAGTTAAAAAGCTTTTGCACAGCAAAGGAAATAATTAAGAATATGAAGAGAAAACCTACAGAATGGAAGAAAATCTTTGCTATTTACTCTTCTGACAGATGATTAATATCCAGAATATATTAAAAAAAACTCAAAAAACATAACACCAAAAAAAAATACCAAGTAACCCAATGAATAACTGGGCAAATGAATTAAACAGATACTTCTCAAAAGAAGAAACACAAATGGCCAACCAATATATGAAAAAAAATGTTCAACAGCATTAGCAATTGGGGAAATGCAAATCAAAACTCCACTGAGATTTCATTTCAAACCAGTCAGAATGGCAGTCATCAAGAACACAAACAATAATAAATGCTAGAGAAGATGTGGAGGAAAAGGAACACCTTTATACTGTTGGTAAGATTGTAAGTAAGTACAACCACTATGAAAATTAGTATTGAGGCTTTTCAAAAGACTAGGAATGGAACCATTGTGTGACCCAACTAAACCACTCCTTGATATTTATCCTAAAGAATTAAAGTCAGCATACTATAGTGATACATGCCTACCCATGTTTATAGCAGCATGATTCACAATAGCCAAACTATGAAACCAGCCTAGGTGTCCATCAATGGATGAATGGATAAAGTAAATCTAGCACATATACACAATGGAGTTTTATTTAGCCATAAAGAAAATGAAATTATTTCTTTTGCAGGAAAATGGATGGAACTTGAGAACATTATGTTAAATGAAACAGCTAAACTCAGGTCAAGGGCTGTATGTCTTCTCTCATATGTGAAAGCCAGAGAGGAAAAAGGAAAATAAAAGTGGGGGGAATCTCAGGAAAATCAAAGGGAGGTCAGTAGAGAAAAGGGATCACAGGGAGGGAGGAGAGAAGAGAAAGGGGAAGTACTGGGGAATGATTTTGGACAAATTATGATGTTATATTGTGCATGTAAGAATATTTAACAACAAATCCCATCAGGTACAACTACAACGCACCAATAAAAAAAATGTGGGGAAAAAAGGTACCCTGTTTGAGAAAGATAATAGGCTCTTTTCCCTCTTCTACCAGTTTTCAAAGTGAGCACCAGGGCAAGAAGACAGCAATGTATGCTGTGTAAGTTTGATTTTAATAGGAGTACTAAGCAGCTGCCTGCCCCCATCTTGTTAAGGTCAGCTGTCCACAAACTGGATTGGACTTCAATAAGGGCCCCACCCAGAAAGCTACTGAGGGCCAGATCAGGGTGATACAGAGCATGGGGAGGTCCACTTATACTCCAGCTGGTCTGCAGTACATTACTATGTTTAATTTGCAAGGAACATTTCTACCTGATTTGCTAGTAGACACAAAGAGCTAATCAGGAAGGCACATGCCTCAAAGGAGACATCCCATGGTAATAGGAAGCCATTTTGTATTGCTAACTGACCTGATCTCAACTAAAATTACAGCAAACAACAGCTCTGATGAGACAAACTGAATATGGGGGGATAAGACAGAATAAGCAACTTCAGGATTGAGTGGAAAGTTCCATTTGCCCATCAACAAAGACAGGGACAGAATGACTGGAGCTCAAAGGAGGCTCAGTGTGACTAGGGTTGATCTGTGCAGATTCACTATAATCCTCATCATTCTCTTCTAGTCAGAGGATGGTTAAGATTTATCCAAGCACTCATTTCACCAATCACCAGATTTTTGTTTTTGTTTTTAAACTCCAGGAGCGATTTCCAGGGACAGGGCCCAACATGCACTATACTTTTAAGGTATCAGGGTTTGTTTTTTTGTTTTTTTGGTTTTTTTTTTTTTTTGCTTTTGTAGGTATACAAGTTTGTTCTCTTTTTCCCACTAGTTTATTATGAATTGGGGCTGGGTAAGAGCTGCATTTGGAATCCTTCAGGAATGGTAGGGAACAATCTACAGACAAAACTTTGGATAAATGACCACTTAGGGGGCACTCAAAATCCTTCACCTCAGACATCCTTTCTAGCAACAATTTGCTTGATTATAATGATCTCTTGAGTATTCATGTGATTTGACCTTGGCTTTGGAACAAGCAGATTTATGTAATAGGGTCCAGTTTCTTCATCACATTCAATAGTATTTTTTTTCCTTTGAATCTCAGAAGGTAAAGGAAAACTCTACTGTACTGGTCTTGTTATATTATCTTTAAATAGTAGAATCTGTATCTTTTTCCATTCATTAATTTATTCCATTTTATTTTCATTCTCCACTCTTATTTCTAAGACATGCCCCCCATGGGTAGATATTCTAATATATTTATTATGATTCTCTTTGATTCTCTGTGTTGTGTTAGGTGTAAATGTAATTGGATTTGAAACCTCTTTGTGTTTCTTTTAAGTTTTTCTATGCATTCAATATAGAGAAAAGTTTCTGAAAACATATATATACCATTTAAAGAAGTATAATAAAATACATACTCACCAATTAGTTTAAGAACTACATCCGTAGTTTTAGAAGCATCCTACGGATCCCTTCACATGGCTCCTTTAACAGTCCCAGAGAAAACCACTATTTTGACCTTTATATTCTCATTCCCTTGCTTTTTGTGAACATTTTACCTCCCATGTATGTTTGTCTAAGTAACATATTGTTTTGTTTTGAAAACATATGGCAAGCACACATCTTAGCTAGTTATGGAAAGGGCAATATTGGTATGATTAGGTGAAGAATTCTAGGGGAGGATAAGCTGAAGAGAATCTGGGTCATCATCTGGCTTCAATTTCCCAAGAGTGTACACAAGCCACTTCTAGGGAAATATGAGAATAAAGTCAAGAGGAGCCCAGGCATAATAAAAAACAATATACACATGAATGGAAATTTCACAGTGAAACCCATCAGTATGTATAATTTATATGCATTAATAATTATAATTAGTGAGTCAAGTGCTGGGTGTGCATACTGAAATAACAGTAACTTGAGAGGCCGAGGCAAGAGCATCACATGTTCTAGGCCAGCCTTGGCAACTTAGTGAGATCCTCAGCAACTTAGTGAGACTCTGTTTTCAAAATATAAAAAAATAAAAAAGGACTGAGAATACAGTTCAGTGGTAAAGTACCCCTGGATTCAATCCCTAGTACCAAAAAATTAAAAATAAATCAAAAGAGTAAGTCTAGGGAAATGAAATAAACCCATGGCTCAATGCAGTCCAGACACCAGAAGGACTGCTGTGCAGACCAAAAATTAGTCATCTGGGCTGGGCATGGCACACACCTGTAATCCCAACAACTCGGGAAACTGAGACAGGAGGAACACGAGTTCAAAACCAGCTTCAGCAAAACCGAGGTGCTAAGCAACTCAGTGAGACCCTGTCTCTAAATAAAGTACAAAATAGGGCTGGGAATGTGGTGCAGTGGTTGAGTGTCCCTGAGTTCAATCCCTGCTACCCCCCAAAAGAGAAAAAAAATAGTTATCTGGTAACTTTATGACTAGACAGGAACTGGGCTGCTCTGATTTTCCCATTTCTTTTTAAAATTTTCCCATTTCTAATCTCCCCATGAACAGCCCCCATCCTCAGTAGATCACATCAGAACTGCTGTGAGGTGACATCATGTCCACAACTGTCCCAAGCAACTACAGTGCTGGGAGGAGGGGTCAAGACTAGTTAAGACACTCATCTGAGGCAGGCCCACCTGGGCATTCTGGCCTCAGGTCAACGGAAGATATGTGTTTCTATTTCCTTTTTATTGAAGAACAGATACCAAAGGACAAATATCAAAGGGAAATGGGTGACTAGGCCTAGGAAAACATTTATTGCTTGGAATCTGCAAGGGATTTGTTCCAGAACCTCCTATGAATTCACATCCACAGATGCTCAAGTTCTTTGCATAAAATGGAATAGTACTTGCATAGAACCTACACATATCCTCCCAAGTACTTAACTTCTTGTTAATTTTTTTTAACATGCTGGGGATGGAACCCAAGACTTCTCACATGCTAGGCCAGTGCTCTACCACTGAGCAACACTCCCCAGCCCATCTCCCGTTCACCTTAAGTCATCTCTAAATTACCCATAATATCCAGTATAATGTAAATGCTATGTAAACCATTGTTATACTGTATTGTTCACAGAATATAATATCAAGAAAATAAATTTGTACACATTCAGTAAAGATAGGATGTTTTTCAAAACATTTTCTATCCACAGTTAGTTGAATCCCTGGATGTGAAACTTGTGGATGCAGAGGGCCAACTGTATCTACTTTCTATTTATCTTTTACTCTCCTTTTTGTTTTATTTATTCCCTATTATCCATACTCCCATTCCTCCCCTAACCCACACCACATAGGATCTTTTGAATGTGCTTAACTTATATCCTTTTTGTTTGTGTGACTTCTTGAAGATGTGTGTATCTGTGACTTATATGAATAATATTAAGTAACATGGTTTGTTTCATTTCACTCAGTTCTACATGGTGAAGTCTTGCTCCAACTGCTAAGAGGCCTTCTACAGAGTGTATCCATCACTGTCCCCATGTACCCCCCACCATTAATGGACACATAGCAGGCCTCCAAACTTCCCACTGTTGCAAATCACACAATAACGAATTTTCTCCTTCGTGACCCTTTATGGATCTGTGTGAGAATTTCTTCAGAGGGTACCTGGAGATACTGAATTTGACTATGTACCACCATGTTCATCTCTGACTGTCAAAGTCTTCACCATCACTAGAAGTACATGAGGATCCCATATCCCTACTATAGGACTTGGCATGATCCAGCTTTTCAAAATTTTGTCTATGAGATCTAAAGTGAAATCTCATTGTACTTTTATTTTATACTTTCCTCATAACTCATGCATTTCAGCATCTTATGCCTTTAGTGGGGTTTCCACTTCAGGAAATTGTTTGTTCAAATCCTTTGTAGACCTGTCTGCAAATAGAGACCTCTCCACTGATTTTCTTCTCTGTATGGATCTACTAATAAGTCCTGATATTGTGGGAAGGCTGGACTCTGAACAGGGTTTCTATACTCTGTGCCAAGTTCTGTAGTGCCTTTCCATATGAATTTTAGGATCATCTTGTCAATTTCTGCAAAAAATACCTGTTGATATTTTTATAAGGATTATACCAAATCTATTGATGAATTATACCAAATCTATGATAGAATTGGCATTGTAACAATACTAAGTTTTCTGACCTGTGGATGCTATTTTCCATCTATTTTGCTCCTTTCTCTCTGCAGTACAGGTTTCTATGGTTTGGATGTGTCCCCTGTTAAAATCTTGATCTTCCTGGTAGCGCTATAGGGAGGTGGGGCCATGTAGAATGTCTTTATTTAATTGAAGCTGTATCCTCAAAGGAGATTGTGGGACCCCAATCTCTTCTTGGTTTTATCTCTTTGTTTCTGGCTTGTGATGTAAGTCGTTTTGCTCTGCCACGTGCTCCTGCCACAGTCTGCACCTTTGCCAGAGGCCCAAAGCAATGGGGAGGGCACCTGATCTTAGAATGGAACTCACTGAATCATGAGACAAATTAAATCTTTTCTTTTTTATAAGCTAATTGCTTCAGGTATTTTGGTCTAGCTATGGAAAGGTAACACACAGGTGTACAGGTCTTTTACATCTTTTGTCAGATTTATCCCCCCACTTTTTTGAGATGGGATTTCCCATGTTGTTCAGCTGGTCCAAATTTCTGGAATTAAGCAATCAGATTTATATATAATTTTTAGATATTATTATTATTTAAATTTTCTCTGCCCAATTATCTATTGCTAGTACATAGTATTGCTATGGTTTGGATGAGTATCCCCTAAGGTACATGTGAATATTGGAAGGTTCTATGAACCTTTCAAAGTAGTACCTTATGGGAGGTCCTTAGGTCACTAGGAATGTGCTTGCAAAAGGAATTGGGGGACCCTGCCAGTCTTGTCTCTCTTTGCTTCCTGGTTCATGATGTGAGTAGTTTTCTCTGACATGTGTACCCCACCATTGTCATCCAGTACCCTCATCTGAGGCCCAAAAGAAATGGGTTTATCTGATTTTGGACTGGAATACTCAGAACTCTGAGCTAAATAAACTTTTCTCTTTATAAAGTTTTAGCTGCCTCGTATACTTCTTTGTAGTAATGTAAAGTTAATAGATATACAATTGTTTTATTCAACTCTTTTTTGGTGCCAAGAATTGAACCGAGGGGTGCTTAACCACTGAGTTACATCCTCAGCCCTTTTTGTATTTTATTTAGAGACAGGGTCTCACTGAGTTGCTTAGGGCCTCACTGAATTGCTGATGCTGGCTTTGAACTCACAAGCCTCCTAAGCCACTGGGATTACAGGTGTGTACCACCATGCCTGGCTATATGCTTCATCTTGATAGTAGTTCTAGTAGGTTCTTTTTTTCAGTAGATTATATTGGACTTTCTACATAGACCATTATGTTGCCTACAGTTTTACGTCTTCCTTTTCAATCTGTATCCCTTTATTTCTTTTTCTTGCCTGATCACTTGGTGAAAACTTCCAATACAATGTTGAATAGAGATGGTAGGAAGGGACATCCCTGTCTTATTCCTGATCATGTGGAGGAAAGCATTCAGTCATTCACCATGAAACATGTTAGCTGTGGGTTTGGGGTAGGCACCCTACATCAAGTTGAAGAAGTTCCCTTCTATTCCTAGTTCCCTCATTAGTTTTTTTGCTTTTTAAAAACAAGAATAGATGTTGGATTCTATCAAATGCTCTTTCTGTATTTATTGTAATGATCATGAGTCTTGTTTTTTTAGCTTGTTAATATGGTGAATGGTATTGATTGATTTTCTAATGTTAAACCAACCCTTCATTCCTGGGATAAACACAACTTGGTCATTGTATATTATTTTTTTCATACATAATTAGATTCGATAAAATCTCATGAAATTTCACTTTTAACCCTAATGTTTCCTCAATTTTGCCTCCCCATGAAGCACCTACTTTCAGTATGACCCAGTCCTCCTGTTTGTATCATCTAGATTGTATGGGACAGTGATTGAGGTAAGACTTTCCCCAAACTTAGAGAAGGCCCTAAACTTAGAGAAGAGTATTTAGAACAAAGACTTGAAAGCATTTTTGATGTGGTTAATCCTACCTCTGAAAATGAATTAACTCCTGGCAGCATCCTTTCCCCTTAACTGTGGTGTATCCCCAACTTGAAGAATCATCACAGTACCTACAGGTTAGCTCCTAAGAAAAAAAGCATTATTAAATTTTAGGAAATCATCTTACCCTATATTATCTCTGTTACTGTTCTCCCCATTTGGTATTTCTCTGTTCCAATGAGGAAATATCCAACACAGCTTGTCTCTACAGAAGGACCGAGCATTAAATACTGCTTCCCATTTTCCACTGAAGAATCCTATTCCATTCTGCCTACCTAATTAACTTGACATACCACATCCTAAGGTGTCCAAATAATAGCTTCAGACTCCTGACCTTGTCTTTTTGTGGATGGCATTTGTTTCAAAGATAGTGGAGGAACCCATAGGGCAGGATATACTCTGCTTTCCCCAATACATCACAGAAACTCTTTTCCTTTCAATCCTCTCAGCACTAAAGTAATAATGGAGGTCTGAGGATGTAGCTCAGTGGTAGAGCACTTGACTAGCATGCATGAGGCCTGGATTCTATTGCCAGCACCACAAACACACACACACACCACACACACAAAGTAATAATGGTAATAATATCAAACATATGTACAGTGCTTATTAAGTACCAGGCACTATTCTAAACACTTTTTATATACAAACTCATTACTATCTTCAATAACCCTATGAAGTAAGCATTATCATTATCATCACTTTTATTGAAGAAGAAACTAAAGAAGATAGAGGTTAAGTAACTTGACTAGTTATGAAGTTGCAGATCTGGATTTGAACCCAGGCAGTCTAGCTCTGGAACCCACTGCACTAGAAGGCTCTCAAGTGACACATCAGTGGCACTGACCACTGTTTGCATACTAGTAGAGGGGCCCCTCTTCCCACCATCTATACAAACTCCCTCTAATATGTTACACCTTTGGTATCTATGGTACCTGCAGCCAAATCTGTCATCAGTCAGAGTTTCTCACTACAACTGACACCCAAATATATGTATTTGGAAACAAAAACTAAGAAGGGAGAAGAACACACAGAAAAAGACATTATCAACTAATATCTTCAGAGTGACAAGAAAAAAATATTACATTCATGAAGCAAGATGAAGATACTATAAAAAGGAACATTCAGAGGACAACAACAAAAAAGTTCTTAGAGTTGACTTATAATCAAAGAAGGATCTTCAAAACTGCCCAAGAAAAAAGAACACTAGCAAAAACCATTTCTACTGACATCAGACTTTGCAACAGTAATAATGGAAACTAGAAAACAGTGCCATATCTTCTAAGTGTTAAGAAGGAAGAGAGGTAATTTAGCATTGGATACCCCCAAAAAAATCTATCTTTAAAGAAGAATAAAGTTTAAAAAAGGGAATTTATAGATAAACCCAGACTGAGAGAGTTTCCTATTAAGTGATCTGCGCTAAAGGAGCTTCTAAAGTATATATTTCAAGAAGGAAACTCATCCCCAAAAGTTAGAGTTGAGGTTTAGAAGATGGGGAAATAAAAGTGCAAACAAATATTTAAAACTAAACACTGTCTGCACAAAATAATGATATTGTTAATGTGTATTTTTTGTGATAAAGTCTTCCTTTAAAGAGCTAAAATAGTAGACACAATAATATGAAAGTTAGGAGACATTAGAGTTTTACATTTTTTTGTATTATTTGGGTGGGGATTATGGTAATGTCTAACTTTAAATTTCAGGTTAAATCTGTATGGTAAAATGTCAAGGCTAGGAGCTGGGGTTGTGGCTCAGCAGCAGAATGCTCACCTAGCATGTGCAAGGCACTGGGTTCGATTCTCAAAACCACATAAAAATAAATAAATAAAATAATGGTACAAAAAGCCAAAACTTTAAAAAAAAATGTCAAGGCTAACTACCAAAACCATCTCTGGAGGGACTAATTTTAAAAAGAGAAAAAAAATGCATGAATACTATAAACAATGTAAAAGTTATAGCAAAGATTTAAAAATAAGAGAATATAATTAATTTGAAAATTTAGATGATTTGAGCCAATTCTAGAAAACTCATTAATTTACTAAATGAGATGACTATAACTTTGACCAGATAAATACAGTAGATGACCAAAGACACAAAAATCCTAAAGAATCTATTAGCAAACTAAATCCAGAATGAATAAGATTAAATATAACATAAAAAGTTGGGTTTAATTCAAATGTGAAAGCTATGTACCATCAAGAAGTTCCCATAAGAAAGTGGCCCTGTGACTTCAAGGGGGAAGTGGGGTCCTCTTTAAGAGCCATAGAAAGAAGAAGAGGCTGAAGAAGGAAATCTTTCCAGAGGGCAGGGTGGGGAGGGGCCTAGTGCCTGTGAAGGCCCCATCTTGCATGTTATGTGTTATTATAACACACAAAGAACTCTGAGGTGGGTACATTAACCTTATTTTACAAATGTTAAAACTACTAAGGCTAAAGTGTTACAAAATTTGATCCAAATCACATCAATAACTAGTTGAACTTTAATTCAAATTCACATTGTTCTGGATCTACAGATCATACTCTGAATCCTAGACTGCTCTCCCTTTCATAGCAATAGTAATAGGTATTCAATAAATAATGGCCAGGTGTATATCTGCTCTAACAGCAACAGCAACTATCAAGGTAGAGGGCAGGTGTCTTAGCTACATTCAAATAAGCAAGATGTAGGAGTTCCATGCTTAGAAACTGGGCCTACCAGAGGGCTGGGGATGTAGCATAGAGGCAGAGCAGTTGCCTAACACGAGGAAAGCCCTGGGTTGGATCCTCAGAATTGCCAAAAATGTAACAGCAGAACTTCAATGAAGTACTAAACCAAGTGTGGGGTCCCTGCCCCACTGTGCAGTTCTCACGTCTATCAAGTCAGCCCTGGATACTAAAGGGTTTCTGGTTCTTGCTGGGTGTGGTGCTTCATGCCTGTAATCCCAGCAACTCAGGAGGTGGAGGCAGGTGATTTGCAAGTTTGAGTCCAGACTCAGCAGCTTAGTGAGATAGTGTCTCAAAATAAAAAATAAAAAGGGCTGGGGATGTAGCTTACCAGTAAAGTGCCACTGGGTTCAATCCATGGTACCAAAAAAATTAATAAAATTGAAACAGGGCCTGCTGGACTCCACTACATACTTTTCCTGGATTATTATGGTTCTGAATAAAGCTCAAAACTAAGGCCCAGTCTATTTCCTGAAGGATAAGGGTTTCTATTCCATGGCAGGTGTCAGGAGTCAGAAAAACATGGGGCTTCTGGGCATGGTGGCACACAGCTGTAATCCCAGCAGCTGAGGAGGCTGAGGCAGGAGGATCAAAGTTCAAAGCCAGCCTCAGCAACTTAGTGAGGCCCTAAGCAACTCAGTGAGACCCTCTCTCTAAATATAATATAAAAAAGGGCTGGGGAATGTGGGTCAATGGTTAAGCACCCCTGGGTTCAATCCCTGGTACCAAAGAAAAGAAAGACATGAACTGAGGAAGATTCTATAACCTCCAGGACAGTGGGAGTGAGCCTAAACCTAGGGGAGTTCTAAAAGAAGTTAGTCATATAAACTCCATGATCTACATAAGGAAAACAGGAATACTGGAAACTTATAGCCATATTAAGCTCATAGACAGGTCAGACTAACTTTTCACTAACTTTATGAATATTTATCAGATTGTCACATCAGGGAGGCTACAAACTCTTTTTTTTTAGAGAGAGAATTTTTTAATATTTATTTTTTAGTTTTCGGTGGACACAACATCTTTATTTTATTTTTATGTGGTGCTAAGGATTGAACCCAGTGCCCCGCACATGCCAGGCGAGCTTGAGCCGCATCTCCAGCCCCAAACTCTTAATGTCTGAATTTTGGTATGTATCAAAGTCTCCTAGGATGGTCTTATGGGAAAATGGGTGAAACATGAGGCAGCTTGGTACATACCATGTTGCTTCTTGTCTTTGGATCATTGCCATGATGTATCTTTTGTCTGGACCACCCTCTCCTCCCCTTGTTTGATTTTTTTTCTTTTGTGATGCTGGGGATTGAACCCAGGGCTTTGTGCATGCCAGGAAAGCACTCTACCAACTGAGCTACATTCCCAGCCCATCTTCCCCTTGTTAATCAACTAGAAGACTCCTACTCATCATTTAAAATTCATTTCCTATGCAATTTCTACTAAGAAATCTTCTTGGCCTCCTGAGATGGGCTGCGTGTTCCTTAGGGGGTTTTATAGTCTACTATGCCCATCACTGTACTGATCATACTGCCCTGAAATTATGGTGCTGTATCTGGGAATACACCCTGGTTCATTTCTGTGTCTGATGTACAGCAGAAGGCCAAAACATAGCGGTCAAATTTTGCTCAACTGAACTGGTTAAACCCAGTGTGCTAATGACTAATGCTGGCATGAAGAAAGAGGTCTTTACTAGCATGCCACAATATTCTGTTTGTATTGACAATATTCTGATGAAATTAGTGGGTGACAAAAAATGTGGGGATGGGGCATAGGGCATACGTTAGACAACAGAACTAGTATCCAGTCATGCACAGGCAGTAACAGTGAAGCCAGGCTAGTTCCCAAGGGGGTTAGGGGCAAAGTCAGGGCTAGAACCCCAGAGACCATTACCACCTGGACAATGGATAAAAGTCCTTTTTGTTCAAAACTTAGTGTTCATCATTATAACAGCACTTAACTATCTACCAGAGATTTATCAGCTTCTTCACTGTTCCCTCCCCTCAAGTACCATAGATAGAAAGTCTAACATGGGTGATCCCTTGGCTTGAGAACCAAGAAACAGTTCCTCAGAGGACAAAAGAAAGGAGAATGCTAGCTGGGATCCCTATGCAATCTGGGGCTTTGGCTTCCACTGAGTAATAGGCAGGTACAATACAAGAGTTTGAGGGCTGGTTGAGACAGAGGCAGGCCTGCTTTCAGGAGCCCTAGATTGTAGGGCCAGTCATAGAGAACATGGGGCTTTTTGATCATATTACCAAGTGAGATCTTGATTCCCAAAATAACCCAGAAGCTATCCTCCTTCTTCCCAGCCCCAACCTTGTGAACTATGGTATCCAAGCTCATTAGGATGTCCTTCAGGCCTAGCCTACTTCCCAAAGCAATATTCATTCTCATATATATTCTCATTCATTCTCTCTCTTTCTCTCTCTCTCTCTCTCTCTCTCTCTCTCTCTCTCTCCTTCACATTAATTAATAAAGTCATTCACTCATTCATTCATTCAGTTTATTCCACAAATATTTATTGTCTACTAAATATTACGATGCACTCTTCTTGGCACTGGGGATACAGCAGCGAACAAAACAGAAGTCCCTGCTTTGTGGAGCTTACAGTCTATGGGGAAGAGACAAACATACTCACAATAAATAAATATAAAGTATATCAGGTGGTGATCAGTGCTTCATAGAAAGATATAACAAAGTATGTAAGGAGAAAGAAAATGGAGGTGAATGGGGCTGTTTTATACATGTTGATCAGGAAATACTTCTCTAGGGAGGTGACATTTGAACATAATGGAAATACTTGGGCAAGTCATCAGATAATTTGGGAGGAGGGGTGTTCTAGGCAGTGAGAATAGCAAGCACAAGGGCCCTACAGAGGGAGGTTACCTAGCATGCTTGAGGAGCAGAAAGAAGACAAGTGTGGCTGAAGAAGAATGAGTGATGAGGAGAGTGACAAGAGATGAAGTCAGAGAGGTAAGAGGAACCAGATTGTGTAGGTACACTTGGGCCATGGTAAGGGCTGTGGCTCTTGTTCTGAGGGAGGTGGAATCCACAGGAGAATTTCAAGCAGAAAAGGGACATGTCTGATTTGGATTTAAAAAATAATTCAGAGAAGAATTTCTAAAAAGGTACTAAAACTTAAGGCAAAAGAAAACAAAACATTAGCTCCCAGGAAAACAAAAAGGTATACAACACAGAATACGTAATCAGAATGTATTATGTGGTTTAGACACGAACAACATTTACAGTATTACACTCATGCAAACAGTGACTACTAGTTGAATGAAAATTGTATAAAATATTTGAAGAAGTAACAGATGTAACCACAAAGGTGAACAAACAATAAGAGACTACAAGGTATGACTAAGAAATTACAAAATAAAGTATATGAATCTTGTACAAATTAAAATATAATTTTTGAAATAAAATCTCAATGGAAATATTGAATAGCAGATTAGACATAGTAGAAGAGAAAAATCTAAAGGATATATCTGAAGAAATTGCCCAAAATGAAGTACAAGAAGACAGAAAATATTAAAGAAACGTTATGAGATATGGAAGACAGATTGGAGGTCCAAAATATGAATGGCTAGATTGTGAGAAATAAAAAATAGAATGAAAGAGAGACAACATTTGAGAAGATAATGATTGAGAATCTCCCAGAAACTATAAAAAACATGAATATACTGAGCCATGAAACACATTTCCAAAGTATGTATAATACATGAAAAGAAATGTATGCCTAAATATGTTTAGATGACTGATAGTGTGCTAGTGTGCTTCTTTTTCTTCTTCTTCTTCTTTTTTTTTTTTTTTTTTTGCAGTGATGGAGATTAAGCTCAGGGTCTTGCACATTCTAGGCAAGTGCTCTACCACTGAGCTACATTCCTAGCTCAACAGTGTACTTCTTAACAGCAACAAAGAAGACTTTTCAAACCTAAAAGAGGACAAGATCATATTCTCTCCAAGTACTGTAAAAAACTATCTTTTAAGAATGAGAATAAACTAAAGTCATTTACATATAACAAATATTTGGAGAATTTAACACCAAGAGACTTGTGCTAAAAGAACATTTAAATTCTATTCATAATGAAAGAAAATGATTCTAGAAGGATGGTCTGAGATGTAAGAATGGATGCATGTAAGTCCAAACAAATACTGTCTATGTAATATAATACTGAGGATGACAACATACAATCGTGAGGTTAGGACAAAAAAAAAAAAAAAAGAAACTGACATATTTGCAAATAATGGTATGTAGTCAGAAGGGTAATGACTAAAATTGAAGGTTTCTAAGTTTCCTGCATTCTTCAAGAGGGGATTAAAATACTGTTTAACTTTAAAAGAAGTTTAAGTTAAACACACATGGTAAAATTTCAAGGATAATCACAGAAAGAATAGAAAAAGAAATCCAAGCAATAGGGAGGGGAAAATATAGTAAGAAAACAAATCTTAGAACCAAAAGAGCAGGTGAGAAAAGAGAAAATGAAGCATGCAAAAAGCAGTGATAGGGAATGGGGATGTACCTCAGTGGTGGAGTGCTTGCCTGGTATGTGTGAGACTCTGGGTTTGGCTCCCAGCACCGCAAAAATAAAGAAATTAATTGATTCATTTAAAAAATAACAAAGAAAGTGGTGGTAGAAAACAGAAATAAGAAAGTGTGATGGTAGAAACAAATTCAATTAAAAGACAAAGATAATAATTTTGATTTTTAAAAAATGTCCAGCTATATGTAGTTTCCAAGAGATATATAATTAAAACATAAAGACACAAAAATGCTCCACACTAAAAGGATAGAAGATTATATGCCACACAAATCCTAACAAGACGAAATGTTTGTGCTGCTACATTAATACAAGATTAAGTAGACTCTGAGGAAAAATGCATTATTAGGAATAGAGAGGGGTGTTACATATTTACCAGAAATATATAACAATTATTAATTTGTATATTCCTAATAAAATACATAAGCCACAAAAAAGAGAGAGAACCACAAGGAGAAATTGACAAATCCACCATCATCATTCAATACTAACATAACTTTTTCAATTACTAATCAATCACGACCAAAAGGATCAGTTTAGAAAAATAATACTTGAACAACATAGTTAACAAACTTGATAATAGACATATGTAGAACTCTGTATTCAACAATTGGAGAACACACATTCTTTTAAAGCACACATGAAACAATAAAAACTGTTGACTGCATACTTGTTTAAGTCTTAAAACAAGTCTCAATAAATTTCAAAGTGTTGTTAGCACACAGACCACATCATCTGATCATAAAGCAATTAAGAGAGATTTCAATAACAAAGAGGTAAAATTTTAAATCTCCAAACATTTAAGGAATTTAAAAACACACTTCTATAGCTCGTGGGTCAAAGAAGTAACCGTGATGAAAATGTTCATGTACTCAGAACTGAACAGTAATGAAAATACTACATATCTGAACTTGTAGAAAAGCAGTATTTGGAGGGTAATTCACATCCTTAAATGCACAAATTAGTAAACAAGAAAGATTGAAAATTAATGAGCTCAAATGTGCAATTTAAGAAATCAGAAAAAGAATAACAGAATAAACCCAAAAAATGTGGAAGGAAGGAGATCAAAAAAGATAAGAGCAGAAATTAAAGAAATAGAAAACAAAGATACAATAGAGAGAAGCAACAAAGCCAAAAGCTGGTTCTTTGAAAATACTAATAAAATAGACAAACCTCTGGTGAGATTGATCAAGAAAAAAAGTGAGAAGGCACAAATAACCAATATTAGCAATGAAAAAGGAGACATAGCTACAGATTATATACAGAGAATTAAAAAAATAAAGGAACTGTGTACTAATGAATTCAAAAACGTAGACAAAAATGGACAAATTCCTAGGAAACTATTTTACCAAAATTGACTCAAGAAGAAAAAGAAATTCTCAACAGTCCTATAACTACTTAAGAAACTGAAGCAGTATATTAAAACTCTTTCATACCAAAAGAACAAAAACAGCAGGCAGAATTTTCCAGTTGGTTTATGGATTACAGGCAGGTAAAGAGATACTGGTTCCCTCAGCCCTAGAGGTAGCCAGGTAGGACCTGAGGCAGTGCAGACCCTAGGAAGACCACCTCTTTGGAGATCCTAGCCTTCTCTGGAGATCCTTAGGGAGTGGCCCTTAGTGAAGTGGGGTCTGACAAATCCCTCTGCAGCCCCTGCAGGTGGTAAGCACAAATAAGCAACATCCAGCTTTCAGTTACTGCTCTGTGGCAAATGTGCTAAGCAGGGCCAAGGAGGTGATCTACCACTTGGACAGCCTCTTCAGTAGCCAGCTTCTGAAGTCTTCTGCTCATTTGAGGACAAGGGACATGTGGAGCTGCTGGAGGAGTCTGTGTTGCAGTTTCCAAGAAGCACTATGCAGAGCCCAAGTTGTGACTGGTTAGGATGGGGCTGGGTGCGGGGTGGCCAAGCAGGGGCTTCTGGAGGGTGTAGCTCCAGGTAGAAGCCCTGAAACTCTGTCTTCCCGAATATCAGATACTTCTATCCGTTTGTTGCCCTTCTAATGATGTCCAAGCTAGCTGCAGGGTGATGATTCTAATAATGATGCATGTTCTGCAAATAAGAGCTTCATCATTATTTTGCAATAGTTAAATAAGAGAGAGATCAACTGGCTTTGAAATCTACTCATATTATCATAAGAAAATTTAACAATATATATATATATATATATATATATATATATCAGTGAAAAAGAAAAGCTGTTACATATAATTTCAACTGTTAAACACCTTTGAACACTTTTAAAAATGGTGTTAAATATTTTAACACCTACTGGTACAAAAAATATATATATATATTTTTTTGTTGATGGTTATGTGTTCTTCAAATTCTGAACAGTCATTACAAAGTCTTGGTTTGGATTTGGGGGTAGCTTATATAAAATAAACATTTTATGGAAGCAAAACGTTTTTCATTAAATTTTCTATAGATTTTAATTTAGAAGTTTAATAGTAACTCAATATTCAAAAGTAAAACACTAGGCCAAAAAACATTCTTCCAAAATGTTATAAAAGAAGGAACACTCTGGCTCATTCTATGATACCAGAAGAATCTTAATGCCAACAGCAAGTCAGAACAGCAAGAGAAAGGAAAATTAAGGACCAATTTTACTCACAAACACAGATGCAAAAATACTAAACAAACTATTAGCAAACAAAATCCACTGTTGTATAAAAAGGAAAAGATCATGACCAAGTTATGTTTATAATAGAATTGCAAAGTTCCAGAATGAAGGAAATCTACAAATATCATTTGCCAGATTTTTAGATTATTGGAGGAAAAATCCATAATCATCTAAAGAAATAGAAGAAAACATTTGATGAAAAAACTTAATACACCTTCATGATTTAAAAAATAAAACCTATTATAGCAATAGGATAGAATTTATCTAACCTGATAAAACCTATAGAAACCTACAGCAAATATCATTGTTAATAGGAAAAAGTGGTGTTTTCACTAAAATACATAAGATGGAGATGCCAACTATCACCTTTTCTATTCACTACTGTACTGGATATCTTGGCCATCTTGATAAGACAAGAAAAATAAAGAAAAGGCAAAAAAAATAGAATGGAAAAAAAATGTTTTCATTATTTATAGCTGATAAACTGTCAACATATAAAACACAAAAGAATGGACAATTTAAAAGTAACCAGAGCTCTTTGGAGAAATGGCTGATTGAAGGATTGGAATAGGAAAATACAACATGAATTTGATGCATCTTGTAGTGCCAAAAAGTAAGGAAGTTCTCAAAAACAAAGAATGAGGACACGTCAAAGAAGCAAGACCTGAAAGAGTCCACAGTGGGTAAAGCTGGAACAAATTGAGCAACAAAACAAAGAACAGAGTACTGGGTTATTAAGTTAAATTATTAAATAAATATACATGATATCATACTGATATAAATAAGTGACTGGAAAAATAAAGCATAAGAGATACATTTTTACAAAAGAATTCCAAATAATATGTATAGATATACCCTCCTCAGAAACTGGAGCTTAGTTCCTCCTCCCCTCCTTGAAGGCAGTCTAGATTCACCCAAAGAACAGAATGCTAAAAGGGAAAAACAGCAACTTTGCCATGGAGAAACCTGACCAAAACCACCTTAACTAAGGGATCAAAGTTCACATCACCAGGGGATATCCTGTGAATACTATATACTCCCTGATATGGTGGGATAAGAAGGACATTTAAACTCTGTGGTATTCATTTAAACTTGAGACAACTCCAAATTCAGGGACATTTTATGCGAGGGACGGTATCTTCAAAACTATTAAAAGTCATCTAGAACAAGGGTAGACTGAGAAACTGTCATAGACTAGAGAACATTATGGAGATATAAAAATGAAATACAATGTGGTATTTTGAATTAGACTCTGGAACAGAACAAAAAAGATATTTATGGGAAAAATGATAAATCCATGTAAAGCCTGATGTTTAGTTAACAGTAATATATCTATGTTGCTTTCTAAGTTTGATAAATGTACCATAGTAAGGAGTATATAGGAACTCTCTCTCCATACTATCTCTCTACTTATTTTTCTACAAATCTAAACTTACTCCAAAATTTAAAACTTGCTTAAAAAAATAGAACTTTGTAAGTTGAACACTAATAATATCAATCAAAAATTGACTCATTTCCATATACCTGAAAAATGGATATAATATTAAATAAAAATATCCCATTTATAAAAGCAGAAAACTCATAAAGTAAGAAGGGGTTAATCTAATTTAAGATATGCAAGGTCTTATGCAGAAAATTACAAAGCTCAGACAAAAGATATTCAAGAATTTATTAAAAATAGAGGGATATATTCTGTTCATAGCTAAGAAGATGCAACATCATAAACTTATAAATTTTCCTCAAACTGATTTGTAGATTCATCACAATTCCAAAGTTTATATAGAACATGATAAACTGATTCTGAAGTGTTTGAAATAAAAAGTGCCAAGGATATATGATACTCTTGAAGAAAAATAAGATGGGAAGATTTTGTGCTATTAAATATCAAGATTTATAAGGGAGCTAAGTAATTAAGGTAATGCAGTACTGGTTCGAGGACAAAAATCTGGTCAATAGCAAAGAAAGCCCAGAGACAGACCTATAGAGATAAAGAACTTTGATGTATGAAAGAAGTGGCACTTCAGATCATTAGTTTATCCATGTAGAAAATAAAATAAATAGCTCCATACCTTATACCCACACAAAAATCAATTCCAGTTGGATTCAGGACTTAAATATAAAAGGTAAACCTTTATTAGAACAAAGAGTATGTAATATGACTTGGTCAGGAAAGACAAGACAAAGTGCTGGCTATAAAAGGGAAAAGATGGATTCATTCAACTCAACTAGAAAATAAGAATTTCTGGTCATGCAAAGATATAATAAAGAAAAAAAGTTGTTAGGTGCAAAGGCACCCACCTGCAATCCCAGCGACTTGGGAGGATGAAGCAAGAGACCACAAGTTGGATGCCAGCATCAACAACTTAATGAGATGCTGTCTCAAAATAATAAGGCCTAGAGATGTAGTTCAGTGGTAAAATACCCCTGGGTTCAATCACCAGTACCACACACAAGAACTTTAAATCACAAACTTTAAGAAGATATTTGATACATTGATACATATACATGATAAAGGATGAATATCTAAAATAAAGATTTCCTACAAATTGCCAGGCATGATGGTGCACGCCTTTAATCCCAGTGACTTGAGAGGCTGAAGCAGGTGGATTTTGAGTTCAAAGCCAGCCTCAGCCACTTAGTGAGGCCCTAAGCAACTTAGCGAGACCCCATCTCTAAATAAAATATTTTTTAAAAGGGTTGGGAATGTGGCTCAATGGTTAAGCACCCTTGGGTTCAATCTCTAGTACAAAAAAAAAAATCCTACAAATCAATACAAATGGTCAAAAATTTAAAGGTACAAAAGATATCAATAATTCTTTAACAAAAAAAGGAACTGTGTCTCCAATAACCATGAAAAGATGCTCAAATACATCAATAACTGGGAAAAAAAGTCCACAGTGAAATATTTTATACTCACTAAAATGACAAAAAATAAGTGAGGCAAAATCAAGTATATGAAGGTATGGATCAATGGGATCTCTTGTAGATTGCTAAAAGGAGTGTAAATTGGTATCATCAGGCATAATCCTGTCAAACTGAACTTTTACATGTCCTATTAGCCAGAAATTCCATTCCTAGGGATAGATAAATGGGTGTGCATGTAAAGCAGGAGACCTGTACAAGAATGTTCACAGCAGCACTAGAAATGACCCAAGTGTCCATAATAGATAAATGGGCAAATAACTTTTTTTATGACCACCCTAAGAAATGTGATACATTGATAATGAACAAAGTACAGCTATATGGAACAACAGAAATGAATCACAGAAACATAATACTAAGTGAAAAAGGAAGTCACAGAAAACTACATACACTATGAAACCATTTTACTTTAATGATTTCTTTCTTTCTTTCTTTCTTTTTTTTTTGGCAGTGCTGAGGATTGATCCCAGGGCCTCGTGCATGCTAGACAAGCACTCTACCACTGAGCCATATCCCCAACCCCACCACTTTAAGAAAGCTCACAACTAAGTCAAATAAATAATGTATTGGTTAAGCATACCCACAAATATGAAAAAAAAACCCTCATATATGAAAAAGAGCAAGGGAATGCTAAACACAAGACTTACGGATGACTTGGGAGGCTGAGGCAGGAGGATTGCAAGTTTGAGACCAGCCTTGGTAACTTAACAAGGCCCTAGCAACTTAGCAAGACCCTGCTTCAAAATAAAAAATAAAAAGGGGTGGGGATGTAACTCAGTAGTTTAACACTCCAGGTTCATTCCTCAGTACCAAAAAAAAAAAAAAAAAAAAAAAAAAAACTTAAAAAAGTGGGAAATTTTAATGGGAAGGACACACAGGGAGATGAGATAGAAAATGACAAGGGTAGATGCTATCATTAATGCTGTTCTTGGGTGGGGTAGTGAGTCCCTGAGTTTTCATGATACAACTATAACTCATATGTACAATATATATTCTTTTATCATATATTTAAATTTTGTTCATTTGTTTACAGTACTGGGGATTGAATCCCAGGGTGTTCTACCACTGAGATAACTCCTTAGCACTTTTTTATTTTTAATTTTGAGACAGGGTCTCACTAAGTTGTCCAGGCTAGCCTCCTACGTGCAATCCTCCTGCCTCAACTTTCTGAGTGGCTAGGATTACAGGCATGTGCCATCATGCCCAGCATATCTAATATATTTTATATGAATAAACAGAGAAGAGTAAGAAGAAGTAAAAACTCATTTGAAGGGCTGGGGTTGTGGCTCAGCGGTAGTACGCTTGCCTGGCATGTGTGAGGAACTGGGTTTGATTCTCGGCACCACATATAAAGAAATAAAATAAAGGTCTATAAACAGCTAGAAAAATATTTTTTTAAAAAACTCTTTTGAAGAGTTTTGCTCTTAGGGGAATTCAGAAATAAAGTCATGATTTCAAGGGGGATATGAGATGGAGTGGGTTTAAAAAATTCTTTTGAGATAAGAACAACAGGAGGGACTTTGATGAACTCACTTTCCCTCTAAAACAATGATAATATGGGCAAATCAACTGAAATCAATTTCAGAACTCTGGCAATTAACTAAAACCACAGAATGAAATGAAAATCATATATCCAAGAGAGATTACTGAATCTTGGTAAGACAGTAGGCTTTGTGACATTTTACTTGTGACTAGTCCCTTTCTACACTCCCCATACTCTCTCCCTTTCTCCCCCAGCTTTCAGTTCAGTGGTGTAGAAGCCAAAATGTAACCAAATTCCACACAATAGAGAGATCTAACTACTTTGGGAATTTAAAAGGAAATTCTGGAGAAGGAGACAACCATAGGGAACTTACTGTACTCCTAGGGATCTAAGGGGCTATGCATATACTCAAAGGTTATGTGTATACCTGGGAAAAACTTGGGAAAGAAGAGGATCTAAGTCACCTCCTTCTGGTTGAAAAGCCCTGTACAAGCAGAAGTTGAAAGCTCAGATGGTCGTGTAAATGGCTGAAATTTGAAAGTATGTTTTCTTATACACATCTTCATGGCAAAGGATGGAAGACATACAGGCAAGGCATTGAAGGAGATCTTCTGACCAATCATTGGCTGACGAACAATATATATTTACCCTGGTGTGACTCTTAGGAATCTAGGCTTAAAAATAAAAACAAGAACTTTAAAAATACAAGCTAGCAGAAAACTCAGGGGCCACTTAATATAAAGTAGGGAATACAGAATCTACAGAATTAATCCAGGAAAGTCAATAAATAGATACATGACACCAAGAACAATAATCACAACCACAAGAGCAACAAAAGCTAAAGCAAAACAACAACAAACCTTGGGAGTCCGGACGTCAGCAAGATGGCAGAATGGGGCTTTCCAGCACTTGTCCCCCCGAAGAAACATCAATTTGAACTATCCACGCATGAAAATACCTTCACTAGAGCTAAGGAAACCAGGTGAGAGATTACAGTACCTGGGTGTAGCACAGAAATAAGAAAAGACATATTGAAGAAGGCAAAAAGAACAGTTCCCAATTATCCACTCACCCCCACCCACAAACTCATACAACACAGTGTAGAGAAAGATAGCTAACCATGAGGGGAAAGAAGAGGGAACTGAGAATTGAAATTTGTCTTGGACACCAAAACTGGGTCCATTCAAGTAAAACCAGTTCTTAGTAACCATCCACGTCCCAGATTCTAGGCCGGTACCTACAGACTGATACTCAAGGCCAACCCTGATACCAGAACAGATTCCCCAGAGTTCTAGGCTCTAGGACTACCTGGTAGACTCAGTCTATAGGCCTATCCAAGCACCAGGCTGACCCCAGGCTCACAAATGGCTCAAGTTCCAGGCTAGCTCCCATATACTCAGGTTATTGGCCTTCTCCATAGCCAGTCCTTCCCCAATAGCCCTGGGCCCCAGGCTTTAGGCCCATCCTAGCACTGGGCCAGCCTCCATAGCCCTAGCATTACAGCTACTCTCTGACAACCCAAACTGCAGGCCAGACCCTGAACCAGGCTAACCTTTAGTGTCCATGGCCTCAGGCTCCAGACCCACCACAGGTTCCAGACCAGCACAGAATGGTTGGCCCATATAACCCCATGCTGCAGGCCTACCTCAGCATGAGATCAGCCCCCCTGGCCTCAGGTAGCAGGCTTGCAACTGGAGACACAGGCTCTAGGCTTGTCCATGGGAGGCTGGTTCTGTGGCAGAACCACAGTCCAAGCTTGTTCTAGCATATGTGGAATTCAGGTCCATCCCAGTAGAGCCCAATGCAGGGCTGGCTCCTTTGGATCGAGGCTTCACACCTTCCCTAGCACCAGGCCTACCCAGGCTCCAGGCTGATCCTATGGCTTAAGGCTACACTGGACCCACAGTCCAAGCCTGCTCTAACACAGGATCAAGGCCCACCCCAATAGACATTAATGCTTGGCCATCCCCTATAGACCAAGGCTCCAGGACCACCTCTGTAGACCCAGGCTCCAGGCCAGGTCCCATGGACCCAAGACCCAAGTCTCCTGCCCCATGGATTCAGGCTCCAGACTTTCCCAGTACCAGGGTAGCCCCTTTGGACTCAGGCTTCAGGCAAAACCAGTGAATCCAGGGACCAGGCCTATCCCAGAGTCTGGCTAGCCTTAGGCTCATGGCTCACCCCAGTACCAGGTCAGACCCTGTGAACCCAGATTTTAGGCTAACCCCATGAATACAGACTCCAGGAATGCCCTTGTGGACCCAGGTTCCAGACCCATCCCCATAGATCCAATCAATAGGTCAACCCCATTATATCCAGGCTCTAGTTCAAACACTAGGATAGCCTGACCAAGGACTGCAGCACCAAGCCTGCCCATAGCCCACACTGACTAGTAAAGGCCTTTTACAGACAGTGTCACTTTTGCAAATCCTGGAATAAGTCCCTACCTCTTCAAATGCATAGAAACTGAAGTACAGTAATAATTATCAAAAATAACCAGGGAGCTGTGGTGTATGCCTATAATCCATGCAGCTGAGAGGCTGAGACAGGAGGATCATAAGTTCAAGGCCAGCTTCAGCAACTTAGAAAAGCCCTAACCAACTTAATAAGATCTATCTCAAAATAAAAAATAAAAAGGACTGGGAATGTAGATCAGTGGTAAATTACTCTGGGGTTAAATTGCCAGTACCCCCCACCCCCCGGCCCAGAAATAATATTAATCAAGGAAATACACTACTACTAGAGAAATAAAATAAAGCACCAATACCAAAATCTAAAAAAAACATTTATGAACTGTCTGAAAAATAATTCAAAATAAATGTTTTAGTGAAATCCAAAAAAAAACCACAAAAATAATCCAATATAGCAATAAAATAATAAAAAATCAAGAAGAGAAAATTATTAGAGAGGTTGTAATTATAAAAAATTATAGAGCTGAAAAAGACATTGAATGTAGAGAAAAAGGCAACAGATCATTAATAGCACAACTGATGAAGCAGAAGAAAGAACATACGAACGTGAAGGCAGGTTATTTGAAAATATATACTGAGGAGAAAAAATAATGAAAAGAATGAAGAAGCTGGGCATGGTGGCAGCACACCTGTAATCCCAGCAACTTGGGAGACTGGGAAAGGAGGACTGCCAAATCTGAAGCCAGCGTCAACAACTTGGTAAGACCCTCCGCAACTTAGTAAGACCCCATTTCAAAATAAAAATTAAAAAAAGGTTGAGGATGTAGCTCATGGTAAAGCACCCCTGGGTTAGATTCTCAGTTTAAAAGAAAAAAAGAAAGAAAGAAAAAGAAAAAGAATGAAGAAGCTTATGGGGTATATGGAGAAGCATCAAAGGAGCAAATAAATATTTGAATAGAAATTCATTAAAGAGAAGAGATAGACAAAGGAAAAGAAAGTTTATCAGAAGAAATAATAGCTGAAAACGTTCTAAATTTTAAAAAAGATATAACTATCTCTGTATAGGAAGGTCAAAAGTCTCCAATCAGATTCAATAAAAACATAGCTACAAAAGGACATATTATAATTGGACTGTCAGATGTCAAGAAGAAAGAGAAGATCCTGAAAGCAGAAAAGAAAGAAGCAAATAACATGTAAGAGAGTTATAAGGCTAGCATCAAATTCCTCAGCAGAATTCTTATAGGCCAGTAAAGAGTGGAATGATATTTTAATGTGTTGAAGGAAGAAAACTGTCAACAAAGAATATTGTATCTGGCAAAGCTATCCTTTGAAAATGAAGGAGAGATGTAAGACTTTCCCAGACGAACAAAAGTTGAGGTATTTCATAACCCAGACTTGTCTTACAGGAAATGCAAAAGGGAATTCCTCAAGTTGAAAGAAAAGGATGCTAATTTGTAATATGAAAACATAAAGAAATCATAAAACTCACCAGTAACAGTAAGTACACAAATTCAGAACACTCTAATACTACAATGGAAGTGTGTACATGACATCTTTAGAATGAGAGGAAACTATTAAAAATAATGATAGCTACCATAATTTGTTAGTGGAAACACAATATAAAATGATGTAAATCATGAGATCAAAAGACATAAAATGTCATGTGTGATGGGGTGAAGTGAAAGTGTGGAGCTTCTTTTTTTCTCCTTCTCCCTCTTCTTATTTTGTAGTACTGAAACCCAAGGCACTCTTCCACTGATCCACATCACCACCTTTTTAAGTTTTTTTTTTTTATTTTAGAAATTTTTATTCTTATTTTAAGGTAGGGTTTCACTAAATTGCTGAGGCTGCCTTGAATTTGTGATCCTCCTGTCTCAGCCTCCCATGTAGTTGGGATTACAGGTTTGAACTATCAGATAAATGTGAAGTTTCTTTTTCTTTCTTCTTTTTCTTTTGGCTCTGGGGTCTTTACCACTGAGCTACATCCTCAACCCTTTTTTATTTTTATTTTTTGTTTTGACACAGGGTCTCATTAAGTTGCTCAGTCGATAAGTTGATAAGGTTGGCCTTGAACTGTCATCCTCCTGTCTCAGCCTCTAGTCACTGGGATTACAGGTGTGCACCAAGAAGTGTGGAGTTTCCATTTTTAAAATATATTTTTAGTTGTAGATGGACATGATACCTTTATTTTATTTTCTTTTATTTTTATGTGGTATTGGGGATTGAATCCAGTGCCTCATGCATGCTAGCAAGTGTTCTACCACTGAGCCACAACCCCAGCCCTGTGAAGTTTCTTAATGCAATCAAAGTTGTTATCAGTCTAAAATAGCCTCTTATAAATATATTTTATGTAAGCCTCATGGTAACCAGAAAGCAAAAACCTATAGGAGATACTACAAAAAATAAAACATCAAAGGATACCACTAGAAGAAATCACCTAATCACACAGGAAGACAGCAAGTGAGGAAGAGAGGATCAAAAGATCTACAAAACAACCAGAAAACAATTAACAAAATGGCAGTAATAAATCCTTACCTACCAATAATTACCAGGATTTAAATGGATTAAATTCTGCAATCCAAAGGCATAGAGTGGCTGCATGGACCATAAAACAAGACTCAATTATGTGCTGCCTACAAGAGACTCAGTTTACCTTTAATGACACACATAGACTGAAAGAGAAAATATATGAAAAGATATTACATGTGAATGAAAACCAAAAGAGAGCAGGGGTAGCTATACTTCATCTGATAAAATAGACTTTAAAACTATAGGGCTGGGGATGTGGCTCAAGCGGTAGCGTGCTCGCCTGGCATGCGTGCGGCCCAGGTTCAATCCTCAGCACCACATACAAACAAAGATGTTGTGTCCGCCGAGAACTAATAAATAAATATAAAAAAAAAACTATAAAAAGAGGTAAGAAGGTCAATACATAATGTTAAAAGGGCCAATTCCTCCGGAGGATATAACCATGGTAAACATTATGTGTACCCAACAGTGGAGCACTTAAATATACAAAGCAAATCTATCAACAGATCTGAAGAGTGAGACAAACAGTAATGCAGTAATAAGAGGGGACTCTGATAAGCCACTTTCTATCTGAACAGATCATCCAGACAGAAAACCAATAAGGATACATTGGCCTTAAACTACACATAAGACCAAATGAACCCAACAGATTTATACAGGATAGTCTATCCAACAGCAGCAGAATACACATTCTTTTCAAACACACATGGAACATTCTCCAAGACAGATCATAGGCCACAAAACAAGTCAATAAATTTTAAAAAACTGAAATCATATCAAATGTCTTTTCCAACCACAATGGTATGAAACAGAAATCAATAACAGAAAGAATTTCAGAAAATTCACAAATATGTGGAAATGAAACAATATACACCTGAATAACCAATGGGCCAAAGAAGAAATTAAAAGGGAAAATGTAAAATATCTTGAGGAAAATGAACATGGACATACAACATACCAAAACTTATGATGTGCAGCAAAAGCACTTCTAAGATGGAAGTGAATTGCAATAAATATCTACATAATAAAAGAAGAAAGATATCCAACAGCCTAACATTATACCTCAAGTAACTAGAAAAAGAAGAGCAAACTAAATCCAAAGTTAATAGAAGGAAGGCAATATTAAATATCTGTGCATAAATAAATGAAAAAGAGCTACAAAAATAGAAAAAAAAATCAACAAAAGAAGAGCAAACTAAATCCAAAGTTAATAGAAGGAAGGCAATATTAAATATCTGTGCATAAATAAATGAAAAAGAGCTACAAAAATAGAAAAAAAATCAACAAAATTAAGAGTTGTACTTTTTAAAAAAAAAATAAACAAAATCAACAAATCTTTAGCTAGATTAAGAAAAAAAGAGAGATCCCAAACAAAATCATAAACGAAAGATGAGACATTACAACTGATGCCATAGAATCACAACAGATATAGGAGACTAATATGAACACCTGTACATCAACATATTACATAACCTAGAAGAAACATAGAAATTCTTAGACATATACAAACTGTTAATAAATAGAAATTCTAAACCAACCAATAGTGAGTAAAGAGATTGAATCCATTAAAAAATAGTCTGTCATGGGGCACAGTGGTGCACTCCTGTAATCCCAGCAGCTTGGGAGGCTGAGACAGGAGAATTGCTAGTTCAAAGGCAGTCTCAGCAACTGTGAGGCACTAAGCAACTCAAAGCAACTCAGTGAGACCCTGTCTCTAAATAACATACAAAATAGGGTCAGGGATGTGCCTCAGTGGTCGAGTGCCCCTGAGTTCAATTTCCGGTACCAAAAAGAAAATTTTTAAAAAGTCTCTCATCAAAGTAAAGCTCAGGACCCAATGGCTTCACTACTGGATACTACCAAATACTTAAAGAACTATTACCAATCCTTTTCAGACTCTTCCAAAACACTGAAGAAGGAGTATATCCAAACTCATTTTATGAGGCCAGCATTATCTTGATACCAAAATCAGATAAGGACATTACAAGAAATGACAATTATAGGCTGATATCTTGAAGAAAATAGATGAAAAAATACTACTCAAAATTTAAACCAAATTTAATAGTACATTAAATGGATCACTAACCATGATCAAGTAGGACTTATCCCAGGGATGCAAGGATATTCTCAACACATGCATATCTACAAAGTTGACACACCATATTAACAAAGAGAAGGACAAAAACCATAAGTTCATCTCCATAGATGCAGGAAATGCATCAACTTTAGTTAATAATAATGTATTGTAGGTTTGAAAATTGCTAAGAGAATAATAGATTGTAAGGGTTTTCAACAACAAAAAAGTATGTGAAGCGATGTATATCTTAATTAAATTGGTTTAGCTATTCCACGGTGCATGTATATTTTGAAACAAATGATCAAAATATATAATTTTTATTGGTCAACTAAATATAAATAAATTTAATAATAAAAAGAATAATAGCTGGGCATAGTGGTATACCAGTAATCTCATATACTCAGGAGTCTGAGGAAGAAGATCACAAGTTAGAGGCCTGGGCAAGTTAGCAGGATGTTGTTAGCAAGTTAGCAAGATGTTATTGTTTTAAACAACAACAAAACCTCAAGGGTAGTAACCAGATGTCGTAGTGCATGCCTTTAATCCCAGCTACTTGGGAGCCTAAGGCAGGAGGATTCCAAGTTTGAGGCCAGCCTAGGCAAATTTGTGAGACACTGCCTCAAAAAATTTTAAAAATGCCTGAGCTATAGCTCAGTGATAGAAAGTGCCTGCATGGTTCAATCTCCAATATTGAAAAAGAAAAAAAAAAAACACCCACAAACTTGAGAGTGAAAGAGTGATACTACAAGTGTTAAAGCAGAGTATCTACAATGTCCAATTTTTTTAAAAATTTGTAGTTATAGATAAACAGAATGCCTTTATTTAATTTGCTTTTTTAAAACATATTTTTATAGTTGTAGGCGGACACAATATCTTTATTTTATTTTTATGTGGTGCTGAGGATCAAACCCAGTGCCTTACGTGGGCCAGGCGAGCGCTCTATCACTGAGCCCCAGCCCCAGCCCCTATTTTATTTATTTTTAGGTGGTGCTAAGGATTGAACCCAGTGCCTCACACATGCTAGACCAGCACTCTGCCACTGAGCCACAGCCACAGCCCATATACAATGTCCAATTTTTGACAAAAAAGAAATTACGAGATACACAAAGAAACAGGAAAGTATGACACAAAGGACAAAAGGCAGCCAATGAAATATGATCCTGAGAGGGCCCATGTTTAGGACTTAAAAGACAAAGACTTTAGCTATTATAAATATTTTCAATGAAATAAAAACTATATCTAAAGAATTAAAGTATTAGAACAATATCTCAGCAAATGAGGAATACCAATAAAGTGACAATTTAAAATATAATAAAATTGAAAAGTGCAATATCCAAAATGAATACTTCACTAGAGGGACTCAATGAGAGATTTGAGATAGGAGGAGAAAGGGTAAACCTAATAATAGGTTAATAGAAATTATCCACTCTAAGAATCTGAAAGATAAAAGGAAAGAGAAATGGATCATCACAAACCTGTGGGACACCATCAAACATAACACATACATAATGGGGTCCCAAAGGAAGAGGAAGAGAAAGAGGTAAAAGTTACCAAATTTAATGAAAAATATTAATCTACACATTTAAGGAGTTCAAAGAGAAAAAAACTCAAAGAGATTTATATCTAGAAATATCATGGTGAGACTGATGAAAGTCAGAGATAAAAGAAAATCTTGAAAGAAGTAAGAGAAAATGACTTACACATACAAGGGACTTTCAATAAGTTTGTTTCCTCATCAGATACCATGGAAGTCAGAAGATGGTGTGATATCTTCAAAATGAAGTAACAAAAAGACTGTCAACTATTAATTCTCTATCCATCATTGCTGTCCTTTGAAAAGGAAAGAGAAGTTAAGATAAAGAAAAAGTGAGAGAATTTGTTCCTAGCAAACTTATTCTACAAGAAACACTGTCAGAACTGGGCATGGTGACACACAGCTGTAATCCCAGAGGCTTGGGAGGCTGAAGCAGGAGGATCCCAAGTTCAAAGCCAGCCTCAGCAATTCAGGGAGACCTTGTCTCTAAATAAAATACAAAAAAAGGGGTGGGGATGTGGCTCAGTGGTAAAGCGTCCCTGGGTTAATTCCCTGGTACAAAAAGAAAAAAAAAAGAAAGAAAGAAAGAAAAAAGAAAAAGGAAGACAGACTTTCAGGTTGAAATTAAAGTTGACTAAATATGCAGGGTATGGTGGTGAACACACCTATAATACTTGTGGCTCAGGAGGCTGGGGCAGGATGATTTTGAGTTCAAAGCCAGCTTCAGCAATTTAGTGAGGCTCTAAGCAACTTAGAAAGATCCTGTCTCTAGATAAAATATAAAAAAGTGGGGCTGGGGTTGTGGCTCAGAGGTAGAAGTGCTCGCCTAGCATGCATGAGGTACTGGGTTCGATCCTCAGCTACCACATAAAAATGAAATAAAGATATTGTGTCTACCTATAACTAAAAAATTATATATATATATATATATATATGGCTGTGGATGGAGATGTGGGTCAGTGGTTAAGGGTTCAATCCCTGGTACCAAAAAAAAATTGGCTAACTGTTAACTTGAAGGTAACTATACAGTATTACAAAAGAAAGTATTTTTGTTTGTAACTTTTATTTTCCTTTCTATCTTAAAAGACAATTTCATAGCCAGGTAAGGTGGTGAATGTTTATAATCCCAGCGACACAGGAGGCAGGGGTAGGAGGACTGCAAGTTCAAGGCCAGCCTAGGCAACTTGATAAGACCCTCAATAAATATTTTTAAGGGTTTGGGATGTAGCTCAATGGTAGAGCACCTGTAGGTTCAATCCCAAGTACTGGGGACATAGACATAAAAATAAATTAATAAATAACTATTTAAATGAAAATAATAAAATTGTTGATTTGGCTTATAATGTATAAAAAGATGATTTTTAGGACAATAATGCAATAGAGGTGGGAGGGAAAAGTGGTACACTGAAACAAAGTTTTTTTTAAAAAAATATTTATTTTTTAGTTACAGGTGGACACAACATCTTTATTTCATTTTTATGTGGTGCTGAGAATCGAACCCAGTACCTCACGTGTGCCAGGCAAGCATTCTACCACTGAGCCACAACCACAGCCCCACAAAGTTTTTATATACTATTTGAATTGAGTTATTATTAATCCAAAGTAGATTTTTACAAGTTATCATGTTAATTGTAATACTCATGGTAATTAGTAAAATCTGAGCTAAAAATACAGTTAAAAAGGGAATTAAGGGCTGGGGTTGTGGCTCAATGATAGAGTGCTTGCCTAGCACATGTGAGGCATTGGGTTTGATCCTCAGCACCACATAAAAATAAGTAAATAGGGCTGAGGTTGTAACTCAGTTGGTAGAGTGCTTTCCTAGCACGGGTGAGGCATTGGGTTCAAGCCTTGGAACCACATAAAAATAAAATAAAGATATTGTGTCCATCTACTATAAAAAATTTAATAAATAAATAAAGTTGTTATATTCATCTACAACTAAAAATAGTTTTTTAAAAAGGGGAATTAAAAATTTACAGTAGACAGTATCTATTTAACACAAAAGAAGAGAGGAATTGGGGAACAGGTGAACACAAACAACGTAAGACATACAGGACGTCAGGCACCTTGGAACATACATATAATACCAGCGACTTGAGACCAATCTCAGCAACTTAGCAAGGCCCTAAGCAACTTAGTGAGATCCTGTCTTTTAAAATAAAAAAATAAAAAGGGGCTGGAGTGTACACAGTAGTTTGGGACCCCTGGGTTCAATCTCCAGTATTAAAAAAAAGATATACATGAAGTGAATAACAATCCTTCACAAACCCATTCCAAAAACAAAGGAGGATGAAACAATTTCTAAATCATTCTATGCAACCTAAATACTATGTAGGTTGTATGATAAGAAAACTATAGACCAATATCCCTTATAATATCCTTTATGAACATAGATGTAAAAATCTCAACAAAGTACTAGCAAAACAAATCTAGTAGCATATAAAAATTGTATAAAACATGATCAGGTGGGTTTTTATCTGAAAATTAATGTAATATACCATATAAATAAAGCATAAAATACATGATCATTTTAATAGCTGCAGAAAAAACATTTGACAAAATCCAACACACATGTAACAAATTAGGAATAGAAGGAAACTTTCTCAACCTGATAAAGGGTATCAACATAGGACACACAGCTAACATCGTATGAAAAGGAGAAAGACTCAATATTTCCCCCCTAAGATCAGAAGCAAGACAAGTATATCTGCTCTTATAATTTCTTGTCAAAATTGTAATAAAAAGGGTTGTAACTCAGTGGTAGAGTGCTTGCCTAGTATATGTGAGGAACTGGATTCAATTCTCAGCAGCACAGATAAACAAATAAATCTAAAAATAAAGGTCCATCAACAACTAAAAAATATTTTTAAAATTGTAATAAAATGTTTAACCAGGGCAATTAGTCAAGGAAAAAACTTGGTATCTATTTAGGAAAGGAAAAATTAAGACCATATATATTTACAAATGACACCTTTTTATTGAGACATAATATTTATACATCTTTATGGGGTATACTATGGTAATTCAATACATGTTCACAAAGTAAAATAACCAAATCAGGGTAGTAAGCATTTCCATCTCTTCAAAGCATTTCTATAAAATCATTTTTATGTGTTGTGAATTTTATACTCTTCTAGTTTTTTTTTTGTTGTTGTTGTTGTTTGTATCAGGGATTGAACCCAGAGGTGCTGAAACCCTGAGCCACATCCCCAGCCATTTTTATTTTTTATTTAGAGACAGGATCTCACTAAGTGGCTTAGGGCTGAGTTACTGAGGCTGGCCTCAAACTTGCAAACCTCCTGCCTCAGCCTCCTGAGTCACTGGTATTACAGGCATGCATCTGACCCCCATACTCTTATAGTTATTTTGAATTATACCATATATTTTTTAACCAATAGTTGTTACTGTGCTATAGAAAATCATAACTAATTCCTCCTCTCTGTGTTTTAGTGCCCTTTATTAAACTAATTTCCAGTCCCCATCCCCACTGCCCTTTCCAATGTCCAAGAACAACTATTCCACACCATTCTTCTATGAGATGAACTACTGAGTTTCCACAAATTTGTGAGAATTACATGATTTTATATATGTAAAAAAACCTAAGGAATACACTAAATAATTATTTGAACTAATAATCATTTTAAGCAATGTATGATAGAACAATAAACAAAAATCAAATGTATTTCTATACATTAGCAATAAGCAATCAGAAAGTGAAAAAAAGAAAAAAATCCTATTTATAATAGCCTCAAAAAGAATACAATGCCTAGTAATAACTTAACAAAAGAAGTACATAACTTATATGATGAAAACTACAAAACACTCCTGAAAGAAATTAAAGAAGTTCTAAATAAACAGAGGATATGCCATGTTTATATAGTAGAAGAGAATATTGTTAAATGGCAACACTCCCCACACAGATATATAAATTCTGCACAATCCCTATTGAAATTACAGTCTTTTTAAAAAGGAAATTGATAAGCTAATCCTAAAATTCATATGGAAAAATAAAAGTGCCTTAGCAGAGCCAAAACTATCTTGAAAAAGAAAAACAATGTTAAAGAAGTCCTATTTCCTTATTTCAAAATGTTCTATATAGCTATAGTAAATAAGACAGTATGGTCTGGTATAGTAAAAAACCCTACAGATCAATGGAATAGAATTTAGAAACCAGAAATTTCCCTTTATATTTGTGATATATGGCCAAGTGATTTTTGACAAGGTTGCAAAGATCATCCAGTGAGGAAAAGAATACTTTTATCAGTAAAAGGTGCTGAGAGTGAGATAGTCACAAGAGTGAATGTAGACTAAGCAATGGTTTGAATGTGTTCCCTCAAAGTTTAATGTGTTGGTAACTTAATCTTCAAGTTCATATGTTGACAGTATTTGGAAGTGAGGTCTTTGAGAGGTAACTGGGGTTAGATAAAGTCCTGAGCGTTGGGCCCCATGATGGGATCAGTGGCTTTATAAGAAAAGGAAGAGAGACTTCAATATTCATACCCTCACTCTCTCACCATGTGATGACTTTTGCCATGTTATGATGCAGCAAGAAGGCCCTCACCAGATACAGCTCCTCAACCTTGAACTTCCCAGGCTTTTCTTTATAAATTATCCAATTACAAAATATAAAGGCCCTTTTCTTTATAAATATTGTATTTTAGCAATACAAAACAGACAAAGACAGACTCTTATATTATACTACCCAGAAAAATTAACTCAAAATGGATCATCAACATAAACGTAAGAGCTAGAACTATAAAATTCCTAGAGGAAAACAGTAATAAATCTTTGTGACCTTGAGTTAGACAATGATTTCTTAGATATATTACTAAAAGCACAAGTGACAAATGAAAAAAAAATGGACTTCACCAAAATTAGAAACTTATGTGCATCAAAGGACACAACCCAGAAAGTGAAAAGACAACCCACAGAATGGAAGAAAATACTTGGAATTCATATATTTGATGAGGGACAAGATATACAAAGAACTCTTACAACTCAAACATAAAAAGAAACAATACCAATGAAAATGAGCTAAAGATTTGAATAGACATTTCTTCAAAGATTATATACAAATAGCCAAAAATATATAACAGGATATTTAAAATAATCAGTCAGTTGGGAAATGAAAAATCAAAACAATGCAATTCTATTTTATACTCATTAGGATGGGTATGATCAAAGACAATAAAAAGTGTTGGTGAGAAGGTGGAGAAATGGAGACCCTCATATATTGCTAGTGGGAATGTAAAATGTGTAGCCAGTTTTGCAGTTTGGTAGTTTCTTAAAAAGTTAAACACAGAGTTGCTATAAGACACATCTCTTCTACCCAAGAGAAAAGAAAACATAAATCCACCCCAAAACTTGCACATGAATGTTCAGAGAAACATTATTCATAACAGCCAAACATGAAAACAATCAAAATGTCTGTCAACTGAGCAATGAATAAACATGGCATTATTTGACAATAAAAAGAAATGATATATGCAACAACATGGATGAACCTCAATAACATTATGCTAAGTGAAAGAAGCCAGATATAAAACCCAATATATTATATGACTGCATTTATATGAAATGTCTAGAACAGGCAAATCTATAGAGATGGAAAGTATATTAGTAGTGGCCTAGGGCTGGGAAGAAGGGAAGTAATGAGGGATGAATGCTAATAAGTAGAAAGCTTCTCTGGCAGGGAAGAGGGATGAAAATGTTCTAAAACTGATCATGGTGATGATTTTACAACTCCATACATATACTACAAACCACTGACCAGTACCCTTCAAAAGGGTAAATTTTATGGTATGTACATCTCAATCAAGTTGTAACAAAACGATAGAAGCGGGCTGGGGTGTAGCTCAGTGGAAGAGTACATGCTTAGCACAAATGAGGCCCTGGGTTTGATTCTCAGTGTTTAAAAAAGAAAAAAAAAAGAAAGAGAAAAAATGTGGAGGAAGCAATAAAAAAAACCTATGTGTTAATGAGAGTGATTTTTTTTTTAAATGAGAAAAATATTATTTTGGCTCACAGTTTTAGGAGTTTAGTCCAAGGTCGGCCAACTCCATAGCTCTGGGCCCAAAAATTTCATCATGGTGGAAGGGCTTGGCAGAGGAAAGTAGCTCAAAACATGGCGACCAGGAAGCAGAGGAGACATTTACCAGGGACAAAATATAAACCCCAAAGGCACACACCCAGTGACATACTTTCTCCAACCATACCCTACCTGCCTACAGTTACCACCCAATTAACCCATCTCAGTGAATTAATCCACTGATTAGGTTACAAATCTCTGAGAGCGATCCCGTAGAGAGGGGAAAATTGGTAGAGCAATGTCCTAAAGTAGGTAAGAGAGGGTGAGATTTAGAGCCAAAGTGTAAGGTGTGCATTGGGGGTTGAATCCAGGACCTTATACATGCAAAGCACATGCTCTACTACTGAGCTATACCCCTAGCCCAAAGAACTGGATTTTGATGACAGCATAAATAGATTATCCATAATAATAGAGAAGTAGGCAGAGTAGGTGAGTACACATGCTATATGGTGGTTGGATGTGATAGTGGGAATTGGTGGATGTTTTCTTCTTTTTTATTTCTTTTTTGTAGTTGTAGATGGACAGCGTGTCTTTATTTGTTTCATTTTTATGCGGTGCTAAGGATGGAACCCAGTGCCTCATACATGCGGGGCAACTGCTCTGCCACTGAGCCACAGTCGCAGCCCAGATGTTTTCTTCTGATGCCTTTACTTTTTCAGTTAAATAGGAAGCCTGAACATGATGGGAGAGGCTATGCTGGAGTTTTGAGGAGACAGAAGGTATGAAATCATCATCTTGGAAAGTAGGAGAGTGAATGGCTTGGGGAAATGCTTGGGAACAGGCAGAGTTGGATTTAACCAGGGTTTTGCCTAGTAAGTATGATGAAGTAAGAGAGGGGCAAGGGAAATGAGGCTGTATACAAGAGAATAATTATAATTAATGGTGAGCCATGGAATTTATCCTAATTAAACAAGGTACATGGGAGCAAAAGTGTGTCAACATTCGGTCCCAGTGGGGTTGAAAGATTGCTGGATTGGGGGACTAGAGACAGTGAGCTAGAAGGATAGGAAGTACTGGTTAGATAGTAGGATGTTAGAAAATGAAATCATGGAGAAAACACAGTCACAGGTACTGCTAAGAAGAAAGGTAACATTGCTAGAATGGGTGGTTGAGGTGCAGTCAAAAAGCAGGATCTCTATAGGAGAGTTGGTCACAGAAATGAGAGATGAGAAGGATCATTAGAAGGATCATTTATGAGGATATTAAAATCATACAGAGTTCAAACTTGAGCAGTGTTAAAGAGAGTTACAGTGAGTTCATAGCTAAACAACTTTTAGGAATGAGGAAGGGGACAAGTATGTATGTCTACACATGACCATAACAGAGGGGCAGTGGATGGAGAGTCTGATTTGAGATTTAAACAGGGTGACTGATAGTTGTATAATCTCAAAGAATATCAACATAGATCACTTATTAATTACAGAGGAACAAAGAGTACATGGCTGAGGGTGTGGGTCACTGGACTAGCATGCATAAGGGTCTGGGTTCCATTCCCAGCACTGCAAAAAAAATACAATTATATGTTGCTTAACAATGGAGATGTGTTCTGAGAAATGTATTGTCAGGCAATTTTATAGTTGTGTGAACATCACAGAATGTACTTACACGAACTAAGACAACTATGACGTTACTAGTCAATTGAATCATATGAGACCACTGTCATATCCATGTCCATCATTGACCAAAACATCATTATGTGGTGCATGGCTGTAACTACAGTGGAGAAACCTGGCAGACTTTACCTTAAACAAAAAGAAACAAAATTAAGATTAAGAAAAAAAGATACCAGGTGCCTCCTGATATGACACACTCAAGACCCAACATCTCCTCTATGGTATTCTTGCCAAAATTACACAACTGGAATATAATCACAATCAAACTTCAGACAAACCTAAATTCTATAAAAACAACTGGTCAGAATGCTTCAAAGTTATCAAAGTCATGAAAGACAAAGACTAAAGATCTGGTCCAGATTGGAGAGCCTAAGGAGACATAATGATGAATCATGAATTGGATCCTACAAGAAAAAAAATATATTAGTAGAAAAACTGATGAAGTCTAATAAGTTCTATACTTTTATTAGTAATACTGCACCAATATTAATTTTCTAATTTTTTGTTGTTGTAGTATCAGAGATTGAATTCAGGGCCTTACTCTTGCTAGGCAAGCACTACACCAATGAGCTACACTCCCAGCCCAATTTTCTATTTTTTTTTCTTTTTGGTACCAGTATTGAACTCTGGGGTATTCAAACACTGAGCCACGTCCCCAGCCCATTTTTGTATTTTAGTTAAAGACAGGGTCTCACTGAGTTTCTTAGCATCTCACTAAGTTGCTGAGGCTGAATTTGAATTCACAATTCTTCTGCCTCCGTCTCCCAAGCAGCTGGATAATTTTCTAAATTTTGATACATAAACTATAGTTATATAATTTCTTAACCTTTAGAGGATCTGAGTGAAGGATATATGGGAACTCTTCTGAAATTATTTTAAAATTTGTAAGTTTAAAAATTGTAAAAACAAACAAACAAATAATGATTAAGGAAGAGGAAGACAAAATGTCTGGAAAAGACAATTAGAAGCAAGGACACCCAATTCAGAAGGCTAAGGCAGGAAGACTGCAAGTTCAAGGTCAGCCTCAGCAACTTATCAAGACGTAATCTCAAAAAAAAAAAAAAAAAAAGGACTGGGGTTATGGCTCAGTGGTAAAGCATCCCTGGATTCAATCCCCAGTAACTAACACACACACACACACACACAAAATAAGAAATAAGCAGCAAGGACACCTACCATCACCTCCCACCCTCCTGGTAAGAAGGGTATGAGAGCTACTGGGGGAACAGAGTGTTCAGGGGGAAGTCAAATCTCCATTAAAACAGTGATTCTCAGTGTGGACAGTCAAGGAGTGCTTGGGGGAACTTCTGATTGTCACAAAAGTAAGAGATCATTAGTGACATTTAGTGGGCACAGACCAGAGATATACTCAAGATAACACCACACAATAAAGAAGTGTTCTGCATACTGTACAACTTTAAAATGTTGTATCAGACTATCATAGTGATAAAAAATCTGTTAATTCATTCATTTATTTGTCCAACATTTATTGAGAGAGCCTACTATGTGCCAAGCATTGTTTTAGGTAATACAGATACAGCAGGGAACAAAAAAAGACAAAAACTGCTGTCTTTCTGTGGCTTACAAATTAGTGTCAGACAATAACAACAAATATAATAGAGGTAAATAATATACAGTCAGGTGCTGCATAATGATAGTAAACTAAGGACCATATATATGACAGTGGTCCCATAAGATTACATCACCTAGGGACATCATAGCCATGTTAGTTTGCATAAGTACACTCTCTTATGTTTGCATAATGACAAAATTGCCTAACGACACACTTCTTGGAAAGTATCACCACTGTTAAGTGACACATGACTATTACCTAAGAAGATAAAGAATACTATGGAAAAAATAGAGTAGGGTTAGTGGTAGGAGGGAGCTGAAATTTTAGATCGGATGGTCAAGGTAAACCCTAACTGAGAAAGTGACAACTGAGTAGAGGCCTGAAAGAAGTAAGGGTATGAGCTTTGTGGATACTTGGGGTACATGGAAATGTGACTAGGTACATGGAAAGGCCTAGTTCAAAATCCCAAAGGTAGAAACATACCTAATGTGTTCAATTATCTTCCTTTAAGGAGACCAGAATGAGTGAAACAGAGCAAGGAGTTGGGGGAGTGGTAGCAGATAAGGCCAGGGAGGTTAGGGGGAACAGATCAGGGATTTTAATATATATTAACATTTCCAGAAATTCAATGACTTTATAAATTGAGGGAAGATTGTTTTGTTTAGAAGTTTATAAAGAATTGTTCACCATTTAGGAAAACTGCACCCTCCTACCTGTGGTTTCACCAATCAATACACATGTAGCTGTCACATTTACAGGTGCAAGTATCATTATGTGCAAGACCATTTCATTATGTCTTCTAGTAGAGTCCTATCCTAGCCTGTATGTACTGAAATGCATATTGTTTCCTTTTAAACTATTATTTCTTTATTTCTGCCTTATATTACAATTAGGACATTATATTGGTTGGGAGGGAATTATGTGTACAGACAGATTCTACTTTGTATGCACTTCACTTAAGAATAGTGAAGGGGGCATTTCAAATATTTCAAATTATACATTATAGAGTGTAGGTCCAATAGGTTTCAGAAAGACCAAGATATGGCAAGAAAATAAAGGGAGTATTCTAAAGCCAGGATGAGAATGGGGGAATGGGTTGCTGATGCCTGAAGGTGAGTTTCAGAAGGCTTGGTAGAAGGACTTCCCGATAAGGACAGAAAAGAGGTTGCCCAGGGATGCATGAAGATGTAACCAGGATAGGCTTCTTGTGGTGACTAATGTTATGTAGGATGAAGGGTTTTTTAATGTGTGGAGGGGTACTGGGGTTTGAACCCAGGGGTACTTCACCACTGAGCAACATCCCCAGCCCTTTTTAATTATTATTTTTTTTTATTCTGAGACAGGGTCTTGCTAAGTTGCTTAGAGCCTTCTTAAATTTCTGAGGCTGGCTTTGAACTTGTGATCCTTCTGCCCCAACCTCCCAAGTCTCTGGGATTACAGGTTTGTGCCTGTAATCGTGATCTTTCTACCTGTGTAGCAGAATAGGCCAGGAAACAAAGAGGGTTCTCTCCTTCACAGACCAGAGCATCTCAAGGCCAGGCTCCATTTTTTACCCTGCCCTCAGGCCAAGCACACTGCTATAAACAGGGCACTTCTAACCTCTTTGAGGCTGGGAAAAGACAGGCTGAAAAAGGAAAAATAATAGAAAGACAGAAGCATTCAGAAAAAAGACCCAATGGGCAAGGGTCAGAGACAGATAAGGAGAAAACAGAGACCAAGAGAGACAATATTCTTTTCAATTACTACAGTCATTATTTATTGAATTTTTTCTAGGGGCCTGGTGCTGGGCAAAGTGATGCACATGCATTACTATCTCAAATAGAGATTATTAGGGCCCCATTAGACAGATGATGAAACTGAGGCCCAGATAAGTAAAGTAGCCCAAGGTTTCAAAGCTAGTTTTAACTGATTGGGGCAGGATTCTGCCTCTTATATCTGGGCTGTCTAGTATGTCTCAGAGGGCGAGACAGACAGAAACAGTGGGGTGGGGGTAGACAGGGAGACAGAGAGGTAAGCAGACGATCACGTGAGCGGCAGACCCACACAGAATCATTTCCCAAGGGACTGGGATCAGCGGAGGGTGGGCCCAGCGGTGGGCTCCGCAGGGTACTCACCTGGGCGCCGTCTGGGGATCTCAGGGGCACTCGCCCTCCCTCGGCTACCCGTAGGATCCTCCACCACCCGCTGACCTAGGGTTGAGAGGCCGCCCAGGTAAAAGCTCGCCCAGGCCCCACCCCTCACGCGCTCTGGGCAGGCCTCTTCTCCCCTCCACTTCCCCCACCACCCCCACCCTTACGGCTTCTCACCAGACACCTCTAGCCGTCGGCACCGCTGCTGCCAGGCGCGAAGAGATGTCAGGGGCCCTCAGCACGATCTCGCAAATATACTGGACGCTTCCCTCCCGCCAGCTCCGGAGCTAGCGGGGTCACAGGCCTCCACCGCTACCGACGGCTCCTCGGCTCCCATTGGAAGAGTGCCTTCTGCCTTCCCTGGGATTGGCTGAAAATGGAAACACTTTATTTTTACCCCCCAGGCAGGGATCCAAGCCGAGGAAAACTCCGCCCCTTCGGGGGTCTTTGATTGGTTTACGAGTCTAACCCATCCGTTAAGAGGATTGGCCGGGAAGAGAGTGCTTGTCATTGCCCTTTGCCGGTCTATTCGGCAGGACTTAGTGGAGCCGGGGGCGGACGGGGGTGTAGCTGCGAACACGCAGGCGCGAAGCCCCAAGCCGGGCTAGGCATGAGTCACCGAACTCTCCCGTTAGTCACCTAGCACTTGCATTGCTTTACCAAGCGACGCGACTTTAACTCCAATTTCTCAAAGCTCCACACCTACGTGCAAGGATTTCTGAACCAGATGTCTCTCTAGGAGAGAATTCCTACTTCCATTCGTGGAGGTTGAAGTGGTTATGGGAATATGGACATCTCACACTGGTCCCTACTACTTCCAGAGATATTGGTCAAGTGACAACCTCGCTAGTAGCCTCGGTTTAACCATCTGTGAAATGGGAATATATTTACTTTTCCCACAATGTTGTGATGATTAAATGAGAACACAAATTAATTGACTGTGGCATAAATAATTAAATACTCTCCAAATTCTTGCCTTTCCCACGTTCAGGCAAAGAAGACTATGGCCTAGAGAGGCAAACCAATTGCCTTGAAGTCACACAACAATTACCCAGAATAAAACCCAGGCTTATATCTTCCAAAGGAAAGCTGTTTAAGAAGGAAGGAAAGATAGGAAAGAACCTTCTATTAATGTAGGTTTTTGAGTTTCACAGACCTCCAGGTGAGTCTGGGGATAGAGTTTTAAAAAGCCCATAAATTTGGGTTGCAACAAATTTATGTCTTTATTCTTTCCCTCTCTAATAACTAAAATTTAGTGTTTTCTCAATTAAGAATGTGATTAATTGGGCTGGTGGTGTGCCTCAGTGGTAGAGCCCTTGCCTAGCATGTGCAAGGCTCAGTATCACAAAAAGGAAAAAAGAAGTAACTAACCATACTACTACTATTATTGGTGACTGTCCCCAATAGAAATCACAGAGATTTTTACATCATGTTTTAGATGTTGTGGATCTCTTGAAATACATAATCTCATCACTGTTTTTAAAATCATGATACTAGCCAAGCATGCTGCTGCACACCTGTAATCCCAGTAACTCAGGAGACTGAGGCAAGAGGATCACAGGTTTGAAGCTAGCCTCAACAACTTTAGCAAGGCCCTAAATAACTTAGTGATACCCTGTCTGAAAATAAAATATAAAAAGGGCTGGGGATGTGTCTCAGTGCTTAAGCACCTCTAGGTTCAATCCCTGGTACTACAAAGTGAAAAAATAAAAATCACAATATTTATTAGATCCTCCATAAGATCTTATGATTTAATGAAGTAATGGGGAGCACATATATTACTCTAGCACATATTTGCTTTATATATTATATGTGTATACACACACACATACACACACAGGGATTGAACTCAAGGGTACTCTACCACAGAACCACATCCCCAACCCTTTTTATTTTTATTTATTTTTTTTAAGAGAGAGAGAATTTCAATATTTATTTCTCAGTTTTTGGCGGACACAACATCTTTGTTTGTATGTGGTGCTGAGGATCGAACCCGGGCCGCACGCATGCCAGGCGAGCGCGCTACCACTTGAGCCACATCCCCAGCCCCTTATTTTTATTTTGAACAGGACCTCACTAAGTTGCTGAGGCTGGCTTTGAAGTTGCAATCCTCCAGCTTCAGCCTCCCAAGCTGCTGGAATTAAAGGCGTGTGCCACCACACCTGGCTCTTTTTCCATATTTTTATAACTATATTTCAATATAATAGTTTTCCTTTGTAATTCTACATATTTTGTTTTAGGCACTAAAGAGGTATTATTTTTTTCCTGAGAAAAGATCAATGGGCTTAATTAGATCACCAAAGAGGTACAAAACATTGAACTTGAACCCAGACTCCAGAAAGACACATATTTGGTCTCTCTTGTTTTCTTGTTATATCCCTGTCACCCATTCTAGTATGGGGCACACAGTAGGTGTCAATGAGTACTTACTGAATGAATAACAGGATTCCTCCCCAATCATCCTTCACACCCTCGCTTCAGGGAACCAGTGCTGGCCCTTTTGGTCACCTAAGAATAAGGGACATTTCTGAATCTACTTTTGTCCCTGCCAAAACTGATTCTCTTCACAGAAGTGAATGGCACTTTAAAGGTCTGGCCCTAGGAAACAGTGGGAACCTCATACTCAGGAACAGGGCCCTCTGCTTCAGAGGTAGATAATCTGTGAAGGATACTAGGACAAGTTCACCATGGGATCAGGCCCTGGGGCACGTTGGATGTGTGACTATTCATCCTCCTGGCTTCTGTTTAAGGTCCCAGCTAATGGGACCTTAAAGAAGAAGACTACATTTTGGAGCTAGATGTGTCCCTAAAGACCTTTTTGAACAGTCTTTTTTTTTTTCCCTTTGGAGGTCCAGTTTAAGGACTGAGGGCACAGGGAACAAGATGTCATTCTAAGCAAAAAAATGTCCTCTCCTCCTCTTAGGGCTTGGTGGTGTCTTCTGCCCTCCATCAGAAGAAGCAGATAAAGGCACACCTGCAATGGAAACAAGACTCCACTGGGACTTCTTGCTGGAGCAGAAAGGAGGCACATCAGTGACCAAGAGAATGTCAAGCGCCTCTCAAAACAAAGAGAAAGAGCTTATTTTATTCATGTGAAAGGGTAGTAGGGGGTGAGCTAGAATTGAGGAATGTCAATTGGTTTTAGGTGTATTTTAAAAGCTGTTCTTCTTCTCCTGGGAAGCACTTTAACCATGAAGCAGGGGTAGTCAGCCCATCATCTGGTGTCAAATGTTACATTTTTCATGTTGGTGCCACATCCTGCATAAACCTCTTTGCCCTGTGATAGGATGAGTTGTTGCAGCTGTTAAGAGAGCACATGGGTGGAGAGTGGAAGAAAACATAAATCATGCAAGTAACAAGTTCAAGGGCCTAGAAATTTGTTGTTTCAGTGAGTCCTCAACAGCTTTATCTTTTATGTTGTTTGTCCTTAGAGAGTCATGAAGAGTGTGTTCTGGCTTTAATGATGCACCTGGTTTCTAAGGCCCACAAGACTATTTGAAAGTGACTGAGGGAGGGAGTGGGGGAAAGCACAAATGCTTTTAATATCCAATGAGCCTTGAGTTAAGATGGGAGAACAGGGAGAAAGCACATGCCATGCTTTTAATAGCTTATAAGCTAAGAGTTAAAGTCCCTGAAGTGCATTTGCCCTTTTCAGGGATGGGAGCTGTCTCATCTGCCCCTTCAGAGTTTTTACTTGCTTAATTTTAAGGGGTGCTGTTTTTCATGAGGGTCTCTTACTTCTTCATTCTTATGCCTTAGCCCTGGACATGAGCACCCTGGACAACTATACTAGAATTTCATTATTGGCTCCGAAGAGTGTCCCTGCAGACCAAAGGCCCTCTCTGACAGGGTGGATAAAGAGAAGCCTCATAAATCAACTTGAGGGGCTGGGAATTTGACTGGGGTGCAGAGAGAAATCAGAGAAGAGCACGAAGAAGGCTAAACTTCAGTGACTATCTTCAAAACTAGATTCTATCTTGGGAACTTAGGTTGTTTCTCTTGGACTGATGTCCCAGCATGATTTGCCTTAGATTATATATGGGAAAACTGAGGCCCTCTAGAGAGGATGAGGGAGTCACATTGTGAGGTAGACCAAACTGAGGCAAGAATAATCAGGCTGGCTACCTCCCAGACTGGCTGGGATCCTCTTGCCAGGCTCACACCTTCCTGGCCCTCTCCAGGGCCTTTGCCCTGCTGCCTCCCATTCTCCCTTCGCTCTTCACATGCGCTCATTAGGACTGGCTCCAGGTAGTGTAGGGAGATGTCTCTTTTGACTCTGCACAAGATGCCTTGATTCAGGCTGAGGATGTGGCTCAAGCAGTAGCGCACTTGCCTGGCATACGTGCGGCCCCAGTTCGATCCTCAGTACCACATACAAAGATGTTGTGTCCGCTGAGAACTAAAAAATAAAATATTAAAATTTCTCTCTCTCTCCTCTCTCTCTCTCTAAAAAAAAAAAAAAAAAAGATGCCTTGATTCAAGGTTCTGCGCTCTTTTCTTTGTTCTAGCCCTGAGGTACTACATTATCTTGGGCAAGTTTTTTCCCTTTCTTCTTTTAAAAGTAGTTTCTTTTTGTTTTGAAATGGAATCTTACTATGTTTCTCAGGCTGGTCTTGAACCCCTAGGCTGAAGCTATCCTCCTGTCTTAGCCTTGTGAGTAGCTGGGAATACAGGTGTGCACCACCATACCTGATTAAATGTTTCTCCCTTTCTAATCCTCAGTCCTTTTTACCCAGCTCTGACAAAATGAGTCAAGGTCAGAACCAGAGATATTAAAACCTCCATTCTCTTCCCAAAACATTTATCAGAAGCACTGAGAATTATGTCCATGATCTGGCATTTCAGCCATTTCAAGAGACATGCCCAGAGAGCAGGGGCCTTGCCAAAGTTTCCACCGCAACGTGACACTCAGCCTGACTCCTCTCAATCCTTCTCCTTCTATATCTAAAGCCTGGCAATTTCAGTAACTTAAAAGCTCTCGTGTAATAGACAGATTTCTCATACAGAAGAATTCTAATTACTTTAGATACTTTCCTCTCGAGGAAATGCAGCATAACTCCCCACTCCTTAAACATTAGCTGCATATAGTGGCTTCTTTCCAAAAATTACAGCAGCACAAAAAAGGACTAGCTTTAGAGTGAAGAAACCTACAGACACTACTTCAGCCATATGATCAAAGTTAACATCAACAGCAATAAATCATGTTGATAATACAAGCCCTTGATATGATATGATTAGAATAGCATTTTACTTCTGTGGTCTTCCTCCCATGTTGTGGTTTGAATCTAGAAATATCCCCCAGAGAGCTCATATGTTAGGCAATGTAGCAAGTTCAGACATGAAAATATTGGATTATGAGAGCTATAACTTCATCAGTAGATTAATACATTTGATGGATTAATAAATTGGAATGGACTACTGGGTGGTAACAGTAGGCAAGTAGGGCATGGCTGGAGTAAGTAGGTCACTGGGGATGGGCCCTGGGACTCTTATCTTGTCCCTGCTCCTCCTCCCCCTCTGCTTCCTGGGTGCCATGAACTAAAGTTTTCTTCCATCATGCCCTTTCATCATGATGTTCTGCCTCATCTCAGGCCCAGAGCAATGGGAGTAGGCCAATCATTTACTTGGACCTCTGAAACTGTGAGCCCTAAATAAATTTTTCATCCCCTAGTTGTTCTTGTCAGGTACTTTGGTCACAGAGACAAAAGATAACTAACACTCTCTCTTGTTTAATCATGAGAAAAACATCAGACAAATTCCAGTGAAGGGATATTCTACAGAATACCTGACCAGTACTTCTTAAATATTGATGACTCCAGATTATCAAAAACAAGGAAATCCTGAGAAAGTGTCACAGTCAATAGGAACTTAAGGAAACATGACAATTAAATGTAGTATGGTACTCTGGATGAGATCCTGGAGGAGACAAAGGACAACGAGTTAAAACTAAGGAAACTTGAACAAAGAGTGAACTTCGGCTAATCATAATGTGCTGATACTGGTTCATTAACAGCAATAAATGCACCACAATAAAGTAGGATGTTGATAATCAGGGAAACTGGCTGTGGGGTATACAGGATATTTCTGTATTATGTTCGTAGTAATTCTTTAAATATAAAACTACTCTGAAATTAAAATAAATATATATATTTAAAACCCTACCATATCTATCCCCATGGTACCTTCTCTTCTGAGGTATAGCTTCAACTTCCCCACAGCTTTTTCCTCCCTCCCATCCATTCTCCTGACAGCCAGCAGAGGGCTGTCTCTGAAACACAAATCTGACCTTATCTGAATCCTTCCTGCAAAATAAAGGCGTTAGATAGAAAGTTCGGGAGATATATTGTAAAATACCGACCCGAATATTTGTCTAAAAGTTATTATAGTCCAGACGAATGTGGAAAATATTTCTGGTGTCCGTGGAAATAAAGTTACTAGGTCCAAAATTAAATACAGCTCAGTCTTTCCAAGGTTTCCCAGGCAAAGCCTGCTTTTCAGATGCCCAACTCCCGACTCCTCACCCCATCGATTCCCCACCCCACCGCACAACTATAGAATGAATTCCCTTTGTTCTGCCTTTGTCTGTATAGAAACTCCTCAGCCTCAGCCCTCCTTATTCCTGCTTCTCCCTTGGGTCCAGCTACAGGGATTCTGCACCCCCCCCCCCACCCCAAAGACGAGAGCGAGCTCCTGTATGATTGTGTTGTGATATCCGGACCGATATCGTAGCTTTTATTTTTTTTTACTACGTAAGAACAAGAAAAAAAAATGGATTCTTCTGGCTTCCCCACGCCTAGCTAACACTAGGCCCCAAGAAAGACTTGACGCACTAGAAATGAACAGATGAATCACCGAATAAATTAAAGTTCAGGCTCAGAACATCTCTTTGCGCATGCGTCAAAGGAAAGGCGTGGGAAGCTCTTTGCTACCTGGCTGGGTCTAAAGCGACCGCCGCGACAGGGAGGGGCTTCCTCAACCTCACCCTGCGATTGGTCAGGATGGTCCGCAATGGTCTGACGCAACGCCTTTGCGGCCTGGAGGAGCTTGCCCCAGGTCTGCAGAACCCCCAGCAACTACCATCTTGGAGGCGATTGCGTAGGCTAGGAGGCTTCGTGCAGGCCTGTTGGAAGACTGGCCGCTAGAGACTGCACACTAGGGCGGACAAAAGACTCGAAGCGGCACTTTGAATTTGCTCAGTTTTATTAGGATCATCAGGGTTCACAGGGAAAAAGAGGCGGGACTTCTGGGGGAGCGGGGACAGGAATACCGCAATGGCAAAGCGGCCTTGCATAGACACCTAGGCAGGCTAGCGGCACGGTGAGGGAGGAGGGAAGAAGAGAAGGATGGAAAGAGAGAGACTTGGTAGAATAGGGTGGCAACAGAGCCTTCAAGGCTACTGCACAGCTGCGATGAAGGCCACAAGGACCCTCTCCGCTTTGGGATCAGGGTGTCCACTCCACAGGAAGAGGGGCTGGGGCCAACACTAACAAGGAGAAGGGGGCTAGAGGGGCCCTGACCAAGGCATCACAATAAATACGTTTAGCAGCACACAGAAGCCTGCGGGAGGAGGAGGGCCAAAAAGGGGGAGAATCTCCCTTCCCCCCTCCCAAAATAAGAACTCTGCAATTACTAAACCATAAAAATAAACTTTAAACCCGTGTACGAAGTCGGTCACCCCCCAGAAGTGCAATGTGGAGCCGCGTGGCCCTAGCTGAGGGGGTGGGAAACAGGACAGGGGGAGGGGGATACAGAGAAGAGACCCCCCAAAAGGGTAATATGTTTATCCGGTTTTCCCCCTCTTTCCCGGGTTGGCCCAAGCGTTTGGGACTTGAAGCACCTCCTCAATGTCAGAATCTTCTGAATCGATTTCGCTTCCTTCCTCCTCGTAGCTTCTTTCCTCCTCATAGCTGTCTTCGCTTTGCTCACTGCCTGCACAGGGGAGAGAGGCAAGGAAGAGGAAATCAGGGCAGTTAGATGTCACTCTGAAAAGGAACAGAAGACACAGCCAGGGCCTTTGAGGGCCTGGGACCACTTTCCAAGCGCCTCTGCTTGGAAAAAAGCAGCTCTGTTTGTGTCAGCACACGCCCACAGACTCAATCCCACAGGGTGTTGGGGGAGGTAGGAAGGAGGCATGGAGGCAGGGTGGGCTCCCTGCCTGTCCTGTCAAAATTGATACATTTCTGAAAGTAGCTTTTTTTCTGTCCCCTCACCCCCCATTCCTCAATCTGGCTCTTCCTGAGTTCAGACTTCAGCTGAATAAACCTATTCATCCCCAGGCAGCTCCCTCACTTCTTTTCCCCAGTCTGGTGCAAACAGGCCCCAGTCTGTCTTTTTCAGCCCAATTCCCCACACCCACTACCACCCAGGGTTGGGCAGACAGCTCTGCCTCCCATTCTTGGACTTGCCATCAGGTGGGAGAAGAGGACTGACAACTCCCTCAGTTCCCCTACCCTACCTGAAAAATAAATCTAAATTGAGGCCACTCACTCATCCAATGCCATTATCCTTGATGACCCACCCCTGTCTGAAATGATGTTTGCCAGGGAGCCCATGGCCAAAATCTGTAGGAGTGGTTGGTTTTCTCACCCAGTCTATCTCCCTCTCCACCAGGTGGGGGCAGGAATGACACTTCTCTTCTGTCTGCTTAGAATCAAGCTCAAATACCTCCTTTACCAGTCTTCTGGGTCAGAACCAAACTTAGGTTACCTCAAATACTTCTCTCTCCCTTAAACCCCCTTGTGCAATCCTTCCTCATTTCCCAAAAATGTGTTCTTTGATAACTTCTGTGGTAAAGAAGTTTAAACATGTTGAGATCTGCAAAGTGAAATAGGTCTTTTTTTCACAGGTTTTCTTAGTCTTTAAGGTGCTAATATGTGTGATTCTATAAGAGGAAATTATTGTATGAAGCATGTATGACCACTGAACCCTTCTGTGAGGACCAACTTTCAAAACTGATAAAACGGTTCTCAGGAGACAATTTTGGAACCCTTGCCCAACAAACCATGCATTTTCACTCTTCTAGGTCCTTCCTTGTTCACACTATCCATTCCATGGAAAATGCTCCACAATGCTCTTCATTGGGAATGCAGCTTCCAATTCAAGTATCACCTTCTTTTTCTAGCTCTCCCACCCTCTTCCCCACTCTTGAGTTAGAATTAGCTGCTCCATCCTCTAAGCTTACAAAGGAAACTGTCCCTTCACCTTCAGCTGCCCAAACAAGCCTGGGAGTTCTCACAAGACCAGGGAGCTGGGTACAGAGTGCTGAACTGTAATGTATTTGCCACTTTTTTCCACATATGTGTGTGTGTGTGTTTACTTTTAGTTTTCCACCACTATCCCCTATATTTTTGTCTACTTTTTTTGTCTTTTGCTCTTTTACAACCTAGAACAGTTCTATCATCTAGAATTGAACTTTTTTTTGTTTGGTTTTGTTACATTTATAAATAAATGCTCTCTGACCTTCCTTTATTTAAAAAGCTGCATAGAAGGTCTTTTCTTTCCTTCAGAAGAAAAGACAGTGTTAGTAGCTGGATACCCTGTTCCAGGCTTTCTCTGAGAGAAAAGAGTCTAGCTCACCTTCCTCACTGCCCTCCTCCTCTTCTTCTTCCACTGAGTCTTCAGAGATGATCTCTACCTCATCCTCATAGTCATCCTGGTTGGAGCTGTTATCCTGATCCTTGTCAAAGATGTTAATATCATTCTTGTAGTAGTCAATGTCTCTGTCGTCATCATCACTTCCCTCATTGTCACCCTCGTTGCCATCATCATCACTACCCTCATTGTCACCTTCATTGCCATCATTATCTTCATCATCACTACCCTCATCTCCGTTGTCACTATCACTGCTGTCCTGGTTGTTGGCACTGATGGCAAGGTTGCCACTGATGCCTCGGTTGTCACTGTCCAGGTTCTTGTTGTCACTATCAACACTCTTGTTGGGATTCTCATTGTTTTCAGGATTCTCATTTTTGTCGTCAGTGCTCTCATTGTCATCAGTACTCTCGTTGTAAGTGGTCTCATCATCAGCACTCTCGTTACTGTCAGCGATCTCATTGTTGGGGTTCTCAATGTGGTTAGGGCTCTCACTGTCACATAGGCTCTCATTGATGTCAGTTATCTCATTGTCAGTGGTCTCGAAGTAGTCGGTGGTTTCCATGAAGTCAGAAATCTTGATGTCATTAATAGTCTCATTGTCAGTGGTCTCATCAATGTCTGAGATCTCGCTGAGAACGTCTCCCATGGCATAATAGTCATTAGCGTCTTCCATGATCACCATCTCAAATTCATCCTTGGCTTTACTGTGGGGAAGTTTCAGGCTAAGTATGGGGTTAGTGGGAGATAAACCCAGGGAAAACACTGAAAAATGGTAAGTAAATGGGAAGGCAGTAGGCTACAAGGGCTCCTAGGAATGAGGTTAGGCTAGGAAGAGTTCCATTTCTGCCCCTGACTGTGTAACCCTCAGGCCATTTCTGGGAGTCATTCTTCACTTATAAAATATTGCACTAGATTATCCCCAAGGTCCCTTGCAGCTCCATAAATCTTGTATAACACTAACCTAGTCTTTGCTCCATGTCCAACAAACCATTTCTCAACCACCAATTCCCCCATCACCTTTCCTTCTCTTCTTGCTTCTTTCTGTTTGCCCTGTAGCCCCCTTCTCTCATGTAGTAGCGTAGAGGGTTAACCCACAGGTCATTCTTGATAATCTGTTGAAAGAGAAGGGGAACAGAGCCATGTGTATAAGTGCCAGACCTTACATCCAATTCCCCAGACACCCAGGGAAAGCCTAGCAAAGCCTTCTCTGCAAATGCCAAGAGGGTCCTCACCTCAGCAATTCTGTCAGCTTCTGGGAGGCTGTGGTTTGAGAACCAGCTGAAGAAGCTGTGGCTGGTGTCCTGGTTCCTGCGATTGTGGGCCTGGGGTTCCTGGCCCCGGTGCCAGCGAATAGGGGTGGAGTGAGATACCAGCCGGCCTATGGGAAGAGGAGGCCATAGAAACAGGACTGTATAAGGACAGACAGGGGGACATGGATTTACCTTGGGACCACCACTTACCCGAGCGGTTGCGCTGGAACTCCTTGACGATCACCATGTTTGTAAAGTAAGGGTTTGTCTGGAAGTATAGCTTCATTTTGTAGCCCATGGAGATATGTCTGAGATCCTGTACCTGCTCAGGGTGGTGGCAATGGTGGAATCTTTTCCCCCAACGGTACCTCCCACACCCCCCCTCACCTTTAAGGACCAGATTCCTTGGTGTTCCTCTTTGGCCTGACCTGAAGATTGGTCAAGTAGCGGAAAATGTCTTCATCTCGTTGGTTGATCAAGATTGAAATTCTGGGGTGGTTGAGGAACTGATGAGTGGAGCAGTTTAGGTCAAGGATTAACTGTTCAATGTGAGGGAGGGAGGGAAGGCCAGGCAGGGCAGAGCAAAAGAGAGGCTGGAGCAGGAGGATTTCTTCTATATTGATGTGATATGTGTAGAGCAAGCATACTTTATAAAAGCATACTTTTATTCCCATGATACAATTTATGTGATGAGACCCTGTGTTTATGTAATGTTAAACCTGTGTTAGGTAGCCCTGCCATGGTTCATATTTGCTATGTGTCTGGGTGCTGAGGATCTATGTCCATGTGATATCTCTGGATGCTGAGGGTATGTGTTCACAAAATACTATGTATCTGGGGGCTGAAAGCCCCAAGTGATGATGTATCCGGTTACTGAGGGCCTCTAAGTGGGTGTCAAGGGTCTGCATCCACATGATGTTGTGTGAATGGCTCTTAGAGTCTGTGTTCAAGTGATGCTATATGTCTGTGTGCGAGAAGCTATGGCTACATAACACTGTCTGGGTGCTGAAATCTTGTGACTACATGATACTGTATGCCAGTGTGCTGAGGGCCTGTGATCACATGATATTTATATCAGGATGCCAGGGGTCTGTCTCCATGTAATTCTGTTAAGATGTTAAACCTACATGTTCCTAACATGTTACATGTATATGTGTTCCCCAGGGATGAGCTTAACAATCAGGAACAGTGAATGGGATTCTTCCTATTCTCCCTTTTCCTTCATTTAACCCCTTGATCTCCATACCCAGGTAATTCTCTCCTGGCCTTTCAGAGGCTCCAGCCCCTCCCAAATGCCCTCTCCTCCATCCCCTCCCAACTCCAGCTAGGATTGAGGTCTCCTAGTGTCTAAGTATACAACAAGGCTTGCAGAGCCCTCTGTGCCTTAAACATCCTCTCTGGGCAGTTTCTCTGCCTTTCTCCTCCCTCTTCACTGTCTGAGTCAGTTCATCTTCTGTATGCCCCTCCCCTTCTCCTTTCACCATCTCTGGTCCAATTTTTCTGCTGTGCTCCCCTGTTACCCTCCCCCTTTCACTGTTTGTGATCCATTTTTTTTTAATGTTATGCTTCTCTTCTTCCCCCATTCTTCCCATATGTGGTCCAGTTTTTATTGTGTGCTCCCCCCAACATCTCCAGTCCAGCTTCTCTGCTGTTTTGCCCTCCTCCTTCCATCCCTCTTGTACCCAATCTAGTCAGTCTTCCGATAGGGGGCTCACCCCCATCTTTGGCCCTCCCCGACATCCCTTCACCCTTTCTGTCCCTCCCCCACGTCTCCTTTTCTGTCATGGGTTTCTGGCCCATGAGTATCGATGAGAAGGATACTGCTTTGACCCAGAAGCCTGGGATGTGCTGAATGATCAGGTCTCTGCGCTCCAGGAAGGGTCTTCGCATCTGAATGAACTTGCGCTTGAGACGCAGGAAGGCCTTGCCTGCCTTGATGTTCACTGCCTCCAGGTCCATTTGAATGCTCTCCAGTGCCTGCAGGATGCTTTCCATCCTCTCAGCATTTCTCTCTTTGCTTTCCTTCACCTTCCTCTGCTTCCTCCGCCGCCGCCTCCTCCTCCTCCTCCTCACACTTTCCTTTTCATCCTCATCCTCATCTTCCACTATGATGACAGCCTCCTCCTTCCTCTTTGGACCGACTAACATCTGGGGCCCCCACCCCCCTGAGCTACAGGTTTCTAGGGCCTTCTCTCCTGCAAGGCTGCTGGGCTCTGCAACCTGAAAGTCAATTTCCAGGCTCCCCCCAGAGGCTTCGGAAGGGGGGAGTGTTTCCAGGCTCCCTGTGGGAGGGGGCGACTCCCCATACCCAGACTCGATCGCAGGATCCCAGCCGGGACCACCAGCACCCAGGGTGAAGTACGCGCGGATCCCCCCCTCCTCAAGAATGACATAGGGTGGCGGTGGGGGCAGCGCGGGGCCCAGTCCCACCCTCCTCATATCAGCCAGCACCTGTGCCGCCTCGGTTTCCTCGCGGAGCCTCGGGCGCTGCTGGGGTGGAGGGAGAGGCAGTCGCAGGAGCGGCGGTGGCGGCGGCGGGGGAGGCGGCGGCGGCGGATCGCGCTGAGGGGGCTCCGAGCCGCTGAGGCGGCGGGTCTTGGCCGGAGGCCCCTCATCCGGGCGGTCCATGGTGACCGCGCTCACAAGCTCAGGAGATAGCACTAGCTCCTTTGCTCTTGGCCGGCCGCCGCTACCAGTTACACCTCAAGTGCAGCCGCTGCGCCTCACGCGACCAGCTCCGCTCACCGCCTCGCTCTGGCGTTCCCTCCCACAGCGCTTGCCCTACTCCCTCCGCGCCAATCGCGAGGCCCCGCCCAATGCCTGACGCAAGGAGCCTGCCTGCCTCATCATTGGCTGCCGGCCGCCGCGGCGGCGCTCGCGTTCCTGCGACCCCTGCCCGCTCTCACGCAATCTGCTTGCCAACACTACACATCATCACTTTTCGATTGGCTCTCCTCAAACCCGCGAATCAGCGGGCTAGCTACCCCGGCGAAGAGAGGAAAACTGCCAAACGATTGGTTGCGAGGAAAGCTAGGGGAAGAAGCCCCTCTCCCTCACTCTTAAAACGTTTATCCAATGGGAAAAGTACCAGTGGTTCTGAAGACCAAAAAACAAGACGAAAAACAAACGCAGTGAGCAGGATGTGCTCAAATAAAATCGAAGAGCCTCGCTATCGTTCCCCCGCCCCCCTCTCCTCAGCAACTACGCACTTCTTAAATCTGCCCCTTCCCCCATCTCCTGCTTCTGCCCCCGTGGTCAACTCTTATGTATCCACTTAGGATGCCGGCTGCCCTAGCGCTCCTGCAGTTTAGGCACTCAAGGTCTTTGATTTGGGGTCTAGGTTTTGACGTGGCATTTTCCATCTCTGCAAAATGGTTCTAGAAACAATACCTACACAAAAAAGTAACTGCCTCTGCGTCATAAAAAATGATAGCGATTCAGCTCATCTGCTAGATTTTTCTAGGACTTTCTATCTCTTAATCTATTGAACAGTTCTCTTCCCTTCCATCCTTTCCTCCGTGTATACTGCTTTTAATTATATCTTAAGATTTTGTTTTTGACCAGAGATGGATGGTCTTTGGTGAGGCATGGTGGTTAGTGGAATTCTGGCTTTGGGTCTGGAATGAGTGTGACCCTCACATTGTAACCCTAATCAAATCACTGCACCTCTCTGAGCTTCTTCTCTAAATTAGGCATCCCTAGTTCCTAAAGAGATTTAGGTAGCTTCCCATTGCAGCCTTGTTGTGGTAGCAAAGAATGGAAGTGAACCTAGGGATCCATCACCAGGGCAATGGATTGGAAAAATGTGATATATGTTTGAGATGGACCACTAAAATGAATTAGATCTATATACAGCAATATGGCTGGATCTCAAAAACATAATGTTGAGTGAAAAAAGAAACAGAACAAGATTTATAGTACAATACTGTTTATGTAAATTAAAACACACAACAATACCATATATTTTACACAGATACACATATGTAAAGAAACACATGATCGGTGGATTGGAAGGACAACGTTAAATACACGAGTGGGTGCCTATGTGGAGTGGGGGAGGATGGGATCAGGGATGGGTGATGAAGGGGACAAAACAAAACAAAAAATTAAAGGGCCTTGCATGGACCAATGATGATATATTGTGCCAAGAACTGAGGAGTATGGTCCACTCAGTTCTGTGCACCTGAGAGAATAAATAAATAAATAAATAAATAAATAAATAAATAAATAAATAGTAAATCAAGTGTGCAGGGAGTAGGCCAGCTGGGTAGACCCCAGACCTGCTGCACCTGCCTCTGAATTTAATCAAAGTTGACCAAAGTCCCAGCTGTATATAGTGGATCCTTGGGAAAGGCTCCTAGCCCAGACTGAGCAATTTCTCCAGTGCCATTACTTTGGGGGGGGGCATTTTCTAACCCTATCAGTTTCCCCAATATTTTATTCCCAATTCCCTTTCCCCATTCTCCATGGTCACCCAATTTCAAGAACATCTTGTTTGAGTTTGAGGAAGGGGACTGAGACTCCAGGCTTTGGGAGGAGATGGGGTTCTCAAGCACCCTGCCTTTTTCACCTGGTGCTCAGAGCTTGGGCCAAGAGAGGATGATCTTATGAGATGGGAGTCAGCCCTCTTGCTAAATACATACACATAATTTCCAGGTTCTATCTCCTGAACACACTACTTCCTCCTGCAGGCACATACTCTAGTTTGTCTCCTCTTAACTAGATGGATGTGTGTGTGTGTGTGTGTGTGTGTGTGTGCGTGCGCGCGCGCGCATGCAATGAATACATCTCTGCATACAGGCATTTACTCATATGTGTGCACCAGGCAAGTTCTCCTCAGGGGTGTCTCCTCACACAAAGTCACACAGACACACACTGTCTTACTCAGTCATACTTCCCCACATAGTCACACAGACAGGACACAGACACACACACACACACAGTCAGAAAGAGAAAACATCCAATATAGCATTGTTCATTTCGTTTTTCCATTTACAAAATCCAATGGTGAATCCAGGCAGTTAGAAAAAAGAAATGGAGGAAAACCCTCCTGAGTGTACCCTATCTACCCCCCCCACCCCCTTGGTCTTCCCACCCCACCCCTCGGAAAGGCACCCCCATCACTATCACTGAGAGAACAGGTACCCCCCCACTCCTAGCCTCTCAGCCACTCTGGCCTGCCTTTCCAGGGTCACTCCACAGCTAGGCTCGTTAATGTCTCTCCTGCCTAGAGTGCCCTCCTCATTTCTTTTGGGTCAAGGCTTCCCCAGTTCAGGGGCTGTCTTGGGGTAGGGAGGGATCTTAGGACAGGGGGTTCTGTAAGAAAGGTAAAGGGGGGTGGATAAATACAGATAGATCCCTGCCCCTGAAGGAAATTATAGGGGGACAGAAAGCCTGGGCAAGGCCAGGTAAAGGAGTGCCAACCTGGCTTACCAATTCACAGAACTAGCCTTGAAGTAAGCCCAGAGTAGATTCTGTCCCTGGAGGGAGGCTTGGAAACTCCCATCTAAGTAATCTGGTTGCAGTCTGCTCCACTTTGGGTGTAGGTAAGGGTGGAAAGGAGGAAGGGACTGAAGGATTGTTGTGAGGAAGGACATTTGGGGATGACTCAGAAAGCCAAGGGCTACCAAGGAGGGGCTTGTGGCCCAAGGCTTTAGGGGGACAAAAAGAGGTCAGATAGGAATGGACTCAAGTCCACAGTGCCTTGGGGTTTATACCACTATCAGTTACCAAGGCCCAAAAAGAATTCTCATCTTCAGAAGAGTAATGTGAACCTGGGAGAAATTCTGGGGTTGAATTCAGCTCTGACCTCAGGCTCTGGGGTTCAAGGTACTCTGGGGAGTTCAGCTTCTTCCCTACACATCTGAGGGGCTGCTCCTGCCTGCATGACACCTACAGCCCTAGTGGGGCTGGAGTGGGTTTCCATCCTCAGGAAGAAGAGTTATTGGGCTAGGGATCCAGGAGATGGTGTGAGAGAATGTGGCTACGCTCGATCTCTTCAGCTCAAGGAGTTCAGCTCACATCCTACTTTTTACCTAGTTTTTTGGGCCCATCATCGGGGCCCTTTTCTCTACCCTCTTGGCTTCTCAAATAGATCCTCAAGAAGCACTAGAGAGGTCTGGACATGGTGGGGAGGGAGAGAAGACTGGGATTGGGACCAGCATTAGCCAAAAACGACATTGCACACAACATAGCAATAGACATCCTTGCTCCCTGGGGACCTAGCACCCCTTTTGGTCCCTCTTGTTGGCAGCCTTGGATAAGTTTCTCCCTAAACATCCAGGCCTTGCTAAAGGACTTGGAAGGGGAGGGTGCCTGGGAGCAGAAGGGGCAATAAGAGCTCTGGAATTCTATTTTACAGGACAAATTTCCCCCTTCTGGACAATGTCAGAAGGAGAGACATTAAAGCAAGAAAGCCTGCCTCCTTATCTGTTAGTAGAAAAACCTGCATTTTCAATTTTGTTTTCTTTTTCTGAATTGTCAGAGAGAGAGAGAGAGAGAGAGAGAGAGACTATAGAAGTAGAGAAGGAGGCTGCAGAGACAGGCCCCACAAAACTAGGATGCCTCTTTCCCAGTCCCCCACCCTAGGGTGGTATTGGCAAAGGTGCCTGGATTATGGGTGGTTCGAGGGGCTGGGGCTGGAGCTCAGAAAAGAAGGCTCCTGTATGGGGCCCCACCCCTCCCTTGCTATTGGCCCCACCATGGTGGCCATGACCTTTTCCCTGCCTGTCTGCCTACCCGCCTGCTTCACATGACACAGTAGGGTTCTCTGGGAGCCGGGGCACCTCCTGTGCCCCAGCAGGGGGCATGAGTCCTCAGGCACTTCTTGAGGTCCTTGTTGAGCAGGAAGCAGACGATTGGGTTGACAGCAGCCTGGGCGAAGCTCATCCAAACAGCGGTGGCCAGGTAGCGGTGGGGCACAGCACAGGCTTTCACAAACACTCGCCAGTAGCAGGCCACGATGTAGGGTGACCAGAGGAGCAGGAAGAGCAGTGTGATCGCGTAGAACATGCGACCCAGCTGCTTTTCACCCTTGACCTCGTCCATGCCCAGCAGCCGCCGGCTGGCCGCATGCCCATTCTGCCGGATACCCAGCAGGGTTGGTGGCATGGGCCCACGGCCAAAGCCGGCGATCCAGTTGGCAGCAGCCTGGCCTGTGGCCCCAGGGCCATGGAATGTCCAGTTCTGGCTAATGGCTGGCACCATCTGCACTGGCTTCATCTTGCGGTGACGGTACTCGAAGAGGAGCAGCTTGCCATAGACAGCATGTGTGGCTGCCATAAGCACAGCCAACATAAGCATGAAGCCCAGAGTGTCATTGGCCTTGAAGTAGCGGTGCTCAAAGATGCATTGGTCCTCCTCCCGGATAAACTTGTAGGTGCCCACGTCGAAGACGGGTGGGAAGGCCATGGCCACAGACAGGGTCCAGGCCATGCAGATGACAGCTGCGCATGTCCAGAGTGTCATGCGCTTGGCGTAGAAGCGGTGGTGGGCAATGGCCATGTAGCGGGTAACGCTGATGCAGAACAGCATGAAGGCCGCATGGAAGCAAAAGAGCACGGCCATAAAGGCCACAATCTTACAGCTCAGTGCACTGAAGGTCCATGAGGAGCCGTGGCGCACAGAAGCCAGCACGAAAGGGAAGCAGACGGCAGAGCGTATGCCATCAGCTAGGCACAGGTCCAGCAGAAAGTAGTAAGGAGCCTTGTGCAGGGCACGCTCCTTGAGCACCAGCAGGGACAAGATGGCGTTGCCCGCCAGGCTCACGCACATGATCAGTCCCAGCAGCACCAGCTTCACGTAAGCCGATGCTGACGGCGGGGACAGTGCACCGCTCACCTCCTCGGGCTCTCCGGTGGTGTTGGCCATACTGAGGGGCAAGGGCTACTCCCAACCCTAGGGGGTCAGCCAGTCCGGTACTTGATGGGCCCTGGGGGACTCCATCAGTTGTCCTGCTGGGCTGCACCTGTAAGTGGGGACAGTGAGGGAGACACAGACACAGAGAGACAGAGAAGTGAGGACAGGAGAGAAACAGAAAAATGCACACAAATATGCGGAGACAGTAGGAAAGAATGAGAGGAGAAATGGTGACGAAGTTATAAATGGATATAAAACAACACAGATGTGGAAAGGATAAGAGGATAAGAAAGAGTGATATGAAACAGAGATAAATGAGAGACAGTGAGAAATGGGTGGAAAGGAAAGGTGAGGAAGAAACATAGAGGCCAGGGTTAGTGTATCTGTGAACCCTTCCCACTGACTCCCTAGTTAGGGTCTGGCCCACTCCTGCTCCTACCCCTTCCTTGCTGGGAGCAGATGCTTCATCTCTTTGGATGTCCTCAGTTACCCATTTCCTCCACTTGTGCGTCTGTGGGGACAGGAATGTTGTTGGGGCTCCTTTCCCCCTTTTTAAAGCCTCAACGTTGTGTTAAAACTTTTTTGACCACCACCCACAATAAAAAGGATATTTTACACCACAACCCAGTACACATATGTGCATGAACACACACAACTCACCAAGTTTCAAAAAACAGAACTGATCCCATGTGTAGTGTACTCCATTCTATTTTACTACTTTTTTCTTTCTTTTCTCCCCCCTATCCATCCCTCCCTCCCTTCCTTCCTTCCTTCCTTCCTTCCTTCTGTACTGGGGATTGAACCCAAGGGCCTTTTACCATTGAGCTACATCTCCAGGCCTTTTAATTTTTTACTTTGAGACAGGGTCTTACTTAGTTGCTTAGGGCCTTGCTAAGTTGCTGAAGTTGTCCTCAAACTTTTGATCCTTCTGCCTCAGCCTCCCTGGTTGATGGGATCATAGGTGTGTGCCACCATGCATGGCTTCTATTTCATCTTTTTTTAAAAAAATGCTGGCAGTCATTCATCAAATAGATTTCTGTTTAAAATTTTTTCTTAGGATAACAAGGCTTCTTTAAAAAATTTTGTTGTTGTTGTATATGGACACAATACCTTTATTTTATTTATTTATTTTTATGTGGTGCTGAGGATTGAACCCAATGCCTCACATGTACTAGGCAAGTGCTCTACCACTAAGCTACAACCCTGGCCCCTAGATTTCTTTATTCAAGATCAGATATGCATTCAGCATGCTCCAGGAACAATGGAAAGATTAGTGTCAGAAAAGTAGCATAGGTGAGGGAGACTGTGGTAGGAGGTAAGGTCATACACGTGTCCAGGGTCAAGTAGTATAGACTTGTGGGCCATGAAGAGGACTTTGGTTTTTACTTTGGGTGAGATGAGGAATATGCATGAATACACAGATGAAAGCATGCTTGAATGTGTTCATTCATTCATTGAAAAAATATTTATTTATTGAGTATCTACTGTATGCCAGGCACTATTCTAAGTACTGAGGACAAGACAAATGAACAAGACAGATGAAGATCCCTGCCCTTGTGGAGATGACACTGAGACACAGGCGAAGTTGGTATATCAGATGATGACAAATTCCTATGAATAAACATAAAGGAGGGAAGAAGAATAGGAAGTACTAGGGCTGGGGAAGGTGTTGCAGTCTTTGAAAATTTCCTCAGGGAAATTTTCACTGAGGAAATGTTATTTGAGCAAAGACCTGAAGGAGGTGAGGAAGAGAGTCACGTGGCTATTTGAGGGAAGAGAAATCCAGGCACTAAGAACAACCTGAACAAAGGCCCTGGGGTGGGGCAATGTATGGCACATTTGAGAAAAAGCAAGGAAGGAGTTGGTAGAACAGAATGAGCAAAGGGCAAGTGCTTCCAGGTGAGGTCAGAAAGGTGGCAAGGAGAGACCACAGAGGCCATGGTAAGGACTTTGACTTTGACTCAGAATGAGATGGGTTTTGAGCAGAGGTGAGGTGTGATATGATTTAGGACTGAACAGGACCCCACTTGCTGCTGAGAACAGATCATATGGTGCAATGGTGGAAGTGGGGAGACTAATCAGGAGGATCCTGCAGTAATACAGGTGAGAGGATAGGTCACAACACTCCCATTCCTGGTTCTCTCCTTTATTTTTTCTTCCTAGAATTTCTCTTGCTAACACACGATATAATTTATTTTTAAAATATTTTTTTAGCTATAGTTGAACACATAATCTTTATTTTATTTATTTATTTTTATGTGGTGCTGAGGATTGAACCCAGCGCCTCACACATGCTAGGCGAGCACCCTACCGCTGAGCCACAACCTCAGCCCTATATAGGAGTAGTACACACAGTAGGTTCTCAGAAAAGATGTCAAATAAATTGACTGAGGGACTAAATGGGCTGGTGAGTAGAGAGGACTCCCTGGGGGCATCCATGTAGGATTTGCTGAAAGAATGGCCTGGGGATTGTGTCTGGTAGTGAGAGTGGCACAGCTGAGCTTGGGGAAATCAGGAGAGGATCTGGTGTGTGCAGGTAGAGAATTTTGGGATTTGATAAGGCAACTGGGCAGGGCCCAGAGGGAAGGTAGCTGAGCTACTTGAACAGAAGCTGGAGAAACTCACAATTGCTATTGGGGCTGGGGCTGGGCTGGGCTGGGCTGGGCTGGAGGAGGTGGAGCTTGAATGGATATTTTCCTACCAACTCCTTCCTAAAATTTTCTCTCTATACTATTTCCTGACCCAGTCCTACCTAGTCTGCCACAGCCTCCTAGAACCAGTTTGTGGGTTTTTTTTTTTTTTTGTCTTTTGTTTTTTGTTTGGTTTTGTTTTTTATGGTTCTGTGAAGTCTCAGAGTCATTGGCTTACTGGCATAGGAGGGGTCTAGGACAGGTGTTAGGAGAAGGAGGGGTGAGCTCTCTTTCAGTCCCTCAAGGTCTGGTGGCCCCCTCTCAGAACTGGAGGGCAGCCTTCATCTGGGTGTGTGTACATGTGCATACACCCATGCCTGTGCACAAGTATGTGCACATACACACACACTCCTTAGCCTTTAGGGGAGGCAAGAGGAAAGGGACAGAAATAGAGACTGAATGTAAGAAATTTAGAGAGACACATAGTGAAAGAAAAGAGAGGTGTGTGTGAGAGAGAGAGACAGATGGAGACACAGGAGGGGGAAAGAGATAAACAGAGAAAGAAGAGAAAGGAAGAGATTGAAATAGAGACAGAAAGGGGAAGAAGAGTGAGAAAAAAGATACAGACAGGCACATAGAGAAACATCACAACAGAAAATGAAAAGGAATAGAGTCAGAGATAGAAAAGGAGAGGGGGGAAGAAGAGGGATGGCAACAGAAAGAAAGATCTAGAAGACTAGAGAGAGATGGTAAATGAAAGATAGAGAGACAAAAATAAAGATGGGGGGAAACACAGAGAGACACGCTAAGACTGAGAAGGTGAATAATGAGTAACCTTGAGTCTCAGTAGAAACAAAAGCTAAAACAGAACCCCCCCCCCCAAAAAAAAAAAAAACCTTACAAAACAATGGCAGCAAACAAAGCCCTGGTGTTTCTGGGAAAACTGGGGAGATTGTTGTAAGTGACGATGGGGTGCTCCTGAGCACAGACTAGCAGCCACAACTGGGTCCCAGCTAAGGCTAAGGATGTGTGTGCACCCACAGATCACACCTGTGCTGGTGCCTGGGCACTCTCACATGCAAACATACACATTTGCAGATTTCTACAAACACAACCTGTGGCTATGGAGCCTTTTGGACAGCAACCAGCTCATACACGAATAACACATTCTCTCTCTTTCTCTCCTGGGAACGCATGCACACACCAGCGCGCACACGCGCGTGCACACCACACACACACACACACACACACACACACACACAGAGACACACACACGAGATGGAAGTCGATCTTATACTCTGCCTCTTCTCACAGGGACACAGTGTACAATGCTTAAGAACCAGTGCCTTTCTCAACAAAGCCATTACTGCCCCCTAGGGGACATTTTGGAAATTTGTAGGAGCATTTTTGGTTGCCACAATAATGGAGTGTAAGGTGTCCTATTTAGGGGTCCAGGGCAAGGATGCTGGCCAGCCAGTGATCTTCATGACAATACCACACCACCACCATATGTCCTGCATCCCCTAGGACTTTGAACTTATAATTAACAGAAGCTAGACTGTAACCTACTTCAGTCAAACGCCATTTCTTTTTTCTGGTTCTAATATACCCTGAATTATCCAGGAATGTGTCTTTCTTTGTAAGTCAAGATGAGACTGTACTTTGGTTTGTAGTGCACTTCCCTTGGCACGATTTACTATTTTGTAAACTCTCATCCAAATGATTTTGCCTATCATTTTCCTGAACTTTCCCCCATCTCCTAAATCCATATTTATGTAGGGTCTTATGAGCCACTAATTTCTTTCTTGAATATACTAAAGAGTGCCACACCCAAGCATTTACATGTTGAAATATACATTATTTTCTTATAAATCATTTCCCTTTTATTTCACATTAGTATTATAGTTAATAAAATATGCATATTGTATAAAATACTATATGAGCCCAGTGTGGTGGTGCACTTAATATTCTAGTGACTTGGGGCCAGGGTTGTGGCTCAGTGGTAGAATGCTTGCCTAGCATGCATGAGGCACTGGGTTCTATCCCCAGCATCACACAAAAATGAAAACAAATAAAATAAAGGTATTGTGTCCATTTATAATAACTTAAAAAATTCTAGTGACTTGGGAGGGTAAGGCAGCAGGAACACAAGCTTGAGGCAAATCTGGGCAATTTCATAAGATCTCATCTCAAAATAAAAAAAAATAAAAAGGATTGGGGATGTAGCTCAGTGATAGAGCACCTGTGGGTTCAATCCTTAATCACACACACACACACACACACACACACAAAAAAAAAAAAAAAAAACCTGTATGGATTTTTTTTTTTGAAATTGCATGTGTAGAGTGCTTATATTATTTAAGAATTCTGTCTCCAGATAGTAAAAGGGTATTACAAATAGGTTACATTAAAAAGTGCATTGGGGCACCATCCACTACTGTAATCTCAGAAATTTGGGATTACAATTTCGGAGGCTGAGGCAGGAGGATTGCAAGTTTGAGATCAGCATCAGCAACTTTGAGAGACCCTGTCTTGAATAATTAATTAATTAATTAATTAATTAAATTAAAAGGACTGGGGAGTAGCTTAGTGATAAAGCGCCCTGGGTTTGATTCCTAGTACAAAAAAAAAAAAAAAAAAGGCCAAATTGGATTCTTGGTGGTATTTCATCATTAATTTATTTTTAAAAATATTTTTATGTGGTGCTGAGGAGCGAAACTAGTGTCTCACAAATACTAGGTAGGCAAGCACTCTAACACTGAGCCACAATGCCAGTCCTCATCATTAATTTCTACCTTTCGTTTTTAGGTAAAAATATTCATCAGTAAATGAATGAAATGTGACTTAACTGAGTTGATTCAGTAAAGGTAAATCTAGGCCTTCATGGCAGGGAAATTGTCCCACACTATATTTGGGACCAATGAGGTTAAGGGAATAGGAAAGGGGACACTTTCAACTATTGCTATTAGGAAGTACTGGGGTGTAGCTTAATGGTAGAGTGCTTGCCTAGCATGCATGGGGCCCTGGGTTCAATTCCCAGTGCCTATCCCCCCCATACATACACACACAAAAAAAACTGTAGTTCTCAATTATTGCTATTAGGGACACACTGATGAAAGGTCAAAGGACGTTGAGATGACACTAACCTAGAAGACTGTTGAATCAAAAGAGTTTTCATCTTAATAGTGATGCATCTGTGGGTGTCATCTAACTGTGCTTAGTTTATAACAGCCAGAAACCCTGAAGAGAAATGAAGGAAGTACCAAAATGAACTAAGGTTGAAATATGCAAATTGGTACATGAATATTTTGAGATACTGTGGAAACTCTGCATAAGTCTGTGGGATCAATGCGGCTGTTTGCTGGCAGAAAGTTTGTTCTGATAATACTGAGTTTCAGTCACCTGTAAAAGTTGGCCTGTAAACCAGCATCACTTCCACAGTAAATGATGCTGTGTGAATTTAACTACATCCAAGACACTCCTCACCTATCTTTCAGCTTTCTCTGAAGAATTTGGATCAGTACAACCTTCTCTGGTGTGTAGGGATTTTGTAAAAAAAAAATATATATATATATATACACACACACACACACACACACACATCAGCTAAAGGAGGAAACGTTTAAGCATTTCTTTGTAATGATTCTTACTTTACAGATTTGATACTTACTGGCCTCAACAAATGGCTTTTTGAGCACATGAATAAAAATACATTCAAAAATTTAAAAACACTCAAATATATTGTATAAAGAGTATGCAGCGCTGAAAAGGTTTACAGATTCAAAGCAAAATTTCAACTTGAGAGAAGTGAGGTCAAGTATGATTCCCTGGGTGATGTTTACTTGGTGTTACAATTTGAATATGAAGTAAGACTTATTAGGATGTGTAGAGAAACATTAATTTCTATTCTGGGGAAAATCTCCATCATTATTTTGAGATACTGAAAATTAAAATTTTTTGTTGGATTCAAAATTCATGAATATTGATTACAAGAAATCTCAACATCACATTTGATTGAAAGAAGAGAAAGAGGTGGTAGATTTAAGAAAGATCTTCTCTCTTTTTTTAAATTTTATTTGTTTATTTTGTATGTGGTGCCAGGGAATGAGCCCAGTACCTCACACATGCTAGGCAAGAGCTCTACCACTAAGCCACAACCCGACCCAGATTCAAGGACTGTATTATCCAAATTCTGATTATTGGTGAGAAATAAATTGTTTTGCTTATCTATTTGTTTTTGTAGTGCGAGGAATTGAACCCAGGGCCTCCTGTGTACTAGGCTACATCCCCACCTTAAGAAATAATTTTTTTAAATTTTAAGATGTTGATGGATCTTTATTTTATTCATTTATTTATATGAGATGCTGAGAACTGAACCCAGTGCCTCACACATGCTAGGCAACACTCTACCACTGAGGCACAACCCCAGCCCCCTCAAGGAGTTTTAATCAGTAATATATATATTCTTTGACCATTTGTTGCCACCTACTTTTGCAAGCAGTTTCCTATTGATGGTGACTACCAAGAGACAGAAAAGATCATGTAGCTACTTTGAGCCTAAAGCCTGGGTCTCTGACCATGGCAAGAGCAAGTGAGTTATAAAGGGGAGGTGGAAAAGGGAGGCATGAACGAGTAGTTGTTCCATTTCTTAAGATTAAGTGGTGTGGTATGGAAGCACCAGCTATATTGAACAGTGGAAACTGCATTTGATGCTTCAGAGAAATCACAATAGTATCCAATGACCTCAAGGCTCATGTTTTTGAGGTGAGCTTTGCTGACCACAGAATCATGCATTTATGTTTCACACATTCAAGCTAATTATGAAAGACTTAGGGCAAAATGTGCCTGAACACTATTCATGGAATGGGCCTTACCATCAATAACATGGCTTCCAGTATCAAGAAATGGCAAGCTATGATGGATATTTTATCCATGCCCAAACTACCAGTTGTTATTTGCTTCACTTGTTTATTTTTTTTATACAAAGAAGCAAAATAACTTGATGTAGAAGATTTAAGCTCAACACCAACAGATTTACCAAACTAAGGTTTAAAATGACAGAAATGAATCAAATGACCATAAAATGAACCCAGGCAGTTACGACCAAAGGCTCAGAAGAAGTGTATACAGATATTGACCACTATAAATTTACATTAGTGAGTAAAAAAGTTATATTCTAGAAGCGAGTTCAAGTGTGTCATGAAAAAATTCTGAAAATATTTCATATGAAAGTTATATCAAATTCAGTACTTAATAAGTCCCCCAAACTTTGCATTTTTTTTCCTCATATGAGACAATGCAAGGAATTTCTTTTCACCAAGTCTCAGAACCCCAAATCCTTTTCAGTTTATCACACTGTGCCATACAAAGATTTCACTTTCTCTGGGTGCTGGATTGTAAGTGCCCTAACACATCTACATTTAGTCACATCACATGAAAACACTACCACACATAGATATGTCCACAGGGGCACATAGGTACATGAAGATTCAAATTTGCACTTACAGACAGACATACCAGCTGATAAGCACAATTAGGTGCTCCTATATGCACATGCGCGTGCACGTGCATGCACACACACACACACAATTCTCATCTACATAGAAACAGGTAGATATGTATCTAGGTACCCACTCACATATACCAGTGAATCACTCAAGGGTATGCAACACACACACACACACACACACACACACACAGACACACACACACACACACAAGCAGATATAGAAATACAGGACCAGGCAAAGACACATTCATCATTCAAAGGTCACTTTCCAGTACACACACATATAAACCAAATTGCATGGACCTGCACTTCCTGCTTGTGTAGACATAAGAATTGACATTCAAACACAAATCAAGTCCTGCTCACATCCCAAGATCCAGGCCCTCACCTGCCATACACTGACTCTCACACTAAGAGATTAAAGCTCACTATTTATACAAAGCTACTCAAATCTGCCATGGCACACAGACATATACACATAGTATAGACATGCTCATGAATACAGGCAAATTACTCAGGTTCACTGCTACATACAGAGGCAAGCAGGCATGTAGAGCAATGTAGACTCATGCATACATACCACATAGCTACTGAGGCTTATAAATACCTAAAGACAGGCTGGGGTTGTGGCTCAGTTATAGAGTGCTTGCCTGGCATGCATGAGGCACCAGGTTTGATCCCAGCACCACATAAAAATTAACAAATAAAATAAAGGTATTGTGTCCATCCAAAAAAATTAAAAATAAATAAATAAATACCTAAAGACACAAGCCTTCAGATGCACGCACCCATTCACACCTACACATGCACTCACACAACACAGATTCATGCATCCTAATACACAGCCTTAGAAACACAAACTCTTTACACACACACACACACACACACACACACACACATCCACCTGCATCATCACATATAAAACTGGATACTAACCAATGACATTTATGGATTCTCACAATAGAGATTCACATGCATGTATTTCAATGCTGATAGCTGCAAACCTGGTTCCATGGTCAGAAAAAAACACACTGGCATGCACATATGCACTTACACATAGACAGAAACATGGTCATATATACAGAAATTCTAGCAATGCAGAGAACACCTGCACACACGCAGATGCTACCACAGATATGGGTATGTGTATCCATATGCCCAGAAGAGTGTGTACCCACAAATATACACACAGGGCCCAACCCACTCCATCCATATCTAGACACATACTTCCTTTCTCATGCACCTGCACCTGTAATTAATATGCACACTGGGGCACATATATGTATAAACCCATTTTCATGTGAACAGTCTTATTCTCTCACACATACACATGAACACAGATAATGGGGCAAATATGCACATGGGAACCCCCTTTGCACTTGCAGTTGGACACATACTGTTATACAAGGAGGTAGATAATAATTGCATTAATAGGTAACACCTCATGAGAGGGCTTATTATGTGCAAGGCACTGTTCTAAGTGCTTTTCATATATTAACTCACCTAATCCTCACCCTATGAGATAGGTAGTATTATTACCCACTCCCTATAGATAAGATACTGGAGGTTTATTGAGGTTGGGGTGACTTCCCCAAAGCTACACTGCTAATAAATGACAGAACTAGGGTTCACACCCGAAGGCTGTCTCCAGAGATCCTGAAGATCCAATTTACATGTAGAAACACACTCACCTCATATATAAACACACACCATTCTAGCACAAACATGCACACACACAAGTCAGCTCCCATTTACTGACACTCTCAATACAGGTAAAAATGACCACACTCACCTAGTCATATACATGGATGGAAAAAATGGACATGGTGATGTTATAGACATTCCAACAGAGATGTATATGCCCAAGGAAATATACATACATTCATATATATGCCCATAATCACAAATCCTACCCACCCACACTACTAAACACACAAAACATCCAGATACACCACCTCCATGGCATATAGATAAATCCACTCACACACACATACTCACATTTTCATGTACATTCCCCACATAAATACACTTGAACATGCACACTACCCAGATATACCCACATGCACACCTATCCAGATTCACTCACATTCCACACAGACTTACCTATATACTTTCATGTACACATACCACTTGAGTACTCTCTCTCTCTCTCTCTCTCTCTCTCTCTCACACACACACACACACACACACACACACACACACACACACACCATCCAGAAAGAACTTCACCATTCTACTTAGATATACCCACACTGCCACATGCCCCAACCCAGATACACACCCATTCTTCTCATACACGATTCAGATATGCCCACTTTCACACATATACCCAACACCAATATATCCACACTCTCACACACATCTTATCTAAATACACCTACCCTCATATATACATACCTCAAATACACTTACACTCACCAGCATTCTATCCAGATATAGCTGCACTTAAACAAATCCCAACTCAGTACACCCACAATCTCACATTCAATTCTCAGATACACTCGAACTTATGCCCCCAAGCTCAGAGCCCTCATATCTATCCCAGATGCATCTACAATCTTTCACATGCAAGGTATCAAAACACACCTACAACCACATACACACTTTCCACCCAACCTAGATACTCAGACCACAAATTCTCAATCTAAATATGTGTACACATACAGACACACAATCACTTGGATATTTACTTACACATTATTCAGAGAATCCACACTCACACACAAATCTTGTCCAGATGCACACTTATACTTTCTCAAGTTCTCTCTCTTTTTTCTCTCAGACACAATCACATTCAAAGACACATATCCCAAATATAGTCTCACTCGGATACATTTACCCTCTTGTACATACATCACCATCCAGAGTCATCCCAACAGAAATGTGCATGCCTGAGAAAATACACATTCATACACATGCCCCCAATCCCAAACCTTATCCAGACACACCCACACTACCGAACACACAAAACATCCAGATACACTACCTATTTGATATCCAGATAAATCCAAATTCACACACAGACACACTCATATTTTCAGACACATTTCCCATCCAAATACATTCAAACTATTAAGACCATTCAAAGCCACAAACACCATCTAGATAAATCTACATTCAAACATACATCCTACCCAGATATATCCAACCCTCACACATCACCACACACATCTTACTCACCAGATATACCCATGCTCTCATACCCTCCACACCACCTGGATGCACCCACACCCTATAAACACACTCCCATCCAGATATGCCCCAGACTCTCTCTTTTATGTTTTTATTAGTGCATTATAATCATACATAATATTAGGGTTCATTGTGACATCTTCATATGTGCATATAACATACTTTGCTCCATTTCATTCCCCAGTACTTTCCCTTTCCCTTCCCCCTCCCCAATATCATTCCTCGAGTTTAGTGTTTTCCCTTTTATTTTTTTTTAATCAGTGCATTATAATTTTACATAAAGGTGAGGTTCATTGTGATGTTCTCTTTCACATGTTCTCTATTCAGTTACACACACACACACACACACACACACACAAGTACATACACACTCACACTCCACCCAGATATACAACCAAAGCTCTTAAAACACATTATTCACATATACCTTAGTGCACACTCTGCCACCCAAATATACTCATGCTCTCACCTGCCCACCATCCTAACACATCCACATTTGTACCCATTCCACCCCATATATTCTCACACACTGTGTCATGTCACACAAAGCCCAAATGTACCTACACACTTTCTCTCCCGTGCAATCCGAAACTTACACATGTATCATCCCAATACACACTCACACCACTACTACATGCACACTCATTCCAACCCAGTTAAATCCAAACTCTTGTATTCCACCCAGATAGATACATATTTACATTCTTCTTATCAATAACATACATGTTTTCATATCTGTACTACTCTCAGAAACATCTGCACAATTACACACATCCATGTGTGGGTGTACGCACACACAATCCAGACCCCTCTCTGAATCACCACTATCCAAATCTGTCCACATCCACACTCTACACACAAAATGCAGATATACTCTCACACACACCATACACATCCTCACCTAGATGTGCCCCAAATCTCTCTTCTACACACACCATCAGAATCACCCCACCATTCACTTCCATTGCCTAGATAACTGTGTTCTCACGCACCTACACACCATCCAAATATTCCCACACTTGAATAACCCCACTGATACCCATACTCCCTCATATACATATTCTACCCAGAAACACCCAATTTTTCTTATATACAACAGATACAACTATGCTATCAAATATACACACTATCCAAATAACCCCTTACTCTCTCCTGCACCATCCAGATACACCCATACTCATATGCCCCTCAAATATACACATCCTCACACATATTCCACCCAGCCAAACCCAAACTCTCATTCACCATCCTCCATTTACATACACCCATACCCACCCCTTCCCTCCAAAATACACCTAAATATCTCACATGTACACCTTACTCACAAACAGCAACACTCTCCCTTACATACACACAACCCACACTACACACACACACACACACACACACACGTACTCTACTGATATATCTTCACTTAAATATATACATTCACATTTAGATTTCTGACAGGATAGTGTAATTTGGGTGCTATGAAAACTATTTACCAATCCAAGACACTATATACAATGCCATTCTGCCATGAGCCTTTGATGGAGCAGGGATGGGAAGAGAGATCTTTGTGTTTCAAGGAATCCTTTTTTAAAGAGTTCACAGGCTTCCTTCTCCCAGTAGGATATCAGTCATGATTGGTTCCTACTTTTGGGGTGTGAATAATAAGAGGACTTGTCCTGAGACCCCCACAAAACCTAGTATATGGTCAAGGCAAGAAAAGCCCCAGACCCAGAATTGGGGTCATGGATGGCTTAAGTGTCATAGCTTGCCAATTCACAATTATAAACAAATCTGGTCTATTGGGGCACCACTGACTCTCAGATTTGCATATAAGCATAAGCTAAGGTACACATGGAATCCCATAAATTCATAAGAAACTTCTTTATCACCCTCTCAGTGATAAGTCCCATCTACACAGGACCAAGCCAAATTTCCTTCATATGCACCATCAAATGGGTACATGCACAAATAACTTCACTCTTCCATACACATACTTACACGTCAAAGCATGCTCACATTGTACCAGCTCACACATGTATTCTTTTTTTTTTTAAATTTAGTTGCAGATGGACACCTTTATTTTATTTATTTTTATGTGGTGCTCAGGATTGAACCCAGTGCCTCACATGTGCTAGACAAGCGCTCTACCACTGAGCTACAATCCAGCCCACACACATTTACTCTTAAACACAGGCATATATGTGACATACATTCATGCAACATGATGTACATGAATAATATATATTCATCCACAAATACAGGTATACATGCAGGTATATTTTCACGTGCCCATGGGCAAGCTAACTCTGTATCACACCTAAGGAAATGAAAAAGAAACATCAGATACACATTGTCAGATAACCACATAATTGTATTTATGCACACACACACACACACACACACACACACACACACACCTGTGTCGGTGTGCTCACAACATAAATACCCAGATATGTGCATGATTATAAATGAGATGATGATACATATATAGCCATTCTAACACATAGACTTGTATGCAAGTCTATGTGTGAGCACATATACTTATGAGCATATTCATATGCACATAAACTTGTACACTAATTCATTCCCATATGCAAACAGATATTGAAACAAAAAATATACTTACACTATCATAGCCAGATATGCACACCATGTAAATTCACACACCCATAATAAGACCATACAAATGAGAGCAGGATCATTTGTATCTACATTCCCATAGACAGACTCAGATACAAAGGTGTGTTTACACACATGCACACATGGAAGTACATTCACATATTTTTGCACACACAACTATTCATCTACACAAGAAGAATTTATCCACACCTATAGAAACACACCTGCAAAGACATCCTCATATATACATACACACTCAAACACTCTTATAGTGGCATGTACATACATTAACTTACATTGTTCTGCAGTATATGCTCCAGAACAAAGATATACAAACACATGAATACAAATAATTAGAACTGTACAAACTGGTACACTCACACACATGTACATTCAGACAGGCACACACACATGCATATTCACATACACAACTAGATGTGCATGAACATTCAGGCATATATATATACATATATATATATATATATATATATATATATATATATGGATTATATATATATGGATATATTCACTCAAATGCATGCAGTCATGTGTTCATACATATTAGCATATACACCCACATATACATGCACAATCATTCACAAGCATATTCAAACATATACTCATAACACTCATACTCAGAAATTCAAACAAAACACATGAGACACAAATGCCCAAGTATTATGAAATGTAGTTACTCATGCATATCACAATTATATATGTACTCACACATGGTGTATACACAAACACAATTAGGCATATATACAAATATATCCACTTATCTACACACACAGCCTTGTGTGTTTGCATATGTATAATATGTACTGGTATATACCCCCCACAGCCATACTCATATACATAGTCTACTGTGCATATATAGGCATACCCACAAAGTATATTTTTATTCATATAATATCCCATACTCACAAAATCAGTTCTCTTTATACTAGTGTGCCCATCTATGCTTACATTTCCTAATTGTATATGAAATCATAGGTTTGTCTATAGATAGTGTGCACTCAAACATGTACACAAAGATATACACATAATTAAAAATGCTAGAGAATCCACATAGACATTCACACATAGACATACTCACACAAATACATTACAGACACACCCACATGACACACAAGCATGTTCACACATATACACACCCTCTCCTACATGCATGGCCAGACACATATATGTCTTTCCACTTACAAACACACCATTTTGATGTACTCACACTCAAAGGGACTTGTGGGCAGAGATGAATGTACATACAACTAAGAATCCATCTAATTGGACATGCATACTTAAGCATTCTGAAATCCACATACTCATAGACATATAACCAGACATGTACACACTCATACACATATAACCAAACATACAACCAGACATTCAACAGGCCTATAGGCTCAGAGAAACACACCCACACTCAGGTCAGAATCAAACATGCCAATTCCCTTACCCAGACAGACATGCAAAGTCATACCCAGCCCCCTGTACAAACACAAGCCTGACCCAGACACCCACACACTCCCACATGCTGTCACATGGCCTGCTCACACACAGAGACTCATAAACAGCCACAGTCCCCACGAACTGACATGCACATACACACAGACTACATACATAGCCACATGTTTTCAGTTGCACATATACACCCACACTCAGGTCAGATGCCTCCAGACACAGGCTAGGTTCTCTCCTTTCCACACCAAATGATTTTTTAGAAAAGTCTACCCTATACTTCAAGACCCCAGATCTCCCTGCTCCCACAGAGGAAATCTGGCCTCAGTCTTTCTCCTCCTCTTGCTCCTCCCCTGGCCCCCGACCTCTTGCTCAGTGTTCTCACACCCAGAAACCAACCAGCAGACCACACTTCCCCCTCCAACCCCAGGCTCTAGGTGAGCAACTCCCTGGGATCCGTTCTCAATGGGTCTGGTTGCTGCATGGGCCACACCCCAGCTCTACCAGAAGCCCTGCGATCTCAAAAAGCTTCAGCCTCATCTCCAGGCCCTGCCAAACATTGACCACAGGCCAAACTCTTGCCAAGTCTCCCCTCAACAGGGAGACGCATACATCACTAGGGCCAGGGATGCTGCAGGCTGCAAGCCAGGCCTTTGCTGGATCATGGGGGCTCAAGACTGTGTGTTTGTGCACACAAACAGGGGAAAGTGCAGGAAAGGGTGGGGATGGAAGGCTCTGCCTACAACTATCACTTACCATTCCCTACAAATGATAAGTAACAACATAGGTAGCTCCTGCCTCCTCCCACTTCCCATCCTTCCATTTGCCCACCTGCTGTCTTCCCAAGATCTCTATTGGGACCCTGGACAAGTATTAGCTCTTCCCCCAAATAATCAATAGCAATATTAATCATAAACAATCAGCAATGATATTGACCATGAGCTTCGTTGACATTGCTTCAGTGCCACCTCTATGCATATCCTTTATTTATATGCACCAACACATTTAATCCCTTCACACACCATGAAGGAAGGGTTACCAGTATCTTTGACAGATGGGAAAACTGAGGTTCAGTAAGTGGCATGCTTCTACTAAAGTTGCAGAGCTAGCAGTTGAGGGATGTGTCCCTGGTAGAATCCATGTTCTCCATGTACCAGTGTTCCTGACCTCAATATATAGGGACTGCTGGCCACCATGCAGAAGGCCATAAGATCTGGAGGTCCCAAACACAACATGGATATCTGAAACAGAGACAGAGCCATATGATGGAGGCTGAGGCCCACAATGTGGGAATGACCATGTTGTGCCTGGTCACTGCAGGTCATCATGTGGATTGCTCCTTGCCCCCTGAGAGCCTTCAGGCAGTCTAGGGCCTGGAAGTACTCCCTACCACCACCTCACCTTCTTTTATCCCTACAGCATCTTCCTCCCCCTATATGGGAATCACATATTTTCCATAGTGAATGAGCAAAAGTCTGTGCTACCTGTGGGGAAATACGGGAAGGAAAAAAGGAAAGGCAAAAAAGGAGCAGGGGGTGGTCTGGGCTAGGTGCAGCTTTCCTGTCATATGTACCCACCTGCTTGCTACACAGGTGCTCTCTCTCTCTCTCTCTCATACACACAAACACACTCACACGGACATGGACACACACACACATCCTGCAAACAGGCCAAGGAACCTGGAGGAGGGTGAAGGAGGAGGGAGAGGGAGAGGAAGCAGCTGCAGGCATTGTGAGGGGAACACAGCCAGGCTCCCAGGCATCCCTTCTATAGCTAGCACACAAGGAATTAACAGTCTCATGCCCAAACACGACCATAATGATAAAAACAGACCCTATGTGGAGAAACAGGTGGTGGTTCCCTTTCTCATGGGACATTTGGGACTGGGAAAGATGGAGAAAGATGAGGAGTCTCCAAGCTTGGGTGCTCGAGTAGTCCCTGTGATGGAGCAGAAAGAGAGAGACTAAAGAGTCAGAGAGAGAGAGAGATAGACAAGGAGCATGGCAGTGATGGAGATTCTGAAATGTGTGGGGAGACAGAAAAGAAGTCCCAGCCCCCTATCCTTGATAAAGAGATGCCGACTGCTTACCTGGACTCTCTCAGCAGGTCTGTCTTGGAATCCAGGAAGGGGGCTCAAGCTGTCTCGCCCAGGATAAATCACAGTCCAGGCCACATTGTGGGACCCTCAGTGATTTGGCGGCCAGTGACACTTCTGCTTCTGTTGCCGTGGATACAGCTGGGCTGGTCTAAATCGCAGGCATTAGGGGAAGCAGGCACCGGAGGGGTGCACTGGGCAGGGCTGGGGGTGTTGGGGAACACCAGGTGGGCAGCATACAGCCATGAGGTGCCCAACAAGCTGGCAGGTGGGGGTCCCAGCAGGTGCTTCCCCCACTACACACTCCCACCCCCATCTTCATGCCACAGCCAGGCTGGGAGGGGGGGCCAGCGCTGGCCCCTGCTACCCGCCTACTTGCCTGGCTGCCGGTACCCCCCCCCCCCCCCACCGCCCGTCTGCCTGCTGGCCGCCGCCTTTTGTCCTCAGAAGACTCGGTCCCCGCGGGGCCTCTGCCAAGCCTCTAGCAGATGCTCAGGGTCTTGGGCTCCTCCCCAGGAGCACAGGGGCCATGGCCTGAGAGAGCCCCAGGTTGGGGGGCTCTCATCCAGGCTCACCCCTCTCCCCGGGCCTGGCGGGGATGGGGAAGAGGTGCAGGTCCACAGCCAGAGGCAGCAGCAGAGGTGGTGTTGGGGAGGGGATGGACGCCAGAAAGAGGGGGTGGGGTGGAGAGAGAGAGAGGCTGGCCTGATAGCTGTGTCCCGGGTTTTAGATCCGGGTTGAGGAGGGTGGCTCAGAGTATCCGAGGGGGGGGTCCTAATGTAAGACGAGGGCACTACAGGCCTGCCGGAAGGAACTTCCTGGCTTGGGAATCACCCTAGCTAACACAAATCTAGTTCCTAAGATGCTGGGGATACCCAGCCTGGATAGGGTAACAGTGGGGAGTCCAAAGCCCTAAGCTAGACCCCATCCGGCTTGACTGTCCCCCCTCTCCACGATTTGCACGGTCCCTGCCTCAGGGGCGGGTGGAGGAGGGAGGGAGAGAGAGGGAAGGAGGGAGGCTGAGCAGGCAGGGAGACTCCCAACCACCAGCCTGGTCCTCCCTAGGGCGGGGCGGGGACGGGGGGCTGGTGAGGCCGGGGAACAGCCGGCTGGCTGGCTGGCTGGCTGGCTGGCTGGCTGGCTGGCTGGGTGGGTGGGGATGCTGGCGTGGCGGTTGTGCTGCCAGGACAATAGCTGGCTGAGGAAATCAAGCTCAGGCCTTTCTGAGATGCTCCAGAGAGGCATGCATGGAGGCAGGTAGAGGTGGTGAAGGAGCTGCTGAGAGAGCAACTCACATGGGTTACAGGTGCAAAGGAGGCAGGGAATAGGAGTGTCTGGGGTCTGGACAAAGGTCCGGTGGAAGTTTTTCAAAATCTCTGCGTTGAGAGGTATGCTTAGGTCTCTGAGAGGTAGGATAAATAATTTATTTAGAGTGGGGTTCTATGGGCAGGTCCAGGAGATGGGTGGTGGGGGAGGGGGAGTTCGGGGAGAAGCACATGTGCCCAGCTCTGATTAATCCCTGATACCTCTTGTGCTACCCCTGTTTTCCTTAGGCAACTAGACAGGCATGAACCCATACTAAGGCCATGTTCTGGGAAGGCATAATGGGACAGGTGAAGAGAAAGCCTGGTGGGCAGACCAGAAAAGGAAGGGAAGACAAGGAAAAACTATTTCTGATCCAAATGGGATTAAACTGGGACCAAATGATGCTGCTTGAATTTAGCATTCCAGAATTCTAATTATCTTTGTATAAGAAGTTTGTTTCCTTTCTTCCTTCATATATTGGCTCATTCGGTTCTTAAACACAGTTTTACATGGGTCCAATGCTGGGCCCTGATGATAGGGTGAAATGAACTTGCTCCCTGCCCTTAGAAAACGCAGTCTCTGACACCAAACTGTGTGCCAGGAAGGCAAACACCTGCATCTCAATCTGCTAGAGGACTTATGAAATGTGAATCCTCAGGCCCTCTTTATAGAAATACTAATCTGGTAGGTTTGAAATGGGACTCGAAATCTTATATTTTGACAAGCCATTCAGATGGTTAATTTTTTATGCCCACTGAAGTTTGGCACCATGATTTGGAGAAGGAGAAAATCCCTGGATAAAAGAAAACTCCAGGGCTGGGGTTGTGGCTCAAGCGGTAGCGCCCTCGCCTGGCATGCGTGCGGCCCAGGTTGGATCCTCAGCACCACATACAAACAGAGATGTTGTATCCGCTGAAAACTAAAAAATAAATATTAAAAATTCTCTCTCTCGCTTTAAAAAAAAAGAAAAGAAAACTCCATAATGGAAATTAGAAAATATTTTGGATTGACCAATAATGAAAATAATATATCTGAAGGCTTCTCATTCTCAATATAGCCCATTTTTTCCCCTGAATGTGTCTCTGCTTTCTTAAATAAACACTTGTCTGTGTCTGAAAAAAAATATATCTGAAATTCTGAGGGATGCCACTAGGTCTGTGTTTCAGGAGAAACTTATAGCTTTAAATTTATATATTATTTTAAAAGAATGACTGGAAATCTCAAGAAATTAGAAAAATTAGCAAATTTTATTTGGAGGGTGATAATAGCGATAAGACAGAGGTCAAAGAATACAAACTAGAACAATAACAGAAAGGATCGATAAAACTAAAAGTTGGTTCTAAAAATCTAGAAAATGATAAATCCCTGAGACTTATTTAGAAAAGAAATATAGAAGTCACATTAAAAAAAAAGTAACAGGAACAAATGGGGGCACTATAGCATAGGTCACAGAGACATTACAATTTAATAAGATGGTATTAGAAAGAACTTTATACTGGCAAATTTGAAAATTTCAATACAATTTTAAAATTCCTGGAAAAATGCAGTTCACTATAACTCACAAAAAATAGATTCTGAGCAATCCAATAATTATTAAATAAGTTGAATTTATAATTAAAAAGCTTTCTACAAAGAATCCTCCAGGCCCAGATACCATAAATAGTAAATTCTACAAAGCATTTAAAGCAAAAAAAAAAAGACCACTAATCTTCTAATTTTACACAAATCTCTCCAGGTATTGGAGAAAAATCACATGATTGTTTGAACAGATGCAAAAAAAAAAAAAGTAAAGAAATCCATTATGACAAAAAAAATTAGCAAACATAAGTTTGCTAAGAACATAAGGGAAATTACTTTTAAAGCTGTAGTAAATATCATACCTAACAGGAAAATGTTGAATGTTTTCTAAGTTGGGAATAAAACAAGGATGCCCACTATAGTCTTTTCGTTCAAATTGTGCTGGAGGTCCTGCTCAGTGCATTAAAGCAAGACAAATAAAAGCCACAGGATTAGAAAGGAAAGATAAATATACAAATATTTATAGATGATGTGATTTTTGTGTATAGAAAATACAAAAAGTTACATAAAAATTTACTTATAATAAGTAAATTTGTCAGGGTTGTGAGACATGGATCAATATAAAAAGTTAGTTCTTTAGGACTGGGAGTATAGATCTGTGGTAGAGTACTTGTCTAGCATGCACAGGGCCCTGGGTTTGATCCCCAGCACCACAAAGAAAAGAAACCAGTATTTTCTGTATACCAGTAATAAAGAGAAAATTTGAGGAAAGAAGACATCATTTATATCAGCATCAAAAACTACCAAATATCTAGTAATAAAACTAATGAAAAATGTGCAAGACCTATATACAGCAAATTATAAAACATCATTGAAAAATTAAAGACAACTTAAATAAATGGAGCAATATGCTATGTTCAAGAATTGTAATGATATACAAGCTTCCAAAAGTAATAGAGTTGTTGAAATTCTAATGAAAATCCCAACATATTTGTGTGTATGTGTATGTGTAATTTGATAAGCCAATTGTAATTTTTCTTTAGTATTGCAAAAGGCAAAGAATAGTCAAAACAAGAGAAGGTTTCCTCTACCAGCTACTAAGACTTATGAAGCTACCAATAGGGCAGTTTTGCTGCAAGGATAAATAAATAGACCAATGGAAGACAATAGAGTTCAGTAAGTGAACTAAGAATATATATTCACTTGATTTATGATGAAGTTGACTCTTTAGAATCCGCAAGGTCAATCTTCTCAATAAGTGTTTTCAGATTAGTTGGATATTCACATAAAATGTATCTTTTTTAAAAATATTTATTTTTTAGTTGTAGTTGGACACAAAACTTTTATTTATTTATTTATTTATTTATTTATTTTTATGTGGTGCTGAGGATTGAACCCAGGGCCGCACACGTGCTAGGCGAACACTCTACCGCTCAGCCACAATCCCAGCCCATAAAATGTATCTTGATCCCTGCCTCACACAAACATCCCCAAATCAATTTGCTAAATATTGAGAAAAATATAAAAGGCAAGACAATAAAGCTTTTAAAAATATGACATAGGAGAATATCTGTATAAAATGGGGTGAGAAAAGACTCAAGACAGGAAGGAGTTACCTACCATAAAAGAAAGGATCAACACATTAAATTACATTAAAATTTAAGACTTTTGTCCCTCAAAATGTAGCATTAAGAGAATAAAAAGGTAAGTTACAGAATGGGAGAAAATATTTGCACATACATCCAATAAAAGATGCATATCTGGAATATCTGAAGAACTCTTACCAATCAATAAGAAAAGACTGATAACCCAATAGAATAACAGTCAAAACACTTGAAGAGAGACCTTACAAAATAGAATATACAACTTAAGAAAATGTGCTCAACCTCACTGGTAGTCTAAAATTGGAGTTGGTGGTATAGTTCAGTGGTAGAGCACTTGCTTGACATGTGTGAAGCCCTGGTTTCATCCCTAGCACTACACAAAACAAAATGAACAAACCCTCCCCATACCCACTAGAATTGCCATAAATAAAAAAACAATATAAAATATTGGTGAGAATATAGAATGAATAAAATTCTCACACAGTGCTGATGAAAATATAAATTGATATCACCACTTTCAAAACTGCTTACCAGTATTTACTAAAGGGGACCATATGCACAGTTCATAACCTAACAATTCTACTTTTAGGTATGGGCCTGTCAGAAATGCTTGTACAATCATGTGCTGTCAACAACTGACTACATATACAATTGCCCAGTGACATCATAGCCATCTTGGTTAATCCAATGACAAAATTGCCTAATGCATCTCTTAGAACTTTATAAAACATTTTCTTATGTTTTCTTTTTTTGTTTTGTTTTGTTTTTGTGTTTTTGGCTTTGGCACTGGGGATTGAACCTAGGGGCATATAATCACTGAGCTACATCCCCAGCCCTTTTTATTTTTTATTTTGAGACAGGGTCTCACTAAGTTGCTTAGGGCCTTGCTAAGTTGCTGAGGCTGGCCTTGAACTTGTGATCCTCCTGCCTCAGCCTCCTGAGTGTCTGGGATTACAGGAATGCACCATTGCACCAGGCTTCTCTTAGAATTTAATCCTGTCATTAAGTCACAGGACTGGATATGCTAACTAAAAAAATACAATAATATTCATAAAACCACCATTTGTAACAGCACAAATTGGAAACAACCCAAATGCTATCAACAGGAGAATGATAAATTGTGGTATATTCACATAATGAAATACTACACATCAACTAGAAGAAATGACCCATTGTACTGCATACAATAATATGGATGAATCCCTCAAACATTATGTGGAGCAGAATAAACCAGACTCAAAAAAATACATGCTATATGATTCCATGTATAAAGTTCTAAAACAGACAAAGCTAATCTATGGTGAAATAAATCAGAATATTGATTACTGTTGAGGGACTGAGTAGGAGGCCCCAAAAGACTTTCTGGCATGCTGGAAATGTTCTGATTTTTTTATTTCAGTACTGATTACATGAGTGGTTACTTAGGAATGATTAGTTGAGAACTCTGCATTTGGGTTGTTTCCAATTTGTGCTGTTACAAATGGTGGTTTTATGAATATTATTGTATTTTTTTAGTTAGCATATCCAGTCCTGTGACTTAATGACAGGATTAAATTCTAAGAGAAGCCTGGTGCAATGGTGCATTCCTGTAATCCCAGACACTCAGGAGGCTGAGGCAGGAGGATCACAAGTTCAAGGCCAGCCTCAGCAATTTAGCAAGGCCCTAAGCAACTTAGTGAGACCCTGTCTCAAAATAAAAAATAAAAAGGGCTGGGGATGTAGCTCAGTGATTATATGCCCCTAGGTTCAATCCCCAGTGCCAAAGCCAAAAACACAAAAACAAAACAAAACAAAAAAAGAAAACAGAGGCTAATATTTTAATTCATTTTTGGCTTATTCTTCAGTGTTTATCTATCTCTAATCAGATACTATACACCTTATAGATACATAAGATGATAACTTATATTCTGCTTTTCTTCCTTTCTTATGCAAAGCTATCTGACTGTATATGTCGCTTTACCCTTTCTGCAAGCATCTATTGAGTTCCAATTCCCAGAACTGTGCTGAGGTAGTCAGGCAAGATTTTACTTATCACCATGTTCTAGTGTGTTTTTCCGTGTAACAGTTAATTAGGGCTGCTGCTCTTATCTCTGACTCTCAGCAGACAGCGCTCCTTGGGTAGCGCCTTAGTGCAACTTATTTATCTCTAGTATCTTGCAGTGAGCACTGACAGTGACAAACATTTGTCCCTCTGCACGTCAGAAATTATACATATTTTAATTACACAAGCAATGCATGTCAACATGCACATTGTGAGATGCTTGAATAACTCAGAAGTGTATGGAATAAAAAGCCATAGGTTCCCCTTGCTCTCTCACAATCCCTTTGCACTTGCCTGAAACAATGACTACTTTAGTAGGTGCCAAATGGTGCTTTTCTAATTCCATTATTCCATATACATTTATTAGTTCACATTCTACAATAAAAAGGTTTTCTCCCCCATTTATTTATTCATTAATTTAGTCAATTTTATCACATGAATTTGTGGATTCTTATTTTATTCAATGGGCTATAAACCACTAAATTCAATATTTATTCTAGAATTATTGTGTTGTTTTTTTTTTCTGGTGGTACTAAGTATCAAGCACAGAGCTTCATGCATACTAGGCAAGCATTTGACCACTGAGGTAAAACTTCCGCCCTGGGGAGTCCCCTTGAACTTTCCTTTGTGTTCTTTTATTACACTCCATTATTCTTTGAACATTTATTCTTTTTTCTTTCTTTCTTTCTTTTTTTTTTTTAACAGCAAGATGTTCCAGGCTTATTTTGTAATTCAGTCTTAATTCTTTGGGGTAAAGGTACCAAGATATGGGCACTAGGTGTGCTCTTGTTGCTCTTATTTCTAGGCCATTTCAGTGGAGCTAGGATATTCCTACATATATCCCCTATCTATCTGTCAGTTGGTCTGTCTATCCATGCAACCATCCACCCTTCCATATACCCATCTATCCATCTATCATCTGTCGATCTAATCTCTGTATCTCCTTGAAGACCATGAGCTCATACTGATATTTTAATTCCAATTCTAAATTACAAGGTTCATTCTAGCTCTGATAGAAACCGAGTTCCCATTATCCACAGTGAATTTATATATTTGTTCAAGTCTAGTTATGTAGGATAGAAAGGAGACAAAAGGAAGAACAAGATGATTATAACTTAAATCTGAAAGTCTTGTACTAAAGTTCTTCATACCTTCACTCCCAAAGCCAGTATTCTTCCCAGGCTGATCACTCCCTATGATAGCTTTTTTCCTAGACCTGCCAATCTAAAATTTCTGGGAAATCTAAGAATCTTCACTCATAATCTTAAAGTTACTGGAAATTCCACCTATTTATGAAAATTGCCCTGTGCAGCCGGGCATGGTGGCACACATCTGTAATCCCAGCAGCTTGGGAGACTGAGGCAGGAGGATAGTGAGTTCAAAGCCAGCCTCAGCAACTTGTGAGGTCCTAAGTAACTTAGTAAGGCCCTGTCTCTAAATAAAATACAAAAAAAAAAAAAAGGCTAGGGATGTGGCTCCGTGGTTAAGTGCCTGGATTTATCCCCAGTACAAAGAAAAAAAAAATGCCCTGTGCAGTGTTAATTACCCCACAGATAAATGTAATTTTTAATAGACTGAACAAAGGGAGATTTAAAAATACTTATAATGTAGGACACTTTCCCAGAATCATCTGTTGAAAACTGCCAGACCACCACAAACCACCTGTGATCATGAGACTGATGTCATTTTCACATACCTTCCCATGCCCACTCCGCACAAAGTTGCCTTTAAAAAGAAGAGTCTGAGACCCCAAAAGTCTGCTTCTCATTCTCAAGATGGCCTGCATTCTCCCTTGAATTTATACTCCTTGCTTTCCTGAATAAATCTCTGTGCCTCTATCTGACATATCTTGAAATTTCTTTCTGCCACATTTGTCAAGAAGGACTGTCATCCTGAGTTGAAGTCTCCTTCTCAGACCCTCTTCAGGAACACGAGAATATATACTCAGCAGTTTCAGAATTGGCAAACCACACTACTACTAAAAAATAAAACTACTAACTAGGACTAAATATCTATTTACAGTTCTTTTGGTTTTTCCCCTTGCAGTATAGTCCCATTATTCACTTGAAATAAGCTCCTTTATTTCTGTTTGCTTTCTATTTTCTTTTTCCCTATTTTTGTTGATTGATTATATGATACATCAACATGATTTAAAGTTAAAACTATACAAAAATTATACTCAGAGAGAAATGTCACTTCCCCACCTGCTGTACTCCAATCCTCTCATCTTTTTCACCCCATTCCATACCTTCACTAGTTTCTGATTTGCCCTTGCTGTGTTTCTGTCTGCACAATGAACAATATATGTATTTCTCATTTTTACTTTTCTTCCACACAAAGTAGTATACTATGGATCCTCTGTTACACTTTGCTTTTGTTTTTGAAGTATTTTCTTTACAACTATATCCTGGAAGTTATATACTTTAAAAAACATTTTAATGGTAAATATATATACCTACAGAAAAGTACAAAATCTTATATCTATTAATTAAGAATAATTATAAAATTAAACACCTATATAACAACCACACAGTTTAGGAAACTAGAAGTATTCTGTGTGACTTACCAATTGTATCTCCTTCTCTTTACTCTAAAGGTAATTATCACCTGAATGTTATAGTTTACTTCCTTGCTTTTTTCTTACTATCTGGTTTGCCTTTATTCTAGTCTCTCTCTCTCTCTCTCTCTCTCTCTCTCTCTCTCTCTCTCTCTCTCTCACACACACACACACACACACACACACACACGCAAGATTCCACAAAACTTATGGACAATTTGATGAGTTTTCACAAATGGAACATACTCAAGTAAAGAAACGTATCCTTGGGCTGGGGATGTGGCTCAAGCGGTAGGGTGCTCGCCTGGCATGCGTGCGGCCCGGGTTCAATCCTCAGCACCACATACAGACAAAGATTTTGGGTCCACCGAAAACTAAAATATATATATATATATTTATATATATATTAAAAAAATTTATATATATATATATATATTAAAAAAATTCTCTCTCTCTCTCTGTCTTTCTCACTCTCTCTTTAAAAAAGAAAAGAAAAGAAACAGATTCTGATCAGCATTCTAGAAGGTCCAACTGTGTACTCCCAGCCACTTTCCACCTCAGGGTATCCACTATTTTGACTTCTAAAGGCCTTGCATGTGAAACAGATAGATGTGGCAGAAAGTTGTATAAATTCTACATGAGAGTTACACAAGTGGAGTTATGGGTACCTAAACCTAGGGATGTTTGAGCTAAATTTTGACAGATGGCAAGATAGAATATTCCTAGGAAGAAAAGAGGGGGTGGTATTGAGATTTATTGATTAAAGACAGAGTGGGAGCATGAGGAACTGTTAGCATTTGGGAATGCTGGGTCATAGGGAGATTTTTTAATTGTTTACAGGTAGAGGAGAGAATTAAGGTGGCAGGGTCAGTTGGTGAGGCAAGTAACATGCCACAAAAGCTCCAGGGTGCTGAGTTAGGACGATGGGACTTTATCCCTAAGGTATTGGGTCAGTACTGAAAAATTTCTTTCTCTTTCTCCTTAATCATGGACGTCGTATGGTCTTTTTTGCAGTTGAGAAGGACCTCTCTAGCAGGGAAGGCAGGGAAGATGGATGGAAATGGGTAAAAGCAGGAGGCAGGGTGGCCAGTTAGGGAAGCCATATCAATATTCATTCAGGTACTGATATATATTAGTGGTTAAGAGTGAAAGTCCTGGAGTTAGGCTTCCAAATTTATTTATTTATTTTCATTTTTCTTTTTTTTATTAGTTGTTCAAAACATTACAAAGTTCTTGACATATCATATTTCATACATTTGATTCAAGCGGATTATGAACTCCCATTTTTACCCTATATACATATTGCAGATTCACATTGGTTCCACATCCACTTTTTTAAGGCTTCCAAATTTATGTCTCCAGGCTAGTTCTCTCTCCTGATCTCCAGAATCTCACATCAAACTTTGTACTTGACGTCCTCTTTTAAATGTCTAATAATCATTTTCAAACTCAACACATCTATAACTCAGTTCCTGACATTGTCCCTAAAACTATAGCACCTCCCACAGTCTTTGGTTTATCATGTTGGTAACCCCATCTATCTGGTTGCTTAGGTCAAATGTATGTAGATAGACACAATGCCTTTTCCTGGGGTAGGGTTAATGGAGATTGAACTCAGGGGGTACTCAACTACTGAGCCACAACCCTAGCTCAGCCCTATTTTCTTTCTTTTTTTGTAGTTGTAGATGGACAGCATGCCTTTATTTTATTTGTTCATTTATTTTTATATGGTGCTAAGGATCGAACCCAGTGCCTCACACATGCTTGGCAAACGCTCTACCACTGAACTACAGCCCAAGCCCCCCAGCCCTATTTTCTATTTTATTAGAGACAGAGTCTCACTATATTGCTTAGCGCCATGCTGTTGCTGAGGCTGGCTTTGAACTCGTGACCCTCCTGCCTCAGCCTCCCAAGCCACTGGGATTATAGGTGTGTGCCACTGCATCCAACTGCCTTTATTTTATTTATTTATTTTTATGTGGTGCTGAGGATTGAACCTAGTGCTTCACATGTGCTAGGCAAGCACTCTGCCACTGAGCCACAACCCCAGTCCCTCAGGTCACATTCTCTAAGTTATTTTTGACCTCTCCCGACTCCCCACCATAAACACCATATTTGAACCATCCTCCAATCTATTAATCCATTCAATTGCATTTCTTGGATTCTATATCAATATTATATGGTATTGATTTAACATTCGAGCAGCCATCTTAAATGTTAATCGCCATCTCATGAGATAAGTTTCATTTTCCTGTGCTTCCTCTTACCCGAACTCCCCCCACCCCCGTCCCCATGGTCTACCCCACAAAAGCTGAACATGCCAACATCTTGGGGCCTCTCTCCATCTATGGAGAGATGGCCTTTATTTGTGAGCTCTGACAAATAAACTCTCGTGTGTATCTCTGCCTGGTCTCCATCTTTCATTTCTTGCTTGTCCATCTCCCAGTTCTTCACTTTCCTTTCAAATAGAATAACACAGTATGTTCTCTTTTTGGTCTGGTTCTTTCACTCAGTATAATTAGTTTGAGACTGAGCCTTGGAGTCAATAGTTCATTCCTTCTTAGTGCTAAACAAAATTCCCCAGTATTTATGTACAACAATTTGCATTTCCCTAATGATTAATGATGTTGACTGTTTTTCATGTACTTAAACTATCACCTGTATATTTTCTTTAGTGCAGTATCTTTTCAGATATTTTGCACATTTGAAAAATTTGATTGCTTGTTTTCTTAGCAAGTTTTCAGAGTTCTTAACATATGCTTATGCAAGTTCTTTATTAAATATATGCTTCATAAAACTTTTTCCCCCCAGTCTGTGGCCTGTTTTGTTTTTTCTTTTCATAATAGTTTCTTTTTGAAGAATAAATTTCTACTTTTGATTTAAGTTCAAGTTGTTGTTGCTTCTTTTCATGCTTTTTGTGTCCTCTTTAGGAAATCTATCCCAAACCAAATGTGATTAAGATCTCCTCCTATGTTTTCCTTGATTTTAAAAATAATTTTATTGTGGGTCTCTGATCTATCTTGCATTATTTTTTATATGTTGTGAGGTAACTGCCAGGATCCAAATTTCTTACATATGGCTATTCGATTGTTCAAGCATCATTTAATGAAAACATATTCTTTCCTCGTTGAATTACATTTATACCTTTGTTGAAAATCAATTGACCATAAATGTGTGGGCCTATTTCTTGACTCTCTTATTTTTCACACATCTTTTATATCAATAGCATATCATTTAAAAAATTGTGTTGGTTATTCTAGGTCATTTGCATTTCTTTATGAATTATAGAATCAACTTCTCAGTCTGTGAACCTTGGTAATATGAGTCTTCCAGTCTGTGAACACAGAATATCTTCCTTAATGCTCTCAGAAAGGTTCTATGATTTTTCAGTGTACAAGTCCTGCACATTTTCTGTCAAATTTATCTTTCAGTGTTTTGTATATTGTGATGCTACTGTTAATGATCTTTTTAGTCTCAAATTCTGATTGCTAATTGTCAGTAGATAGAAATACAGTAGACCTTATATGTTAATGTGTTTCCCCCAGGACTTCACACATACACATATCACTAAGCTACAACTCTATGCCCTTTATGTTGACCATTTATCCTGCAACCTTGCTAAACTCATTTATTTGTTTACTTCACAGATACCTCAGGATTTTCTATATATAATAGACTATAATATGTGAGAAAGAAAGTTTTCTTTCTTTACACACTGGAGGTATCTACCTAAGTATGTATCATAGATAAATAGATAGATGGGTAGATAGACAGATTTTTTTCTGTACTGGGGACTGAACCCAGGGGTGCTCTACCACTGAGCTACATCCCCAGGCCTAGTAAGATAATACCTCACTATGTTTCCCAAGCTTGCCTTGAGCTTGTGATCCTCCTGCCTCAGTCTTCCCAAGCACTGGGATTCCAGGTGTACACCACCATGCCTAAAACAAACTGGATATTTTTATTCTTCTTATCACTATATTTCAAAGACTACAACATCCAGTACAATGTTGAGTAGAAATGGGGAAATCAGCACAGTGTGGTGACACACACCTATACCCCCAGTTACTGGAGAAGCTGAAGCAGGAGGATGGCAAGTTAAAGTTCAGCCTGGGCAACAGCTGGTAGAACATCCCTGGTTCAATACCCAGCACTGCACAAAAACATAAAGAAATGGGGAAATCAGATATTCTTGCCTTATTGCTGATCTTCTAAAGGAAGCATTGCTTTTACCCATTGAGTATGATGTTAGCCGTTGGGTTTTTCATCTTGTTTTGTTTTGCTTTTGAAGTACTGGGAATTGAACTCAAGGTATTACGCATGCTAGACAAGTGCTCTACCACTGATATACATTCCCAGCCCTTTTCAAATTAAATTTAATTTAATTTGTGCCAGGGATTAAACCCAGAGGAACTTAACCACTGAGCCACATCCCCAGCCCTTTTTTGTATTTTATTTAGAGACAGGGTTGCTTAGTGCCTCACTAAGTTGGTGAGGCTGGCTTGGAGCTCATAATCCTCCTGCCTCAGTCTCCTGAGCAACTGGGATTACAGGCATGTGCCACTGTGCCAGGTCCCTTTTATTTTACTCTGAGATAGGGTCTCACCAAGTTTCCCAGACTGGTCTTGAACTTGCAATCTTCCTGCCTCAGCCTCCCCAGTAGCTGGTTTTACAGGCATGAATCACCACACCCAGCTAGCTGCTGGCTTTTTATACATGCTCTTTATCTGACTGAGGAAATGTTTTTTCTATCCCTAGTTTGGTAAGACTTTTTTTTAGTATGGATGGGAGTTTGATTTTTTTGAGTGCTTTTCTGCCTCTATTGACATGGTCATATAGATTTTCTTTTTTATTCTGTGAGCATGATTAATTACATTGATTGATTTTGGAATACTAAACCAATCTTACACTATAGGATAAAATATCTTTTGTTATTAGGATCTATTTATAATTTTTTGAATTTTTTGAAGTCTTTGTTAACATTTTTCATATATATATATATATATATATATATATATATATATATATATTCACAAGGGATGCTAGTCTGTAGTTTTATTTGTAAATTCTTTTTTCTGATTTTGGTATCAGTTTAATTCTGGTCTCAGACTAGATTGTATCATGTTCTTTCCTCTTCAACTTTCTCAAATATATTTGTATATTTCTACACAAATACATTGTGTAGAAGTTATGTTATTTTTTTCTTAAAAGTTTGGTAGACAGCCAGGCATGATGATGCATACCTGTAATCCTGGTTACTTGGGAAACTGAGGCAGGAAGATTTCTTGAGATCATAGTTCAAGACCAGCCTGGGAAATACAGAGAGACTTTCTCAAAACAAATGAAGCTGAGAGTGGTGGTGCACTCCTGTATTCTCATCGACTCAGGAGGATGTGGCAGGAGGATTGCAAGTTCAAAGCCAGCCTCAACAACTTGGCAAGACCCTAAGCAACTTAGTAAGACCATGTCTCAAAATAAAAAATAAAGAAGGGTTGGGGGAATGTGGCTAAGTGGTTAAGTTCTCCTGGGTTCAATCTCTGGTATCCACCACTCCCCCCCCCAAAAAAAAAAATGAAAAATGTTTGGTAAGTAGCATTCATTAGTGAAGTCATCTGGGCTTGGGGTTTTCACTAAGGGAAGATTTTAACTATAAATTCAATTTATCATATATATATACACACATACACATATACATTATTTCTTTTTAATTGAGCTTTTGTAATGAATGTATGTATTCAAGGAATGTATGTACAATAGATTCTATTGCTATCTTTTTAAAATCTGTAGCAGCCAGGTGCAGTGGTGCATGACTGTTATCCCTGTGACTTGAGAGACTGAGACAGGAGACTCTCATCAAAAGCGAGGCCCTAAGCAACTCAGTGAGACCCTGACAGTGAGACCCTGTCCCTAAATAAAATACAAAATACACCTGGGGATGTGGCTCAGTGGTCCAGTACCCCTGAATTCAATCCCCAGTACCAAAAAGAAAAAACAAATATGTAACATCTGTAGTCTTTCTTGATGTAGATAATTTGTGTCTTCTCTTCATTTCCTAATCATTCTACCTAGGAGTTAATCTTCTAAAGGAATGAACTTTTAATTCCATTTATCTTTCTCTTTTATTATTTTTCCATTTAATTCTGATCTTATTTCTATAATTTCTTTTTTCTGTTTACCTTGGCTTTTGTTTTCCTTCTTCTTCTAGTTTATTATGTCAGAATCTGAGATCATTGGTCTGGGAGATTTCTTTTATGAATGACTTCTTTCACTTAGGATTATGTTTTTAGGCTCATCCATGCTGTAGCACATAGCACTTCATTCCTTTTTATTGGCAAATAAAATTCCATTAAAGAACGTATTACAGGCCGGGGATGTGGCTCAAGCGATAGCGCGCTTGCCTGGCATGTGTGGGGCTCTGGGTTCGATCCTCAGCACCACATAAAAATAAAAAATAAAGATACTGTGTCCACCTAAAACTAAATATTAAAAAAGATCTTGGGCTGGGGATGTGGCTTAAGTGGTAGCGTGCTCGCCTGGCATGCGTGCGGCCCGGGTTCGATCCACAGCACCACGTACAAACAAAGATATTGTGTCCACCAAGTACTAAAAAAATAAATGTTAAAAAATTCTCTCTCTCTCTTAAAAAAAAAGATCTTAATTGTTTTAAAAAATAATATATTACATATTATTTGTTTAATCATCAGTTAGTAGACATTAAGATTTTTCCACTTTGTCTATTGAAATAATGCTGCTATAAACATTTGTATGGACCTATATTTTTAATTCTCTTGGGGAATATACATAGGAGTAGAATTGCTGAATCCCACAGTGACTTTATTCTTAATAGTTTAGAAGTTGAAAGACTGTTTTCAAAAGAGATAGTCTTGTTTAGACTTATATAACATAATACCATAAACTAAGTAGCTTATAAACAACAGAAACTATAAACAGCAGAAATTTCTCAAAGCTCTGGGAAGTTCAAGATAATGGCACCAGCAGATTTAGTGTCTGGCAAGGGTCCACTTTCTGGTTTATAAATGGTGTCTTCTAGTTGTTTCCTCACATGGTAGAAAGGGCAAGGCATGTTAAATTTATTCCTAAATTTTACTTTTTCAATGGTATTGTAAGTTGAATTGTTTCTTTTATTTCATTTTAGGGATATTCATAACTAGTGTATAGAAATAGGATTTATTTGTTATATTGATCATTTAACCTGCAAATTTTCTGAAGTCATTTCTAAGCTTTAATAATTTTTAGTAAATTCCTCCGGGTTCTTTATATACCAGAGCATGCCACCTGCAAATACAGAAAGTTTGCTACTTCTTGTCCAATCTGAATGACTTTTATTTCTTTTTCTTGCTTAATTGTTCTGATAAGAACCTTCAGTCAGTTTTGTTTATTGTTCTCATAGACCTATTAGCCTCTTTTTAATTGCTTACCATCAAAATCTCCATTGTTTTTAGGAGTGCCCTTAAGTTTGAACTTCCCCATGCTCTGTTTTAAATAAAGTTTTTTTTTCCTTTGGGGATAATTAGAACTTTCTTTTCTTTTTCTTTTTCTTTTGTAATATTTATTTTTTAGTTGTAGATTGACACAACACAATGCCTTTATTTTTATGTGGTGCTGAGGCTCGAACCCGGGTCCACGCTCGTGCTAGGGGGCGCTCTACTGCTGAGCCACAATCCCAGCCCCGCTTTCTTTTCTTATGAACTGCCTCTGTCCCTGGGCGAAATCTTTGAGTTAGATGGGGTTGGTAGTCTATGCTTTTCTCAACTAGAACCACATCTTAAGAGTAAGATGAGGTGAGGTTGTTGATGTTCTAGCCTGTTGTGGTTGGGAGCCCCTGAACTCTCACACACTCCACTATGAATTTAGCCTTTGCAACTTGAATTTGGAGGCAATGAGAAATACTGGCATTCTGCCTCTTCCAGTGAGATATGTATCCTTTGATTGAGAGCTGAAGGGAGAAGGAGCCTCATCTTTTTGGTCACATCTTCCCAGAAGTGAGCTTGGGGTATAGGAGATACAATGGTCATTGATAGACCCAACCTGATCTTTTATTAAAATTGGGAGCCATCTTGCCACAAAGCCATGAAAAGATAATTTCGGCTTTACTATAAATTACTGCAAATTCTGAACTGCTTGGAATGCCTGCCCATGCTTTGAACTCACCCATGCCTGGCTCTCTGACCAGATAGCAGCCCTCTCTGAAACTTAGTGACACCTCATAAATCTTGGCCTTCCCTGGCCAGACAACGACCCTCTCTGAGGCTCTAATGGTCCTCATAAATTCTGATGTTGGGGCCAGCAAAAAAATGTAAACTACCATTAGTGTGATGCTCGTCAGAGTTCTGTTATCTGGGAGCAGCAGCCCGGCAGGTGGAAATAATAAGCTTGCTTTAATTTGATTTTAATTGGAGTCGGTGGTCTTTTCTTGCGTCCTGGTCTAACATCATGGCTCAACTACCAGACTCTCACTGTTCTTACCAAAAGTTAGTAGATATTCTTTTTTTTTTTTTTTTTTTTTTTTTTTTAAGACAGAGGGAGAGAGAGAGGGAAAGAGAGAGAATTTTAATATTTATTTTTTAGTTTTTGGCGGACACAACATCTCTGTTTGTATGTGGTGCTGAGGATCGAACCTGGCCACACGCCTGTCAGGCGAGTGTGCTACCGCTTGAGCCACATCCCCAGCCCAGTAGATATTCTTAAATAAATGTTTCCTTGTCATATGCCTTTAGTACATGTAATGGAGACTTTGTTTTGTTCTTCAAAAATATTTATAAGAGTAAGAATTCTTTTTCATTGGATCTTTTTAGTTATACATAACATTAGGATTCATTTTGACATAATTATAAAAGCATGGAATATGATTTGATCTAATTCAGTACCTAGTATTTCCCCTTTCTTCCCCTCCTCTCTCTCCCTGTTCTTTTTTCTTCTACTCTACTGATCTTTCTGCTATTTACTTTTAGTTTTTTTTTTTTTTTATCTTTTAAAAACATTATTTAAATCCTTGCATTGTCATTCTGGAAGAGGAATCCCCTGAGTGGCCTCTTTAACCTATTTGTGTCTTTACATTCAAATTGGCTTTCTTCTATGCAGCATGAAGCTGAGACTTGTTTTTTAAATCAATTGGACAAACTTTGTCCTTTAATGGGAATATTTAGGCAAATTATATTTAATGTGATTATTGATGTGTTTGGGTTTACATATTCCACCTTGTTTTTTATTTGTCCCATCTGTTCTTTGCTTCCTTTATCCTCTTTTTCTGCTTTATTTTGTATTACTGTAGTATTTTTATGAGTTCATTTAATCTCCTTTGTTGATTTGCTGGCATATCTGCTGTTCTTTGATTTTTTTAAATAGTTGATTCAGGGACTATAGTATACATCTGCAATTTATCACAATCTACTCTTAAGTAATATTATACCACTTTGGAGAGAGTATAAGAATTTTATAATTATATAATTCCAAAAGCCTTTGCCTTTGTTGGAGTATATTTTACTTTTATATATGTTTTAACCCTCATTATATATTATTATTATTTGCCTTAAACTGTCAATTAAATTTTAAGCTTATTATAAAAATAATAAAATGAATGTTTCATATTTACACATGTATTTATCATTTAACTCTAGCTGATGGAATTTTTAAACCTTTTTTGTTGTTGTTTTTTGGTATCAAGGATTGAACCCACGGATGCTTAACCACTGAGCCACATCCCCAGCCGGTTTTATATTTTATTTAGAGACAGTGTCTTGCTGAATTGCTTAGGTCCTCACTAAGTTGCTGAGATTGGCTTTGAACTCACTATCTTCTGGCTTAGTCTCCCAAGCCACTGGAATTACAGGTGTGCACCACTGCACCTGGCTAAACCTTGTTGTACTGTAAATGTGCTAAAGAATATGTTCAGCTTTATATCTGTAAAATCACTATTTTGTCTTCATTGTTGCAAATTATTTTATCTTGGCTTCAATTCGATTTGACAATTCCTTTCTTTGACTTACATTAATGATGATGTTTCACTGCTTTCTGATTTCTGATGAGACATGTGCTATCATTTTTATCTTTGTTCTACTTCACATAATGAATCACCCCCCACTGCTTTTGAGATTTTCTCTTTTCTGCTGCTTTTAAACATTTTGATTATAATACACCTTGGTGTATTTTTCCTTATGTTTCTTGTACCTAACATTCTTTAAGCTTCTTGGATTTGTGAGTTTATGGTTTGAATCAAATTTTGCAAGAAGTCAGTTATCATTTCCTTAACTATTTTTTTTTTGTGTGTGTGTGTGCCTACCTCTCTTCCCAACTCCAATAATACGTGTGCTGGGCTGGGTGAAGTTGTCCTACAGCTCACTGTTGCTCCATTCAGTTTCTTCCAAGCTTTCTTCCCCCCTTCATGTGCTTTATTTTGTGTTTTTAAAAATTTTGTTATATCTTCAAATTCATTAAGCTCTTCTGCAATATCTAACCTACTATTAATTTCACCCAGCATAATTTCCATCTGAGATCACATTTTCCATCTCTGGAAGTTCAATTTAGGCCTTTCAAAAATAATAATAATAACTTCATGTCTCCTCTTAGCATACTCATTCTTTTCTCTATCATCTTCAACACACAGAATACACTTCCAGTAGTGGTTTAATGTATTTGTCCATTAACTTTATCATCTGTGTTATTTCTGGGTCTGTTTCTGTTTGAATTTTCTCCTTCTTATTGGTTGTACTTTTTCTGATTTGTGCCTAATAAATTTTTTAAAAATTTTTTATTAGTTGCTCAAAACATTACAATGCCTAATAATTTTTATTGGATGCCAATTTTACCTTGTTGGATTCTGGAATTGATAATAATAATTTCTTTAAATAATTTTGAGCTTTGTTTCAGGATATGGTTAAGTTACTTGGAAGCAGTTTAATCCTTTTGAGGTGTGTTTTCAAGCATTATTAGGCAAATTTATCCCACTATTGACATAGTATCCTGCTGAATACTGAAAAGTCTGTATGTTATGAGGTTTTTCCCCTCTCTCTGTCAGGTGCAAAGATAAACTATTTTTGTCTCTTTGTGCCTTCTGGGGTTGTTCCATCCACTCCTGTTTCCTGACTCTTTTGCTGGACTTGGGTAGTTTCCTTACACTCTTGTGCTATTCAGAATTCAGCTGGGAACTGAAGAGGACTTATTGCAGATCTCCAGGGTTCTCACTGTCTCTGAAGTTCTTTCCTCTCCATGTAGCTTTTTGCCCTCTGGATCTCTGCTCTATGAATTCTAGCTGTCTTGGCCTCCCTGAATTCTGAACTCTGTTTCCACAACTTGGAGAACTGCTGGCCTTTGTTTAGTTCCATTTCCCTGCACTGATGCCTGGAAACTCTCTCCAGTTTGCAAGTTAGGGGTAGTTGTGGTGCTCACATCATTTTCCTTCCTCTTAGATATCAATGCCTACACTGCCTGTTTACCATGTCCTAAAACGGTTTCTCCCAATTTTCTAGTTCTTCAAAGTGGGAGAATACCTCCAAACCCATCAGAGCCAAAAGCAATTCTTAGGTCCATCTTGAATTAGTTCTGGGATGCTATAAGATGATTGGCCATTTTCTCATTTTATATTTGTATGCATGTACTGCAATGAAGAGGTCAAGAGAAACTCCCCATTTCAATCAGTGTGAAGATTATTAATTTTTTTTTGTTTGCAGTGCTGGAGATGAAACTCTATGCATGCTAAGCAAGTGCTGAACCACTAAGCTACACCTCCAGCTCTAGTGTAAAGATTTAATAGCTATTGCTATTGTTACCAAACCCAAGTTCACTTACTCACTGCTCAAACAGAGGCCCAATGAATGGAGGATAAGTTGTTGGGGCAAGGAAAAAGATTTATTTGAAAAGAGCAAAATTAGAAGATGGCAAGCTAGTGCCCTGGGGAGAAAACATCTTAATTTAGCATAAGCTTCAGGCTCCTTTTACCCTTAGGCAAGGGGGAAGAAAGGAGGGCTTAAATAAAGGTCTGATGACTGCAGACTTTTAGGTGTCTCACCAGTGGTCTGGAACAGGACATTAGGAAAACCAATGGCTAGTACACACATAAGCACAGGGTGGTGATGTCCTTGTGAACCTTGAAAATATTTTGGTTACCTTTGTCTTGTCAGCATCAATCTGAGAAGGAGAAGAAAGGAGATTAGGGAGGTTTTGGTACATCAATTTTGTACTGTATGTTTTGGACAAACATTTCTTAAATGATTAATGTTTATGTGCAGAGTTAAGAAGAAATCTGACCCAGAGATTAAGGTAGCAAAGGAGACAGGTACATTATGAAGGCAGAGATGCCAAACTTTTTCACCCTGTTCTGGTAACCCACTGGACATATTTACGGACCCAAGTGAAGAGTCAGTGCTTTAAGCAAAAGCGACCTTCAAGTACATGAAAAGTAACCTAGTCAGCCATTATTATGACCCACATGTTAGAGATGTCATCCATGGCAAAGCTAGTAGCAGACTAATAAATATATTGCTCAGCTGTGTGACCTCCAAAATTAGTGATTTTTTTGTGGTGTTGAGGATTAACCCCAGGCCTTGCACATGCTAGACAAATGCTCTTCCACTAAGTTATATCTCCAGTCCCTCAAACTGTGATTTTTAAATTCAACTAAAAGCAAGTGAAACTAGAGAGTTTATTTAGGTTTTCCTTGTTACACTATCATAACAATTACCATTATTTATGTTGATGAGCATGTTAGAGACATCGTGTGTAAAGTAGTGACATGTGATCACCATTTACAAAGCATCTGCTACTAGAAGCAGAATAAAATATTGTTTCAGGTCTGGACACTTAGAGCCAGAAAGTGTGGTCTGTGAATTCACGCTTTGCCACAGACTAGTGGTGTAGTCCTGGGCAAGTTGTCTAACTCTATAGTACCTAAATCTCTTTATCCACTGGTCTGTTGACACAATTGGGGTAAATGTGGACTGTCACAGTCACTCCAAGGGGAGAGTACCAGGAAGGATGGTCAGCTGACCCAGGGGCAGAAGTTCCCTAGAACAAGAGGCTCCAATATCCCCCACCTAGCAGCTCAGGGAGAGGTTGACGTCAGGTCAATTTTGGACATGATACTTTAGATGGCACAGAGATCCCTGGAGGACAGTACCCATAAAATGGATTTCTTCATCCCACAAGGAATGAACAGAGAAGAATGGTTCTCTGAGACTGAGAGCACTCAGGGTATCTAGTCTTTGCTTAGTGCATTGTGGGGGCATATTTATTTCAAGGTCTATGCAAATGGGGTCTATGCTTGACTTTGGCTACCTTTATGACCTCAGTGGCTATTGCTGTCACTGACACTGCTGTGGAATAAGGCACAGCCAGTGGTATGGACAGGAGCTCTGGGACTAGACAGACCTGAGTGCAAAATACTGGCATTTCCCCTTGGGCTCTTGTGAGCTTGAATAAGTTAGCTAACTGATGCACAGTACTTCAGTTTACTTATCTCTAAAATGGTGATTGATAATAATAACCACATTTTGGGAATATTATTAGTATTAAATAAATTAATTGATGACTAAAATACAGCATCTCTGCCATTGGTGTACAATGTGACAAAATGCATTCTACTGTCATGTATAACTAATTAGAACAAATAAAAAATAAAAAAATAAAAAGGATGAAAGTAAAATAAAGATATGTAGAAATTTAAAAAAATAGAAAATAAAAAAAAGCATCTCTGGAAATAATAATAATGACAAAATAATAATACTGGCTAAGTTCATCTTACATTTATTCTGTGCCAACCACCTGTGAAAACTCTTACTGGTATCATCTTATTTACTTTTCACTACAACCTGTAAGGATTAATACTATTTCACAATTCAGAAGATTGAGCCACAGAGAGGGTAAGGGAACAGTCTCTGGTCACAGAGCTGATATGAAGAAGAGAAGCTGGGCTATGCACTCAGGAGAACCCAAACTCCTGACCACTGATGAAGATGGGTAAGTAGGGCATTGAGAGGTCCATTCTAGAGAGTTTTGCTTGGAATGAAAACTAAGAGCAGTCTGCCGTGAGCCATGAGTACTGGGATGACACAACAAGTGGAAGAAAGGGGACAGAGGGCAGGTGATTATGCCTAACAGATGTTGACCCAGGACCCTAGAATCAGGGAAGAACAAGGCTCAGGAGTGGACATTATAAGGGACATCACTGGCTGAGAATAGGAACCATTTTCCAGGTCTGAATATTATCTCCTGATTTCATTCGTTTTTTTTTTTTTTCATCCAAAAGGCATTAGTTGAGCTACTGCTCTCCTTCAAAAGAGCTTCAGAAAGTTTTCAGAAATATTTGTCTCAGACTAGATCCCCCAGACCAACCCCACTCTTAGACACATTGTCTTATATGGCTTAAACAGAGGTAAGCTGAACCACACTTTTTGTCAAGTTAATTCATTTCCATTATTAAAAAAAATTGGAGATGACAAGAATCTAGACTTCCAGTTTCTCTGGAAAAACCCAGAAAATCTGACCATGTGGGAATCTCATTCCTGCACAAAGACAGTCAGCAATAGTTGCACTCTGCAAAACTCTCAGATGGGGTGTGGGATCTGGAGTCCACACCAGCTGCATCTTCTCTATTAGCACCTACTCAAGAGGCTGACAGGGAACATTTACATTGTGCTACTATTTCTTACCCAGAGACGACTTGGGTTCTCTTATGTACATTAACTGTCTGGTCCCTGGGGTTTGGAAATTTGAGAACCCTCTTCCTGGACACACTCCAGATACCCTTGCATAAAATGTTCTGTGGTGCAGATATTATTTTCATCATATGTTCTTGCTTTATAAAGAGTTGCTCAGGAAAAAAATAAAGAGCTACTCAGATTATATATAAATATGGGCCTGGTATAGAAGAGACTCTATTAGTACATCAGCACATGAACAACACAGGCCATTTCTTTCTCCACATTCACCCCTATCCCTGCTTACCAGCGATGTGAGATATGGGCATTTCCTTGTTTTCTTTCAAACATTTCTCTGTGTTTAAACAACAACAACAAACACACACACACACACACACACACACACACACACACACACACAGTCCCACTAAGAAAATCTTCTTCATGCTTCCCCCTTCCCTGACATTAACAGCATGTCATTTTGATCAGTACAGAGAGTAATCTCCCTCATTCTTTTCCATGGTCAGTGAGTGTTTCATGTTATAACATGAATCCCTTGCTATTTGTCGGGGTTTTTTTAGCCCCCTCACCCCGTTCCCTCCTGACCTGACCTGAGGGAGAGATGGGGAAATCACGCCCTGACCAGGATGAGCTGAGAAAGGTAAAGGTCGACTGGCCACCCACACCCAGCCCTCCCCCCACCCCAGGACAATCAGGTGGACCAGGGAGAACAGTCAAAGCAGGATCTCTCCTTTAATGAGAAAACATACACAGCTAATATAATGTACAGGAGCCAATCAGGATAAAGGTCAGCAGGGTGGGGAGAATTTACATCTACACCCATCCTACAGGCAGTAATGTCCATGTGGGCAGAAGGGTTCTGAGCCTATCCTAGAGGTGGTCCGATTCTTCATGACAACCCATGGCAATGCCTTCTGGCTAATCGCTAGGTGCTCCCTTAGCCACATGTGGCCCCAGGACTGGGAAGCAGGTAGCAGCCAGTGTTAAGGTCTGTAAACAAGTCTGGATGGCGCCTGGCATTTTGCCAGGGGGAATGGTTTGTGAGGTGGAGCCAGCGAGCCATTAAGTGTGGAGATTTCTTATTGGTTGACATGCTGTTTAAGATAAGATGTGTGGAATGTATAAATACCTCTGTTGTCTTACAATAAACGGCTCCCTTTCCTACTGTATCAATGTACACAAGTTGTTCGTCACCCCCCCCCCCTTATTTTGCTGCAGCTGGACTGCGGCAAGCCAGCAAGTTTCCTCTTCTCTGATGCATCATGTCCCACTTTACATCATGCCCTACAGCTATTCATTTACCATCCAATGATCATTGACTATTAATGGGCATTTAGAGATTTTCCCTGATTGTTTGCTACTACCTTTTTTGCCCTCATTCAGACTCATTCAATTGGAAACTTTGGCAGGTGTGGCTTGGTGTTTTAACAAGCCCTCTAAGGGATTCTGATGCACATTGAAGTGTGATAACCAGCAGGATAATCCACAGGACATAAGGATGAAACAGCCCCTCTTGTGTTTCACTTCCTAGAAGTATGTCTGGGATGAGTGAGGTGTGAAGGATGGAACTGTCCCCCACCCAGAACATACCATAGAAGGTGCCAGGAATGAACACACACCACTACTTGAGGTATCAAAAGGGAAGGAAGGTTCTATTTCATAATATAAATACTGTGTGTAGAGGGTCACTAAGCCCATACCCATCTATGTGATTAGCCCTACCCTTTGACAGAAGAAAGGTTGACACTAAGTTGACTGCCCCTGCCAGCAATTGGTCCTCTAGATTTCCTCCCAACCTCAAGCACACACCAATTCTTGGTTTTCTGGGTAGACCACTCTATTCCCATTTTGGGCCATGCCCATCTTGGTTCCTTAGATTTGAATAAACCGGGAGCCTTCAAAGGACAGGTTGATTGGTTGTGGGATGAGAAATACAAGGAAATAAGGACTGCTCTGGGATGCTCACTCTGAGACTTCCAAAGCCAGCTCTGACTCACTCTTATAGGATACAGAAGGATGGTCCCTGAGCTTGCATATAGTCAGGAGCAGTGGTTGATGGGCAGGAGCTCCTAGTTTAGAGCTCGAGCACGGGAGTACCAGCCAGGCACAGTGGCACACACCTGTAATCCCAGTGATTTGGGAGAGGAAGACAGGAGAATTGCAAGCTGTAAGCCAACTTAGTGGAGACACTGTCTCATTTAAAAAAGGGTCACGGGGGGCTGGGAATGTAGCTCTGTGGTAGAGCCCCACCCCCTGGGTTCAATACCCAGTATGGGGGAAAAAAACTTGTAGCATTAATCAAATCTAATCTCCAAGATTTGATTAGCTGTCTAGTAACAGAGCTGAGGATTCCTCCCCAGTCAGAGGCAATGTTTAGCATAACCATTCACTAAGATTAGGGGCACTTGGTGCATGGGGCTCTCTGGTTAGGCTTTTTTTTTTTTAAACTGAGAATTGAATCCAGGGGCACTTTACCACTGAGCTACATCCCCAGATTCTCAGTTCTTTTTATTTTTAATTTTAGACAGGGTCTTACTAAATTGCCGAGTGGCTCACTAAATTGCTGAGGCTGGCCTCAAATCTGTGATCTTCCTGCCTCAGCCTCCTGAGTTGCTGGGATTATAGGCGTGCACCACTGGGCTTCCAGGGCTGTATATTTTAAGTAATTCTACATTTGATCTTCAGTGTCCTAAACATGTCTTATGTGGTATCCCATTTAATTCTCACTAGGACCCTTGGGGGGGAAAAAAAAAAAAACTTCCTTCATTCCTGTCACTAATTAGAACACTGAGGCATGAGAAGACAGGTACTGGCTCAGTTCTCCAGCTGGGTGGGGCCAGATGCCAAAGCCCAGAAGGAGGACAGGCAAGACGTTCCCCAAGCCTATGTTTCCCCAGTTCCCTCCTAGCGTTCCTTCCCTGTTCCCACAGATCCAGCTCTGCAGTGTCACCCCATCTTGTAAGGCTACACTCAAGGTAGCTCCTTCCTCAACCCCAACCACAGGGGACTTGTTCTGGACTCCCAATCTGAGTCTGGAGTTTCATCTGGTTGTAACAGAGCCCTGTTGGGGGGTGGGCAGAAAAGAGATCTGTCCTGTACAGTGTTCTTCATTTTCATGGAGAAAAGGGGGTGTTGTGGGGGTCCTCTGAGGGATACAAATGGGGGTGAAAGGATGTAACTAAAGCCCAGTAATGAGGGCTGAGGGAGGTGGGTAAAGGGGTCCCTGGGGTGGATGGGAGAACTGGTGGGTCCATGGGTCTTCTCCTGCACTCAGACTGTCTGGGTCCATGGGTCTTCTCCTGCACTCAGATTCACTCTGAATCCCCTACAGGGTAGGATACAAAAGTCATCATGATCAGAGGTGACCAGCATTGGTCAGATTATGGCCATGCCCAGGAGCCACATATGAGAGGTCACCCTCAGAACCCAAAAGTCGTAGAGTTCTTCCTAACCGTGGTGAGAACCTGCCTTCCTTATGATGACATAATGATGACTGTGGATAGCAGAGAACTGTGAGAACAGAACCCTCTCCCCAACAGGGTTGGATGGTATAGAGACTCAGTGTCACTGCCCTCATGGCATCCTAGAGCTAAATATTTGTGGGTCTGTGTCTCAGGGTGCAGCCTTTGGTGTCTGAGCAGTATCTGAGCAGCTGGGAAGCTGTTACCTAGAGGTAAGAATTCTCTGAGTTGGTTGGGGGATCCTGTGTGCTCACGTGTGGCATCTTTGAGCTGTTTGGTGGTTGGCGAATAGGGTGAGAAGTCTCCAAACTGTTGGGGAGTATCTTTCAAAAAATGTTTTTATTAGTGCATTATAGTTAAACACAATAGTGGGATTCATTTTGATGTTATTCACAACTGCATGTAACATAGTTTGCTCCATTTCAGTTCCTAGTGCTGTTGGGGAAGATCTTTATCCAGAAAATTAGGACTCTGAGCTGTTCATGTATCTGCATCCCAGGATGTTTATTTTTTCTATTTATTTATTTAGTGGGACTAGGGGTTAAACCCAGGGTCTTGCACCCAGGATGTTTACTTAAGGAAGGCAAAATGGACCTTTCTCTCTTAGGGCTTAGAACAAGGCCTGTGATTTCACATTTGACGTGATTTTATTTCATCCCTGCCCTGGTACTGTGGAGATGAAACATATGTTTGTCATCCTCAGGAAGAGCAATTCCTCAGTCATATGCAGCATGTGGGGACCTCTGGCAATAATACTACTAATAACAATATCTGCTAAAATCAGCACTATCTTTTCTCAGAACCAAGCCTGTGAAAAACCCATGTACATGTATTAATTCAGTTTATCTGCCAAACATAGTATAGGGGGGGGTGTCACTATTTGCAGATTAAGAGGCTGAGGCCAAGTGAGGATGGGTGACATGCTTCAATCCTAGGTTCACAAGGCAGGGAGGAACTGGATATAAACTTGGACTCACTGGATGTTTATGCACAGCTGAGGTCAGGGGAGAAATGACAATGAAAGGGGACAGGGAAAGGTTTTCCCAGGGCCCCAAGGACTCTTATTTGACTCGTTGTCAGGATGTCTGTTTCTCTGTCTCTCACACATACCCTGCTTGGTACCTGAGATGCAGGTTGCAATTCTCATAGTACCTGTGGAGGTAGTAGGGTAAGGTAGAGATAGAGTGTTTACACAGGTGGGGAAAGATCCATCAATATCTAATTTTTTAAGATATTGATGGATCTTTATTTTATTCATTTATTTATGTGGGATGATGAGAATTGAACCCAGTGCTTTGCACATGCTAGGCAAGTGCTCTACCACTGAGCCACAACCCCAGCCCCCAGATTCATCAATTTTCACAAGGCCCCAGAGCAAATGTAGAGATTCCTGCCTTCTCTTCCAATTTTAAAGATTTTGGCACCAAGAGTCATTAGAAGGTCAAAGCTTGAGGGGGTGTGGGTGACCCTATGTACAACATGGGTCTTCCCTTAACTGGAACACGTTCTTGTCCTTATGGGTAAAGGGACCTGATATGTGTCAAGGTAGTGGGGAAGTTCTTTCCTCATGACTGAGGCCCAAGCCAATTTCAGTCCCTAGAAACAGTTGCTGGGGAAGTGCTTTCTTTCCCCTGTAGAGATAGGCTTAGCCTCCTGAAGTATGTATGGGAGTGGTCAGAACTCTGGGTGCTAATTCAGTGGAGACAATAGCTGCTAGAAATAGTCTCTCTGTCCTTGTCTATATCATGCTCTCTTTTTCTGTCTTCTTTGTGTTACTTTGTGTCGCGAGCAGACGGTCCCGATGTCTGGAACTCAGCTCCAGATCACCTCCCGGGGGTCCCGCAATGGGCAAGGAGTCCACTCACCCTCACGGGTATCCGTTCCGGTCCAGCAACCCCACGACGTACTGCAAGACGCGGACACCAGATGTCTTTCTCGGATGCTTGGTTTATTCAGGTCACGCCTCACATAGCGGCTCCGGAGCAGAGACTGGTTGGACCAACAGACCGTCTGGTGTTGTCCTCTCTCGAGGCAGGTCTGAAGGTGAATGCCAGTCCTCCGTGCCGATATATTTATACTAATCCATAAGTACATTACATCATTCATATCAGCTCTTTGCAAGTACATTACATCATTCCAATGGGGTGAACATATCAGTTCTTTGCAAGCACACTTTCTTATCTCTACCTAACAGCACATGTCTCTCCTAGCTAGCTACTGCACAATAATTATGACATCACCTTTTAATCAATATATTTTTACTAATACTCCTATCACTTTGTCTCTCTAACACATAGGATGGCTGTGCCCTCATACATTTCATGAGGGCCCTTGCTCAGTCTTTTCTGAGAGTATCATCCTTTCACAGCCATTTTCATGGGGATCAGTCGTGGAGGATCACCCTGAGTTTATTGTCCAGGGAAGGCATATTCATTTGCAGAGGGGCTGGGGAAGGTGTCCTTTCTTGGGGAAAACCAGGACCTCCTCCCTATGCATTGGTTAACCTGGGCCTCTGGCTGCTGAAAGAGATATAGGGGCCTCTCTGCTAAAAACAAAAACAAAACAACAACAACAAAAAAACACATTTATAGCTCACTCAGGGTAAGTCAAAATTTTCAGCATGGCTTAGAAGCAGTACATGATCTGGCCCTCTCTAACCTCATCTCCTGCCTCTCTCTCCCTTGAACATATGCTGTCAGCCACACTGACCTCCTCACTGTTCCTCACACATGCTAGTGAAGTTCCATCTTAGCACTTTTGCATTGGCTTTTATCTTTTATCTTTCCTTCCAGATATTAATTTCCCATAGGTTTCTGCTCCAGTATCCCATTCTCAGAAAAATCTTCTTCGGCCACTCTTTCTAGAAATGCTCCTCCCATCTCTATTTCATTACATTGACTTAATTTTCAGAACAGCAATTACCACCAAGTGGAAAAGGACCTGCTTACATTTTGGGGCTGTATGATCCCATGAATGCAGGGTTTTTTTGGGTCTCTTTCCACGTGGCTGTATTCCTATTGCCCATAATGGTGTACAGCACATCATTTGGATAGAATGAATGAATGAGTGTATAAACAAATGCAAAGTTATAGTGACAGACATAACTAGACAAATTGAAGATTTTGCCAAGGAACATCATCAGGTGTAATAGGATGATGACAGGATTTATTTGACCTGTTTACTATCTCTGGGGACCCAGGGAGATGGTCTTTTCCTGAAGGGAATTTGAAGGCCCTCCTGTCCCTCTCACCCATTAAAGACAGAGACCTGGCCCATACCAGGCCTTCTGACTCACTAAGAGCTACTTCTCTCCAGCCCCTTGGGGGGTGTGGCAGGGTTCTCAAGCAGTTAACTCCCTGCCCCAGCCACCAGAAGACCTCTTTTTGCATTACCTAGGTAGGCACAAATGAGCACAATGTGCAGCACACAGTAAGCATTTGAAAACTCTCTGTATTATCACGGTGGACACTGCAAGGAGGTAAATACCAGCTTACGAAGACTTTTTCCATGTTCAAGACTGCAGCGAACACGCAGTGAGGGTTTTCGTCTTGACTTTGCCCTCTTTGGGAACTGGTCTTTAATGGTTCATGGGCATTTACATCGACCAGCTATTCCCGGTTTGCACCACGAAGGGGCGTGCGGGATGTTTCAGTTCTGTACTGGTTCATACCACTGAGGGGAGCAGAGGTAGGACAGCCAACTCTGGAAGGTACTACCGAGAAAGGGGCGTCCACTTGGGAATAATCCCTCGTGTGTGTGTGTGTGTGTGTGTGTGTGTGTGTGTGTGTGTGTAAAGAGAGAGCGCGAGAGCACACTGAGGATCTCCTCAAACTCATGTGGGCATCAACCACAGTTCTCAACAGAGGTACTACTGACCCCTTTCGGTCTGTCCCTACTCTGTTCTGGCCCACTGGAGCCCGCAGCATTTTCACAGCCCTAACTTCACCCCTTCACTTCAACTTAGTCAAACCCAGCTGGGAACAGCAAAGTAGCACGTGATTGGCTTTGGGATGTGGAAGGTGGTGGGAACAAGTGTTGTCCTGGGAGGTGATTGGTCACCGCTAGAGGGCCTGAGCAAGCATTTCCGGGGTACAGAATGGCTCCGGAAGGACTTCCAGCCCCTCCCTCCTTTTTTGCGTACTTTGTTCCCATTGGCCATCTTTTGGGGGCAGGCAAGATACTGCAGAGCCAGAGTTCAGGCACAGCCGGTTAAGGTGTGTGTGTTGCTTTTTCAGTCTGTAGAATTCTTTGAACTACTTACCAACTGCCCCAGCGGGGCTGAAGATGCTATCTAATCAAGGTTCGCCTTAATCACTTGCTTGTACCCAGGTCTGGCGCTGGAATCGTGGCGTGATGGGTGCTTTCTTCACGTGAGCTCTTTCAATCACGTTTATCCATAACTCTGTCACAAACATGGTTTGGAGCTTTTAGCACCACATTATCATTCTTACTGAGCATTCAATTAATGTACAGGGAGAGGTCTCTGAGCTTGTTGTCTCTGCCAGTAATAAAGCATGTAAGGTAGTTTGGGAATGCGTTTTGCTAGGTTTGACATCTTAGATGCTGTTTGGGAATATTCTGAGTCGTTAGGGGGATTGTGTCTTAGTGTGGGATATTTCATGTGAATGGATTTTGTATGTCTGTATATCTAGATGTGCATTCCCTGAGCTTTTTGGGCATTTATGCCCCTGAATATGTGTCCTTTATGTGGGCGTCTGCATCTGAGCTATGTGTGATTCTGGGTCCCAAATTCTGTTTCTGAGATGCTGAGGGCACTTTATCTTAAGGGGTAAAGTGGCTGAACTGGTTGGGGATCTTTAACTTTGTCCATGGACTTGACTTTAAGGTTATGTGACGTTTCTGAGCCATTTGTACTTCTGCATTTCTGTTTTAGGGGTCTTTTATTAGGTTGGGAAGTGTCTGAGTGGCATGGGAGATCTAAGACATGTATCCCAACAGTTTTGTTTCCCAGGGTTGAGAACTTTGTTCTGGTGTGTGTGGAAGGGTAGAGGGGCATCTTTGTTATAGTGTGATTGGTCTGTGTTCTGTTTGGGGCCTTTTTGTCTCAAGTTGTGAGTTCTCTCTGCAGGGATTTTTGTAGTATGTCTTAGATTGTGAGTTCATTGGGCTGCTTTTGGTAGCATTGGGTATCTGTGTCTCAGGATTGAAATCTCTTCATTTTTTGGTTGTAAGATCTCTATCCCAGAACTGTGGTTTTGGAGCCTGGAAGACATGACTTTAAGGCCTGGAACTCCCAAGTCCTGGTTGTATGATGTTGGACAAGTCATTTGCTTCCTCATGTCTCATTATGTATGTATCATAATCAGTAAAATTGGACCAGTTCCTCATCTTGAAAGGATGTGTGTAATAGTATCCTCCTTCAGCTATCCTTCAACAATGTTCTGAGATCCCATTTGGTGCCTGAGTACTGTCTAGGTTCTGGGTATATGAGAATAAAACTGACAACATCCCTGATTTTGTAGAGTTGGTCAGTAAATATATAGCACATCACAGGGTAGCAAGTGCTATATAAAAAGTTAAAGTGGGTTGGATGCCATGGTCTGCACATGAACTCATGGTTTTCAATATATATGTCTGTATGTGTGGATAGATTGATAGATTTGGATGTGCATATGTACATGTATGTCATGCATACATATATTCCAAAGTTCCTGGCACAAGCAATACCCCAATTTTAATAAGCACACTTAGCCCCCAGATTTTAGTTTCTAAGTGCCATTCTCCACTGAGAGGAGCCAAGACTCCTTGGAGAGCTGGGAACGGTAAAGGATGAGTCTGACTTCAGTCGTGATGCCACTAATAAGAGAGTGTTCAGGGGAGGGGAGGGGAGGGGGGATAGTAGAGGATAGGAAAGGCAGCAGAATACAACAGTCACTAGTATGGCACTATGTAAAAACGTGGATGTATAACTGATGTGATTCTGCAATCTGTATACGGGGTAAAAATGGGAGTTCATAACCCACTTGAATCAAATGTATGAAATATGATATGTCAAGAGCTTTGTAATGTTTTGAACAACCAATAATAAAAAAAGAGAGTGCTTTTTTCAAGGGCTGGAGTTGTAGCTCAGTGGTAGAGCACTTGCCTTGCATGTGTGAGGCACTGGGTTCAATCCTCAGCACCACATAAAAATAAGTAAATAAAATAAAGATATTGTGTCCATCTACAACTAAAAACATATTTTTTAAAAAAGAGAATATTCAAGGAATGATGGGGGCTAAGACAGGGAAACTGCTTGAAAGGACTCCTAATGACCAAACTGGGGACAATTTTGGCATCAAAATAAATAATGATAGTAATAGATGATTGTATCCCACTGAATAAAATAGGAAACACTGAGTCCATACAAATACATATAAATAAACAAATGAATTGCAAGTTTGATTCAAAATGGAATATTTAAATAATTTCACAGGATTTTGTTATAAAATTTGAGTTAATCATAAATGGGAAAAGTGTAACTCTTCAAGAAGTGATGAAAGTAATCATCATCAGAAATAGAACAAATTGAAATCATGTGCCACATGATAGAAAACAATGAGAAGAAAAAGCAAATATGTGAAATTCCTGCCAAATATACATAACCTGAACTTAATAGAGGAAACAGGACAAACCCACATGAGGAGCATTGTACAAAATAACTGGCCTATAGTTCCCAAAGCATCAAAGCCTGGAGAGATGGTAGAACTATTCCAGATTGAAGGACACTAATGAGAATAGGATAACTAAATGCAATGTGATTATGAACTGGATTCTAGTACTATATATAAACTGCATTCTTGGAAAAACTGGCACTTTTTAAAATATTTTTTTAGCTGTTGATAGGCCTTTATTTTGTTTATTTATATGCGGTGCTGACAATCAAACCCAGTGCCCCACACATGCCAGGCAAGTGCGCTACTGCTGAGTCACAGCCACAGTCCCCAGAACTGGCACATTTTAATGGGTCTGTGTAAGTTAGCTCTCTATTACTGTAACTAAATACCTAAAATAATAAGAAATAAGTAAAGTTATTTTGGCTCACAGTTTTGGAGGTTTCATCTCATTGTTTTTAGGTCTGTGGCAAGGCAGTATATCATAGCAGGAGTACACGGCTTAGAAAAGCTGCTTACTTTATGGCCAGGATGTGATCAAGAAAGGAAGGGCACATCCCCAATGGCTAGAAGGCCTCTCATTAGGCCTCACCTATTTCACCACCTCTCAATAGCTCCAAGCTGGGGTCAAAGCTTTTAATACATGAACCCTTTGATGACATCTAGATCCAAATCATAGAAGGATCTGAGGATCAGATGGCAGTACTGTATCAATGCTGACTTCCTGGTTTTGATGGTAGGATTGTGGTTATTTAGGAGAATGTCCTTGACTGTAGGAATTACAGTCATATCATGTCCTCATGTTCCTGCCATTGGCTTAAGGGAGAGGAAAATATTTTTGCAACTTTTTTGTAAATATTTCAGAATAAAAAATTATGGAAAAATGAAGCATTGAATGATGTCTTATATGCTTTACAGCTGAATTTCTTTTAGAAAGGTGATAACTCAGGCTGAGTGTGTTGGCATGTGCTTATAATCCCAGTGACTCAAGAGGCTGAGGCAAGAGGATCACATGTTTGAGGCAAGCCTCAGTAATTTAGTAAGGCCTTAAGCAACTTAGTGAGACCCTCACTCAAAAATAAAAAATGAAAAGGACTAAGGATATAGCTCAGTGGTAAAGTGCTCCTGAGTATTTTACCAGTACCAAAGGAATCCCCAGTACCAAAGGAAAAAAAAAAAGGAGTTAACTCCATAAAAATTTATTATTTGAACTATCACTGGAATGGATTTTAAAACAGTAAAATTTTAAAAAATATCTTATCTTCCTTTTCCTTACCATTCCCTCCCTGGGTTTAGGGGTTTTTGTTTTACAGTTCTGGGGATTGAACTCAGGGTCTGATGCATGCTAGAGAAGTACTCCACAATCAAGCCACATACCTCCCAGCCCTTAGCACTCTCAACCTAGGTGTACACTTGGGCATTTTTGTTTTATTTTGTGGTGCTGGAGATGGAACCCAGAGCTTTGTGCATGCTAGGCAAGCCTCCACCCCTGAGCTATACCCTAGCCTAAGGTGTATCAACCTAGTCTACTATTCTCAGCTGAAAGAAGATAAGCTCCTATCTGGCTCCCTGCCCTGTGTTCCCCACAAGTAACAGCATTTCCTTTGCTCTGTGCTAGACATTTGGATTCCTTTAAGTACTTGCATTCTTTCTCACTTTGCACATGATATCTTAAGTAATGGTATCACTGAGCACCATTTAATCATCTGGGAGTCTGTGGGATGAAGTGGAGAAGGAAAATATGGTTTGGAGACAGGCCAACTTTGTCTCAACTGTCGACTCTGACTTTTTCCAACTGTGTGACTTGGGGAGTCATTTGTCTTTGCTGAGCCTCTGATCCTCATTCATAAGTGGGGTCTGATCCCCATCAGGCTGGGTAATTATGGGGTTTGGGTAGGATATATGTAAAAATCCCTCATTTTTGATTACATTTAATTGATTACGCTTAATTGATCTGGTAGTTGATACAGCTTATCAGGGCAGGCAAGAGCAGGGGCTAGAGTGACATAATCTAAGACTGAAATGTCCCCATGTCAAGCAGTGGGCAAGTTACTTAGACTCTCTGTGCTTCCCTTAGATCATCTGCTGTCAGGGTAGTAACTTTCCCTCCTCACAGGGTGATGTGAGGATGAAATGAGATGACTTGTCAGTCACTGATAGCAGCATCTGGTACATGCCTGTGGTTGTCACCCCTTGGCAGTGTGGATAGTTATAACAGTGGATGATGTGCAGGGTAGGAGCTTCCCCATGCTCCAGGTGCCTTCCTGGCCTGCACCCTCATGAGGCACTGGGTCCTTCACACCCTCACCAGAGGACCTGAAACTTCTTCAGTCTCCTCTGTCACTGAACTTGGTAATGAGACAGGGCCCATTACCTGAGCTATACCTGAGGATAGCTCAGTGGTAAAGGGCTCCTGAGTTCAATCCCCAGTACCAAAGGAAAAAAAAGAGTTAACTCCATAAAAATTTATTATTTGAACTATCACTGGAATGGATTTTAAAACAGTAAAATTTTAAAAATATCTTAACATTCCCTCCCTGGGTTTTAGGGGTTTTTGTTTGCTTGTGTCAGTATCTCAGTGACATCCTGTGTAGGCTGCAGGGCTAGGTGTCTCTGACACAAATGGCCTGGGAGGGAGGACGGGAAGGAGGGTGGAAAGGATGTATGTCCCACCTGAATTGTTTCCTGTTACTGATGGAAAAAAAATCACAACAAACTTAGTGACTCAAAACAACACAAATATATTATCTTACAATTCTGGAAGTCAGAAGTCTCACAGGTTGGCAGGCTTTATTCCTTCAGAAAGCTCTAGGGGGAGAATTCATCTTGCTTCCAGAGGCTGCTCACAGTTCTTAGCTGGTGCCCTTCCCCTCCCATTTTTAGAGCCAGCAATGGCCAGTTGGTCAGGGTACACATCAAGTGGGAGACAACAGCATGTCAATGTCAATTACCATAGAATGATTCTAGTAATAATCACAATACTATCAGGATTTACCTCACACTAAATCTGTGCTAGAACCAGCTGACCAATTTACAAGAATCACACTTTTCTTACACTAACTCTTAAGAGTGTGAATTTATCATCAGCTAACAGATGAGGAAACTGAGGCCTTGGGGCCTTCTGTGTTCTTATCAGCCCTGAGTGCAGTCCCTTTCAGGGGCCTTCTTATTCATCCTTTCCCTCTTCTTCCTTGTTAGTAGGCTCAGCATCTGAATTTCACAGTGGATCATGCTCTCTCTGGTCTCAGTTGTCACCTGCACACATCCTACAACCTCTCTACTTCCCTTTCTGGGTGTCTGTTATATAGTACTGAAGTGGTTCCAAACACTTAAATAATTTGCTATAAGATATTTCTGTTTTGAAGTTTATGTTTTGATGTTTTAAGAGTGGATATATTATTGGATCCCATATGTGAGAATTTGGAATGAATTCCCCACTTTCTTTAAGAGTGCAAGCAATCTTATTCCTCATCCTTAGGATCCACTATATGTGAGTTACTGACCTCAACTACTGGACTTCGAAAAATGTATAAACTCAAGAGTTTATATATCTTGAAAGCTTAGACAGTTAGCGGGGCTATACTCTGTCAACTGCTTTTCTGAAGAGAGTCACAGTGTCACATCTCTGTACAATAAGAGCTGAGGCTGCAACAGGCAAACACAGGAACATGAAGGGATCTTCTTTTTTAAAATTTCTTACATACATGACAATAGTGGAATGCATTACATTCATAATTATCCACTCACAGCACATTTTTCGTAACTGTATATAAAGTATGTTCACGCCAAATTATGCCATTATACATGAGCTCTCTTTTATGTATTAAAGATGTACATCAAACTTCCGTTAGACCTTACTTTTCACAGAGGAAAACTTTTCAATCCTGGAATTCATATACTATGTAACTAATGTTTCTCATATATCAAGTATATTCCCTGTGAGTTTTGTTCATGTTATTTTCTTCTGTTTAAACACTGAAATCTAAGAAAAATTCTCTTTTTATGTTAATAGATGGTGAGTGATTCATGAAATCATAGTATGATCAAGACTAAGGTTCCTATTAAGTTAAAATGAGTTTTATTTTCATTTAGGGAAGCCTGGCAGAAGCCTGTGGCCCCATGGTGACTGTGGTTACACATTGAGGTCTTGGTGTTACCTGGTACAACTCAGCCATGGAGTCTATGTTGCAGCAATACCCATCTTTGCCAGCAGGGGGTGTCACAGTTCCAAGACAGCGAAGGCCTCAGAGAAGACAAGGGAGTTTTAAACATTAACTCCTAGAGGGGTGACAGGCCCTGAGTGCATGAGCCTTAGGGCGGAGTGTCCCTTGGAGCTGCCTCCTCTAAATATGGAGAGGTGGAGGCAGGGGGGGTGGGGTGGGGGGTGGGGAGGTGGGGACTACACCATCTTGATGGTCCCAGATTTTAGTGAGTGCTGTTCTGGGTTTTCTGAATATGCCCTTTTCTTCCTTATTTTCTTCTTCTTCCTACCAGGAGTTCATTTCCAAGGCTCTCATATTTTTAATCTTCTTCTCCTCTAAAGTTTGCATTATAGGCTTTTTTCCCTATAATGATGTATTGGCTCTGAAGCTGGAACCATGGGCAGGTTGGGGTACAGCTCGGCCAGTCCTAAGGGCACACAGGTCTAGATCCTAAAGGCATTGGGGACAATTCCAGCAACCTGGAGTTTAGAAGGCCACCAAACTCTCAGATATATCCTGGGCAGCTGCTAGATAGCCTCTGCCCAGTCCTCTTCCAGGGCCTGAATGATGAGTCTACAATCCCTCACTGGGGCAGGTAGATGCCCCAGGTCTAGTGGTCTGGGGGAGATACAGGCCAGGAGGCCACTCAGGGGAGCAAGCAGCAGAAAATCTCCACATGGCTTGAGGTGGCTTGAGAAGATGTATGGCTGTGGGTTAAGGGACGGCCTACCTACCACCTACCCAATGCTCTGCTGTGCTGCTGCAGATCCAGTTCCTGCTCTTTATGGCCTCAGTCTCCTAACCTGTTCAATGGGCATAATTATTCTCTCAGAATATGGGGGATGCTCCTGAGTGGAGGGGAGCTGAAGCCATAAGAAAGCAGATTTGGCTCAAGAAAAGGAGGAGAAAGTCAGACTTAGTGGGAAAGGACTGATGTGGGCCACCTCACCCTCAGGGATTGCCTTCCTAGAAGTACTCAGTGTGGTCAGGTAGGGGGACACGCTGAGGCTGTGACCAGAACCATGGGCCAGAGAGGCCAGAATAAGTTGGCTCCATAGTGATTTGTGGCAGGCAGGTGCCTTTTTCACTGGCTCCTTCCTATTTATCCTCATCTCTGCCCACCAGAGCCCTGAGATGAGCTCAGAGAGCTCACTGCCCCATTAGTTACTGTGACCCACATGCCATCATTAGAGCTGTGAGCCATCATTACAACAGCCACCAAGGGAACACTTGTGTTATTTATCCAGCGTACATAGTCTGAAATGATTCTGATGATATGACATTATTTATTATCATCACTGTTAATTAAGTCATTGGTTAGATGGTATTTGATTTACTTTTTTGCTATCATAAACTATCTGGTCAATAATCTTGCCCATATGTGTAAATCTAGGAAAGGTACAGAAATGCTCATGAGAAAATAACCCTATTTATAATAGCATAAAACAAAATAGAACAATGACAAAAACAACAAAAAACCTGGAAACTACCCAATTATCCACTGATGGGAAATGTACAAATAAATTGTGCTATACTGGAATACTGCACCCTGGAATACTATACAACTATGAAATGGAATGAACAAAGGAGTACACAGAAGTAATGTTAAGTGAAAGAATCCAGATATAAAAGAGGACATACTACATGAGTCTCTATATATGGCTTGAAACCAGACAGAACTAGTGTTAATATCTACATATACCTGCATTAAAACATTTTTACAGAGCATAGCAATTCTCACTGCCTGGTTGGCAGGTTTTTAATTTTTAAGTTTTCTTTTGGACTTTGCTTTGACTTGTGGATTATTTAGAAGTATATGACTTAATTTCTACACAGTTGGAAATATTTCTGTCAACTTTTTTTTATTTGTAGTTTTTTTTCTATTTTTGTTAGAGAAAATTCTTATATGATTTCAACTATTTTATACATGGTAAGATTTATTTTAAGTTCTAGGATATGGTCTATCTTGGTGAAACTTCCATATGCACTTGAATATATAGTCTGCTATTGTTATGTGGAATGTTCTGTACATGTCAACTAAATCCACTTGGTTCATGGTATCATTCATTTAATCTCTATATTGCTGATTTGTTCAGTTCTGTATGATTTGAGTATGTATCTTGAATATTTGTGTTCTCTTCTGTACAGAAAAAAAAGTTAATATAAAAAGCCTGAGACTACTGTCCTGAGAAAGGCCAGCTTACAATATTGACCTTTGCCTGGCAACTGGGAAAATGGATTTGGGGTTTCCCATCATTATGTGCCTGATAAGAGTGATTAGCTCCTAAACTCTTTGTTCAAGCAATATGATTTATGCTAAACCCCAGCTTTCCTCCTGGGAATCTGAAATCTTGGTACATGTTGGGCAGAGGGTGCCTATGTGAGCAGCCACCAATAAAAAACTTGGGCACTGAGGTTCTGATGAGTTTCCCTGGTAGAAACTTCACACGTGTTGTCATAATTCATTACTGGAGGGACAAATTGTGTGACTCTGCTGGGAAAGGACCCTTGGAAGTTTTACTAGTTTCTTCTAGATTTTGCCCCTCGCTGATTTTGCTTTGCATCCTTTGGCTATACAAGTCTTAGCCATGAGGACAACTATATGTTGAGTTTTGCAAGTCCTCCTGGAGAATCATTGAAAGTAAGGATAGTCTTGGAGAATCCTGGAATAGGGGTGGCAGTTGAGTGATTCCCTGGCAAGACCCTGATTCACTACAGTTTGGTGAGGGGGGGTATGAGTGATGACCCTTTGATGTCTGGGGACTATGGATTTACCCATAATATGAAACAGCAGTTGAACTGTTATCTATTATGAGAAGTAAATGTGAATTATAGAATTTTAAAATAATACATTTGACTGAAGGAGAGTTGACTCACAGAATCCCTTGGCTGCCTTGGCCTTTCTTGATGATGTGAAGGGAAATAGGTGCAGCTAGGTGCTGGCTTTGGTTTTTTGTTCTCTCTCTAGGCGGGAGCAGAAAGGAACTAAAGGTTCCCCAAAGTGAGCTTTGGATAGACCAAAAATGTCAAATGTTTTGAGTTGCTCTCTCGAAATGGGAGAGGAAAAAAAATGATCAATTCCCTAGTTTGAAGCAAAGCTTTAGGTAAAGCAGTGGGGAAAACACTCTTCAGCCTGTTTTTCAGCTTGGCTACTGCAGGCCCCCTTCCAATGCTCCAGACAGTACTTCCCTTAGCTGCTATAATGGCAACCCTGTAAATACTAAATGCACTGCTAAGGATTTTTCAGCAAGACGATATAAAGGGATAATTTTTAACATGACCTTGCATTTTGTGGATATTGCATCTGGATGTATGATAAAACTAATGTAACATATCAGGCAGTTTGATTATTCAAGCAGTGTCTCCAGCAAGAGATTGCTCTTTTCCAGTGTTCTCACTGGATAAATGATAGAGACAAAAGGGATGGGAGGCTATGGAAACCTGTTTAATTCAAGATTTCATCCTGACAGTTCCTAGATGAGATGTGTCTTTATAGTTAAATTATAGAAAATTATTTTCCTATGACAGTGTTTTTCATCATCTTTCATATAGTCCTTTCAGACAAAAGAAATGTGAAGTTTAGATGACAGAATGGAACATGCTGATTTCCAAACAATGGAGAAACCTCAAAACCTGCCACCTGGGGAGAGATAAGGGTGGGAGAGGACATTAATGATCTCTGTTTCTTTAAATGGTTCCAGAAAATTTCCCCTTTTCCTGAACAAATACTACTCATGCTGCCTTTCTATCCACTATGAGCACTTTGAAATCACACTCACTACTTTCCATAGGCAGAACTGATAAGAAGAAAAGATTAAGAGAAAAAATGAAATCACCCTGCCTGCCAAGGTTCCAGTCACACCTGACAGAGATAGCAGGGGTGACCCCAGCATGTGAACTTCCCATGCAGAACACCCATCAATGTCATCCACACTTGGAAAGGGGAAGAACTGGTGTCATGGACTAACAAAACTGGAGCTGACGGCCTCTGGCAGTTCCTCTGAAACCAAAGACACAAGGACCAGGAACTGGAGAGTGAAAGGTCACACAGTAGGGGGCCACACTGGGGGCCCTGGTCAATTGCCCTGTCTGACTGACATGTTCTGCTGGGTGTGCCTGAACAATTGTAAATGATTGGTTTCCAAGATGTACTTGCATGTGTACCTGCCTATCCTGAGCCTGTCTCAGCCCTGGCAGGTGTTCAGGTCAGGCCGGAATTGGACTGAGCTTGAGTTGATTACTTGGGTCAAGAAGAGAGATTAATACAGAAACTTAAGTAGTCACTTACCTTTCTAATGTAGACCTTGATGATTAAGGGGATTTGTATTAGCTGCCCTATGATGGTTAGCTTTATGTTTTCACCTGGCTAGGCCATGTACACAGGTATATTTTCAAACACCAGGCTTGAGGTCTCTGGAGGTACTTCTTAGATGAGACTAACATTTACTTCAGTAGACCTTGCATAAAGCAGATGACCCTCCATAGTGTAGTTGGGCCTCATCCAATCAGTCGAAAGCCTTAGGAGAAAATAGATGGGGGGTCCCTTCAGAAAGAAAATATTTTATCTGCAGAGAGGAACACCCTAACTGGCTAAAAGATATGAAAGATCAATACCGCAGAATGGGTTTCATTCTTCTGCATGGTCCTAATACAGAGATCCATGGTTATTCCATTGCCCTCCCACCTTCTGCACAGTGATAGCCATATAGCTCATCGTTAGGACACTGGGATTGTTCATCCAGTCATTTAGCATGTATTCCAATTCTACAAGTGTTGACTGGGGTCCTCCTGTGTGCCAGGCCCTGTCTTCTATCCTGAGGACTCAAAGAGTATACTGGTTGTTTCCTGCCTTCCAAGAAGGTACAAGGAGAATGGTGAGGGAAAGACCGGGTCTCACAATAAAAATAAAACTGAGCTGGGTGTGATAGTGCACACGTGTAATCCCAGTAACTTGGGAGGCTGAGACAGGATCTTGAGTTCAAAGCCACCATCAACAAAAGCGAGGCACTAAGCAACTCAGTGAGACCCTGTCTCTAAATAAAATACAAATAGGGCTGGGGATGTGGCTCAGTGGTTGAGTGAGTTCAATCCCTGGTATCAAAAAAAAAAAAAAAAAGATAAAATAAAAATAAAATGGGTTGAGGGTGTAGCTCAATGGTAGAGTATTCTTGGGATAAATCCCCAGAAACACAAAACAAACAAACAAATAAATGTCACTTAGTGCTTGCTATGATTTGGTTGTGGTCTGTTCCCACCAAAACTCATGTTGAAATTTAATTGCCACTGTAATATATTGAGAGGTGGGAGAGGCTTCGGGTCATGGTGGCCCCACCCCACAAAAGGTTAATATACTTGCTGTGAGACCAGATTAGTTACTTCCAAGGGTGGATTATTATAAATCAAACCCACCCTTGCACATGTTCCTACTTGCCCTTCCACTTTTTTTTTTTTTTCACCATGAGATAAAGTAACACATAACTCTCACCAAAAAGAAGCCAAGTGGACACTGGTGTCATGCTCTTGGACTTCCTGGTCCTCAGAACCATAAGTGAAAATTGTTGAGAGCCACAGCCGAAGGGGCCCCAGCAAACTTCCAGCTGCCAACAAACTTCCAGCTGCCAGCTAATGATTGGCTCACAGCGGCCCCAGCAAACTTCTGGCTGCCAACTGATTGGCTCCTCTGTGGTGATGCTCATTGGGCTGTTTCCCCGCCCTTTCAGACCACAGAGCTGCTCATTGGGGGACTTTTTTTTGGCTCCACCCATGCGACCCAGCCAATCAGCCTCAAGAGCAGGAGGAGTGGGGGAGGTTCAGAGGCTTGTGGGAAGCCAGTGGTGGCAGTTGGGCTCTGACGGTCTTTCCTGAAGAGCTGTGTGATGCGGTATGTGTGTTCTAAAAATAAAGTTCATTTCTTTTGACAAGTGGCTCCTGAAATGTGCCCAGCCAGACTGCGGCATTTGGTGGCTTGCATGGGGGAATGACTGAGGGTAAGTGATAAGGTAAACTGCTCACCCCTGAGGGCAGGGCGAGAGGATGGGTAGCCATTTTAAGATTCTTCTTTTGTTTTGCTTCACTTTTCTTTTAAGTTGCCTGTCCCTGGAGATGTGTAAAATGGAAGAAAAACCACTCACATCTGAGGAACAGATAGGGAGAAAGGACGGATGGTCATTTCAGGAGGATAGAAAGGCTGATATAATGATTTTTTGTTGTTCCAATTTTGTTTCACTCTGTTTCAGTTTTGTTTGGCGCTATCTTGTTGGGTTGTATTATAGTTATAGTAGAAAAATTCAAGTAAAAGAGAAGGTCTCTCGAGCTAGTCAGACAGAGAAAAAAATTCAAGTGAAAAAAAAAGGTCTCTCGAGCTAGTCAGACAGAGGAAAAAATTCAAGTAAAAGAGAAGGTCTCTCGAGCTAGTCAGACAGAGGAAGAAAGTTTAGAGCAGAAAAAGCCATCAGGGGGCAAGTTACAACAGGAGTCTGCTACTAACACCTTTCTATCACCAGAGGGCATAAGTGTCCAACCAACAACGCCACCTCCATATGCTGGGAGGCCCCCAACCCTCACAGTTGATAGATGGGATCCTGAGACAGGATCTCAAATATTAACATGCCCTGTAGTTGAGCAGGCAGGAGGGCAGCGAATTCACAATGCTTTAAATTTTAAAACAGTGAAGCAGCTAAAAGAGGCTGTGACAACCTATGGTCCTCAAGCACCCTTCACTGTAAGCATGGTTAAATCCATTACCAACTTGAACATGACGCCAGCAGATTGGGCTAATATGTGTACAGCTGTGCTAAATGGAGGACAATACCTGTTATGGAAGTTTGCCAATGAGGAATTTTGCAAGGAGATGGCTAGGTGAAATGCAGCAGCTGGTTATCCTCAGAGAAATCTAGATATGTTGTTAGGAAAGGGACCTTATGAGGGTCAGCAGCAACAAATTGCATATGATCCTGGCGTATACTCACAAATTGCTGCAGATGCGGTTAGGGCATGGAAGACTTTACAAGGACATGGAGGTTTACAAGGTCAATTATCTAAGGTAATACAAGGAGCTAATGAACCTTATGCTGAATTTGTAGATAGGCTTATTCAAACAGCTACCAGAGTTTTTGGGAATACAGAACAAGCAATGCCATTAATAAAACAACTGGCTTATAAGCAAGTGAATCATTGGTGCAGAGAAGTCATTAGACCATGGAAACATGAAGATTTAAACACATATATTAAATTATGTAGAGACATTAATGAACAAGGGCAAGTCATGGCAGCTGCAGTACAACAGGTTTTAGATGCCAGGCCAAAAACATCTACAATTGTGAACAAACAGGACATTTTAAAAGTAATTGCTCCATAGGAGGAGGGTTTAACAAAACTAGGTATCAAAGGAGTAGAATACCGGGAATTTGCTCATGATGCCGTAGAGGGAGACATTGGGCTAATGAATGCTGTTCTCAAACCACCATAGAGGGTACTCCATTATCAAAAAACAAACAAGGACCAGGTGTCTGTCCATGATATTGTGGAGAAAGGCATCGGGCTCCATTGCCAAAAAATGGACAGGGGGGCCCAATGCTCCGGGGCCCAAGACCACAAATATACGGGGCACTGGAGGAACCCAGCAACCCCATCAGGGTAGTGCCCAGGACACATTGTCCATTAGATCCCTCATCAGACAAACCAGAGGGAGCGCAGGGTTGGACATCTATGCCTCCGCCAGAGCAGTACTAACTCCAGAGATGAGAGTTCAAATCATTCCCACAGGGGTAAAAGGACCTCTTCCCAAAGGAACAGTAGGCTTATTATTGGGATGCAGTTCTTCTACTCTAAAAGGACTTATGGTAAGTCCTGGGGTAATTGATCCCGATTATGAAGGTGAAATAAAAATTATAGCCAGTTCTCCAAAGGATATATCAGTAATTTCACCAGGAGATAGAATAGCACAGTAACTAATAATACCCAGCCTACATGATAAATTTTCCAGTCATACTGTAGAAAGAGGTTCCAAGGGATTAGGCTCCACAGGTATAGATTGGGCTATGCTTTCTTTAAATTTAGATTCTTGCCCCATGCTAAAACTAAATATTCAAGGACATGAATTTAATGGGCTACTGGATACAGGTGCAGACCTTAGCATCATCTCTCATCAAGAATGGCCAAAACATTGGCCATTACAACAAGCCACTCAAACACTTCGAGGCCTAGGAGTGGCGACTAATCCCCATAGAAGTGCAATGGTATTAGATTGGAAGGATCCTGAAGGATGTGAAGGAACTATACAGCCATATGTGTTGGATCATCTTCCCGTAAATTTATGGGGACGAGATGTCCTAGATCAATTGGGTTTGTCATTAACAAATAACATCAATCAAAATGCACCCACTATTATGGATACACAAGGTTTTAGGAAAGGAAAAAGATTAGAAAAACAAGAACAAGGTATAGCAGCACCAATACAAATAGATCAAGGAACGGACAGACATGGGTTGGATTTTCAGAAGGGGCCACTGAGACAATAAAAATTACTTAGAAATCAGAAAGACCAGTTTGGGTTCCTCAGTGGCCCCTGACTAAAGAAAAGATACAAACAGCCCATGACCTGGTCAAACAACAATTAGCAGAAGGACATATACAACCTTCTGTATCTCCCCATAATACTCCCATTTTTGTCATCAAAAAGAAATCTGGTAAATGGAGATTATTGCAAGATTTAAGAGCCATTAATAATGAGATGGTTATTATGGGACCTGCTCAATCGGGGATTCCTCAATTGTCTGCCTTGCCAAAAACCTGGTATGTTTTAGTTATAGATATTAAAGATTGTTTTTTTTCAATTCCAATTCATCCTGAGGATAGTCCACGTTTTGCATTTAGTATCCCTGCACTGAATCATGAAGGTCCTGGTCAGAGATATGAATGGAAAATACTCCCTCAAGGGATGGCTAACAGCCCAACTATGTGTCAAATTTATGTTAACAAAGTAATACAGCCACTTAGAAATCAAAATCCTGAACTACAAATATTTCACTATATGGATGATGTATTATTAGCACACAAAGATAAAAACGCATTGCTAGAATGTTATGGCACACTTACAAACTTATTAAAAAATTATAATCTAGAGATAGCAATAGATAAAGTACAATTAAATTTTGCAATTAATTATTTAGGATTTCTATTATCCTCAACCATGGTCTGTCCACCAAAAATTCAAATACAAGTAGATCAACTCATATCACTTAACGACTTTCAAAAGTTATTAGGAGACATAAATTGGATAAAGCCTTATCTAGGTTTACCAACAGGAGAGTTGGAACCTTTATTTGATATCCTAAAAGGTCCATCAGATCCAAATTCACCCCGAATGTTAATGCCTGAAGCAAGAAAGGCATTAAAAATCATTGAAATATATATGGAAAATATGCATTTGGATAAAATTGATATAAGTTTGCCTTTATTATTTATTGTACTACCAACAAAAAATATTCCTACAGGAGTATTTTGGCAAGAAGGTCCATTATTATGGATACATTTATCTTATTCTCCTAACACTATTCTTACTAGGTATCCTGAGGCTGTAGGACAATTAATACTCAAAGGAATAAAAGCAGCAAAGGGAGTGTTTGGAATTTCTCCCAATAAAATTATTGCTCCATATACTATGAATCAAATTGATGAGTTAGCTAATGAGTTAAATACTTGGGCAATAATCATGTGCAAATCTAATGTTTCATTTGATAACCACTTACCATCTAATCCTTTATTGTCTTTTTGGTCATCGCATCCTGTAATTTTTCCAAAAATGACAAGAAAAACATCTATCATGAATGCTCCAAATATATTCACTGATGGGTCAAATAATGGTACAGCAGCAATAGTTACACCTGATCAAACTTTTACATTTTTAGTACCCAAAAAATCAGCTCAAAAAATACAGCTTAATGCAGTATTCCAAGCTTTTGTGATGTTTAAAGATTCTGTATTTCATTTATTTTCCGATAGTCAGTATATAGTTAATGCTATAGTATCCCTTGAAGATGCTGGTAGGATTTCCCCTTCCTCTACTGTTTTCTCTTTGCTTTCCACTATACAAAGTCTAATCTGGGACAGAAAAGATCCATTCTTTATAGGACATACCAGGGCACATACAGGATTGCCTGGAGCCCTTAGTCCTTTTTACCACAAGTTAATCTTGGAGTCAATCCTAGAGGACTGATACCTAACCATATTTGGCAGATGGATGTCACACACTTGCCAGACTTTGGAAAATTAAAATATTTGCATGTTACAGTTGATACTTCTTCCGGATTTTTCATGGGCTCCCTTCATGCCGGAGAAAAAACTAAAGATATTATAGCTCCTTGCTTACAAAATTTTGCCACTGTGGGTGTTCCAAAACAGTTAAAAACAGATAATGCCCCTGGTTATACTTCTACCTCTTTTAAACAATTTTGCTCATCATTTGGCATTACTCATATAACAGGAATCCCATACAATCCACAGGGACAAGGCATAGTTGAAAGAGCTCATCAAACTATTAAAATATACTTATTAAAGCAAAAAGAGGGAATTGGGAAGGGGTATATATTCCCCAAAGATAAACTTAAAATAACCCTTTTTACTCTAAACTTTTAAAATTTGGATTTATCAGGACTTAGTGCTGCGGAAAGGCATATGTGTCCAAAAAATGTACATAAGCCCAAGGTACTTTGGAAGGATATTCTAACAGGACAATGGAAAGGTCCTGACCCAGTAATTGTCTGGAGTCGGGGGTCTGTTTGTGTGTTTCCACAGGGAGAACAGCAGCTGATTTGGATTCCAGAGAGATTAACTAAGGTCCTGACCCAGTGATTGCCTAGAGTCGGGAGTCTGTTTATGTGTTTCCACAGGGAGAACAGCAGCCGATTTGGATTCCAGAGAGATTAACTAAAGCGATTTCTACAGACCAAAAAGAAGATGATTTGGCTCAAATCCATAACAGCTGATATCCAGAACTCCAGTTTGGCTATTCTTACATCTTCAACAGAACCAGGATGCTTTTTTCAATATCTATTTTATTATTGCCCTTTCCCATATCATGAAGTTCTATTTTGTTTTTTGAGCTCATACAGACCTAGGTTAATGTTTTGCTGATCAGTTCTATTTTTTTGACTATAGAGTTTTTGAACATTGCAATGGAGATTTCACCTGTAAAAAGTTATAAGGCCTTTACTATTATGTGTTGTATGTATTATATTATGTGAGCACACTTGTGTTTTGTGTTATATGTTTGAATGTACGTATGTCCATATATCATATATGATGAGCGCTCATGAAAAAATGGATCCAAATTTTTTTTTTATTTCACATGATTTAAATGGTTTAATTTAAATTGGGTAAACAACTGTTGAGGATTGTTTTAATATGTGAACAAAAAAGGAGGTTAACAGATCTGTTTACTTTCACCTTTCCTTTTCATTATTATTTTTTTTTAAAGAAAGAGTGAGAGCGAGAAAGAGGGAGAGAGAGAGAGAATTTTTTAATATTTATTCTTTAGTATTTGCAGACACAACATCTTTGTATGTGGTGCTGAGGATCGAACCCGGGCCACACGCATGCCAGGCGAGCGCGCTACCGCTTGAGCCACATCCCCAGCCCCTCCTTTTCATTATATTTAATAATTCTCTTCAAGATAATGTAAATTGTTAAGAAAATTGTTTTCTTTTAGTGCCTTCTGGAATGTTACATAATTTTTTCTTTAGCCATTATTGCCAGAATTTCTATCTTCATCCCAGTGCTGGTGAAGACAAAGATAAAACCAATCTACAGCTTCTGCAATAGCCATCACTGAACTGCTTGCAGAACTTGCCTGGACTATGTGTCACTTGTATGCATTGTGAACTATCTGTTGGTGCAGCGACTTGTGGTAGTGTTGGGGTATTTATGCTGATGATGTCATCGGTGGTACAATTTTTCCAAAAGGATCCGTCAATTGGCTTGGTGTATCTTCCTCCCTTCTGCTTGTCATGATCATTCAGCTAAAATTTGGGGGCCAACAGAGGTGAGGTAAAGAACCTCACCCCCCCGTTGGTACAAAGAGAGCTCTACACAGGTGTGGCTGTATACTGGACCGGTAGTCAGTGACGGGTAAGATCCAATTACAATGGTACCAACCTATGATAACGGGTAAGGACCATATGTACTATTGGACAACCTAAGGCAGGCACGATCCCTAAGCCACATGCCTGTTGTTTAAAGAGGGGGAGATGTTGAGAGCCACAGCCGAAGGGGCCCCAGCAAACTTTCAGACTGCCAGCTGATGATTGGCTCACAGCGGCCCCAGCAACATCTAGCTGATTGGCTCCTCTGCGGTGATGCTCATTGGAGATGCTCATTGAGCTGTTTCCCTGCCCTTTCAGACTACCAGCTGATGATTGGCTCACAGCGGCCCCAGCAACATCTAGCTGATTGGCTCCTCTGCGGTGATGCTCATTGGAGATGCTCATTGAGCTGTTTCCCCGCCCTTTCAGACTACCAGCTGATGATTGGCTCACAGCGGCCCCAGCAACATCTAGCTGATTGGCTCCTCTGCGGTGATGCTCATTGGAGATGCTCATTGAGCTGTTTCCCCGCCCTTTCAGACTACCAGCTGATGATTGGCTCACAGCGGCCCCAGCAACATCTAGCTGATTGGCTCCTCTGCGGTGATGCTCATTGGGCTGTTTCCCTGCCCTTTCAGGCCACGGAGCTTCTCATTGGGGGACTTTTTTGGCTCCGCCCACGCGACTCAGCCAATCGCCCTCAAGAGCAGGAGTATTGTGGGAGGTGGAGAGGCTGGTGGTTGGGGGAGTGGCTTGTGGGAAGCCGGTGGTGGCAGTTGGGCTCTGAGGGATTTTCCTGAGGAGCTGTTTTGTTTGGCGTGTGTGGTTCTAAAAATAAAGTTAGTTTCTTTTGACAAGTGGCTCCTGAATTGTGCCCAGCCAGACTGCGGCAAGCTACCATTCTTCTTTTCTAATATAAAGATTTAATGATACAAATTTTCCTCTATGCACTTATTTTGCTTCAGAAATTTGATGTTTTTACTTTCTAATTCTCTGTGATTTCTTCTTTGGTTTCACCATTATGTAGAAATGTCATTTAATATCAAATTATTTTGTGATTTTTCAGATATCTTGCTCTATTTTTTTTTTTTTTGGTGGTGTGCATGCTAGGCAAGCATTCTACTGAGTAATATCCCCAACCCTCTTGCTCTAATTTCTATTTTAATTATTTTTGGTCAGAGAGAATACTTCTATGAATTCAGTCCTTTTGAAGCTGTTGAGATTTACTTTATGGCCCAGAATTATGGTCTACTGGCGAATATTTTACTGGTAAATATGCACATCTGAAGTTTGTGTATTCTGCTGTTGTGGGTCTATAAATATCAATTAGGTCAAGTTTGTTAGTGAAGTCTTTTATGTATTCTTGATATTTTTTTGTTCACTTCTACTATTGATTGCTGACACAGGAATGTTGAGGTCTTCATATATAACTTGGATTTGTCTATTTCTCCTTGCCCATTCTATCAGTTTTTACTTATTTCATTTTTTTCTGGTACTGGGGATCCAACCACTGAGCCACATAACCAACCCTTTTTTGAGACTGGTTTTCACTGAGTTGTCTAGGCTGGTCTTGAACATGCAATCCTCCAACCTCCAGCTCTTGAATACCTAGGATTTCAGGCATATGCTATCACATCTGGCTTCAGCTCTTGCATTTTGAACATGCATACCCATTCATCATATTTATGTCCTTTCAATGAATATGCCTATCACTATGTAACATTCACCTTTACCCCTTGTAATAGTCATTCTGAAGTATGTTTGGATATTAATTTAGCCTTTTGGCTTTCATTTGATTCATATCTTCTGGGTATATAATTTCCAATAATTCAAACTTATTAATATTTAAAGCAGGATTCTTTGGATGGTATACAGTTAAGTCTTGCTATTTTTATTCCAACTAACATTTTAGATATTTTAACTGACAGTAGAAGAAATGCACATTTAGTGTGTAAAGAGTTTTACATTTAAATCTACCACCTGGCCATATTTTTCTATTATGTCTTTTATTCAGACTTTCCTCTTTATTTTTATTGGATCAGTTGAACATTTTAAAACTATTATGTGTACTATTGCTATATAGTTTACAATATATATTGTTCCTTTATCACAGTATGACTTCAAGTAAAATTCGACTTCATGTATGTTCTAAGAATCTTACAACTACTTTCATTTCCTTTCCCCCTTCCTTTGTGCTATTATCTTGCAGTATATTTCTACATGTCAAAACCCCACAGTACACTGCTACTTTTTTGACAATTTTCTTTTAAAGAGATTCTCTAAGAGAAAAAAAATTGGCTGGCTGCAGTGGTACACACCTGTGATCCCAGTGATTGCGGAGGCTGAGGCAGAAGAGTCACAAGTTCAAAGCCAGCCTCAGAAACTTAATGAAGCCCTAAGCAACTTAGTGAGACCCTGTCTCAAAAAATAAATAAATAAAAAAAAAAAAAAATATATATATATATGGCTGGGGATGTGGCTCAGTGGTTAAGCAGTCCTGGGTTTAATCCCCGGTGGAAAAAAGAAAGAAATTTATTTTTTTTCCACAATTTTGCTCTTTCTATCACTATTCAGTTTTTTGTGTGGATCCAAATTCCCTTCTGATCAAAGATCTCCTAATTATAGCAATATTACTTAAAAATATTAAATACTTATCTAGAATTATTTGAGTTTATAAAACCTCATATAAAGTCCCAAGCAGGTCAATAAAAGGTAAAAGAGGTTGATCCTTCAAAAGGAAATTGTATGTAGTATAACTTTAAAAGAAGCAGTTTTAGCCAGGTGCAATGGCACACGCCTATAATCCCAGTGGGTCATGAGGCTGAGACTGGAGGATCTGAAGTTCAAAGCAGCCTCAGCAATGGAGAGGCACTAAGCAACTCAGTGAGATCCTGTCTCTAAATAAAACACAAAATAAGGCTGGGGATATGGCTCAGTGGTTGAGTGCCCCTGAGTTCAATCCCTGGCCTCCCCGCAAAATATGCCCTACAATCCCTTGTAGGGGATATGTGCTAGCAATGATGTTTAAAAAACTTTTTTTTAACCTTCATTTTAAAAATTACAGGGCTGGGGATACAGCTCAGTGGTAGGGCACAAGATGAGGCCCTAGGTTCAATCCCTGGCAAGGCAAAAAATAAAAACAAAAACAAAATTCTGGGTTACATAGATTCTGATGAAAAATCTGATGACTTTAAATTTGTTCTTCTGTAGTATGCCTTCTTTATTGTATTTTTCTGTCAGGGCATCATGAGTGTTGGTATCTGAATCAATATTTTCATTAGCTGGACTTCAGTTGTATTATTCCTATATTTTATTTTTAGTATAATACAGAACTTCAGATTCAGGCCACAAGATGGAAGACCAATATACAAAAATCAATTGTATTTTTATATACTAGCAATGAGAAGTGCAAACAAATAATTAAGAAAACAATTGCAGCTACAGCAGAATCATAAGAATAAAATACATAGGAATTAATTTAACCAAGGAGGTGTAAAAGTTGTACACTGAAAATTACAAAGCACTGTTGAAAGACATTAAAGATGACTTAAATAAATGGAAAGACACCTTGAGTTCATGGACTGGAAAACTCAATAATAAAATGACAATATTTGCAAAGTTGACATACATATTCACTGTAATCTGTATCAAAATTCCAACTACAGTTTTTGCAGAAATTGACAGGCTGATTCTAAAATGAATATGGAAATCCCAGCAACCCAACGCAGGTTAAGTAATCTTGAAACAGAAAACCAGGTTGGAGGACTTATACTTTTGAACTTCAGAAATTATTACTAAGCTACAGCAAACAAGACAGTGTGGCACTGGCATAAAGATAGACCTACTGATCAATGGAACAGAATTAAGAATCCAGAGAGGGCTGGGGTTGTGGCTTACAGGTAGAGCACTCGCCTAGCATGTGTGAGGCACTGGATTTGATCCTTGGCACCACATAAAGTAAAATAAAGATATTGTGCCCACCTATAACTAAAAAATAAATATTTTTAAAAAAAGAATCCAGAGATAAACCCACACATACACAGTGACTTAATTTTTGACAAGGATGCCAAGATAATTGAGTGGGAAAAGAGTATTATCAGGAAATGTTGCTGGGACAACTGGATATCCACATACAAAATAATGAATTTCAACTCTGACATCATACTGTAGACAAAAATTAGCAAAAATGAATCAAAATCCCAGGGTAAGAGCTAAAACTATAAAACTCCTGAAAGAGAGCACAGGAATAAATTATTGTGACTTTGGATTAGGCAATGTATTCTCCAATATATTAAAAGCCATTTTTAAAAAATGACATGTAATACATGTTGAGAAAGATGTGGAGAAACTGGTGGGAATGCAAAATGGTACAGCTGTTACAGAAAACAGTTTGGCTTTTCCTCAAAAAGTTAAACATGATCAAGTGATTTCACTCCTGGGTACATACCAAAGAGAAATGAAAATATGTGTTTACAGAAACTTGTACATACATGTACAAAGCAGCATTATTCATAATAGCCAGACTATCAGCACCCCCAAATGTCCATCAACTAATGAATATATAAACCAAATGTGGTAGTATATCCACATAATGAAATATTTTTCAGCCATAAAAGTACTGATATATACTTCAAGACCCATGAAAACTGAAAATCATTATACTATCTTTAAAGAAGCCAGAAACAAAAGGAACCAGTATACTATTCTATTTACATAAAATGTATAGAATCCACAAATCCGTAAATAAAAGAAGATAATTACATGAATCACAAAGGGAATAGAGAAGGGGGAAGAGATGTTAACCATATGGGATGGGTTCTATGTTTTAATCCATTCTTTATAACAAAATATCTAAGACTGTAATGTAAACAAACAAACAAAAAAGGTTTACTTTGGTTCATGGCTCAGAGGTCTAGTACCATTGTGCCAGCATCTTCTTGATTTCTGGTGAGGTAGCAGAGATGAAAGCACACAACTTCTTCTATAGCAAATCCATTCCTAAAATTAAAAAAAATTAGTCTATTCATGAGAACACAGCCCCATCACCTAAAATAACTTTTAAGGGACCCACCACACCCAATACTGCCTCATTTAAGAACAAACTTCAATATGAATTTAGGTGCAGACAATCAATCAATCAGAATATAGCATTCTAGAAATGGTTACTGTGATGGCTCATAACCTTTTGAATATTACAGTACTTGAGTTATAGCTTTATAACATTAAATGTTAAAAAGGAAAACTACATGTAAACTTGTATATTTTGATGATTTTTGGCAAATACAATCTACTACATCAAAAAATGAAATAAGCAGTCCATATCTTGCCTCTATCAGTATAATCATCAGAGGAGACTGCTGCAATTACTTTAGGTATTTTGTTGGCCTTGCTTTCTGCATTTGTAAGCATCCCGTGTGTGTGTGTTTGTATGCCTTTCCTAATGACCAATCCCCATTAACAGCATGACATGAAGAAAAGCATTATGGCCAGGATAAAACAGTTCTTTTATCTGGTTCAAGTACAGAGGATGTTACATCACACAATATGAACATTTCATCTCTCACTTACCTTGACTACAATCATTAACCATTTAAGCTTATTATCCCCACAAGTAATGTCCTCTTCATACCATTGTACAGATTTTCAATTGCTCCCCTAATACACATTTTTGGACATAGAATTGCCAGGTCAAAGGACTCTTTCCTAATTAAAATCAATGGAGGGCCTACTTTGTGCCTCACACTATTCTAGGTGATAGGGAAAGAGAAAGAAATAGAGCCAACAATATACAATTCTACTGAGGGGGAGGTGGTTTAATTTAGTACTGATAGATAGAGACCTGAGGTTGTCTTCCCAATTCACATGCATACACAAGTTTTTGTGTGGACATAAGTTTTCATTTTGGGGGGATATGTACCAAGAAGTGGAATACCGGGCCACATGATGCTCTGTATTTGATTTTGTGGAACCGTTTCCAAACTGACTGCATCATTTTACATTCCAACCAGCATCTTACGAGGGTTTCACTTTCTTCACATACTTAACCAACATGTTTTTTGGAAAACATCCTAGCAGGTATAAAGTGCTATCTCAACATGACTGACTCATAGACACATTTCCCTGAAGCTAATGATATGGAGCTCCTTTTCATGTGCTTATCATCCATTTGGATATCTTCCCTGGACAAACTGTATTTAGATTCTTTGCCCATCTTCTAATTGGGTTTTCCTTTCTATTGAGTTGAGAGGTGAGTGAGTGTGTTTTATAGATAGAAGTTCTTTATCACATGATTTGCAAAACTTTTTTCTTATACTTTGGGTTGACGTTTCACTTTCTTGATGGTATTCTTGGAAGTATAAAAGTTGAAATTTTGATGATGCCACATTATCTATTTTGCCTTGGGTTGTTTGTGCATCCATGTCACATCTAGTAAACTGTTGCCTAAACCAAGGTTTTTGAAGACTTATGTCTGTTTTCTTCCGATAATTTTAAAGTCTTACATTTAGGTCTGTAATTCATTTTAATTGTAGACAGTGTGAGATACAGTTCTAAATTCATTCCTTTGTGTATGGACATACAGGTTATGCCAAGACAATCCACTGAAAAGACTTTTTTACTAGGTAACAGGCTTTGCATCCTTGACAAAAAATAAGTTGACCACAGAAATACGGCTTTCAGAAAACTCCATTTTACGCCACTATCTAAAATTATGTCAGTACCATACTGTCTTGACTGCAGTAAATCTATAGTAGGTTTTCAAGTCAGGGAGGGTGAATCTTGCAACTTTGTTGTGTTTCAAGATTGTTTTGGCTATTGTGGAAGCCTTTTCCCCTACATTTTTATTAGGGCTTTAGAATTGTACATAATGGTGGTATTTGATGGTATATACTTGTACATGCACACAACAATATAATTTGGCCAATATCACCCCCCAAGCACTCCCTCCTTCCATCCCCACCTCCCACTCCTTGGTCCCTTTCCTGTACAGACCAAACTTTCATTTCCACCTTTCTTTTCCTTTTTCCTCTCTAGCTTCTGTATATAAGTGAAAACATAGCTCCTTTTATGGTTGGAGTTTGACTTACTTTGCTTAACATAATGTCTCTAGTTCCATCCATTTTCCTGCAAATGACATACTTTCACTTTTCTTTATGGCTTAATAATTAACTCACATTGAGTACACATACCACATTTTCTTTACCCATTCATCCATTGGACAACTAGCCTAGTTCAATAGTTTGGTTATTGTGAGTTGTGCTGCTATAAACATGGGTATGCACATACCACTATAGTATGATTTTAATTCAGGAAAAATACCAAGGAGTGATATACTTGGGTCATACGGGATTTCCATGCCTAGTCTTTTCAGGGCCCTCCACTGTGATTTCCATAGTAGTTGCACTAATTTACAATCCCACCAACAGTGTAAAAGTGTTCCTTTTTCTCTACATCGTCTTTGCGGGAGACTTTCATTTCATTAGAATTATAGCACCGTCTTGGTAATTTAGGGAGGTAAGTAATTAGAATTTTGATAGGGATTGCAACGAGTCATAAGATCTCCTTGGGGAGTATAATTGACACTAATAGTAAGTTTTCTAGTCCCTGCATGTGAGATCTGTGTACGTACATACATGCACACACACATGCTCCCAAGTGTGCACATATACACGTTAACACACACACATTTGCACGTGCATGAAAACACACACACTGGGTAGGTATGAGCATCTCCTTCTTGCTACTCTCCATTAATACCATGCCATGGAGAAAGGCGCTATGGTCAGGACAAACTATGCATTCCTAGGACATACCCTTGGCCATGGAATTGCCAGGTCAAAGGATGCTTTCCTTAACAACATCAATGGAGGGCCTATTCTGTGCCTGACACGGTTCTAGGTGCTGGGGAGAAAGCAAAGAATATATTGAACAACAGTCTCCCTCTACTGAGGGGGAGGTGGTAGAATTTAATGATCGATGCATGCAGTTGTCTTGTTGATTCAGAGTTCTGTCAGTGGGGACGGGAAGCAATGTCCCATTCTTGACATCCTAAGTACCACTCCTGGGGCAGGGGTTCTAGCTAGGAGGCCGGACTCTACACTAGGCACTCTACAAGAACAGGAATATGCAACTCGTGTGGCCCATTAGACAATATTAGGAGAAGTGAGATGGGAATGGAATCCTCCACTGAGCAGTGTCAGGATCACAAAGGCAACACCCATTGGATGTACTGCGGGGGTGGGGTGGGGGATAGAGATGAAAAGACTCATTAGAAACAGCCTAAACTTAGCACCAGGGACTGAAAAGGAGCAACTTATATTCTACGCACATATGACTAGGTCAAAGGAACCCCACTATTATGTACAATGATAATGCACCAATAAAAACAATTTTAAAAAGAAATAGCTTGAAACTGTCCCTTCTGGGAGAATCATAGACACTGGGGACACTGAGAAGGAACAGGCTGGATGAAGAGGGTGGGTGAAACCTCCCTGCACTGAAATGTACCACTAAAGGCCCTGATGAAGCAGTACACTTTGGGAAAGACCACTGGGAAAGGGAGCCTTGTATTTTAAAATAAACCATTCTGCATCATGTGTATTGGGCTCCCCACCAAGGAGGAACCTCCATACATCTAGTCAGGGTGAGGCCTCTGCAGCCTCTCAGGTCACCATCATTCCATTTATGGCCCCAGCTACTTGGCTCTACAGATCCAGCCCTAGTGCTGCCAAGAATAAGGGCGAAGAGATAAGTGAATGGTTCCAGGGTGGAGCAGCAGGGCAGAAACTAAGGATGACACTAAAACCTATTTGGTTAATGTGATTACCCATTCACAATCTTCCAGGTTCAAGAGCATGCATGGTCTGGGTGTCAGGGGTGTCGTCCTGGTTTGGAAGCTTATAGCCCTAAAGGTGGGGCTTCAAATAGCAAAGTGGAGGTGGATTGGGAGACTTCAGGATCCTACCCTGGGACCTCAGTTGACTCACCAGTACAAAAGACTGAAGGTATTACCAGGTCAGTAAGATCACTGGCTCATTGACAAATGCTTATTGGATCCCATTATATTGATCCGAAAGCCCAATATCAGTTTACAGACACACCAAGAAAACCATTCACAGTCAGAAATATGTTCCCCAGAATACCCGTGGGTGCAGTTCAAAGGGGACTGGGTGACTCCAGAACCAGTCCTGATTCCTCCAGGGAGACGGCAACCTGATCCATAAAAAGTAAATGCTTAAATGATGTGTTTTTAGGCATTAGGCAGCAGAGATGTTGACAGCATCTTGGTAATTAGGGCTTAGGTGAATTCTTAAGGGAACGAATTTATCAGCAGGCATCAATTAAGCCCTGACTTTGTTCAAACGTCTCCAGAAACACTGCAGGTATGAGACTGAATCCTCAGGGAATGGAATGGAGATCCACCAGGGAATCAGATATGAGCCAGTGTGTGTCTCCCAAGAAGATGAGGCCCACCAGCAAGGCCACATCAGCCTCAGTCCCAAAACAGCACAGCCTCCCAGCTGTGACTGCCCATGAATAAATAGTCCTATACCAGGGTTGCTCTCATGGTCTATGTGCGGGAATATATCTGCTCTATGTCAACTTACACCAAGCTATGCGTAAGTTCAGAGACCCTCACACCCCATTCCCTTTATACCTGATTTATGAATTGGGAGGAGGGGACAAGCATACTCAGAGGACAGAAAGGACTGGGAGTGAGGGGTTGATGAGGGGGCGGGGTTGTGCGGTCTGTGCCATATAGCCCTGGCACTCTGCGGCAAACACTTTCACCATCTCCCCCTTTAATCTTGAGTCATTCATGCTCAAAAGATCTGCAGAGGGCCATCTGTTCAGGGTTGAGGAGGGCAGAGGAAATCAAGGGGCTCCTGGATCTACATGCTCAAGAGTCAGAAGGACACCATTCAGGGTGAACAGGATGCTGGGCAGGAGGTCCACTGTTGAGCTGGAGGCGGGTTCCCAGAAGAATCAGCTCTGCTATGACCACTAGAAGACCATTGTGGTTCACAGAGATACACTCAGCCTCTCCTTACCCAAAGAGTGATTCTGTGGCATAAGGGCATCTCAGGCCTGAGGGCAGTGAGGGTTCAATTCCAGGATGGCACAAGACATCTTAACCTAGAACATATCCCCAAGCTGGCAGGCACAGGACTCCAGGGTGCATCAGGCCTTGGTATATGTGAATCACTGCCCAGAAGCAGCCTCTGAGGGCAGAACCTGGGTCTTCATCCCCTGGAAAAGGATACTCAGGTGCTTGGACCAGGGCCCAGATGTAGGGGTTCATTCTCATTCTCTTCTATTTCTCTCTCTCGGTAGTGGGGATTCAACTCAGGGGCACTCAACCACTAATCCACAGCCTCAGCCCAATTTTTGTATTTTATTTACAGAGAGGGCTGAACTGAGTTGCATAGTGTCTTGATAAATTGCTGAGGCTGGCTTTGGACTCACAAGCCTCCTGTCTCTGCCTCCCAAACTGCTGGGATTACAGGCATGCACCACCATGCCTGGCCCTCCCTTCTCTTTCATTCCACCCCTGTGTCTCACTCAGGAGACTGGGAGAAACACGGCTGTGGCCCTATTTAGCATGGATCCTGGAAGGGGTGACATTGTGGGTGTCACTAAGGCCATCCATCACATCACTGAGTTGTTTCAAGGTCTCTGTCCAGACTGAGAGGTCCCTGGCCCATTACAGGTTATCAGTTGTCTGAATAGTTTCAGGATGTCTGTGCAGGATGTGAGATCTGTTGAGCCCTGAGTGGCTTGTGTCCAGAGTGAAGGATCTCAGGGTTCTTTATAAATGTGTGTGCTGGTGTGTGAGGTGTGTGATCTGTTTTAGGTGCTGTGTCTACCATATACATTCTCTGCAGTTTTTGTTCTGCACGTCCAGAATTAGGGTTTGAGCTCTGCAGAGTAGCGATATGGAAAATGTGATGCAACCCGACATTCCTCACCCTATGCTCATGAGATCACAGATGTTATCCAAAACAAGGGTGTCTGATCTTTTTTGATTCTGGATCCTGAATGTGACCTCTGTGACCCAATCATAAGTCTGTATCCCAGGGACTGAGCTTGCTGCAATTTTGAGGGGTTGACCATTTCCTGGTTTGCAAACTTTGGGCTTTGTGCACCAGGCTCTGACTTCCCTGAGATGTCGGTTACACATACCCTCATGCATGAGGTCTCTTGTGTTTTCAGTACCAGTCCTCTCAGATGTGCATGTGCCTGCATTCCAGGGTAGGGATCCAAGTTTTTGTGGATTTGTATGCCCAGGGTGGGAGGTCTGGGAGCTATTTGGGTTTTTAAGTCGTGAGTTATGAAGTTGTCGGCATGCAGTTGAGTCTATACTTCAGAACTGGACATCTCAGGGTTCTTCTGAGTCCCTGGCCTCATTCATTGAGCTGAGCAATCTAGGTTCAGTCAAGTGTGAGGTATTATGTGCCCAAAGATTTGACGTCTGTGAGTTGTGCTTTCCTGGATTGAGTTCTGGGTTCTGTGTGGCACTGGGATGCTTGGGGTTTGGTGACTTATAGGGTGAGGTCCCTGAAGTAGCTGGAAGTTCATGTCCAAGGTGTGATGGTTCTGAGCTGAGGGAAGATCTGTGTCACAGAGACAGGCATGGTCTGCCTTTTGTTCTGTATTCCAGGGTCTCAAACACCTGAGCTATGAGCAGGTTCCACTCTGGGAAGAGAGACATTGTCACATTCCCAAGTTCAGACAGGAAGTTTTTGACCTCCTCCTGATGTTTCATTTTCACAACTGTCCAGAAACAGTGAGAGGTTATCCTGAGACTTCGTTCACTTCAGCTCCCCAAAGCCCACATTCCTTATCTAAATGTTCAGTTTAGTCAGCTTCCTTCAGACCCTGCCCTGGGTTGAGAATCCTGCTGCTCTTTAGAAAGACAAGGCACCTCCCTCAGCCACAGCTGAGGAAATCTCAGTGACAAGGGAAAACGGGCCCCCCACCCAAGTACGAACGGGACATACCCATCCTGTCCTGGGGTATTATGGTCTGCTTCCTTCTAGGCCTCACGACACCCAGAAAGTAACCAAGGCAGAGGCACCGCTGCAGCTCATCACCCACACAATTAAGGGCCTGGATCCCAGGACACTGCTGGCTAAGAGAAGACACTAGCTCTTGGGAGCACCTTCCTGACGGCACTGTATCCAGACCCCTTCGGACCCTTCCTCCCATTGGACACCTCTGAAATCAGAAGTTGGGGCTGGGGAAAAGAAAGGGATGCCGTGAAAGGCCATCTCTGGCCAGGGAAAGAGGATGGGCCCTACTGTCCAGCAGGAAATGCAGGATGAAAGTGTACAGATCATTTACCAGAAATGTGGGTAGGGCCGATGATAGTGAACTATCCCATAAGATCACCTCCATCTCTAAGATACCCATGGTTTCATCGTATTAACTTCTGACTAACCACACGTTATACACTGCCACATGAGAGAGAGGTTCAGAGACAGAACTCTTGGTTCCTTCTCTGGCAACTTGGAACATGGTGACATGACAGGTTCCTGATAACAACCCAAGCCATTTCCACGTTGCGCACAATGGGATAACAAGGCAAGTGGAGAATGGGATGTTCTCTTCAACTGCCAGGATTAGTGTTTCAAGCCAATTGTACCAGAGCAGGAAGCAAAACACCCTCTGTTGGAGGACAAGCAACCCCTTGCTTCTACCGCATGTGTTCCCAAACCTGTAGAGTATCGAGGACAGTGCCTCCAGGATCACATACAAGAGCACCTTGCCTATCACATGCTGGGGAAACTTCCTTCTTAATGACAACTGAGCTTTGTGGGACTCACCTTGCACCTTGGCCTCAGAGCACTATTCGCTGTGGAGCCCAGATGCCAGTCTCTGGAGGGGTGAAGTCTGGGGAAGCCTTCTCACCTGCAGGGTCAGGGGACAGGGAGTCACACCCCATGACGTTCCTAACTTCTCTTATTCTCCAATTCCATAAGGCCAATGGGAACTTCATAGATGTGTGTTGAGCCTCCCCTCTGTAACAGACATGGGAATCGTCTCACTGTTATTTAACAGTGAGATCCTTTGGGGGCAAGTCATCTGAGCACTGGGGGAGGTAGAAATCTTCTGCTTACTCTTGAAACACAAAAAAGGTTGAAAATGAGAAAAAGGGATGAGGGAAACAAGTGCACACACACAGTTCAAAGCATCTCACAGTCACCCAACCACATTAATCACACTGCTCTCCTGAGTGTTTCCTAAGGTGACGCGGTTTGTTTTCAACTTACCACTTCAAGGAATGACTTGAGGCTCCAAACTAGGGCCAAAATGCTGACTAAATTAAAATTTCTGGAAAGTCAGTGTGTGGGGTTTGAAACGAAACCGGGCAGCCTTGAGACTCAGATGACAGAACTGTTCGGCAATACTTGTGCCTCAGACTGATGCAGCTGCTGCCACACAGCGACCTGGCCTGAGCACACTGAGGCCCCTACCAGATGGGGGAAACTAGGACCCAACAGGGTCTCAGTCCAGTGGGAAAGGACACACGACCCTTCCAGCGACAAACCCTGTGGATGGTCTTCTCTGAGCCAGGGCAGCGTGCAGAGCTAGGGTTCATCTGGGAACAGAATTGACAGAAATCCCTGCCCAGGGACCTGGGGATGTGACTCAGAGGTAGAGTTCCTGCTTCACATTTGTCTCCAATGATAGGGACATCTACATCAGCCGCAGCAAAGAGAATGGGACTGTGGCCCTGGATGGGCACCTCCAGGAGGGCAATAACATACTCTTCGTAAGTGTTGAAGGCCTAAAGAACCTACTCTAGACCCCTTTCATAATGCAGCCTATGCTCTGACACTGTAAGTGCAGCACAGGTTATAGTGCAGAATGGACTGAAGAGATGTAGAGGTGAATGGGAGCCGTGGTATTCCCATAGCTATGGTGCTCCTGCCAGTGTCTGCCTTCACCATGGTCATGGCCTAGGCTGTCACGAGACACTGGTAACACCTTTGGAAGGCTTGCTGTCTTCTAGTGCTCCCAGTGAACCTCACATTTCTCTTACCCTCCTTCCCTGCTGTTGTCCCATAATCCTTCTCTCTCTCTGCACAGCTAACACATGACTTAAAGGGCCTGATTCCCACCATGAAGCTTGCTGTTCAAAATCTCCAAGTCGTCATATTCTAATCAAAGTGTAAAGGTATAACTGGGAGGAAAGCTGAAGAAAACAAATGAGGAGTTTTGTGTTTCACTAAGACTGTCAACAGAAACTCACCTACTACCCAAGCCTGAAAACACCCATCACCATGGGTGACAGCATTTTTCTTAGCTGGCATGCCATGAAGGCCAGCTGCAGGACATGAGATAAAGATGTACATGGTACACACACATATGCATATGTGACAGCATAATACCGATGCCTTAGGGAAACTGAAGAGGCGAGAAAGCTACTACCTGGTTTCTAAGATTATGATTTAAAAGATGATTTTAGCTGAAGAATTTAAAGAGCTATTTGCAAAGAACATATTGCGAGATAGTGGAAATGTCACTATCAGTGTCATCTAAAAAATTAACAACTGAAGGAACTAACTGAAAATCACAGAAGAATGGTATTTCTTTTCACAATAGCTAAGGTGAAGGAGAGGTAAAATTTGCTACAAGGTAGCAAAATCTGCTCCCATCAGTGAGTACTAAAAACCTTGTGATATTAAGGTAAGACTCATCAATCTCCAGCTACCCTAGTGGCTTCTTTGGTACCTTTCAGTGCTGTTAAAGGTCAGCTGGGTTGACTCTGATCAGGGTTATGGCAAAGGGACCAAACCGACCCTTCAAAACCACTCTGGAGGGACAAAAGATAGGGCCTCCAAGGTGGCACCTGAACCCTCTCAGGTTATCTACCGGTCCTTTAGGTTTCTATTAACAGGCAAACCCTGAGAAAAGGAACTGCTTTCTGGGCAGGATGAGCATGAAATCAGCTCTGTTTCTGATTTACGAAAGACGAGAAGGCCTCGATTTTTTTTTTTTTTTGGAAAGTCTCCAACACAGAGCATGGCCTTTAATAAGTTAACAAATGATTTTTCAGAGAGAGGGTAGGGAGGGGAAGAAATGCTATTGAATCAGAAATATTGAAATGGACAAGTGAGCTGCAGGTGCGAGTATCAAACAGAGTAACTAGAGTCCCCATGGAGAAGGAGACATTTTGACACAGATGAGAAGAGGAAGAAGATTCAGTCAAGCAGACACCTGGGGTCAGGGTTTTCCTCACAGAGAGAACAGCTGGCTGAGGCAGAGCTTGCCGAAACAGTGCAGACACACTGCAAGGATACCAGAGTAGCCTAGAGTGGGGAAGAGCTGAGAAGAAGGCTGAAAGTGTGAGGGTCAGAGGGCCAGGCTGCTGTGAGACGAAGAAGCTTCGGCTCTTATCAGCCGGACAGTAAAGGACGACAGAGGGTCACAGATGCCCAGGAAAGGCAAGGTGTGGGGAAAGGAGAGAGGTGGGGCAAGAGAAATCAGCAAACAGGAGGGTTTGGGCAAAAAGCTAGGACCACAACCAGGTAAGGCTGAGAGAGCCCATGGGGACCTCACTGGCATCTTCATACCGTCCACAGCCTTGACTCAAGGGACATCTGTGCTCTAGCCATAGTACCACATACTCAAATACCAGGCCCAAATTCACTCAGTAGTCGTCCTGCTGAACAGGGGTCTACTATGTGCACCAGACACTTGAGAAACTCTGGTGACGGACCAGAGCAATACTACTGGGAGGCTAGACTGGAGCCTGATGGACCAAGAGACTGCCCAACATATACTCACAATATTTGGAACCTCTTTCCTCAGAGTTCCAGAATTAGACATGGGATGAAACCACGATCTTCCTTTCCACCCTGGCGGAAGACAATCCAAGCACAGGGGAACCCTTTGTTCATTGTCGTTTCTGCTGCAGAAATAACTGTAACTATAACAGCTATCCGTTTCTGTCCAAGTAACTTTGCTCAAAGTTCTTCAATCACTAAATAAGCAAGTTCTAAGCACTTGCTGGGCAAGGAGATGGGAAGGAGCATGCAGGGATGACACAGACAGTACCTTTGCAGGCTGAGGACACCCCCCCACACACACTCTGGTGTGGTGGGAGAAGAACGATGCCAGAGTTTAAGCCACAGCACCCCACGAACATAAAGAAGGGCAACTCACACTCACCTACAGGGTGTCGGGGAGGGTTTGCTCGGGCCACACTCACCAGGGAGGGGTCGGCGTAGCAGATAGGTGCTCTGATTATCCACATCATAGAATGGGGAGAGCTGAAGAACAGAGCTAGACATCCATCCTCAGTCCGTTGGGCCCCACATCACTATGCTTCGGTGTCTGGTGGACTCCAGGGCTGTGTTGAAGCCATTACAAACATTTCTTCTGGCACTGTTTGCCTCTGAATTCCTATTATCTGTCAGGGAACGAGATTAAACAGAGTGAGACATAATTTGAGGGTGGAACTGAAGATTTCCTGCTGGAAGAGAAAGCCCTGTGCCACTGTAAGCTGAAGCCAACCTTTCCCACCAAAGAGACTCCAGGGCTGTCGGGTCACAGCGGCTCCTGGGAGGGCAGACACCGAGTGTCCTAGAACCCTCAGGGTGGCTTCACCTGATGGGGGCCCATGTTTCTCAGATGCACTTGGTGTCGGAACAACAAGGACCATCCAATCACAGCACGGTATCTGCATCTCGGTAGGCAGCTCTGAAACCCAAACAGACCGTTTTGCTGTACCTGGAAAGAGGCCTGGCTATAAAATTGGACAGAACTGGGATGTGAATCCCAGACCCAGGCTCTTCTGCATCAGCAACCCAACTTCTTACTGTTTGTCTCCCTTTGCTATGCAGAACCAAATGCTAGGGCCCCTGGGATTCTAGCTTACACTCCAGGCAGGATGAGGTTGAGAATGGTGGTGGTGGGACTGGTGCCATTTCCACCTTTTCTTATTTATTGTTCCCCTGTCCACAGCACATACTTCATTTCACGCTTAGGTGTGCTAAGAGGAATTACACTGGGCTTCGGTGAACAAAATTCATGCTCACGGTGTACTATGTTGCAGATAGAACCAGCTGTGGACCCGACTTCTCTAGTGGATGGTGTAAAACAGACACAGAATCTCATGTGGGAAGCGGATGGCATCCTTAGTAAAAGATAAATGACGAGTTGCATGCAAGCACTGCAGAGTCCCTTGGAGGGTCCCCGAGTCAAGACTGATGACCTTGGCCTCCTGCTGACCCACACCCTGGCAAAGGGAGGACAGCTCGGCTAGTATACTTTCTTTTTAGTTGTACAAGACAGCAGACTCCATTTTGAGATACTTAAACAAGCGTGGTATATATCTTATTCTAATTAAAATCCCAGTCTTGTGGACGGACACCATGTTGAGATTCACTGTGGTGCATTCACATATATACACATAGGAAAGTTATGTCAGACTCATTTCTCTGTCTCAGTTAGAATGCTTTGTCACTACAGAAAGCTCAGACTGCATCTAAGACGGAACCTGCCGTGGACCATCATCACACCAAAACAGTCGTTATCAAGGGCAGATCAGATCTTGTTTACTTAATTTCCTTGGTCAAGGAGGCTATAAAGTGACAGATTCTTTCCTTGATTCTACTACTTAACTCTCCACTGCAAAAGAGACCTCCAGCCTGCATCTCATCATGGTACAAAAATTATAGCCGCAACTGCAAATTCCAAAGGCAAATGCAACATTGGGTCCATATGAATGAAGGGGAGATCTTTGTGAATGTATGCTATTCTCTTCCTTGAAATCTTTTACACATATGCCTTTATTACTATTTACGTAGGTGTCACTATTCTTTAAGCTTATTTTTATCTTATATAATTAAGGCATACGACATGATGTTTTGCACTACATACACAGTGAAGTGATTACTGAGGTCTATCAAATTAAACTGTGGCCTTCCACACTTACCATTGTGTATTGTAATTCTCAGTAAAACTTGCCCCGGAAGCCCAGCTCTCAGACCTATTCCAATTAGTCAGTCGATCTGGGAAATCTGTAAGGAATCTTCATCATGTGCCAAGTCAGTAAGCTTTTCCAGCCATCTACTCCCTAGGTAAAACAGAAACTGCAGCTAGGCGTGATGGCAAATACCTGTAATCCCAGCGGCTGGGGAGGCTGAGGCAGGAGGATCATGAGTTAAAAGCCAGCCTCAGCAACTCAACCAGGCCTTAAGCAACTCACTGATGCCCTGTCTCTAAATAAAATGTAAAACAAACAAACAAACCCCACCAAAACCAAAAGGTGGTGTCTTGGAGAAAAAGGTGTGCAGAGGGTGGGCGTGGACAGTTTCAGTTTGGGACATGCTGATCATTAACTGTTGTGGGAGTCAACCACAACAGTGACTCTGGGGAGCTGACCTAACCTCTCAGTGCCTAGCATGCCATTTCTGTGATTGGAGAATAATAAATAAGAATTAGAAAACATGACTTAATTAGTTTCATCTGTTTAGTGTAAGGGAATGTTCTCTTTTTATCCAGAAGCATGGTGGTGGTTATGGTCAGGTACTCACCATGCAAAAATGGGAATCTCTCTACTTACCCACATATAGGCTTCGGGTGTGCTCACCACAAGAGCATGTTTTGCAAATGCTGAAAGATAGGCAGGAAGGAAGGGGGGGGGAGAAAGGAAAAGTAAATAAATTGAATATAATCCGAGCTGACCACCACCTGCGTGGGGCATAATTGTCTGTCTCCTATGGAAGACTTAAACCTCTCCTCCTCTCATCCTTCAAGCTCCTGATAATAGGCCCTCTCTCTCTCCAGCCGGTAGGGCACGGGCTTTGGGATCCACTTTCCCTACCACTCTTTTCTCTTGGAGGTCACTCCACTGCCCCAGAGTTCACTGAGTGCAAAAATGTGACTGGTGGGTGTTTAGCTGGCTCAAGAAGTCTACAGTTTAGGAGGGAGGACTGATTCAGATATCTGGATCTGGAATGGGGTAATGAAGCCACAGACACTTGGATGTGCATCAGTGATACCCCAGTTATTCCCTGTGTAACTCTGGGCTGGTTATGAATCTTCTCTGTGGCCGTTACCTCACCTTATAAACATTTTTATTTGGTGCTGGGGATCCAACCTAGGGTCGCCAACCTGCTGGGCAAAACCTCTGCCACCTGAGCTCCAGCCCTCATTTGGGGCTGGGGACAAAGTTCAGTGGCAGAGGGCATTCCTAGGTGGCGCAAGTCCCTGGGTTCCATATCCAGCACTGGAACACAAAAAGTCACCTCATCTATAAAATGAGGATGATGATCACAACCTGGGACAATTATTGATTTCTGCCTTCATCTACACCATGAGTATGCGACCATCTGGAAAGTATAAAATGCTGTTCATGGGTTAGTAACTTCCAGGGCAAAATGATCATCTCTTTCCATACATATGGATCTGCTTGGAAAGGCAAGAAAGATGCCCTGCTTAGTTTGACCTTGTCGACAATGCTGAGCATCTCCTGACTCCTGATGCAAGTCATGGGGAAGAAATTCCAGCATGATTTCCTGCTTTGGGAAACGCTGACCACAAAGGACCACCCTTCCCCGTGCGACTAAAGATATGAGGCCTGCACTCTGTCCACCCGGCCACCAGTCCCACACCACTCGGGTATGACAGGCCCTCCTGACTCCTGGTCCACTGTCTGTCTCAAGGATGATGCGCTTAGATTTGGAAGTTTCTTCTCTTCGACTAGCTGGGCAGCGATAATCACTCCCCATCCAGTTTACAGAGAGCACCTCTGATCATATCAATAACCTCCGTCCCCGTAAATCTCCCCCACTATAGCCTGTCTATTCCTCGCGAAACGCAAAGGCAAGAGCCACCCCGCCGCGACACTGGTATCCACATCCAGGGCCCTCTGCCTACTGCAGCAGCCCGAATGGGTTCCATGTCTTTGCGTGTGTGCGTGCGCACGCGCGTTCCTTCTCGGTGGGCTCCTTCCGCCCTTGCAAAAGCAGCTGGTGAAAAAAAACCCAAATCACAGAGCGGGCATCCGGTCTCGCGCGCTCCAGACCAGAACGAGCCAGCCCGTCCCCGAGCAGGTGGCCTCCCGTGACCCCCTCGCCGGTTCCCACGAGCCCCGCCTGTGACGTCACCTCCGCTGCCCGGAATCTCTTCCCACGGCCTGGGCGAGCATCGCCGCGTCCCGGACCCGCGCTCTCGAGGTCGCGAGGGCCCGCGGCGGTGCGCTGCCCGGACGGCGGGCGGCCTCGACGCCGCCGCTCCGCGGGGCCGAGAGGGAACGCGCGGGCCGCGACCCCCTACCCTGCCGCTCCGCGGAGCAACCCGGGGCCGTCCCCTTCCCGACTCGCACTGCAGCTGCCACAGAGAACCCAGGTCCCCGTTCTCCTCCTCCCAGGCGTCCCTGCCCTCTGACGCACGCCAGGCCCACAGACCCCGCCTTCCCTGGCGCGGCCTCTCTAGCCTCCGGAGGGCGGCTCCTCTCGGTGATCTTAACCCTTTCCTCCCAAGCGCCGCGGTGCGTTACCAGGGCTGAGGAGAGCTGGCGGCGCGCCGGCGAGCAGACGCCCGGACCCGCTCCGGAGAAAGACCGCGCGTGAGACAGCCCGAGTGACAACGAGACCTAAGGAGCCCGAGCGACAGAGATAGAGAGAAGCGGGTGGGAGAGAGGCTCGGAGAGACGGAGAGCGTGGGAGCCACAGAGAGACAGGGAGAGACTGAGAGAGACTGGGAGGCGAGGGGGCTGGGAGAGAGACAGACGCAGAGGGAGCCAGAGACCCCGAGAGACGGAGAGAGAGGGAGGCCGAGGGGGAGAGACAGAGTCTCCCTGGCACCGGCTGGGTGAGAGAAGGAGAAGAGAAGGGGGTGGGGGGAGAGACTCGGAGAGAACCTCCTGGACCAGACCAGGTGCGCCTGTGGGTCCTGGGACCGGAGTCCTCCTTTGGCCAGCCGTGAAGGGCGCTTTCCGAGGGGACCGTTGTTTTTCTCAGACGCCCCATCTCGTCCTCATCAGAATGGCGGGTGGACAGTCTGCGTGTGGCGTATTTCTCTTTCTCTAGCTGGGGCCCGGCGTTTTGAAGCCGAGAAATAGGACTGAAACTTCCTGTGGGCATCCTTAAGCAGCTGGGTGCGATCGGGCTCGAATCCGTGTTCAACAGGTTCAGAAATAACCAGTTTCCTCGGTATCGCCTCCCACTCCTCCGCCTCATCTCCCACCCCACCATAGGAGACAAAAATCTCTGAAGTGATTTCAAGGAAGGCGACATTTCCCAAATGGAAACGTCAGAGAAAGTCTTCCCAGGATGCTTGAAAGCCAGAGGGCTCAGGATGTGACTTAGAAGCAGGCAGGCTCTTAGTAGGCTCTGTGATTCCTGCATTCGCATGCAAGTGTTTGGACCTTTTCCATCAAATCACCATGCGAGCTGCAGTGTGTGATGTTCAGAGAGGGAGGGCATCTTTGGTCCTCCCGTTGGCTGCAGTGCAGCTGATCCTGGGCAGTTGACCTGGGTGGGATCAGAAATTTGGTGTGATGATAGGCTGACAGATGTCCACTGGCACTTCCCTTGCGGTTTCCCTAGATTCACACGGTCCTATGGGGTGTGCTGCATTTGTGTGTTGACCTGCGTGCGTCAGGGTAGTGTTAGTTTTGTCCAAGAAGGGCCAGTGAGTGGCCTTGCTTGGCTGAGCCTCTTGGGGTACCAGCAACAGGGAGAAAGGCCAGAGAGGAAGCAGTTCCCTGTTTTCAGGAGCAGAATCCCAACAGCTCCCTGTCAAAGTGTCTCTTAGCCTGGACCATCACTGGCATTTGAGAAAATCCTCCGGGAATGATTTTTGTAGGGAGGCGCTGGTCATGCTCTCTGCAGTCAGATGTCCATTACATTGGAAATCAGACTTGGGATTGTGTGACTAGCTGAGTTAAAACTAAGCCCCAGATCCATTTTGTTGACCCGGCGTGTGGGTGGCAGATAAACTAAAGATAAATGTTCGGTTCTGGTGCGTTGCAAGGAAAATTTATGTCCTTAGAGTAATGATCCCGTGCTAACACCCCATCTGTATTTGATATTTATCAGATTATGAGAATTTAAAGGTAAGGAGAGCCACGGGTAAGTATAAGATGGCGGATGGAAACTGAAACAGGCGACAGTAGTGAGAGGAGAGATTGGTGTGATGAAAGGTACAGAGATATTTGTATTTTAACAGACCTAGCGGAGAAATGGCCAGCATCACAACCTAGCTCCGTGACCTTGAGTGAGTGGCTGAACATTTCTGATCCTCACGTACCTCATCTGCAAGTAAGGGCGATAATACAGATTGAGCCTCCGTCATCTGACACTCCACAATCCGAACTGCTCCCAAACCCCAAAATTTCTGAGAGTGGCTGGGGGTGGGGTAGTTCAGTGATAGAGGGTGTACTTAGCATGCCTGAAGCCCTGGGTTCACTCCCCAGTGGGTATGCACACATACACACAGGCGCCTTAATTAAAGATATCATATGAAACTATCTTTAGGGTATGTGTGTACAAGGTGTGTATGACTCGTAAATGAATTCAGTGGGTCCCCCTCCCAGAGAATCTCATTAGGTATATGAAAATTTTGCAAAACCCGAAACACTCTGAAATACTTCTGTCCCTGAGTATGTCAGGTAAGGGATAGGTAACCTACATTTTCCCTAGGGCACCACGCCCATGGAGAAGCCCTTCCTGACCACCTGGGCCTCAGGGCCTTCTCTGAGTTTTCAGTTCCCCCAGCTCAGGTCCTCTTCCTCATCTTCAGTTTGGCTCCCTGCCCCCAAAGACTGGGAGCCTGCTGAGGACTCTTATCCTGCAAGGAGGATAGAGTGTGCAGGAGTGGATGCAGAAAGTATATCAACTTCATTTTCCGTCCATGCAGAGAGTGTTTGTGGCTTTCATCCCCACGCAGTAGAGAGTCCAGAGCCATATACTATGAGCACAATAGCCACGTATTCCCCTTCGTTGGGAATACGAACTGTCAGACCAGCTGTTACTTGGATGGAAAAAAAAAAAAAAAAAAATATATATATATATATATATATATATATATATATGTATGTATTTATATATATATATATATATGTATATATATATATAGCGAATGAGCTGGTGTGGCAGGTCCTGTGCTTGAATTTCTGCTTATTCTGAGGAGATGGGGTGAGAAGCATTGTGTCTTCTATCCCTACTCTCTTCTTAGGTGTCTAGTAACAATGTAGCGCCTAGGTTTTTTTTTTTTTTTTTCCTTCTGCTTTATATTATACCTTAGAATGTTCCTTACTGGGGCTGAGCTCTGTTCTCGGGGTATGGCCGCTTTGGGTACCTCACTGAGGGGACCGCTGAACAGAGTGTGCCATCAGTAAAGAAGTGTTAGGTGAATATGCCTCACCATTCAGGTTTTGTTGTCTTGTAGGTGAGAGGCATAGATTTCACTCACGATGGCATCAGCAGCATTGACGATGTGAACCTAGTGATCAGTGACCCGGGTGACCAGGTGAGCTCTTCACTTTGCAAGAGGAGACTTTTCCCTTGTCTTCCTCCTGCTGCTTCAGCCTCTCCTCCTCTTCACCCTTTCCCTGCCCCCACCCCTTTGAACTCCCACTGTGGTTCCCTGTCGGTGTCTTCTGGGCCCACCTACAGGAAGATCCCAAATGCCATGCCGGGACCACGTTTCATTGGTCTTCATTTTCTTCTTTCATGCTGGAAAGCGGGCATCACTGAGTGTTGGCTAATGTCCATGTTCTTTTGCAGCAGAGCCGCTGACAAGACTATCCCCTCTCTTCCTGGTAGAGGAGAATACAGCTAATCCGTGCAGGTGACAAAGATACAGAACAGCAGCGTGGCACTGCATTGTCTGGAACTCAGACTCCTTTTTCCCTGGCGTTGTATAAGGTGGGCATACGCTTTTCAGCAGACAGTGACCTTGCACGGATCTCAGCCATTTTTGGTAGAGTCTTGCCATTTCTGGAAAACCATCATAGTATTATGTAGTTGATAGTAGTATGTGAACTCAGTTCTTCCGAACTGAAATGGACTCATTTTATAAGGATATGACATCACATTAGGCAGAGTTGGAAAAAGTATCGTGTGTCCTTGTCTCGATCGTCAAAATCAGCACAGCTCTCTTCCCAGTGCTCATCACCCCCACACTGTATGCATTTACTTGTTCGGCTATTTACCTTCTGCTCACCCGGGCTAGAATGCAAGCTGATGAGGGCAGGAGGTTTGAGCAGGCTTTGTTGAGGACAGCATTCCAGGCACCGAGAACAGAGCCTGGTACCAGTAAGGGAAGGTAAACATTGGCTGTGACAGTTGCCTGATCCCTGGACCAGCTCTGGACACGTGGGCCAGCCTCCAGGACTTTCCTCGCTGGCCTCTCCCCCCCGCAGGATTACTTTGTAACTCGGGCTTCCATGCGGGTTGATAATCCACAGAGGCAGTGCCCTGCCCCCATGAGAAACACGCACCTGGAGTCAGACAGACATGGCATGGAATTCTGCCCCTGTCTTAGATGTGTGATCTTAGGGCTATTACCCAACTTTGTGGTGCAGGAATTTGCTTCCTTGCAACATGGGACAGTACAGATTGTATAGGGTTTTACTTACAGAGTGAGACGTTTGTGGAGGACCCCAGATTTTTCTTATTTCATTTGCAGGCTGTTCGTGAACGTCCACCGGGGTCGGGGCTCTGTGATGGGCAAATTCTGCCAAGTCGCTGGCCACTGTTGGCTTCTGGGCTAGTGAGTGAGACAGGCAGAACCATCTGATGCCAACTGAATGGGGCTGGGGCTGGGAGAGGGGAAATTCAGGGTGCTGTGTGAGCTCATCTAGGGCTTGGGGAAGAGGCCAGAGAAGGCCTCCTGGAGGAAGTTCTTTCTAAGCTGATTCCCCAAGGGTGGATAGGAGGTGAAAGTCCTCCAAGGCACCACTCCCCTGCAAAATCTCTCATCCAAGACTGCCATGGTCATCCATTCCACTGGCTCCCCACTGACTGAGGAATGGGGAACTAACCCAGAGGGAATGTCTGTGGGGGCTTCTGGTCTGCTCGCTTGCTACAGCAGAGATACAGAGAGTAGAAAGTGCCTTCCTGTCCTTGGACATTGGCATGTATGGATGTCAGTCCTAGAACTGATATGGCCGAAAAGGAGAGCTCCAACAGATGATCCTAGGTGGCACTGGTGGGTCACAGATTATACCTGGCCTGGGCCCACCCTTCCTCTTCACTCTGTTTTGTGAGTTGGCAAATTACCTCTCTGCTTAGGTCTCATTCCTCTTCACTCATTGTCTAAAGCTGACTGCCTGATACAGTGACTGTTGTGGATTTTATTTGAGGGAGCAATATTAAAATGATTAAAACTGCCAGTGCCTCTGTGGGACACACTGGAGGAAGGCGGGGCCCAGGCCATGCTGGGAACCCTAGAGAAAAGAATGTAAGTGTCACATTAGCATTCTCTGGCCAGCCCAGGAGCCTTTCTTTCTCCGCCCCATTCTTCTGGGCCTCACCAGAATGCTGGCCATTGCATGGTGGTTTCCCCATCTGGGAGCCATAAACACACCTCACCTTCTATTGTGTGGATCCATCCAGTTCAGCCCCAGCTCTATCCTCAGTAGTTTGGGGCTGCTTCTGCTTTGGTGGATGCCCCAGGACAGTGCACAGAGGGTGTGACTTTTTATTGCTCCTGCGTGGCTTGGAAGTCCTCCATGAATTGGTCCCATCTGCTCTGTTCAAACCCATCTCCCTATTCTCCAGACTACTCCCCAGCTCTCTCTCACACTCCAGATTCCAATGTGGGCCCTGCCACCAACATCTTTCTCCCCGTAGGCCTCTGAGTCCCCATTTGTAAAATGAGACCAAATGAGATAATGGATGTGAAACTCCCAGCCCACGTTTCCTGGCACGTGGAAGACGCTAAGTCAACAGAGGCTGTTTTCTGTCAAACATCTTGTCATCCACCTGGCACTTGATAGTATGGCAGCTCGGTAAATGTTTCTTGGGTTGGACTTCAGGAAGATGTGGTATGTTGTGGGTACACGAGTCAAGGTTCTCCGGAGAAACCAAACCAATAAGGACGTCCATGTGCCTGTGCATCTGTGCGTATCTATATCCATCTGCACATGGATAGATGGGTTTTGAGGAGTCAGCTCCCCGGGATCTTGAGTACTGGCAAGTCTGAAATCCAGAGGGCAGATGACACCACTGGACTTTCACATGACAGTTGCAGTCTTGAGGCTGAAATCTGCAGGCAGGCTAGCAAGCTGAGAACTCGGGCAGAGCGTCTGTGGTCTTCAGGCTGAGTTGCTTCTGCCTTGGGAAGCCTCAGTCTCTGCTCTTGTGGCCTTCAGCTCATTGGCTAAAGGCCACTCACGTGATGGGGGCAGTGGACTTTAATTAAAGTCTAGTGACTGTGCAAGTTCATCACTCCCCACAAATACCTTCACAACAACACCTAGATGAATGTTTGAGCAACTGGGCACCGTAGCCTAGCCGAACTGACAAGTAAGATTCACCAGAGCCGTGGGCAAAGAGGCTGCTGAGGGACATCACCTGCCGAACTGAGCTCAGACCAGTAAACTTGGTGGGTTCATTCGTGTCCAGTGGTCCTTTCCTTCTCTTCAGAAGCTGGGTGTGAAGATGAAGTGAATCCAGAACCATGGTGCTTGCAGCAGACATTTGATATGAGATCTTTATCCCTCTGGGACAAGGGACTGTGGAAAAAGGGAAAAGGAATAAGATAATGAAGGATGGGAAGTCACAGTGATTGACTCGACTGCTCCCCTCCCCCCAAATAGGGGACTTCTCTAGGCCCCGGTGCCTTTGATGGCTCTGGAGAAGATCATGAGAACCTTCTTGTGTGTGGTTTGGAGATAGGACAGTGAAATAGTTCACGGGAACGGTGTGGGGAGAGAGGGAGAGCAAAGGGTGATTAAGACACAGGTCAGTTATGAATTGATGTTTCCAAAGGCTTGGTTTTTCTTCACAAAAAGGTGTTCGTGAGAATGGTTTTCTTTCTGCGAGAATCGCCTTTCCATATGAGGAAATATGATCCTGAGGGAGTCCCTGTGACATGTGAAAAATCAGTTGGGGAGGTAATGGGGCTAAGATCAGTTTCCAGATGTTTCACACATAAGCGTTTATGTGGGAGGGCGATGGCCCAGAGGATGTAACTGGACTAACTCCTGAGAAACAACAGCTTTCACTTACTGACGTGTTAAGGGAGACTCTCTCTGGGACCTTTATCTGTGTTTGTAGGTCAGATGATTTGAAACATTTCTAATATTGTTCTGTGTTTCCTGCTCTGATGCTTGGTTAATACAAATTGCCAATTGCCAGTATGCTCTGAAGAAAGCCGGTGTATTCTTGGTTTCCAAGTTGGCTTGAAGGACAGAGCCTGGGCTGCTGCCCTGAAGTTTCAATCTGGCATTGCATGTGAAGCGTTTTTAGACTCCTTCAGGACATGTGTATTGAGAAAATATAGAGAGATGCCCTTGTGGCAAAGTCTGCCATTTGGGTTTTTCAACTACCACCCAGTAAGACCAACATTTTTGTTTTCTTTTGAGTACGGTTCCGCAGGCTTTATCACATGTGTAGCTGCTCGTAGCCACCACCAGGATCAGGACCGTGTACTCGCCCTTTGCCCCCACAACACTCCTTGTTGCTGCCCCTTTGCAGACACACCTCCCCACCCCTACTCCCCGGTAAAAACAAATCTGTTCCCCTGACCTGCGGTGGTGTGTTTTAGAGAGGGTCATGGATCTGAAACCAGGAAGCCTGTGGCCTTCCAAGATGGGCCTCCTTCTTTTAGCATAATGCAACATCTTGGTGAATCTCAGAGCAATACTCTATTCCTTTTGAATGCTGAACAGCTTGTCATTGTGTGGACACCACAGTTTGTTTATCCTTTCATCTGAGGAAAGAGCTGCTGCAAACATTCGTGTGCTGGCTTTTGTGGGAACCCAGGTTTTTCTTGGTCCAGGGTAGAGGCAGGCATGGGATTCCTGGGTCCTCAGGGGAACACAAGTTTAGCTTAGGAGAAAGCATCACTCTAGATTCAGAGTGGCTGTAGTCTTTTGCCTTCTCGCCAGCAAAGTGTGAGGGTTCCATTTGTTCAGTCTGTCCTCCGGCCCTCAGTACTTCCAGTGCTTCTCGTTTAACCATCGTAGTACTGTGTAAGGGGATACTGTCATCATGGGTTTATTGTTCAGGTCCCTGATGGTTAATGATGTTGAACATTGTTTCACGTGCTCACATGCAAGTCTTTGGGGTTTTTTGTTTTCTTAGCGGTAAGTTTTGCAAACGCTTTCTTTCTGTGCTCTGGATATAAGACTTTGTCAGATCTGTGATCCTTATGCATAGCTCTGCTTTTCATCGTCTCGACATACTGTCTTTTTCCAAGCCAAAGCTGGTTGAAATTTTTATTCCTTCCTTTGTTTTAGAGAGAGGGTCTCTGTGTATTGCCCGGGCTGGTCTGAAACTGGTGAGCTCGAGTGATCCTCCCTCCCTCGGCCTCCCCAGTAGCTGGAACTACAGGTGTGTGCCATCGTTCCTGGCTTCAGTTTTACACTTTGATGGAGTCTGTTTAATCAGTTTTCTTTCTTTCGTGGATCGTGCGTTTGCTGTCGCGTTCAAGACTTACTCTTTCCTGTCCTCTGGCTCCGGAGATGTTCTCCTGTGTTGTCTACTGAGAGGCTCACCAGTGGACTTTTCACTTTTAGATGTCTGAACCATTTTCAGTTAGCCGTGTATAAAAATGGTGGGGTCGAGGTTGGTATCCTGGCACACGGATATGCAACACTTTCAATGGAAAGATTCTCCCTTCTCTTGAATTCACCTTCGCATTTCTATCAGAACTCATATTTTCATGGGTGTGTTTACGGACTCTGTATTTTCTTCCGTTAATCTACCTGTCTACTCCTTTCCAAGATGGCAGTCTTGATTACTGCAACTCTGGCAAGACCTCCCCCAAATTCATCCTTGTTTTTGAAAATTTGCACGTTCCAGGTGAAGCGCAGAATCAGACTGTGTATGTACACAGAACTCCTGCCAGGATCTCGATGGGAATTGCATTAGTTTTACAGAACAACTTGGGGATAATTAACTATTTTACCACATGGACTCTTCCACGTCATGGACACATTGTTTCTCTCCATCGAATTAGGTCCTCTTTGATTTCTTTCATTAGGATCTTAAGGTGTTCCGCAGGCACTTCCTGTAAATTTTTTGTTGTTGTCGTTGGTTTCGTACGTACCTATTCCCTTGTGTGTTGCTTTTCAGTTTCAGTTTGTGACACTCACGGTGGTTTTCCATGTGTTGACCTTGTCTCTTTCATCATTGCTAAATGCACTTATTAGTTCTAGGGGTTTGAGCAGAGATACGTTGGGGTGTTCCACGTAGCATACACGGTCATGAGATCTACGCCAAGGGACAAGTTGATTTCTTCCTTTCTCATTTGTGTGCTGCTCCCTTTCCTGACATCATTGCCCTGTCTGGGACTTCCAGGGTGACATCAAACAGTCGTGGTGAGAGTCACCACCCTGACCTTGTTCTCAGCCTTACAGAGAAAGCATTCCATTTCTTGACCTTGCAGGTGTGGGGGCACATACCCTTTAGCTGGTTCAGGAAGTGGTCTTCCATTCCCTGTGTGTCAGAGGATTTCATATCATCAGTGGATTTTGTGTCTTGTCAAATGGCTTTCCTTCGTACCTTCACATCATGCTGTCATTTGTCTTCTTTGCCTGACCTCAACTTCTGTGGAATTATGTTGTTTTTTGGCGAGAGAAAGCACCACCTTTGCATTCCTGGTATGAAACCCACTTGGTTGTGGTTTGTGATTCTTTTCACATACTGCTGGGTTGGAGCTCTTGTGTATTTTGTTGAGGAATTTTGGGCTTTTGCTGATAAAGCACCAGTCTGAAGTTTTCCAGGTATCAGTACAGTACTACCTTCATGGCATCGCTTGCAAGTGTCCCCCCTGCTCTGATTTCTGGAAGAGATTGTGTACAATTGGTGTGATGTCTTCATTGAATGTTTGTTAGAATTGGCCAGGAAGACTCTCTGGGCCTGGAGATCGTTTTGCAGAGGTTTTCTTTCTTTCTTTCTTTCGTTTTTAAAACTACCAGTTCAGTTTCTGTAAACAATAGAGGACTGTCTACGCTACTTCATCCTGGGTGAATTTTGGTGGCTTACAATTTTACAGCAACTGGTCCATTTCAACTAAGGTGTAGCATTTATTTTCATGGTGCTGACTGCAGTCTGACCACGTTGTTCTTTTTGTTCTCCGAGTCTGTAGTGAAATCTCTTCTGCCATCCCTGCTATTTATACCTTCTTTCCTCCCTCTTTTGCCCTTCCTGCTAAAAATGTATCAATTGATCATTTCAAATAACCAGTTTTCCATTTAATGGAGATTCATCATTCTTCCCCCCCCCCACCTTCGCCGCCCCCCCACCCCCCTACATGTGTTGTTTGCATTGTCGTGGTTTTACCTCCTGGTTTTTTAGTAGAAGAAATTCTTATTTACACGTATCGAGACTTTTGAGATGATTTCCATCAGTACGAGCAGCCTTTTTAACTAGATGTAAAGCCACTGATCGTGAAGGCAGAAATTCCCAAGGGTGTGTTGTCACCGTGGTACAAATATGTACAATTTACTGAAAGTCTACTCGATGAAAGTATTCAAATGCCTATGAGAAGAGCACGTGTTAGTCAGGCATTGCTTGTTCTTATCATCGTTCCTGAGCCTGGGTTACAAAGAATCTGCACGGAGTTAACCTCGTTCAATATGTTTCTCCATGTTACATCACATGCCTCATGGATGCAATCAGTGGTGCCATTTCTCAAACCTTTATGCTATGCCATCAGCATTCTAAGCTCTGGACATGTGTTATCTCATGTCATCCTCGGAGGAAGCCTAGAAGGTGGGTCTCATCATCAGCCCCATTTTACACCTAGGAAGCGGAGGGACAGAAAGGTGGAGTAAGATGAATAATCACGGGTTTTCTTTCTTCTCTTGTCACCCTTTGTTGCAGTCTGGTGTGTTCTGGCCACACGCTTCCCTCGCCACCTCTTAGCTATTCGAAAACCTCCAGCTTCACCTTCCCGGCTAGACCCCCGGGCTGGGCGGAGCTTCTAGCTCTAACTGGACCCCCATGGATCCACTCCAGAAATGGAACCCAGCGTTGGTTTCCGGATCTTCCCAGGCGACCGCTGGGGAGAACTCGCAGGAGGGCGCAGCAGCCTCTCAGCCTTCTTCCTCGGAACAGCTAATGATGGGCCTCAGCGGCCTGAACCCCAGTCCTGGTCCTGGCCTCCCTGCCCCTCTGCCAGAGGGGCTGTTCCAGCAGCAGTACAGGGAGGAGAAGACCCTGCGGGAGCGGCGCTGGGAGCGGCTAGGCTTCCCTCAGAGGAAGAAAGCATTCCTGGGTCACCTGAGACGCAGGCACCGCGATCACATGGCACCTTACCCAGTGGAAAGGGAGACCAGGGTCTACCCCACAGGCGACAGAGCTCAGAATCGGTTCCGATGTGAATGTCGCTACTGCCAGGGCCACAGGCCGAGTATTTCTGGGCTCTCTGGCGAGAGGAATGGGGCCCCCAACCCTTCCTCCTGGGAAACGTTAGTGCAGGGCCTCAGCGGCTTGACCCTCAGCCTGGGCAACAACCGGTCTGGCCTTCTGCCAGAAGGGGCACAGCAGCAGCAGCAGGAGCAAGAGGAGAAGTGCCAACTGGAGAAGCAGCAGGAAAGCAAGAGAATGTTCCAGAGGCTGCTCAAGCAGTGGTTGGAAGAAAACTGAGAGCCCCCTGCCCCCTTTCATGGGGCGGAGACCTGAAGGGATTCAGACAGTGCTGTGTTGCCAGCTCCTGGGGGTGGGCTCCTTCTGGGGACCAAACAGTCAGCTGTTGTCAGAGGAGTCCCAAGACTAGTTTTGTGACTGGATGGATTCCTATTGGCGTGAGATTTGACCCATTCCCAGGGAGGTCCTCCTCTTCCTGTCATCTGAGAAGCGCTGTGAGGCACCCTGGGGCAAGGGAGACTGCACACCAGTGGACCTCACCTCATCCCATATGGCTCCCATGCCGCATGTTGTCGCTTTCCCAGCCTGGATCTGCGTCTTTGCTCCCTACCTTGTTGTCAGTAAGATATAAGATGTCTATGTAGTGTGAATGCTTTGTTCATGTCCTTGTGCTTTTGTGCCGTTTTATCGACTGCCTCCTGGGAGCAGTGCTAGGGCTGTTTGAAATGGCGGTGCGCAACACTGAGATCCAGGTTCGAGAATCTGCAGCTAAACAAAGTGTGGGAAAGGGGTGTGGCATTGGAACTTGGTGGCTCACTATTGTACTGTCTGTGTAAACTATTATGACTATGATAAGCTAACTGTAAGTAAATGTTTCCCTGCTCCTTAACCATTGAGTAGTATTCCCCCGCGCAGGATTTTCTGATGGGGTACCTCATCGTCAATACCAAATAAACACATGTATGAAAGGAAAGTAACTTTAGAATTCAGGTTTGTTGATCAATAGTGGTTTGTTTCTTGTTGGACCTTGGCATCCCCGACCAGCGGACCAGAGCGTGTCAAGAGGAGCTCTGCACTGTGGAGATTCAGAACGGGGGAGAAGGGGGCTCAAGAACCCTGTCCGGTCACTGTTTCAGGTGCTGTAGTGGGACCAGCATTCAGACCAGTCAGGCAGCGAGGTTGGAAGCAGGGTCCCCAGATCCCAGTAGGAGCCCATGCTGGTTGCCGCTGATGCCCTGGCTGAGGGGTCCGGGGCCATTCCTTGTCGCCCGGTGCACTGGTTTGGTGAAAGTGTACAGCAGTTTTCCGCCTGCTTCCTGAGAACCAGAGCATCACTGAGTTATTTCAAAACTGTATCTGGATTTAGACACGTTTGTCTTTTGATTTCAGGAAGCCCGAGTGATTAAATCTACCTATTTTCCCCTACAGAAGCCCGTGATGTGTACCCAGCCACGGACCATGTGATTCCTCTGAGCCGAAAACAAATTCTGCTTTGTGTCAGTCTGTTTTTAGGGAGGCCCCAGCACTACATTGCTGCAGAAGTCTGAGCGTCTCCTGCCAACACAAGTGGCTTGAGAGCAGGTAAGTTTCTTAGATTTTCAACTTGGGATCCCCTCAGAGAACTTGAGAGCTAAACTGACCCGATCAGGATCGTCTCCCAGTTCCAAGGGAGAGGGTAAATAAAGAAGGTCGAATTCTTTTCTGAAACTCAAAGGCCTGAATCCTAGAACGGGGCTTCTGCAGTGTTCAGAAGGGATGACAGGGTGATGCACGTTGGCTGGTTCTTTACCAGGTGTCAGACAGTGTCCTGCGTATTTCTATATGTTAGCTCTTTTTATCCCCACCACAGACCCATCACTTAGGAACAATGTCAGCCCCCACAGTAGAGAGCTTGGCCAGGGTCCCCTGGGCGGCAAGAGGCGGAACTGGCACACAAGCCTAGGCAAGGTGGATTCTAGCTGGCAATCTGAACCTGTTCCCCCTTTGTAATGGCTATTGCAAAGTCACCTTACTGACACCTCATGCCTTCAAGGACCAAGTCTTGGTAAGATGTGTTGTTGAATCCTCAGCACAGCGCAACAGGGCAGGGATGCTTATTTGTCGCTGAGAGTCTGTGGAGGTTGTAGTGGTGGCCAGAGAGGCAAGCCTTTGTCTGACTCCCCACACACTGAGTCACGCTCCTCAGACCTCGCCTCACCATCCTCAGTTCATCGGCCACACCAGCTCCGTGATGCCAATGACGACCAAGCGTTAAACCAATCCCCCGGGGCTCAATTTCCACACTTTAACTCCCCCTAGTCTAGGCCATGCTGACGGTTGTGGTGGGGAAATGAGGAAGAATGGTGCCTTTGGTCCTTGCCCTTAGGCACTGAGCATTGAATCAGGTCGGAAGATTGGGCACTGTCTCAGTCTCTTTTGTAACAAGATACTACAGACTGGGCAACTAATACAGAAGAGAAAGTTATTTCTCATGGTTCTGGATGCCTGGAAGTCCAAGATCAAAGTACCTGCGTCTGGTTTCTGGTGAGGGCCTTCTTCTCACATCGCAGAAGGTGGAAGGGCAAGTGGAATTGGACGTCGTTCCTTTCATGGCAGTGGAGCCAAACCCATTCACACAAGCCCCCTTTTAACAGAATTAATGTATTCATGAGGGCAGATCCCTGGGGACATAAATACTTCCCGTTAGGCCACAGCCCACCCCACCCAACCCTGACACTACCACATTGGGGTTTAAGTTTGCACATCAGTTTCAGAGGGGACAAAAAGGTTCAAACCATAGCATGCACTAACGGATGGGCTAGGGAGCAGGCAATCGATCCCTTGTGTGGAGCGGTTGGTTCAGGGTGAGAGGAGTGAGAAGGAACCCCGTTGGGGCTCCTCCATGCAGACACGGAGGGCTTGTGGAGGAATTCATTACTACAGAGCAAATCAAAGTAAGCAGGAGATCGTGTGGAGAATGACACCATATCCCCGCCTCCAAGACAAAGGTCTCTATACCCATGGATGGGTTGTAGGAGGGGTTCTGGAAGGGATGTCTCAGACATCAGACTATCCAAAGCTACAGGCTAGGAGCTGGAATCTCATGGTGTCCACAGACATCCGACATGTCAAATTCTAAACCGGACACTGAATGAAAGGTACCAGCAGGCAAGAAAACACTGGGGCAGAGAAAGGTTACAATGGATGCACAGGATGAAAACCTGGACAGATTTAGAGCATTCCTATAAAACGGAGAGAGGAAATGAAAAATATCTTCCCACAATTGAGAAGTCAGGCCCAGGTGACTTTGGGGGTGAATTCTACCCAACATTTAAAGAAGAAATAGTACCAATCCTTTGCAGACGCTTCCAGAATGTGGAAGAGGGTGGGGGGTTGGGGGGCATTTCCCAACTCATTTGGTGAAGAGCATTTACTCTGCTACTAAAGCCAGACAGAGACATCACAGGAATGCGGCAGACCGATATCCACCATGAATATCGGCACAAAAAGGCTGAAGAAAATATGAACGAGTCAGGTGTAGAGGTGCAAACCTGTAATCCCAGCTATTTGGGAGACTGAGGCCGAAGGATTCAAAAGTTTGAAGCCGTCCTGGGCACCTTAGCGAGGCCCTGTTGCAAATTGAAAAAGAAAAATTATTTTTACAGGGCTGGGAGTGTACTTCAGTGGTAGGGCGCATGACCAGCATGTGTGAGGCCCTGGGTTCCATCCTCAGTAGCACCAAAAATAAAGAAAATATTCATGAACCAGATCCAGCAACAGATACAAAATGTTACGCAACATTTCCAGGTAAAATTTCTCCTAGGAATCCACGATTGGTTAACATTCCAATTTCAATTAAGGTCATCCACCATGTTAATATAATAAAGGACAGAAGCAGCATCATCATCTTGTTAGGAAAAGAAAAGGCGTTTGACAAAACCCAAGACACATTCATGGAAAAAGAATTTCTCAACCAACCCCACATGGTTAGAAGGAAAGGCTCTCAACCTATAAAGAGCATCTACCATAAACCTACAGCTGACATTATATATTGTGGTGAAATAACAAACACTCTTCCCGTAAGACTGAGAGCAAGGCAAGGATGCTCGCTCCCACCGTTCTCTCCACAGGTTCTATCTGGCGCAGTCACGTAAGAAAAAGAAGTGGAAATGTGGATACATTAGAAAGGAAAACACATGACCACTCAGAGACGTGCTGTGGTTTGTCCCCTCCAAAATTCATGTTGAAATTGAATCCCCATTTTGAGATCTTAGGAGGGGCCTGTGAGAGGTGATGAGCGCTCTGCCCTCACCAGTGGACTAGTCTAGGACGAATCGGGTAAGCGGTTAATGGGTTGATCTGAGAGTGGGTCTGCTATGAAAGCCAGTTAGGACGGTACCCTCTCCGATGCTCCATGTCTCCCTGCCACGAGATGCCCTACTCCACCTGGGGACCCTGCCGGGAAGAGGGCCATGGCCAGATGGGGAACCTCGACTCAGAACCATGAGCCAAAATAAACCTCTTTCCTTTATACCTTGCCAAGTTGAGGATATTGGCAACAGCAAACAGGCTACGACAACGCGTACTCCATGCTTATGGCAGTATTGTTCATGATGGCCCCAGATGAAGACAATTAAATGCCTGCCAGTTGTTGAAGGTACAAATAAAAGGTGGGAAAAATAAAATAAAAAAATGAAAAAGTGGAATTCAGGTATCCATATAGTAGAATATTAATGAGCAAAGTACAGGGACAAACTACTAATACATGCTATGGCTTGTTTGAAACTTGAAAATATTTTCCTAATGGCCAGAACCCGGGGAGTGGGGAGAGGGGAAGTCCGCTTCTTGCATGAGTCAGTTTATAGGGAATGCCTGGGCCTGGCGGTAGTCATGGAGATTGACTGCTACATGGGTATGAGGGAATCTTTTGGGGGCAAGGGATAGAAGCATTCTGAAACAGGGTTGTGGCTGGGGATATGGCTCAAGCAGTAGCGCGCTCGCCTGGCATGCGTGCGGCCCGGGTTCGATCCTCAACACCACATACAAAGATGTTGTGTCCGCCGAAAACTAAAAAATAAAATATTAAAGTTTCTCTCTCTCCTCTCTCCTCCCACCCTCCCCCTCTCTCTCTCTCTCTCTCTCTCTCTCTCTCTCTTTCTCTCTCTCTTAAAAAACAAACAAACAAACAAACAAAAACATTAAAAAAAATAAGAAACAGGGTTGTGGTGATGGTTGCACAATCACATGAATGTACAGAACGTCACTGCATTGTACCTTTAGTTGCATGAATTTCATGGTATGCCTCAATAAAGATGTTTTTAAAAATGTAATGCACATGTGGAAGTTAGTCACGGGGGAAAGGTGTGCAGTCGTTTCTCTGCAACAGTAAGGAATCTGTTGCTCTCTCTCTTTCCTTCTTCTGGGTCCTGCCTACATTTCCTGCCTATTTCCTGCATCCCCCATGTGCACTTGATGCTCCAGCCAGACGGTGGCACTGTGCACGTCTGGGTAGAAGGTGTGCTGGTGAGTGCACAACATGACTGTGTGTGTGCACCAGTATGCCTGTGCAATCATGAGCACAATTCCATAACCGTGGGCAGGTTCCCAATATCCATCCTGCGTCCTAAATTCCACGTACGTCATTTTTTACTCACGAATCTCAAGGATCCGGCTTCAGTCTCCCTGGTAACCAACCTCGACTCTCAGCTTCAACCTCTGTTCCCAGGAAGACATCCGAGTGGGGAGGGCTGTTGTCTCACTCCAGGGCCCCCTGCCTGAACAAGGGACCCTGTGGAGGTGAGCAGCAGCACGGTTTCCAAGACAACGGCATTCAGAGGCCTCACCACCTGTGAGGCCCTCCTCCTCCCCTCAGCCATCAAGTAGGAAAGGGGACTTTGTGGAATAAACACACTCCTGACTCCTTGAGATTTATTTACATATGCCTATAAAATGAATGGCTCAAACATAGCTCTCCACAGGGAAGATACCCAATCAACCTTTTGGGGAAAAAAAAAAATCAGTTAACAACAAACAAGACCCTCAAGCTCAAGATTGTATTTGAAAACAAGACGGGGGAGGAGGAGTGTGTGTTTAGGATTCTCAGGCTCAAGCTGCGCATGAGATCTCTGGTAGAGTGATTTTAAGAACAGATGCAGGGCCGCCGTCCCCAGAGATCCTGATTTAGTGGGTCTGAGATGAACCACCACCAGCACCACTCCTCCCCCCAACAATGAGTGTTACCTTATGCTCCACTGAGGAAAGCCTAGGCTGCAGCTGTGGAAAAGGACCCATCTTTATAGGAGGAAAACCAAAATCAGAAATGAGAGGCCCCTCCTTATGAAGGAAAGCAGGTTTTCATCATTCACTGCTGTGCTGTACAGATTTCTTACGCTAAGGAATGGGGAAAACGTTTCACAGGAAATGCATGTTTTCAAACAGTACACTACCCTTGAAGATCTCTGTATTTCTGCAGTTGCAGTTTTGATGTAGAAACCCTGCATTTGCTAATGAAACATGAGGTTCTTTATTTCTTCTGATGATCCCTTGTGCTTGGGTTCTTTTCACAGTTGGTGAACTTGAAAGACCCACCGATTCCCTGTCCAGGAAAGACGCACGAGGCACTGGCTGCAAACGCATGAGGTTTATTCGGACACAGACGTCTGTGGGTGCTCAGCGAAACCTCAGCCGGAGCTTCGGTGAGCTGGCACACCAGGCTTTGGGGTACAGGTTTTTTATAGGGTCAAGGGGCAGGTTTCGCGCGCGCGGTAAGCAACAGGTTTCTTATTGGCTATTTTGAACCCAGCATATAGGTTACCTAAAGGGTAAAGTTATTTTTCATTTTATGTTCCTGAAACAATACCACATGACAGTTACATATGAGCATTCTGATTTTTCTGTTCCTGCTTATTAGCCCCTGTTTATTCAGGCATGCCCTGGAATCTGTTTTTCTGCTCTTTCCCAACCATCCTGTTTTTCCCTTTTCAATCGGTCACACTTAACTGATTATCTGAAAAACACATTGTCTGCAGGTTTGTGACGTGCCCTAATAATTTTGTAACTAAGCCTAAGGTTGCTGGGCTGGGGTCTTTCATTCCCCCCTTTGTCTGGAAACTTGGGAACCAATCATGGTTCCCTCAGTTGGGGGCCTATTTGGGCTGGCTCTATATCTTAGTAAACAGTAATCCTCAGGGGACAGTCTTTAACTTTCCAGACTTACTTAAAATTGACCTCCTAGATCCAACCTGCCTCGATTTACCTATCTATACTATCTATCTACTTTTGGCTTTGTTCCCCCCCTAATTTTAGAAACTTTATTGCTGTGTGGAGAAGGGGCGATGACTCGTTCTTGCTGCTTCAGAGCTGAAAAGGGGTGTCGAACATGAGGGGGCTTGAAGACGTTGGGGAGCGACGTGGGGGACGTGAGTTTCCTTTTAGAAGTCAGTTCCATTTGAGGTCTGGTTGGGGAAAAACAGGTTGTCATCTGGGGATGGGTGCTTCTATGAGAGAAACAAAAACCATGAGTACTGAATAAGTGTTGCAGCAGCTGGAACATGTCACTGTACATAAGTTTTTTACCAGGCTTTAACATCCCCAGTTATTAGGACTGTAAACATAACATTTAACTTTTAGGGTTACAGATGTCCTTTTTTTAAGACACAGTTTAATAATTTAATGTCATCTGATCTTGTAAAATCTTTAATTCTGTTATTAGGGCTGGATAACCATACTAGCAAAAACTAAGCCCACCTGTATAGGTTAGAAATAAAGGCCTTAACCTTAAGCTAAAATTACTCTGGCAGTTCCCTTTTGATGGTTATCAGGCATTTCTACATAAGAATCTCTTTTGAAGCCTCCAGTTTATTTATTTATGGAAGTTACATTTAACTACTATTATTTTATTTAAAATGCCCAGGAATAACTGTGTTTTGGCTTTGACTGTCTTTGCTAAGTGTTTAAGATGAAGCAAGTCAAACTGACCTTTGTTTTTATCTATTGTTAACAGTCAGCTGAGTTTTCTTGGGAGTCCTCGGGAACTTACAGCAGCTTTTCAGATCTGCTAGTGCCATTTGTGCTAGGATGGGTCCAGGCCTTGCTTGACCATGTGGCTTCCCTCGGAAGCATCAGGGATGTCTCCCTTTTCTGATGACCCTCCTCTTCACAGCAAATGCACTGATTGGCTTTCTGTCCTCCACTGGTCTCATTAATCTCCCTGTTCAGGAGGTTATGTGGCCTAGAGTTGCAGAGCCCTTTGGAAAAGTCCCCTATCCCCTGACTCATACTGACTCAGAGGGCAAAAGCCAAATTTTTAATTTTAAAACTTGATCTTAAACATCCAGCAAATAAGTCAACAGCCTTATATTAAGAGCACTGGGCTTTAATGTCTATCTCTCTATCCTGTAAGTGATAACTTTTTATCTTACATTAACCCAGGTTGTGAGTTCTTAAATCAGTACCTCTGCAGAACATTAACAGGCAGTCTTTTAGCCATTTTGAAAACTACAAGATAAAATTATCAAAGAGTAAAAACATATTTAGTTCATATAATAGATACCTTGAATTTTGGCAGAGTTATACATTATAATTTCCTGTTTGAGATCTTAGTAATCTTAACAAAAAACTAACATTTGGACATAACTTTAAATGTACTGAAATCTAGCCTACTTTTTTATAGTCACTTTTACATATAGTGGGATGGGACATAGAGCTTTATCTCAAGTAAGGTGGGGCTCTTTATAAATCTTAAGTACTGCAATTCTGAGACTGATCTTTACTTTTTAGACATCATTTTATAAAAGCCTACATAAATTGTTGTGAACTTGAGCAAACATAACATAATATCACATTTAAAACATGAATTAAAGAAAGGCTGAAAGCTTTTAACCTTTTGTAGAAAAGTGGCAAAGTACTTTTGTGTTTTGCAATAAAACCTTTACACAGATTAGGCTCTCATTAACCTAAAAATATATTTAAATTGTATCTCAGTGTAAAAAGTAACATAGAACTTTACATATCTTATTGATAACAAGTCCAGTTATAGAACACAAATGATATATATAAATTTCTAACATTTTTTAAACCTAAAATTACCATACAACTTTAGGACACCAGTTTGATATAATGTTCTTTTGAAGCTTTTACCTTACAGACTTGTATACCTGGAAGATATAAACATATTAATGGCACCACAATTACATTGATGTTTTTATATTAACCAAGTTTAGCTTTTTAAAGAGATAACATAGCACAATTTTTTAAAACAACAGCACTTGTTTAACCAGCTGTTTAATTTTTTTAAGATTACTTGTTTAAAAACTTATAAGCAACTTACACAGACCTTTTTTATATTATTTACTTAAACTTTTTAAATTATTTAATCATATAGACTTTTATCCAGAAATTTTTTTTTATTAAATTTATATCTAGAACCTTCTAGTTTTTTTTTTTTATCTGTTTACCCAATTTAAATTGAACCATTTTAATCACGTGAGTCAAAGATATTTGGATCCATTTTTAAAATATTTTATGAGCGCTCCTCATCTGTCAATTGTCATATCACTACATGATACACGGACATACACACATACAGACATACTGACATATAACACGTAACAAGTGTAACACAATACAATAGCAAAGGCCTTGTTGCTTTCTCAGGTGATATCTCATTGCAATGTTTAAAAACTCCATAGTTGATCAAAAATAGAACTTATCAGAAAAACATTAACTTGTCTGTAGGATCAAAATCATGAGCTCAAAAAAAAATACAAAATTTAAGGAAAAAGCAAAAATCCTAGAAAAAATTGACTGGCCAGTAATTAGTAAATGCCATACAATTTACCCTCTGGTTTAATCTAGTTTGAGTTCCCATAAAAAGACATTTTTACTATTTTTTTTTTTATACTAGAAAAACTTGCTCACACAAAACTGAAAATAGGATCTTATTTAATAATATAAAACTACCATCAGAAGAGATCCCTTCAGGATCATTAAGTCACTTTCTTTGTTCTGAAGTTTTTAAAGTAGTACTAAGTTACATTAAATCACCTGGAAAAAAAATCTTAAAAAAGAACCACACACTACCATGTATATCCAAAATTAAGCTTTAAATATTTTCAAGACTGTTGCTATTTAATGTTATTTTAATAAGCCAGACCAACATTTTAATTTAACATTTTTTTTTCTGAATCTTACACACTAAGGGGAACAGATACCAAATCATAATTTACTATCCTTGTCCAAATTAATGCACTGGTTCACCTAGTGAAATCTTTTTAGGCTACCCAGTTCAAAATTGATGGAGAAAATAAAACTGAATGATTGGGAGTTACTTGCCAACTTGGAAGTAGAGTTCTTTTAAATTTTTTTTATCCTAAGTATTTAAGTTTTCTGGCATGAATTATCTGAAATCACAAACTAAACAATTACCTAACCCCAACTTTTAACTGCAGGATTATGCAATGCTTCAAACTTATTTAGGTACCAGATTGTTACAATAAAAAAATTATCTTTAGACACACATTTAACCTAGATTATCCCCAAGAAACAATCAGACAACTAGATAAGAAAATATCTCTCCAGGTTTTGAACTTCCATTTAATTATGACTCCTATCAGTGGCACCATAGATTTTCCACGAGTGGACCAGATGTTTTTACATAGGGGCAACTATAGGTATAAAATCAAGGGTCTCGGTGTGACTGACTTTACTGCATTCAGGTGGAGTAATCCTTGCAGTGCAGGGAAAGAATGAGGAAATTCCCCAGAGCAAAGATGGCTCTGGCAGCTGCTGGGAGTTTCTCAGTCTCTCCTCCACTTAAAGGATCAACTTTTTTGGATAGACCCAATTTCAGGCAATCTGGCATATCTCCTAACTTTCCAGCAGAGTCAGTTTTTATCTGTCTTAGGTCTTAAAGGGGGAAGAGGGTATGTACTTTGATCGGCTCAAATTTCTCTCTTGACTCTTTTTTTCCTCATGGTGGATCTGTGGACTAAAGAAGCCACCTAAGTGTTAAGGGATATCTACTGGTTTTAAGGTCCCATGTTAGTCTTAGATGGAATGAGAAAGTACAAAGGCAAGAAGACAGACACAAATATCAGACTGGACACAGAGAACGCTGCGCGGCTGGAGCACAAACCGAACGGATTAGGGAGAGGAGGGATACCGTCACCTCCGTCACCCACGAGTACAGTGTACTCTACAGAACATTGGAGGCCCCCCCAGATGGGCCTCCCTGAGTCCCTGGGACGTCTCCCAGGGTGGCAGGGGAGAAGTCTGAGTTCGTCAACTCCTTCTCAAGCTGCCCAGATACAGAGCAATTACGCGTAATTGTACAGACGCTGCGCATGAACAAATAACAATCAGACATAGACAGAGACACACAATGACACGAACTGGCCAGCTTACCTCCCAGTGGTTATCGGGTGTTCCTCGGGCAGGGATCCGGACGGGGTTACAGGAGTTCTCCTGGCTGGCTCGCCAAATGAAAGACCCACCGATTCCCTGTCCAGGAAAGACGCACGAGGCACTGGCTGCAAACGCATGAGGTTTATTCGGACACAGACGTCTGTGGGTGCTCAGCGAAACCTCAGCCGGAGCTTCGGTGAGCTGGCACACCAGGCTTTGGGGTACAGGTTTTTTTATAGGGTCAAGGGGCAGGTTTCGCGCGCGCGGTAAGCAACAGGTTTCTTATTGGCTATTTTGAACCCAGCATATAGGTTACCTAAAGGGTAAAGTTATTTTTCATTTTATGTTCCTGAAACAATACCACATGACAGTTACATATGAGCATTCTGATTTTTCTGTTCCTGCTTATTAGCCCCTGTTTATTCAGGCATGCCCTGGAATCTGTTTTTCTGCTCTTTCCCAACCATCCTGTTTTTCCCTTTTCAATCGGTCACACTTAACTGATTATCTGAAAAACACATTGTCTGCAGGTTTGTGACGTGCCCTAATAATTTTGTAACTAAGCCTAAGGTTGCTGGGCTGGGGTCTTTCAAACTGTTGTACAGCACCTTCATCAGATACAGCACAGCAGTTATTTGAAAACGGAAGATGGCTCCAATCTGTGTCAGTTGATGTGGGTGAACCAGCTCTTAGGCATACTTGCTAAGTGTGTTGAGTTGCATTTGTGACGCTTTATGACACCTTGTAATCAAATTAATTCGAGTGTTTAGGCAACAGTCCAAATAGTGCCAGGAAAATTGATGCTGAACAATAAGATGCAGCAATGCCTTATTTCAAACACAGACATGGAGAGGTGTTTCCCTAACCATTCTTTAATTTTTAATTTTATTTTACTTGCAGATTCTTTTTTTAAAAAATTCTTAATTGTTCCTTTTAGTTATACATGACAGTAGAATCTATATTGATATTATATATATTTATACAAGCATGGGATATATCTTATTCTAATTAGGGTCCCAGTCTTGAGGATGTACACAATGGTGAGATTCACTTGGGGGGTATTCACGTACGTACATAGGAAAGTTATGTCAGATTCATTCCACTGTCCTTCCTATTCCCATCCCCACCGCCCTTCCCTTCATTCCCCTTTGTCTAAACCACTGAATGTCTCTTCTTCCATTCCTCCCACCCTTTGTTGTAGATTAGCATCCACACATCAGAGAGAACATTTAACCTTTGTTTTTGGGGAGATTGGCTTATTTCACTTAGCATGACAGTCTCCAGATCCATCCGTCTACTGGCAAATGTCATAAAAAGTCACTCTTCTTTTATGACTGAGTAATATTATGTCATATATATATATATATATATATATATAGAGAGAGAGAGAGAGAGAGAGAGAGAGAGAGAGGGAGAGAGCGCGAGCGAGAGAGAGAGAGAGAGAGTGTAATATTACATATATAATCTAATATTAATAATGTTATATATATCTCCCACAGTTTCTTCATCCATTCATCTGTTGATGGGCATCTAGGTTAGTTCCATAGCCTAGCTATTGTGAATCATGCTGCTGTAAACATGGATGTGGCTGTTTAACTCCTTCAGATATATACCAAAGAGTGGGATAACTGGGTCAAATGGTGGTTCCATTCCTAGTTTTTTGAAGAATCTCCATACTGCTTTCCAGAGTGGTTGCGCTAATTTCCAGTCCCACCAACAATGTAAGAGTGTACCCTTTTCCCCACATCCTCAACAATGTTTATTGTTACTCATATACTTGACAGTTGGTGTTCTGTTTGGAGTGAGGTGAAATCTCAGTGTAGTTTTAATTTGCATTTCTCTAATTGCTAGAGATATTGAACATATATTTACTAACTGTGTGTATTTCTTCTTTTAGTTCCTTTGCCCATTTATTGATTGGGTTATTTGTCTTTTTTTGGTGTTAAGCTTTTTGAGTTCATTGTATATCCTGGAAATCGACGCCTTATCTGAGGTGTGGGTGGCTAAGATATTCTCCCATTCTATAGGCTTTCTCTTCACACTCTTGTTTCCTTTGCTGTGAAGAAGCTTTTTAGTCTGATACCATCCCATTAATCCAATCATTGTTTTCTTAGCTGTTTCTTCTGCAGAGTGCTTAGATGAAACCCGGGGCCACGCGCATGCTAACCAAGCACTCTACCACTGACCTACAGCGCCAGTCCTGTCGGTTGAGTTCTTAGAGCAGCTGAGGATTTCAACCACCCGGATATATTACAGGGCCCAGGCCTTCTGCCTGGAGTTTGTGGTGGGGGCTACCCAAACCAGGGCATATGCCTGGGATCAAGGTGTGTCCAGAATCTCTGCAAACAACAAAACCCTCGTAGGAGACTTTTCTGGCATCTGCGTCGATGTGGACTTCATGGTTGGCCTTTTCCAGAGAGTTCCAGGGAAGTAATGGGCTGGTTGTGATCAAATGGAGCAGCATTCCCAGGTTTGTGGCTTAAGAAATCGTATGGGTGGCAGTGCCTACCATGAGACATGGGACACGGGTGTGGGGACACCTGTTGATTGCAGGGCTTGAGGGATAATCTGAGTGGAGGTGCTCCAGAAGTTGTGTCCTCTGGAGGCTCTGGGAATAGGCTGAGGGTTCCTATGTAGATTTGGCCACATGAAGCCATAAACATGCCATTAACACGCTGGGACATAAGAATGTAACAAGTTGGATTGGTAAAAGGTCTGGGTGTAGATTTGGTCACCTGAAATCATGTGTAGAGTGACAAGTGTCCCAGGCAAAGGTCAGAAACCAAGAAGAATTGTGATTTTTCAGGTGTTCCAAGAAAAAGGGACCAATAGTAGTCGGATGGGTAGGAGAAAGCTAGGGTGCAGATGTCACAGATGCTGAGAAAGCAGAGTGTACTGAAAAGAGGAACGTTGTCTGTGGCCAAGACAGAATGGGGCAGGCTGGTTTGGCAATGTGTAACTGGCTGGAGAGTTTAAGCTGGAGAATGTGTCACAGATGTGAGGACACACTGAGGAAGACAGGGAGAGGTGACCAAAAAGTATTTCATTGTGCTCTACACTTACAACAAGCTTGGCTTGTAAAGAGGCAAAGGTGCCGGGTACTAGAAGCTGAGGGCTGTGGGCTTTTCAGGGTGTGGTCCTTTCTGTTCCTCCAGAGCACCTGTGAAAAATAACATACCGCATGTGCCGCCAATCTGTGATCATCACGAGGACTAGTGAATGAATAGACAACAGAGACTGACGCAGTTGGGACGAGCCCCAGGAGTGGTTCCTCGCACGCCAAGAATGGAGGCGCAGTGGTCTTAAGGTAGAGGCTGGGGTTCAGGAAGGCTGCCGTCTTCCCTCCTGCCCCCAATCTTTCTTCTGTGATGCACGGTGTTGAGGGCAGGGAGTACTACGTCTTCTGTGGAAAAGGTCTAATTGGATGGTGTCATGGGAGGGTCCAAGATTGAGTTAACCCAGAAGAGTGGCATCAGGGGCAAGGTTTGACCTATTTGAAAACAATACAGGTAGGAGGAATCTGGCTGGGCAGTGGGGAGGGCACAAAGCAGTCTTTTTTTGGGGGGGGGTACCGGAGATTGAATTTGGGGGCACTCGTCCATTGAGCCACACCCCCAACCCTATTTCGTATTTTATTTAGAGACAGGGTCTCACTGAATTGCTTAGTGCCCCACTTTTGCTGAGGTTGGCTTTGAACTTGAGATCCTCCTGTCCTATCCTCCCGAGCCACTGGGATTACAGGTGTGTGCCACCACACCTGGCCAAAGCCGTCTTTTAGAGTACCTTGGATTTGGGGCGAGAGGCGAGGGACAGGAGCACTTGGCTGGCTTGGAGATTCAGACCAAATGTCTGGGACAAAGATACTTCTTTGTCCAGGAGGGTGGCAGCATAGGGAGCTGTGGGCAGCTAGGAGAGGTTGCCTTGTCTGTGGCAAGCCTCTGCAAAACTCCGGCAGGATCATGAACTGCCAGCTCAGAGGCGAGCAACTGACTGGGTCAGCCCAAAAGGGGACAGAACTGAACTCCTTTGTGATTCTGGCCTCTGCGGTGCTAGGGTGTCAGTCTGAGTCCTCAGCTCACTAGAAGGGGTGCAGGGCCCAGTGCCAGGGTGGTAAATGGAGAGGACCAAATCTGGAGGTTCAGAGATCTTACCAAGGGCCACCTGAGTCAGCCCACCATCAAATTACTGAGGTGTGTGCTCTCCAGTAGAGGAGGAGGGTCCAATCCAAGAGAGGATTTTGGCACCATTGGGACCTGAAGGCCTTTGCCAAGGAAACCCCGTCTTGCCCAACTCCTCAAACTGTGTGGTGGGTGCTGGGGTTTGGTGGAGTAGCAAAGTCCCCGATCTGAAAGGGAACCGCCACAGGCTCACCCTGATGGGAGGAGACCAGAAGGGGCTGGACCACGACAAGGGGAGAACCAAGCCGTTTCTCCACAGGACCCCATTAGAAGTTCTCAGGATGAGCCACAAGAGCCCTGATCACCCCCTGGGGCCTGTGTCCTGGCTTGCCTTTGCCAGACTCTTGGGTCTCACAGCACTACCATCTCAGTAAGATGTGAGGTAGGCCACTGTTGTTGTAGAACCAAACAAGGCAAAAGTTGGGTACCCCAATATTTTCTACATCATACAGCTCCATATAAAGTGAGGATGTTCTCTCTGATTTCATGTAAGCTTCTACTATAGGATGGATGTCCTGGAAAGAAAACACATCCAAAGGGGCCAAAGAAAGCCCACTTGCTGGAGTCGAGAGTTGAGAGATGCCCTTAAGTTAGAGAAATTCCCTGCTTCTCCCCTGGGACAGAGGGCAGTGCTGGATACATGGGTGAGCAAGG